>NC_135238.1:182246490-182872740 GCF_051348905.1 Ranitomeya variabilis
ATTCCATACGGCAAACAGCATAATAGAAAAGAAATCTAAATGGCTGATTCTCCTTTTGGTTAGTGACGTCACATCTGTGAAAATATCGAATCAAAATTATTCAAAAAGTGATACACACTATATAATCATATAATTAAAAAGTAAAGGCTGTGACTAGTGTTGAGCGATACTTTCCGATATCGGAAAGTATCGGTATCGGAAAGTATCGGCCGATACCGTCAAAATATCGGATCCAATCCGATACCGATACCCGATCCCAATGCAAGTCAATGGGACGAAAATATCGGAATTAAAATAAACCCTTTATACACTTGTAGGTTCATTCTACATGAAGGAAAACAACTAAGAATAATGTAGGATGTATTGGGGGACGTGGCGGAGATATTAAAGGCACCGAGGTTTAGCCCAATGTAATAGAATAGCAGGATTTTTTATTTTTTTTTATGACGTTCGGCGTTAGAAAGAATTTGACTATGTTAATTTTTTTTTTTTTTATGTCAGATATTGATGTTTCACTACTTCCACGCCCTTCACCTTCTTTTTTACTTCTCCCACGCTTTCTTCTTCATTATCCTCATCATCAGCTTCTTTGACATCAACTTCTTCACCTTATTCATCTTCTTCTTCATCTTCTACCTATTATTTTTTGGGTTACATTGTTCATATTCTTTTTATTTTACTATTATCTTCATCATATTCTACTTCTTCATCATATTCTTATTTGTGACAGGCATTCCCGTAGTTGTTATCTATAAAAGTTTGAAGATTACACCTTCCGTTCTGCCTGTCACAAAACAGTTACATTTGTCCGCGTTCAGTTTGGCCTGCAGCATCAGGCTTTATCCAGGGGCACCACGAGGAGGAACGGACTCACCCCCATACACTGCTTAGTCTTCTTCTGCTTATAATTTAGATAATATTTTTTGCTCTGATATTTAGTGTTATGCTTAATGTCCTTCTGCTCTTTGTTCTGCAGCCTCTTGTTCTTCTGCTTCTCGGTCTTCCAGGTCGTCGTCGTCTCCAGGGTCGTCGTCTCCGGGGTCGTCGTCATCGGGGTGGTCTCCGGGGTCGTCATCATCGGGGTGGTCTTCAGGGTCATCGTCTCCAGGGTCGTCGTCATCACGGTGGTTGTCGTCTCTGGTGTCGTCATCTTAGGGGTGGTCTTCCGGGTCATCGTGTTTAGTCTCTTGAACTTGGAAATGTAGCAGAAGGTACAAGAAGGCTGAGAAAATGGCGAGAACCAGCTGATGGAACTGGAACTCGGATGGCTACCCGAAGGTCCAAGAGCCAATGGAACGACCGAGGACCAGCTGACGTTACTGGAACCCGGTTACTAAGCAGGAGGTACCTGTGCTGAAAGCACTACCAAGGACCACCTGACATTGGTGGAACTCAGATACCCAGAGGGAGGCACCTAAGCCAAAGGCTCTGCCCGGAACCAGCTGACGGTACTGGAACCAGGATGGGGAGCAGAAGGTACAAGAGCAAAAGACACTGCCGAGAACCAGCTGACGGTGCTGGAACCCGGATGGGTAGCCGAAGGTCCAAGAGCCAATGGAACTACCGAGGACCAGCTGACGTTACTGGAACCCGGTTACTAAGCAGGAGGTACCTGTGCTGAAAGCACTACCAAGGACCACCTGACGTTGGTGGAACTCAGATACCCAGAGGGAGGTACCTAAGCCAAAGGCTCTGCCCGGAACCAGCTGACGGTACTGGAACCAGGATGGGGAGCAGAAGGTACAAGAGCAAGTGTCTGCGTGGCTTTTGCAGGACACGATGCCGGCTGCACAGCAGGGGAACAGCTGGCGGTGCTGAACCCCACTGACACATTGGCTGGTGTTTTTCTCTGTGCAGCTAGCACATCTGGGCCCCAACTGGCGGTTTGTTAGAGCCCAGGGTCAGCAGGAGGAGGAGGAGGAGCAGGAGCAGGGGGAGGGGAGTGTAGGCCAAAGCCTGCACTGGCGGCAGCTATGGGTCTGTTGTGCCTGCGTGGCGGTCGCAGGACACGTTGCCGGCTACACAGCAGGGGAACAGCTGGCGGTGCTGGACCCCACTGACACATTGGCGAGGTGTTTGGCTCTGTGCAGCCAGCACTTCCGGACAGCAACTAGCGGTGTTGGAGCCCGGGCTCTGCAGGGGGAGCAGAGTGTAGGCCGAAGCCTACTTGAACCAATTTCAAAGGTAACCTTTAACCCCCCCTCAGGGGTTAGAAAGTAGAAGAGCCACAGCTTATGCAGCAGTAGTGCTGCACAAGTCAAAGGTTGCTCTTTTAATTTTTCTCCTTGCACACGCTGAATGAAACACGTATAACATTTAGCCCTTTATACAGTCAAACTGTGTTGGAGGCGCGAGTTCCCTTTGTAATGAGACGCAGCACAGATGTCAAGAATCCCACCTTGGTGCTGGGTGCAGCCTCCTGAGCGTTGTTATTTGCTGTACAGGAGTCTGCGCTGTCGTGTTATCCCCTGGCCTAGCGCTGTTAGCGCTGCCCATCTTCTGGCATCATGTAATGTCGGCCGGTGCGGTTCGCGATGACCATGAATCCCAGCCCCGCAGTGTCTTAACATTGTTAAAACACTGCGGGGCTGGGATTCAGGGCCTGGCGCAGCACATATGTTGGCCTCTCACACTCGGGTCCTTACACCCGCTTCAGACTGTGCGGCGTCATCTGATCCCTTATCGCATGCCACGGCCATGAAGCCGCACAGTCCGAAGAAGGCGGAAGGAGAGGAGGGACAGGCGAACTGATGCACTGATCCTGCCCATGAATCACACCCTCGCAGTCCCAATAAATAAGACACCGAGGGGCGTTGTGTGGGTCAGGGCGGCCGCAGAGGCGCAGCCAGCCAAACACTGATGCCAGAAGACGGGCAGCGCTACCAAGGGGGTTGCAGCGTGTCATTACAAAGGAAAGTCACACCACCGGGACGGTTAAATGGTCACACAGAGGACACATTTCAGACGTGTTTTCAGTTCCACATGTGCGAGGAGAATACGTTTCTGAGCCACCTTGCACACATGCAGCATTACCGCTGTACAAGGTGGCTGGATAACGTAAAAACGCCTGGGGGAGGGGGGACAGGTTCCCTTCAATTTCAGTTCTTGTGTCTGCGTGGCTTTTGCAGGACACGATGCCGGCTGCACAGCAGGGGAACAGCTGGCGGTGCTGAACCCCACTGACACATTGGCTGGTGTTTTTCTCTGTGCAGCTAGCACATCTGGGCCCCAACTGGCGGTTTGTTAGAGCCCAGGGTCAGCAGGAGGAGGAGGAGGAGCAGGAGCAGGGGGAGGGGAGTGTAGGCCGAAGCCTGCACTGGCGGCAGCTTTGGGTCTGTTGTGCCTGCGTGGCGGTCGCAGGACACGTTGCCGGCTACACAGCAGGGGAACAGCTGGCGGTGCTGGACCCCACTGACACATTGGCGAGGTGTTTGGCTCTGTGCAGCCAGCACTTCCGGACAGCAACTAGCGGTGTTGGAGCCCGGGCTCTGCAGGGGGAGCAGAGTGTAGGCCGAAGCCTACTTGAACCAATTTCAAAGGTAACCTTTAACCCCCCCTCAGGGGTTAGAAAGTAGAAGAGCCACAGCTTATGCAGCAGTAGTGCTGCACAAGTCAAAGGTTGCTCTTTTAATTTTTCTCCTTGCACACGCTGAATGAAACACGTATAACATTTAGCCCTTTATACAGTCAAACTGTGTTGGAGGCGCGAGTTCCCTTTGTAATGAGACGCAGCACAGATGTCAAGAATCCCACCTTGGTGCTGGGTGCAGCCTCCTGAGCGTTGTTATTTGCTGTACAGGAGTCTGCGCTGTCGTGTTATCCCCTGGCCTAGCGCTGTTAGCGCTGCCCATCTTCTGGCATCATGTAATGTCGGCCGGTGCGGTTCGCGATGACCATGAATCCCAGCCCCGCAGTGTCTTAACATTGTTAAAACACTGCGGGGCTGGGATTCAGGGCCTGGCGCAGCACATATGTTGGCCTCTCACACTCGGGTCCTTACACCCGCTTCAGACTGTGCGGCGTCATCTGATCCCTTATCGCATGCCACGGCCATGAAGCCGCACAGTCCGAAGAAGGCGGAAGGAGAGGAGGGACAGGCGAACTGATGCACTGATCCTGCCCATGAATCACACCCTCGCAGTCCCAATAAATAAGACACCGAGGGGCGTTGTGTGGGTCAGGGCGGCCGCAGAGGCGCAGCCAGCCAAACACTGATGCCAGAAGACGGGCAGCGCTACCAAGGGGGTTGCAGCGTGTCATTACAAAGGAAAGTCACACCACCGGGACGGTTAAATGGTCACACAGAGGACACATTTCAGACGTGTTTTCAGTTCCACATGTGCGAGGAGAATACATTTCTGAGCCACCTTGCACACATGCAGCATTACCGCTGTACAAGGTGGCTGGATAACGTAAAAACGCCTGGGGGAGGGGGGACAGGTTCCCTTCAATTTCAGTTCTTGTGTCTGCGTGGCTTTTGCAGGACACGATGCCGGCTGCACAGCAGGGGAACAGCTGGCGGTGCTGAACCCCACTGACACATTGGCTGGTGTTTTTCTCTGTGCAGCTAGCACATCTGGGCCCCAACTGGCGGTTTGTTAGAGCCCAGGGTCAGCAGGAGGAGGAGGAGGAGCAGGAGCAGGGGGAGGGGAGTGTAGGCCGAAGCCTGCACTGGCGGCAGCTTTGGGTCTGTTGTGCCTGCGTGGCGGTCGCAGGACACGTTGCCGGCTACACAGCAGGGGAACAGCTGGCGGTGCTGGACCCCACTGACACATTGGCGAGGTGTTTGGCTCTGTGCAGCCAGCACTTCCGGACAGCAACTAGCGGTGTTGGAGCCCGGGCTCTGCAGGGGGAGCAGAGTGTAGGCCGAAGCCTACTTGAACCAATTTCAAAGGTAACCTTTAACCCCCCCTCAGGGGTTAGAAAGTAGAAGAGCCACAGCTTATGCAGCAGTAGTGCTGCACAAGTCAAAGGTTGCTCTTTTAATTTTTCTCCTTGCACACGCTGAATGAAACACGTATAACATTTAGCCCTTTATACAGTCAAACTGTGTTGGAGGCGCGAGTTCCCTTTGTAATGAGACGCAGCACAGATGTCAAGAATCCCACCTTGGTGCTGGGTGCAGCCTCCTGAGCGTTGTTATTTGCTGTACAGGAGTCTGCGCTGTCGTGTTATCCCCTGGCCTAGCGCTGTTAGCGCTGCCCATCTTCTGGCATCATGTAATGTCGGCCGGTGCGGTTCGCGATGACCATGAATCCCAGCCCCGCAGTGTCTTAACATTGTTAAAACACTGCGGGGCTGGGATTCAGGGCCTGGCGCAGCACATATGTTGGCCTCTCACACTCGGGTCCTTACACCCGCTTCAGACTGTGCGGCGTCATCTGATCCCTTATCGCATGCCACGGCCATGAAGCCGCACAGTCCGAAGAAGGCGGAAGGAGAGGAGGGACAGGCGAACTGATGCACTGATCCTGCCCATGAATCACACCCTCGCAGTCCCAATAAATAAGACACCGAGGGGCGTTGTGTGGGTCAGGGCGGCCGCAGAGGCGCAGCCAGCCAAACACTGATGCCAGAAGACGGGCAGCGCTACCAAGGGGGTTGCAGCGTGTCATTACAAAGGAAAGTCACACCACCGGGACGGTTAAATGGTCACACAGAGGACACATTTCAGACGTGTTTTCAGTTCCACATGTGCGAGGAGAATACGTTTCTGAGCCACCTTGCACACATGCAGCATTACCGCTGTACAAGGTGGCTGGATAACGTAAAAACGCCTGGGGGAGGGGGGACAGGTTCCCTTCAATTTCAGTTCTTGTGTCTGCGTGGCTTTTGCAGGACACGATGCCGGCTGCACAGCAGGGGAACAGCTGGCGGTGCTGAACCCCACTGAGGGTACTGTCACACTATCACACTTTGATCGCTACGACGGTACGATTCGTGACGTTGCTGCGATATCCATACGATATCGCTGTGTCTGACAGCTACTGCGATCAGACACCCCCGCTGCGAATCGTACGTCGTAGCAGATCGTGTGGAACTTTCTTTCGTCGCTTGATCACCCGCTGACATCGCTGGATCGTTGTGTGTGACAGCGATCCAGCGATGTCTTCGCTTGTAACCAGGGTAAACATCGGGTAACTAAGCGCAGGGCCGCGCTTAGTAACCCGATGTTTACCCTGGTTACCAGCGTAAACGTTAAAAAAACAAACAGTACATACTCACATACATTCCGGTGTCTGTCCCCCGGCGCTGTGCCTCTCTGCACTGTGAGCGCCGGCCAGAAAGCGAGCACAGCGGTGACGTCTGACGTCACCGCTGTGCTTTCCGGCCGCTGTGCTTACACAGTGGAGAGAAGCTGAGACGCCGGGGACAGACACCGGAATGTATGTGAGTATGTACTGTTTTTTTAACGTTTACGCTGGTAACCAGGGTAAACATCGGGTTACTAAGCGCGGCCCTGCGCTTAGTTACCCGATGTTTACCCTGGTTACCCGGGGACTTCGGCATCGCTCCAGCGCCGTGATTGCAAAGTGTGACCGCAGTCTACGACGCTGGAGCGATATTCATACGACGCTGCGACGTCACGAATCGTGCCGTCGCAGCGACGAATATTGCACAGTGTGACAGTACCCTGACACATTGGCTGGTGTTTTTCTCTGTGCAGCTAGCACATCTGGGCCCCAACTGGTGGTTTGTTAGATCCCAGGGTCAGCAGGAGGAGGAGGAGGAGGAGCAGGAGCAGGGGGAGGGGAGTGTAGGCCGAAGCCTGCACTGGCGGCAGCTTTGGGTCTGTTGTGCCTGCGTGGCGGTCGCAGGACACGTTGCCGGCTACACAGCAGGGGAACAGCTGGCGGTGCTGGACCCCACTGACACATTGGCGAGGTGTTTGGCTCTGTGCAGCCAGCACTTCCGGACAGCAACTAGCGGTGTTGGAGCCCGGGCTCTGCAGGGGGAGCAGAGTGTAGGCCGAAGCCTACTTGAACCAATTTCAAAGGTAACCTTTAACCCCCCCTCAGGGGTTAGAAAGTAGAAGAGCCACAGCTTATGCAGCAGTAGTGCTGCACAAGTCAAAGGTTGCTCTTTTAATTTTTCTCCTTGCACACGCTGAATGAAACACGTATAACATTTAGCCCTTTATACAGTCAAACTGTGTTGGAGGCGCGAGTTCCCTTTGTAATGAGACGCAGCACAGATGTCAAGAATCCCACCTTGGTGCTGGGTGCAGCCTCCTGAGCGTTGTTATTTGCTGTACAGGAGTCTGCGCTGTCGTGTTATCCCCTGGCCTAGCGCTGTTAGCGCTGCCCATCTTCTGGCATCATGTAATGTCGGCCGGTGCGGTTCGCGATGACCATGAATCCCAGCCCCGCAGTGTCTTAACATTGTTAAAACACTGCGGGGCTGGGATTCAGGGCCTGGCGCAGCACATATGTTGGCCTCTCACACTCGGGTCCTTACACCCGCTTCAGACTGTGCGGCGTCATCTGATCCCTTATCGCATGCCACGGCCATGAAGCCGCACAGTCCGAAGAAGGCGGAAGGAGAGGAGGGACAGGCGAACTGATGCACTGATCCTGCCCATGAATCACACCCTCGCAGTCCCAATAAATAAGACACCGAGGGGCGTTGTGTGGGTCAGGGCGGCCGCAGAGGCGCAGCCAGCCAAACACTGATGCCAGAAGACGGGCAGCGCTACCAAGGGGGTTGCAGCGTGTCATTACAAAGGAAAGTCACACCACCGGGACGGTTAAATGGTCACACAGAGGACACATTTCAGACGTGTTTTCAGTTCCACATGTGCGAGGAGAATACGTTTCTGAGCCACCTTGCACACATGCAGCATTACCGCTGTACAAGGTGGCTGGATAACGTAAAAACGCCTGGGGGAGGGGGGACAGGTTCCCTTCAATTTCAGTTCTTGTGTCTGCGTGGCTTTTGCAGGACACGATGCCGGCTGCACAGCAGGGGAACAGCTGGCGGTGCTGAACCCCACTGACACATTGGCTGGTGTTTTTCTCTGTGCAGCTAGCACATCTGGGCCCCAACTGGCGGTTTGTTAGAGCCCAGGGTCAGCAGGAGGAGGAGGAGGAGCAGGAGCAGGGGGAGGGGAGTGTAGGCCGAAGCCTGCACTGGCGGCAGCTTTGGGTCTGTTGTGCCTGCGTGGCGGTCGCAGGACACGTTGCCGGCTACACAGCAGGGGAACAGCTGGCGGTGCTGAACCCCACTGACACATTGGCTGGTGTTTTTCTCTGTGCAGCTAGCACATCTGGGCAAAAACTGGCGGTGTTAGAGCCCAGGGTCAGCAGGAGGAGCAGGGGGAGCGGAGTGTAGGCCGAAGCCTGCACTCGAGCAAGTTGAAAGGAAACCTTTAACCCCCCCCCCCCCCAGGCGTTTGTAGCTGAAAGAGCCATTGTGTACAGCACTAATGCTGGAAAAGGTAAACTTAGCTCTTTTAATTATGGTCCTTGTACATGCGGAACCTAACATTTATGAAATGTGTCCCCTCACAGCGTTAAACCGTCCGGTAGGTGGAACTTTCCTTTGTCGTGTGACGCAGCACAGCCATCATTTTTACCCCCTTGGCGACGTGCGCCCCCTCCTCAGCGTTGTTTGAATCTGTCCCGGAGCCTGCGCTGTTAGGTTAGCCCTTGGCCATGCACACATGTTGCGCTGCCCGTCTTCTGACCTCATTTGGTGTCAGGCTGGCTGCGCCTGTGCGGGTGCGCTGGCCGAGATCCCGCCTCGCAGTGTCGTGTAATGTAATCCCACTGCGGGCCTGTGATCCGTGCCCGTGCGCAGTGCATATCCTCTCCTCTCACTCCCCTCCCTACGGCTTTTTCAGACTGTGCGGTGTCACGGCCGTGGCATGCTATTAGGGACCAGCTGACATCGCACAGTCTGAAGGAGCCGTAGGGAGGGGAGTGAGAGGCGAGGATATGCACTGCGCACGGGCACAGATCACAGGCCCGCGGTGGGATTACATTACACGACACTGCGAGGCGGGATCTCGGCCAGCGCACCCGCACAGGCGCAGCCAGCCTGACACCAAATGAGGTCAGAAGACGGGCAGCGCAACATGTGTGCATGGCCAAGGGCTAACCTAACAGCGCAGGCTCCGGGACAGATTCAAACAACGCTGAGGAGGGGGCGCACGTCGCCAAGGGGGTAAAAATGATGGCTGTGCTGCGTCACACGACAAAGGAAAGTTCCACATACCGGACGGTTTAACGCTGTGTGGGGACACATTTCATAAGTGTTTGGTTCAGCATGTGCAAGGAGCATCACAAAAAGAGGCACTTTTTCCCTTTGCATCATTACTGCTGCAGAAGGTGGCTCCTTCAGTAACAAACGCCTGGGGGGGGGGGCAGGTTCCCTTACATTTAACTTGTTGTGCCTGCGTGGCGGTCGCAGTACACGTTGCCGTATACACAGCAGGGGAACAGCTGGCGGTGCTGAACCCCACTAACACATTGGCGAGGTGTTTGGCTCTGTGCGTACAGCACTTCTGGACGGCAACTAGCGGTGTTGGAGCCCAGGGACAGGTGGAGGAGGAGGAGGTTGGAGGAGGTAGGAGTGATTGCCACACACACAGCAGGGGAACAGCTGACGTTACTGAACCCCAATAACAGAGGAGCGACTGTTGACTGTGCGTACAGCACTTCTGGACGGCAACTAGCGGTGTTGGAGCCCAGGGACAGGTGGAGGAGGAGGAGGTTGGAGGAGGTTGGAGGAGGTAGGAGGGATTGCCACACACACAGCAGGGGAACAGCTGACGTTACTGAACCCCAATAACAGAGGAGGGACTGTTGACTGTGCGTACAGCACTTCTGGACGGCAACTAGCGGTGTTGGAGCCCAGGGACAGGTGGAGGAGGAGGAGGTTGGAGGAGGTTGGAGGAGGTAGGAGGGATTGCCACACACACAGCAGGGGAACAGCTGATGTTACTGAACCCCAATAACAGAGGAGGGACTGTTGACTGTGCGTACAGCACTTCTGGACGGCAACTAGCGGTGTTGGAGCCCAGGGACAGGTGGAGGAGGAGGAGGTTGGAGGAGGTTGGAGGAGGTAGGAGGGATTGCCACACACACAGCAGGGGAACAGCTGACGTTACTGAACCCCAATAACAGAGGAGGGACTGTTGACTGTGCGTACAGCACTTCTGGACGGCAACTAGCGGTGTTGGAGCCCAGGGACAGGTGGAGGAGGAGGAGGTTGGAGGAGGTAGGAGGGATTGCCACACACACAGCAGGGGAACAGCTGACGTTACTGAACCCCAATAACAGAGGAGGGACTGTTGACTGTGCGTACAGCACTTCTGGACGGCAACTAGCGGTGTTGGAGCCCAGGGACAGGTGGAGGAGGAGGAGGTTGGAGGAGGTAGGAGGGATTGCCACACACACAGCAGGGGAACAGCTGACGTTACTGAACCCCAATAACAGAGGAGCGACTGTTGACTGTGCGTACAGCACTTCTGGACGGCAACTAGCGGTGTTGGAGCCCAGGGACAGGTGGAGGAGGAGGAGGTTGGAGGAGGTAGGAGGGATTGCCACACACACAGCAGGGGAACAGCTGACGTTACTGAACCCCAATAACAGAGGAGGGACTGTTGACTGTGCGTACAGCACTTCTGGACGGCAACTAGCGGTGTTGGAGCCCAGGGACAGGTGGAGGAGGAGGAGGTTGGAGGAGGTAGGAGGGATTGCCACACACACAGCAGGGGAACAGCTGACGTTACTGAACCCCAATAACAGAGGAGGGACTGTTGACTGTGCGTACAGCACTTCTGGACGGCAACTAGCGGTGTTGGAGCCCAGGGACAGGTGGAGGAGGAGGAGGTTGGAGGAGGTAGGAGGGATTGCCACACACACAGCAGGGGAACAGCTGACGTTACTGAACCCCAATAACAGAGGAGGGACTGTTGACTGTGCGTACAGCACTTCTGGACGGCAACTAGCGGTGTTGGAGCCCAGGGACAGGTGGAGGAGGAGGAGGTTGGAGGAGGTAGGAGGGATTGCCACACACACAGCAGGGGAACAGCTGACGTTACTGAACCCCAATAACAGAGGAGGGACTGTTGACTGTGCGTACAGCACTTCTGGACGGCAACTAGCGGTGTTGGAGCCCAGGGACAGGTGGAGGAGGAGGAGGTTGGAGGAGGTAGGAGGGATTGCCACACACACAGCAGGGGAACAGCTGACGTTACTGAACCCCAATAACAGAGGAGCGACTGTTGACTGTGCGTACAGCACTTCTGGACGGCAACTAGCGGTGTTGGAGCCCAGGGACAGGTGGAGGAGGAGGAGGTTGGAGGAGGTAGGAGGGATTGCCACACACACAGCAGGGGAACAGCTGACGTTACTGAACCCCAATAACAGAGGAGGGACTGTTGACTGTGCGTACAGCACTTCTGGACGGCAACTAGCGGTGTTGGAGCCCAGGGACAGGTGGAGGAGGAGGAGGTTGGAGGAGGTAGGAGGGATTGCCACACACACAGCAGGGGAACAGCTGACGTTACTGAACCCCAATAACAGAGGAGCGACTGTTGACTGTGCGTACAGCACTTCTGGACGGCAACTAGCGGTGTTGGAGCCCAGGGACAGGTGGAGGAGGAGGAGGTTGGAGGAGGTTGGAGGAGGTAGGAGGGATTGCCACACACACAGCAGGGGAACAGCTGACGTTACTGAACCCCAATAACAGAGGAGGGACTGTTGACTGTGCGTACAGCACTTCTGGACGGCAACTAGCGGTGTTGGAGCCCAGGGACAGGTGGAGGAGGAGGAGGTTGGAGGAGGTAGGAGGGATTGCCACACACACAGCAGGGGAACAGCTGACGTTACTGAACCCCAATAACAGAGGAGCGACTGTTGACTGTGCGTACAGCACTTCTGGACGGCAACTAGCGGTGTTGGAGCCCAGGGACAGGTGGAGGAGGAGGAGGTTGGAGGAGGTAGGAGGGATTGCCACACACACAGCAGGGGAACAGCTGACGTTACTGAACCCCAATAACAGAGGAGGGACTGTTGACTGTGCGTACAGCACTTCTGGACGGCAACTAGCGGTGTTGGAGCCCAGGGACAGGTGGAGGAGTAGGAGGTTGGAGGAGGTTGGAGGAGGTAGGAGGGATTGCCACACACACAGCAGGGGAACAGCTGACGTTACTGAACCCCAATAACAGAGGAGGGACTGTTGACTGTGCGTACAGCACTTCTGGACGGCAACTAGCGGTGTTGGAGCCCAGGGACAGGTGGAGGAGGAGGAGGTTGGAGGAGGTAGGAGGGATTGCCACACACACAGCAGGGGAACAGCTGACGTTACTGAACCCCAATAACAGAGGAGGGACTGTTGACTGTGCGTACAGCACTTCTGGACGGCAACTAGCGGTGTTGGAGCCCAGGGACAGGTGGAGGAGGAGGAGGTTGGAGGAGGTAGGAGTGATTGCCACACACACAGCAGGGGAACAGCTGACGTTACTGAACCCCAATAACAGAGGAGCGACTGTTGACTGTGCGTACAGCACTTCTGGACGGCAACTAGCGGTGTTGGAGCCCAGGGACAGGTGGAGGAGGAGGAGGTTGGAGGAGGTAGGAGTGATTGCCACACACACAGCAGGGGAACAGCTGACGTTACTGAACCCCAATAACAGAGGAGCGACTGTTGACTGTGCGTACAGCACTTCTGGACGGCAACTGGCGGTGTTGGAGCCCAGGGGCAGGTGGAAAAGCAGAGGAACACAATGTAGGCCGAAGCCTGAGAAAGTCGAAAGGGAACCTTTAACCCCCCCCCCAAGGCGTTTGTAGCTGAAAGAGCCAGCTTGTGCAGCACAAAAGATGCAAAAGGAAAAGGTGGCTCTTTTCATCATGCTCCTTGCAAACACAGAACTAAACACTTATAAAATGTGTCCCCTGAAGCCGTGAAACCGTCCCGGAGGTGGGACTTTCCTTCGTAATATGACGCAGCACAGCCATCATTCCTACCCCCCCGCCGCCGGGCCCCGGCTCCTCAGCGTTGTTTGATTCTGTCCCGGAGCCTGCGCTGTTATGTTATCCCGTGGCCAGGCACACTTAGCGCTGCCCATCTTCTGACATCATTTGGTGTCAGGCTGGCTGCGCCTGTGCGGCCGCGCTGGCCGAGAGCCCGCCTCGCAGTGTCTTCTGATGTAATCCCACTGGGGGCCTGGGATCCATGGCCATGCGCAGTGCATATCCTCGCCTCTCACTCCCCTCCCTACGGCTTCTTAAGACTGTGCGGTGTCACGGCCGTGGCATGCTATTAGGGACCAGCTGACACCGAACAGTCTGAAGAAGCCATAGGGAGATGAGTGAGAGGTGGAGGTTCAGATATGCACTGCGCATGTCCATAGATCCCAGGCCCCCAGTGGGATTAAATCAGAAGACACTGCGAGGCGGGCTCTCGGCCAGCGTGGCCGCACAGGCGCAGCCAGCCTGACACCAAATGATGCCAGAAGACGGGCAGCGCTAAGTGTGCCTGGCCACGGGATAACATAACAGCGCAGGCTCCGGGACGGAATCAAAGAACGCTGAGGAGCCGGGGCGCGGGGCCGGGGGGGTAGGAATGACGGCTGTGCTGCGTCATATTACGAAGGAAAGTCCCACCTCCGGGACGGTTTTACGGTATCAGTGGACACATTTTATAAGTGTTAAGTTTTGCGTGTGCAAGGAGCAAAACCAAAATAGCTACCTTTTTCCTTGTGCAGCATTACTGCTGCACAAGGTGGCTCTTTCAGTAACAAACGCCTTGGGGGGGGGGGACAGATTCCCTTACATTTCAGTTGTTGTGTCAGCGTGGCGGTCGCATGACACATTGCCGGCTACACAGCTGGGGATCAGCTGACGTTACTGAAACCCAATAACACTGGGTCGTATGTTTTGACTGTGCAGACGGCACGTCTGAGCCTCAACTGGCGGTGTTGGAGCCCAGGAATTTAAGTTCAGGTGGTAGAAAGATGAACACAACAGGAGACCTGGATAACGTATACAGTGACCTAATTATTTAATCAGGAGGAGGAGTGGCAAATTCCGGCGAGATCCAGGCCTTGTTCATTTTCAGGAAAGTAAGCCGGTCAACGTTATCGGAGGATAGTCGCATGCGACGGTCAGTTAGTACACCACCTGCAGCACTAAAGACACGTTCCGATAATACACTGGCCGCAGGGCAAGACAGCACCTCCAATGCATACTGGCTTAGCTCTGGCCATGTATCCAGCTTTGAGACCCAAAACTTGAAAGGGGAAGAGCCGTCTGGGAGTACAGCAAGAGGGCAAGACATGTAGTCTGTCACCATCTGACGGAACCGTTGCCTCCTGCTGACTGGAGCCGTCTGTGATGGTGTAGACTTTTGTGGCGGGCACAGAAAACTGTGCCACAGTTCGGCCATACTGGTCTTGCCTTGGGCAGAGGCACAGCTTCTGCTCCCTCTTTGTGCAGAGCCTCCACCACGGCCTGGACGCACTGAGCTGCTTTGGAATGCACTAGCAGCACTTCTCTCAGTTGGAATGGAGAAGATGATGGAACTGACCAGTGTGTCTTGGTACTCCCGCATTTTTCGCTCCCGGTTCAACGGTGTGATGAGGCTTTCTACGTTGTCCCGGTAGCGAGGATCGAGGAGGGTGAACACCCAATAATCAGACATGTTGAGAATGTGGTCGATGTGGCGGTCGTTTCTCAGGCACTGCAGCATGTAATCCACCATGTGCTGCAGACTGCCAACTGCCCAAGAAACGCTGTCCCCTGCTGGAGGCGTGATCTCTGCCCGCTCGTCATCACCCCACCCTCGCTGTACACACTGAGTACTGGACAATTCGGTAACTCCCTCCTCTGGACGGATGTCTGACTCCTCCTCATCCTCCTCACAAACGGTCCCCTGCCTACGCGTTTGTGAGGAACCACGTGGCGCTGACTGTCCAGAAGATGATGGAAATGGTGAATCCTCATCCTCCACCTCTTCCACAACATCATCCCTTAGCGCTTGCAGTGATTTTTCAAGCAGGCAGATAAGGGGGACAGTCATGCTGACTAGTGCATCATCTGCACTCGCCATCCGCGTGGAATAATCAAAGGGACGCAAAACCTGGCAGACGTCATTCATAGTGGCCCACTCTGTGGTTGTGAAGTCTGTACGGCGCTGAGTGCGACTTTTTTGCGCCTGAAGCAGCTGGTACTCCATTACAGCTTGCTGCTGCTCACACAACCGCTCCAACATATGTAACGTGGAATTCCACCTGGTAGGTAGGTCACATATGATGCGATGTTCCGGCAGGCGGTGTCGGCGCTGCAGAGCCGCAATGCGCGCTTTTGCCGTGCTGGAACGCCGCAAGTGAGCACACTCTAGGCGGACCTTGTGCAGCAGTGCATCAAGATCCGGATAGTCCCTCAAAAAGCTCTGCACGACCAAATTGAGCACATGTGCCAGACATGGGATGTGAGTGAGGTTGCCGAGGCCCAGAGCTGCCACCAGATTTCGGCCATTATCACACACTACCATGCCTGGCTGGAGATTCGCTGGCACAAACCACACATCGCTCTCCTGCTTGATGGCATTCCAGAGCTCCTGCGCTGTGTGGCTACGATTCCCCAAGAAAATTAATTTCAAGACGGCCTGTTGACGTTTGGCCACGGCTGTGCTCATGTCGGTCGTAACAGGTACACGTTCATCACGGGTCCATGTGGAGGTGGACTGTGACGGCTCCTGCAGCGATGATTCTGAGGAACTGGTGTAAGAGGAGGAGTCAATGCGTACAGAATGGATTCCTGCAATCCTTGGAGTGGGCAGGACACGTCCTGCGCCACTCGCACGGTCTGTACCCGGCTCAACGACATTAACCCAATGGGCAGTGAGGGAAAGGTATCGCCCCTGTCCATGTTGACTGGTCCACGCATCGGTGGTGAGGTGGACCTTGCTACTGACGGCGTTCAGTAGCGCGTGTTTTATGTGTCCCTCCACATGCTTCTGCAGGGCAGGGACGGCTTGCCTGCTGAAGTAAAAGCGGCTGGGCACATTGTACTGTGGGACTGCCAATGACATCAAGTCACGGAAGCTGTCAGTCTCCACCAGCCTGAATGACAGCATTTCCAGTGACAGAAGTTTGGCAATGCCTGCAGTCAGAGCCTGTGCTCGTGGGTGGTTTGACGAGAAAGGCCGCCTTTTCTCCCATGCCTGTACTACCGATGGCTGTAGACTGGGCTGGGAGTGTGTGGATGACTGGGAAAGTGGCGCTGCGGGTGGAATTACAGCGGGTCTCTGGACAACAGGGGCAGAGGTTCTTCCACGGCAATCCTGGGAGGACGCCGAACCAGCTGCGTGTGAGCTAGAGGAAGAGGCAACACGAGCTGAAGAGGTGGTAGCTGCCGCTGTTGGTTGGCCTACCTCTTCAGTGTGTTTTTCTAACTCAGCTGGGTGCCTGTTGCGCACATGTTTCCACATGTTCGAGGTATTGAGGTTGCTGACATTTCGACCTCTTTTTACTTTTTGATGACACACGTTGCATCTGACATAGCAAATGTCATCTGCAACTGTGTCAAAAAAGGACCAGGCACTGCAAGTCTTGGGAGCGCCCTTTTTGGCTTTTGGAAGAGACATGCTCCTAACGGGTGCCAAAGCGGAGGCTGCAGGATCCGCAGTCTTCCCCCTCCCTCTCCCTCTTTGGGCCGTACGGGGAATCTCTTCCTCAGAGCTGCTCCCACCACCTTCCTGTCCCTCACGCCAAGATGGGTCGAGGACCTCATCATCTCCACTACCCTCTGCCCCCCACTGCTCCTCCTGGGTAGTCTCAGCAGCAGAGCACGCACCAGTAAGTGGCACCTGAGTGTCATCATCAGCTGATGCGGCCTGCGATGTGGTGACCGGAGCCACTGGCCCACCCGCCTCTTCAGAGGAAGACAGAAAAAGCTGTTGGGCATCACTGCACCCTGCCTCTTCTTCCATTTCTCCAATGCTGCTTGGCTGGCCCCCTGTTTCCAAGCCAAGAGATTCAGAGAACAGAAGTAGAGACGGCTCCTGTCCTGGGCTCTCTGTCTGCCTGGGCAATTTGGCAGGTGGTGAAGAGACAGATGGCTGCTCTCCAGTGCTCTGTGTCTGAGAGGATGTGGCACTAATGGAAGTTGATGCATTAGCTGCCATCCATCCGACAACAGCTTCAATTTGTTCTTGACGCAGCAGCGGTGTACGGCGCTCTGAGACAAAACTGCGCATGAACGACTGTTGCCTGGTGAAAGTGGGTGCTGATGAGTCACCGGTGCCCGCAGCAGGCACAGAATCCCCACGTCCCCTCCCTGCTCCGCGACGGCTCCCACGCCCACGTGCCTTACTCACTGCCTTCTTCATCTTGGTTGACTGATAAAGATAAGCAGAAAAGTACTAACGGATTTGTGTGCTTATTCCTGAGCAACTCCTCCTAACAGGTATAAGAAGCACTAATTATCTAAAGTGTGGACTAGACTTTAATATGAGCTAATGTGGCCTACACAAATGTAAAGTGGTGTAAATGGTGTGTTTGGTGAACTTTATTATTTATTTATTTATTTTTTTGGGGCTGAACTGACAACAGATGGAGCTGCAGTCACACGGAGACCGTGCAGACAGACGTAAACGGCGCTACAAGGCCCAAAAACCCTCCTCTACGTTATCCTATGTAGTGTTTTTCCACAAATTAGCTGGAGACGGGTGGAAAGACACTAATAGGATTTTTTTGAATAAATTAGCAGCAGACTACACTACTTTGAAAAAAAAGAAAATTGATTTGGCGGTATGACGCAGTGAAAAACCCTGAGCTGGAGACAACCAGGCTATAGCTGCTCACAGATTACAGGGCGAGCTGCAGTCACACGGAGACCGTGCAGACAGCCGTAAACGGCGCTGCAAGGCCCAAAAACCCTCCTCTACTTTATCCTATGTAGTGTTTTTCCACAAATTAGCTGGAGACGGGTGGAAAGACACTAATAGGATTTTTTTGAATAAATTAGCAGCAGACTACACTACTTTGAAAAAAAAGAAAATTGATTTGGCGGTATGACGCAGTGAAAAACCCTGAGCTGGAGACAACCAGGCTATAGCTGCTCACAGATTACAGGGCGAGCTGCAGTCACACGGAGACCGTGCAGACAGCCGTAAACGGCGCTGCAAGGCCCAAAAACCCTCCTCTACTTTATCCTATGTAGTGTTTTTCCACAAATTAGCTGGAGACGGGTGGAAAGACACTAATAGGATTTTTTTGAATAAATTAGCAGCAGACTACACTACTTTGAAAAAAAAGAAAATTGATTTGGCGGTATGACGCAGTGAAAAACCCTGAGCTGGAGACAACCAGGCTATAGCTGCTCACAGATTACAGGGCGAGCTGCAGTCACACGGAGACCGTGCAGACAGCCGTAAACGGCGCTGCAAGGCCCAAAAACCCTCCTCTACTTTATCCTATGTAGTGTTTTTCCACAAATTAGCTGGAGACGGGTGGAAAGACACTAATAGGATTTTTTTGAATAAATTAGCAGCAGACTACACTACTTTGAAAAAAAAGAAAATTGATTTGGCGGTATGACGCAGTGAAAAACCCTGAGCTGGAGACAACCAGGCTATAGCTGCTCACAGATTACAGGGCGAGCTGCAGTCACACGGAGACCGTGCAGACAGCCGTAAACGGCGCTGCAAGGCCCAAAAACCCTCCTCTACTTTATCCTATGTAGTGTTTTTCCACAAATTAGCTGGAGACGGGTGGAAAGACACTAATAGGATTTTTTTGAATAAATTAGCAGCAGACTACACTACTTTGAAAAAAAAGAAAATTGATTTGGCGGTATGACGCAGTGAAAAACCCTGAGCTGGAGACAACCAGGCTATAGCTGCTCACAGATTACAGGGCGAGCTGCAGTCACACGGAGACCGTGCAGACAGCCGTAAACGGCGCTGCAAGGCCCAAAAACCCTCCTCTACTTTATCCTATGTAGTGTTTTTCCACAAATTAGCTGGAGACGGGTGGAAAGACACTAATAGGATTTTTTTAAATAAATTAGCAGCAGACTACACTACTTGGAAAAAAAAAAAAAAAAAAAAAAAAAAAAGAACAGTATGAGGCAATGAACCACCCTCCCTGAACTGAATACAACCAACTATGGATGGCCTATGTGGCTGCACTCAGACTGGAGAGTGGGCTGCACTCACACACACAGACCCTGCAGATCGCTGTGAAAACAGCGCTACAAGGCACAAGCAAGGTGAATAGTAGGTGAACACAGCGGTTGCTAAATTAGCCTTTGGAAAGCACAAAGAAGCAAATCGCTATCTCTAAACTGTCCCTCAGTCAGCAAACAGCGTCCTGTCACTAACTGAATTCACAGCAGAGTGATCGCAAAATGGCGCCAGCGACTTTTAAACTGCATCATGACATCATTACAGCAGCCAATCACAGCCTTGCCAGTAGTTTCATGCCCTCCTTGCTAAACAGGATGTGCCCACACTTGGAATCCATCTCATTGGCTGAATTTCTGCTTTTTGAATCTTAGAACTTCCGATTCCGGTATCCGATACGCGGCAAGTATCGGAATCCCGGTATCGGAATTCCGATACCGCAAGTATCGGCCGATACCCGATACTTGCGGTATCGGAATGCTCAACACTAGTCATGATGGATCTTCGCATGGAGAGCTTTTGTTTCAACCTGGATTTCAGCTTCAAGCTGTTTCTTGCCTGTGCTTTTGCTTGGGAGCAAGACAGAAATCGCGAAAGATGGAGGAGACAACGTAGGCGTTTTTGGAGGCACCCCATTATCGAAGTACGTGAGAGCCGTGGAGCCTATCACACGCTCTATGCCGAGCTTAATGCCAACCCGGAGCAATTCCACGAATATACAAGGATGTTGCAAGACTCGTTCCAGGATTTGCTTGCTCGTGTCCAAGGAACCATACGGAGACAGGACACCCAGCTCCGTAGAGCGATTCCACCGGAGGAACGTTTGCTGGTTACATTAAGGTACGTTACAAATCTAAACCCAATGACAGTCCAAATTTTTGGTTTTCACACATGTATGTTTTGGCTATTTACCTATCTTTCTTTAGCGTTAACACACCATAAATAGAATAGATTGTAATGTTTTTTGTTTCTGTTTTTCTTACAGATTTCTGGCAACCGGAGAGAGTTTATCATCCAATACCGGCTTGGAATATCCACCCTTTCCGGAATAGTTGCGGACACCTGCCGGGCTTTGTGGAATGTACTCCGGGATGAGTTTATACCCGTACCCACCACGGACATGTGGCTTGAAATAGCTGAAAAATTCTGGAGTGTGTGTGATTTCCCCAACTGTTTAGGAGCGGTGGATGGAAAGCACATCCGCATTATCAAACCTGCCAGGACAGGATCGGAGTACTTCAACTATAAAAAATATTTTTCTGTTGTGCTCATGGCAATAGCTGATGCGGAATGTCGCTTCATCGCCGTGGACATTGGAGCTTTTGGCCGTGGCAATGATTCCCTTATATACAGACATCCCCCTCATATACAGACATCCCCCTTATTTACAGACATCCCCCTCTTATACAGACATCCCCCTCATATACAGACATCCCCCATATTTATAGACATCACCCTATATACAGACATCCCCCTTATATACAGACATCCCCCTTATATAGAGACATCCCCCTCTTATACAGACATCCCCCTTATTTACAGACATCCCCCTCTTATACAGACATCCCCCTCATATACAGACATCCCCCATATTTATAGACATCACCCTATATACAGACATCCCCCTTATATACAGACATCCCCCTTATATAGAGACATCCCCCTCTTATACAGACATCCCCCTCTTATACAGACATCCCCCTCATATAGACATCCCCCATATTTATAGACATCACTCTATATACAGACATCCCCCTTATATACAGACATCCCCCTTATATACAAACATCCCCCTATATACAGACATCCCCCTCATATATACAGACATCCCCATTTATACAGTCATCCCCCTATATACAGACATCCCCTTTATATACAGACATCCCCCTATTTACAGACATCCCCCTATTTACAGACATCCCCCTTATATACAGACATCCCCCTATTTACAGACATCCCCCTTATATACAGACATCCCCCTATTTACAGACATCCCCCTATATACAGACATCCCCCTATATACAGACATTCCCCTTATATAGACACCCCCTTTATATACAGACATCCCCCTTATATACAGGCATCCCCATATTTACAGACATGCCCCTTATATACAGACATCCCCTTATATACAGACATGCCCCTTATATACAGACATCCCCCTATATACAGACATGCCCCTTATATACAGACATGCCCCTTATATACAGACATCCCCCTATTTACAGACATCCCCCTATTTACAGACATTCCCCCTATATACAGACATCCCCCTATATACAGACATCCCCCTATATACAGACATACTCCTTATATACAGACATCCCCCTTATATACAGACATCCCCCTATTTACAGACATGCCCCTTATATACAGACATCCCCCTTATATACAGACATCCCCCTATTTAGACATCCCCCTTATATACAGACATACCCCTTATATACAGACATACCCCTTATATACAGACATGCTACTTATAATCAGACATCCCTCTATATACAGACATCCCCCTATTTACAGACATTCCCCTTATATACAGACATCCCCCTCATATACAGACATCTCCCTTATTAACAGACATCCCCTATATACAGACATCGCCTCCCATGGGTGTTTTTAAAAAACAGATCCAATCGCAATCAGTCATAAAACGGATAAAAAAAGGAAGAAACGGATGAAAAACGGATCCATCGCATCTGTTTTTCACAATTTACGCCGGATCCGTCGCTCCGCCGGATTGAGCCTGATGGCAAAAAACTGATGTGTGAAAGCGGCCTAAGATATTGTTAGTTCACATGCCAGTCTTGGTGCTTTTTACAACCAAAAAAGCTATAACACAACAGGCCTGATTGATTATTGCATTTGTGCCTTTTTTCTATAGTTTTTGGTGTCTTTAGCCTGTTTTTCTTAATGACGTCAAATTCTTCCTTTTAAGGCTGCTGTCACACTAGCAGTATTAGGTCAGTATTTTACATCAGTATTTGTAAGCCAAAACCAGGAGTGGAACAATTAGAGGAGAAGTATGAGGCTATGTGCACACTTTGCGGGGTCCTCTGCGGGCTCTCCCGCAGCGGATTTGATAAATCTGCAGGGCAAAACCGCTGCGGTTATCCCTGCAGATTTATCGCGTTTTTTTTTGCGATTTCCGCTGCGGGTTTACTCCTACACTATTGATGCTGCATATGTAGCAATATGCAGCATCAATAGTAATGTTAAAAATAATAAAAAATGGTTATATACTCACCCTCTGACGTCCCGATCTCCTCGGCGCTGCACGCGGCGGTCCGGTTCCAAAGATGCTGTGCGAGAAGGACCTTCGTGACGTCACGGTCATGTGACCGCGATGTCACCGCAGGTCCTGCTCACACACCAACCCTGATACTGGACGGCCGCGTGCAGCGCTGAGAGGTGAGTATATCATTATTTTTTATTTTAATTCTTTTTTTTACACTAATATGGTTCCCAGGGCCTGGAGGAGAGTCTCCTCTCCTCCACCCCGGGTACCACCCGCACATTATCCGCTTACTTCCCGCATCGTGGGCACAGCCCCATGCGGGAAGTAAGCGGATCAATGCATTCCTATGTGTGCAGAATCGCAGTGATTCTGCACAAAAGAAGTGACATGCTGCGGAATATAAACCGCTGCGTTTCTGCACGGGTTTTCCCGCAGCATGTGCACAGCGGATTGCTGTTTCCATAGGGTTTACATGTAAGGGAGTCTGGTTTTGATCAGGAAAATTCTGCTTACATTGTGCAACGTGGGCACATAGCCTCATAAATCTGCTTTCAACAAGTTATCCATTCATTATAAAGAGAAAAGCTGCCTAGGGCACATTGCTTTTTTCCCATCTTTTTTTGTCTCTTTTTTTCGGCACATTTTCTCTACATCGACTATTATTTTCTTGCCTTTAGTCAATTAATTTATTAACTTCCCGTGTTTCATCTATTAGTTCACTGATAGAAATAAATTGAGTTTCTGGCTACACCATAAATTGCGTAAATGGGGTCAAATAGTGTCGTACACTCCAGGCTTGATGAAGGGCCATTTTGGAGTCAAATGCGCAAAAGTCATCGAGAGGTGCATGCCACTTAATAAATTTGGTGCATCTTCTCAGTGGCGTGGGCCTTCTTGCGCCTCTGCTACTCTACTGGCGTAACACTTATGGGGTAAAACATGCCGTCACTCTTGATGAATTTGACGGGCCCATCACAGCTCTTTCTATTTTGACAAAGAAACTGAAAATGGCAAAATTCACAAAACTTTTTGCAAAACTCCGCATTGTGCAAACCAAAAATTTTCTGGCGTAAATACTTTGATGAATTGGGGCCATACGATTCAGTAGAGCATGAAGTCGTTGTCTGGTTCCCTTTATGGAAGGGTTTGTATTTCTTTATATTTTGTATCCATTCTTGTGTTTTGTTTGAAATTCTGTGACGAATATTGTAGAATTTCCATGAGGACATATTTGGACCATCTGTTTATAATTTGTATTTGTGCAAGTTTTGTGACAATTCTTATACAACGCTTATCTATCATTCTGCGGAGACGGTTTTATTCACCTTCCCAACTATATCTGCAACTATGAGCGGCTTTTATGTGACTTGAGAAGAATTTTGAACTTGTCGGAATGGGAAGGGAGTGTCTCTGGGAGGAAAGGTCTGACCCTAAACGTGTGAAATATACCAGACGCTCAGTTTTCTATTATTTACTTTTCTTTTTAATCAAACAAGTTTCTACAGAAAATCTTTTTAAAAGCAACTAGGGCAAAAAGCAGCTTATAACCTCATGTTCACATAGAGATGGGGGATGGCTGTTTGTACAGGCCGCTCATTTTATATAAGGGCTCATTCAGACAACGGATTTTAGCATTTGAGTTCGGTGTTTTTAATGGATAGAACTCGTACCTTGCATATATTCTATGGGGCTGTTCGTATGTCCAATTTTTTTTTTTTACGGACCGGGTGATCAGCTCAGGATCACAGAGACATGTCCGATATTCATCCAAGTGTCCAATCGGCAATGTAATTTATGGATCCTTGAAAAAGTCAGACAACACAGCCGTTTTTCACAGACTGTTAAATACAATTTAGAATAACCTTTTTTTTTGTCTCTCATCCTAGAAAAATGTATGAATCGCAGATCAAACACAAATTAAAGGGGTTCTCCACTACTAGACTTCTCCCGTTCTTCCCCCATACTCTGGAACTCTCTACCCCAACACATCAGACTCTCGCCTACCATAGAAACCTTCAAAAAGAACCTGAAGACCCACCTCTTCTGACAAGCCTACAGCCTGCAGTGATCCTCAACCTACTGAACCACCACACAACCTGCCCTACCCTCTCCTAGTGTATCCTCACCCATCCCCTGTAGACTGTGAGCCCTCACGGGCAGGGCCCTCCCTCCTTCTGTACCTGTTAGTGCCTTGTTTTTGTTCATGTTTATTGTATTTCTCTATATTTGCCTTTTCACATGTAAAGCACAATGGAATAAATGGCGCTATAAAAATGTATAATAATAATACTAGGACAACTCCTTGAATAACTAAATGTTTGGCCCTATTAAAATAGGTGTCAACGGGGTCAGCACTCGCGGTCGTGATGTGGTGTTGTGACATGTGGTGCCCGGCGCCCAATCAGCGCTGGTGTCACTGTCTCCGCCTTCATAAGGATTGAACATGGAGAAGTCCAGGCTGCAGCTGATCCCTGACTTCCTCTTCTTGTTCAACTCGTAAGAAGGTGAAGACAGTGATGCCAGTGCTGACTAGGCGCCAGGCACCACGTATCACAACACCACATCACAGCCCTGGGACTGCATCAGCACGGAAGGTGAGTATAGGCTTTTTTATTTTATGGGGGCCAAACATTTAGTTCAAGAAGGGGTTGTGTTATGATCCTGATGGCTTAGGATCGCAGAACTGACAAGCAAAGTAACTAAATGTAGGACGAGCTCTGGGGATGTGGAAACTGGACTGACCGCAAACCTGATCCTAACCGCACACACTAAAGGCAGCCGTGGAACGTTACCTAAAATCCTAGACGTCTCTTCACAGCCTGAGAAACTGGCTAATCCTAGAGAGAAAGCAAAGCCTCACTTGCCTCAGAGAAAACCCCAAAGTTTAGTCAGCCCCCCACAAATAATAACGGTGAGTTAAGAGGAAGGTACAAATGTAGAAATGAAAACAGGTTTAGCAAAAGAGGCCCGCTAATACTAAATAGTAAGAAGACAGCAAGAATCTGTGCGGTCAGTAAAAAACCCTATCAAAAAATAGCCACGCAGAGAATACAAGAACCCCCACACCAACTAACGATGTGAGGGGAGTAACTCTGCACCCTAGAGCTTCCAGCAAGCGAGAAATCACATATTAGCAAGCTGGACTGAACTCATAATATACTGAGAAACATTTTCTACATAAGATGAGTAAATATGAACTAGCAAACAACTTAGCTTCTCAGAAGAGACAGGTCACAAGTGAAGTCAGGAGAACTCAGAACAGTACTAAATACAATGACAGCAGGCAACAAGTGAAGGTCCAGGTGAATTAAATAGGAGACCTGAATTACAGATGACGATGCAGCTGATCCCAGCCACAGACCCGCAGTATAACAAAAGAGCCACCAGAGGGAGTCCCAAAGAGAGAACTCACACAGTATCACTCATGACCACAGGAGGTAGCCCGAGCACAGAGTTCACAACAGGGTTGTTTTAGTAGTTGACAACCTCTTTAAACTGAAGAAAATCTGATAAAACTACACAAAAACTGTGGAAACCAGAACTGTTTTTTACGCAAGTGAAAAATACAGATGACTCAAAGAATGAGCCCTAAGGGCTCATCTAGTGTTCATGGATAGAGTGGTGCAGAACAGCCTCCCTGTACTGCCATGAAGTTCCCGTTGGGTAGCATATGCTCACTCGGGGACGTGTCAATGTGCTGTTGCCAACCCTTATCTGTGGACCACCAGCCAGGTCCATACATGCACCAATTTAACTGCACATTGAGATGCACCAAAAAGTTCAAACAATAAGGCTGATATCCGGTGTCAGTACACCATGCTGTAATCACAGCCAGATCAGCTCCACATTACCGCTGTAGAGCAGTAGGCAAGTAGGTGCACAACACATTACAAAGTTGATTGTGGTGGGGAAAGCTACCTATTAGAGAGCTAGATGTCACTTACTGTCAATGAGAAGATCCTTATACACCTAGCTATTGCACATTGAGAAAAGGCATCCTAGGGAGAACTGTCTGTAACACTCCCAATGCCAGCTGTATCTACGATCCACCCTAGAAGTACATCTGAAGGCCTATCACCCAGCCAAGCTGCACTACGTGTATGGTAATTAGGGACAGGTACCCTGACACAGCCGTCTACAAGTGGAAACACCTCTAATTCAACTAGAATCCCTAGTCATGCTTCTAGACTTCCTCATCTGTCAGACATTGAATAACCGGGAAGCTATTTACCGTATTTACTCAACATTGAAATTGCAAGAGATGCAAAAGTTGTGAAGTTATAGAAATCACAGGATGGATACACATATAATGGTATGCGAAAGGATGACATAAATGGAATCAAAATTTTTCAAACATCTCGATTTATTTAGTGTTGAGCTTAACATGCAGAAATCCACACTTACACACCTTGGCTGCCATCAATGGGTGTATTAATGGTCGTCTGAGGAATGTTCTGCCACAGTGAATGCACTTGGCCAAATCATCAATGATGTCCTTGATGGAAGACAAGACCAGAGACGATGCAGGCCATGGTAGAACGTTTAGGCCATGCAGGCAGCTCATGGCATCATAAGCAACATGTGGCCTGGCATTTTTGTCTGGTTTGAAAAAGAGTTCTTGCGGCACTTTGGAGAAATGGACTTATCATTGGTTTCACCACCAAATCACTAGAATGCCAAGATATTGATATAACTAGAATAAAGACCAGAGTCCGGTTACCATATACTATGTCACCCTACATTATAATTCTGGAAGTAGGACTGGTGCGAGGTTTCCTTGCAATAGTTTCTGAATGGAGTGTACACAGTCTCCAAACCAATCTCCGACTATCATTCTGTCCAAGACAAAAGCTGGAGCGCAGACTTCCATTCCACCCACTATTGCCCTCTTCCGCTGCACCATGATAGCCTGGACATCAGGTTCATAGCCCAAGGTCATGCCTTCAAATGGTTTGTGCAAACAATGTTAATGCCTTAGGCTTGGTATGGGACGTCCAACTTCGCTTACAGTAAGAATAGATTAATAGTGAAAGCAGTGGTGTGGTCATCTCTCCGGTATCCCAGGCGTTTTTCTACATGACAATGCCAGGTTGCATGCAGCTTGTGCTACTGTAAGGAACCTGTCTGGCCTAAATGAGTTACCATGGCCTACAGCGCCTCTAGACTTGGAATACCATCAAGAACATCCGGGATGTCATTTGTTGGCAATTTCGCATGGAGCTGCTAGCAGCGGATCTTAATGATTTGCCCAAATACATGCAGTGTAGCAGAAAATGTTTCAGATAATCAACAACCTCATTGACTTCATGCCAGGTCACTGTGCAGAGTTCAGCACCTAACACTCACACAAAATAGTGAATAAATAATTTTGAAAATTTTGTTTCAAATTTTTTTATCATTTGCATATCATAAACATATCTATCCATACTGCGATTTCCAAAATCCTACAATTTTTCCTGCTTGGTGTTGCAATTTAAATGTTCAGGAGTGTGTGGCATCAAGGGAAAGTTAGAGAATCGGCCCGATTACGTTAATCACACTCAACTCAAACTCTGTCAGAGAGTGATCCGAGTGTCATCCTACTGTGATCAGATTCTTACCTGACAGGTGCGGAGAAGATGGAGAACTTAATTTCTTCTTTTTCTCCATGGTCTCTGTTCACTTACATTGGACTGTTCTTGGATGATGTCCGACGTTTCACCCATATATTAGTTTTTTTGTTTTTTTTTAAATCAGATAAATTTTTATTGACAGAATTCAAATTAACAGACAAGTGCAATTGTGTCAAAATAGACATGTTTACATATTTCAAGTTACTCCCCCCTCATTATATATATGAACAGCAACAGGACAATAACATACATTAAAACAGCATTCTATTGGGAGCCCCTCTCCATCCATGGTTTCCAGTGTTTCAAAGGTTTTCCCCCTTTTCTTTTTTCATAAATACTTTTTGCTATATTAACAATAATATCAGACGGCCTATAAAATTCTCGCAGCGTCGGCGGTTCTTCACTTACCCAGTGTCTGGCGATTAATTTTCGCGCAACTTACAACAATCTGGCTATTGCCAGTTTATGAAAATTATGCACCCGGATCTCCTCCATGTAGCCCAAAATGCATACCACAGGGTCTCTTTCAATTTTACAACCATGTTTTCTCAATTGCTTCCCCCACATCTAACCAATATGAGTTCAGCCTCGGACATTGCCATAACGTGCAGAATCCCTGCCCCCTCGTACTGACACCTAGGACACTCAGAGGTCTGTCTCAACCCGGCTCTATACAGCCTATCTGGAGTTCTATATACTCTGTGAAGTACATATATTTGCGAGAGTCTACCCGGCTCACTTAATGATAACTTGGGGATATATTCCATATCTTCCCATTTATCATCCTCTATCCTTCCCAACTCTTCCTCCCATTTCTCTTTTGCTTAATCGGGTACCTGCTAAGAAAGGTATACAACAAATCTTTGTAAATATCTGAAACCACCCCTTTTGTTACCCCCTTCGCACATAGTCCACCAGAATATCTTTACGAATCTCCATATTAACTGTTTTACTCTATGTTAAGTAGGCATGCCTCAGCTGTCCATATTGAAACTTACAGACCTCCGGTAACCCATAACGCTCCTGCAGTGCCTCAAAGGATGTCAGCACTTGTGCGAACTTGTATTTGGGACATATATTGGACACCCAGTAGCTTCCAATTTTTGAATTTCTACATCTTAATAAATTCCGGTAATACTTCGTTTTTCCATATTGGAGAAAAATTTGTCTGGAGCCCCACTCACCTAGTCTTTTTAATTGCCTCCCACATCTTTTGTAGTAGTTTCGGATAGTCCGTTCCAAACTTCTGAAAACTACCTGCCTCCAAGCCCTGAACTAATGGATCCCTTCCCAACAACTGAACCAAAATCCGTTGAACCTAGCCCATGCCATTCACCTCCCTTCAACCTCTCATCTGTTGACCCTGCTCTGCCAAAAAATAGATTCAAGGGTTCGGAAGTGCCAGTCTCCCTCCATCCTTAGGCCTCTATAGTAATTCCAGCCTGATTCTTGGCTGTTTTTTCCCCCAAACAAGGTCTCGAAACATAGAATTGATGGTGCGAAACCATCTCTGGTGCAGTCATATGGGGTATTGTGCCATATGTACAGTAATTGGGGCATGAGAATAATTTTAACCCTAGAACGCATATTGGGGGCCTTTTAGGCCCCCATGCTTACATTTTTGATATTATCTGCAAAATTACTTTAGTTAGAATTTTGAAACTCAAGGTATTCCTCAAGTATGTCGTTGTTGATAATATCCAGTTGTTCATATAATTTTTTTTCATAGGCATTATGGTGTAACAATGCTTGTTTGGTGAAAACTACATCTGTACGAATTTTTATCATGTTCTCAGTAGTGTTTGTGTCTCAAGTTACTTTATTTGTACTCAGTAATGCTGGTGGAGGGGCCAGGGTGTGGATAATAACATGTGAGGATGTGATGTGATTTTTGGAGGGAGTGATAAGGCCATGATCACCTCAGGTCCTTCGGAACACAGTAATGAGCTGTCTTGGGTCTGCAATAGTGGGATCTGGGGTCTGAAATAGTCAAAACTCTTGCTGTTCCAATGTTCAATTCAGGTAGAAACATTACCATGGACAATTATTTCACCAATGTTGAACTAGGCAATTTTCTGCTTGCAAAAGCTATTACACTTGTTGGTACTATAAAGCAAAACAGACGAGAAATTCCAGCAGCACTGAAACACAATCGTCAGCGAGCACTTTATGAGAGTGTCTTTGGATTCAATAACAAAGTGACTTTGGTATCTTACAAGGCGAAGGAGAAATCTGTAATTTTACTCAGTACCATGCATCACGATTGCAGTGTTGACAGCAATGACAAAAAATTGAAACCAGAAATCATCCTGCATTACAATACAACAAAAGGAGGTGTAGATAAAATGGATGAGATGGTGGGAGAATATTCGTGTAAGAGGCCTGTAGTACTATTTTCAAATATGCTTGATGTAGCAGCCCTAAATTCATTCATTATTTATACAGAAACTCATCCGGAATTTCACGCACAGAGGAAGGACAGGAGACGCATATTCTTGAAGGACCTTTGTCATGAACTTGTAATGCCTCACATGATAGAGCGAAGCGACTTGAAATGCTTGCCAAAGCAAACTAAAGAAGCAATGAAACGGTGTGGCGTAGTTTCAGATTATTCCAGAGCCAGGAGAAAAACGAAAGCGTTGTTTCATGTGTCCAAGAAACATAGAGAGGAAAACTGAGCGATATTGTTCCACTTGTAAGGAAACTGTTTGCAAAGAACACACTTCTGAAAAAAATAACATGTCAGAATTGTTTGGAAGACTAATATAATAGAAAAGAAAGTTAGAATAAAAATGTAGCTACAGCTAGTTTGCTATAGATTTCTATGCGTTTTTGGGAGAAAAAAAGATTTTTTGGTGTTTTCTGTGAAAAATTATAATTAAAATTTTGTCCACTATTCATATTTTATTGAGCAATTTTGAAATAAACTTGTGAAAGTTATTTAAGTGTGTTTTTCTACATTATGTGCATGGGGGCCTAAAAGGCCCACAATATGTTAACATGTATATTTTTAACGTCATACGTTCTAGGGTTAATCAGGTTTATCCTTCCAACCACTGAGAGACAGAATGTACACCACGCTCCTATTTTCCCCCTAAATCTATCCAGCAATGTGGACAGATTGAGGTCCACATAGCTCGAGAGGGGAAATGACACCTGGATGCCCAAATATTTGAACTGTTGGACCACTGCCAACTTATTACCCTCCCGTTATCAGTATATCATCGCAACCTCCATCCACCACCAGAATATTAGATTTCTCCCAGTTAATTTCAAGGCTTGATACATTCCCAAATGTCCTAAGGTAATTCATTGCTCCCAGCAATGACTCCCCAGAGTCCTTCAAAAAAAGTAACAGGTCATCCGCATACAGGGCTATTTTTTCCTCTACTAGGCCATACCTAAGCCAATTAACTGAGACTGCATTTCTAGTTGTCTGCGCCAGGGGCTCCACTGCCAACGCAAAAAGTAGCGGAGACAGTGGACACCCCTGCCTACTCCCCCTATAAAGATTAAAACTTCCAGACAACTGTCCATTAACTCTAACCCTAGCAGTCGGGGATGTATATAATAGTCACACCCATGAAATAAAGGTTGTCCCAAATCCAAAACCTCTTAATACCTCCCAAAGATAACACCATTCAACACTATCAAACGCTTTACGCGCATCCAGCGATACCACAACACTACTACCCCCATTAGCCTACGGCAGCTACAAGTTCAAAAATAGTCTACGCAAATTTATCGCTGTAGTCTTATTTGGCATAAAACCGGATTGAACAGGATGGACCAGATTCTGGACTACGCTTGCCAAGCGGGTAGCCACTACCTTGGCCAATATCTTAACATCTGCCATCAGCAACTAAATGGGTCTATAAGATTCTGCCAACCCTGGGTCTTTACCTGCCTTCAGAATAACCACCACTATTACCTCTATCATGGACGCCGGCAACTCCCCTTCCTTTAAAGCCTCTTCAAAGACTACCTCTAATTTAGCCACTGATACACCCATCAAGTTTTTATATATCTCAACCGGGAGTCCATCAGCTCCAAGGGCCCTATTATTTGTCATTGACATGATAGCAATTTTAATCTCCTCTTTCGTTATAGGTTAATCCAACCTCCTACTATCACAATCCATAATCCTGGGAAGTCCCACCACTCCAAGGAAACCTTCTAATATCCCCTAATGTGGCCCTCAGTTCAGATGCATACAATTGTTCATAAAACCTGCTAAACTCCCCCAGAATGCCCTCTGTGTCCACCATCTCAGTCCCCTCGTCTGTCCTTAATTTGTATACATATGACAACTCCTTCTGTGCTGCCGTCACCTGTTATGATCCCAATGGCAGAAGATCTCAGAGGCTAAAGCAAAGTCTGCAAACACAAAAACCAGCTCCAAGGGAAGTGGTAACTAGGCTGACCGTATACCTAATCCTAGCACAAACAACTAGCAGTAGCCGGGGAACGTACCTACGTTGATCCTAGACGTCTCGCGCCAGCCGGAGAACTAACTAACCCTTTCAGGGAAAATAAGACCTCTCTTGCCTCCAGAGAAAAGACCCCAAAGTTAAATACAAGCCCCCAACAAATAATAACGGTGAGGTAAGAAGAAAAGACAAACGTAAGAATGAACTAGATTTTAGCAAAGAGAGGCCCACTGACTAATAGCAGAAAATAGGAAGATGACTAATACGGTCAGCAAAAAACCCTACAAAAAATATCCACGCTGAATATCCAAGAACCCCCGAACCGACTAACGGTGTGGGGGGAGAATATCAGCCCCCCTAGAGCTTCCAGCAATATAAGGAATCACATTTTGTACAAGCTGGACAAAAATAGGAACAAAGCAAATAAACAAAAATAAGGAAGCAGGACTTAGCTTATCTTGCAAAGAACCAGGACCAGCAGACAGGAGCAAACAGAAATAAACTGATTACAACGATGCCAGGCACCAGACTAAGAATCCAGGAAGTTTAAATAGCAACACCCCTGGCCTAACGAACCAGGTGAGTACCAACCTGGGGAAAGACAATCCAAGTGCCATACCACTAGTGACCACAAGAGAGAGCCAAGAAGTATAGTTCACAACAGTCACCACCGAGAGCAAGTGCCCCACTCTTTCCCCTTCCTCAAAAAACTGTAGTTTCTGGAATGCTTGTCTTCTCTCTGCTTTCTTCATATAAAGCTTATTGACCACTTCCTGGGCTTCCCTAAATCTACCTTGATTTTCCACTGATGACACCATGTCCCTTTCTAGTGTCTCTGACTTCCCTATCTTCTAGCCTAGTTTTGGATTTACATTTACAAATCTCCCTAAAAAGAAGGCCCCTCAAAAAAGCTTTCATTGCGTCCCAAACTTTCAGCACTATCCTAGTTAAACTGCCAATATTCTTTAATCTCCCTCTTAATGTTGTCCATATTAATATGTTCAAGCCATAACGGGTGCAACTTCCACCCACCTCCCCGTCCAATCATCCCTCCTGTCCGTCTAACTAACAACTCTATAGGCTTGTGATCTGAAATCACTCTCAGGAGGTATTTTACCCCACAGATCATATGGGTCATTAGTAGTGTTGAGCATTCCGATACCGCAAGTATCGGGTATCGGCCGATACTTGCCGTATCGGAATTCCGATACCGAGATCCGATACTTTTGTGGTATTGGGAATCGGTATCGGGATTAATATCAATGTGTAAAAGAAAGAATTAAAATAAAAAATAGGGATATACTCACCTCTCCGATGCAGCCTGGACTTTACCGCCGTAACCGGGAGCCGTTATACCTAAGAATGCGCGCTTGAAGGGCCTTAGATGACGTCACGGCGCTCTGATTGGTCGCGTAGCGGTCACGTGACCGCTGCGCGACCAATCACAAAGCCGTGACGTCACCTAAGGTCTTTCAAGCGCTTGAAAGACCTTAGGTGACGTCACGGCTTTGTGATTGGTCGCGCAGCGGTCATGTGACCGCTACGCAACCAATCAGAGCGCCGTGACGTCATCTAAGGCCCTTCAAGCGCGCATTCTTAGGTACAACGGCTCCCGTTTATGGCGGTAAAGTCCAGGCTGCGTCGGAGAGGTGAGTATATCCCTATTTTTTATTTTAATTCTTTCTTTTACACATTGATATGGATCCCAGGGCCTGAAGGAGAGTTTCCTCTCCTTCAGACCCTGGGAACCATCAGGGATACCGTCCGATACTTGAGTCCCATTGACTTGTATTGGTATCGGGTATCGGATTAGATCCGATACTTTGCCGGTATCGGCCGATACTTTCCGATACCGATACTTTCAAGTATCGGACGGTATCGCTCAACACTAGTCATTAGATCATTACCCAATGCTAGGTCAATCCTGGAGAGAGACCCATGAGTTACAGAAGTAACAGACTTTGTTCTCATTCCTCACTCTCCAGAGATTCACCATCCCCAACTCTTTCGCATAGTTCCCAAATAATGATAGTTTCTTAGTGCCCTCACTCATGCCTTGCTTGTGTCTATCCCACCCTTCATCCACCACATTATTGAAATCCCCGATAATTAACAATGGTAATCCTATACAGGGCCGGCGTCAGCACCTGGCATACCCGGGCAAGTGCCGGGTCCCTGGCGAGACAGGGGGGCCCATTCAGGGCCGGTGTTAGGGGCAGGTAGCTGCCAGTGCCTAGGGCCCCCGCTCCCCCAGGGGCCCTCCGCTAGCGGCACATCACACAGCTGCTATGGGGCCCCTGTGAAGCAGGGGGCCCGCCTGTCGCAAGCGCTAACTCCCCCGCCGCCGCTTTGAACTTTACCGGCGTCTGCCGGTAAAGTTCAAAGCAAATGATGGAAGAGAGAGCGTGACCTGACACTCCCTCTCCCATTATTCCCTACTCTGCCTCTGACACTGCCGCTGTGGGTGCGCTATGACATCATCGCGCACTCGCTGTGTGTCAGGCAGTGCAGCGGCAGCCGCCGAGACCAGAGCAGGGAGGGAGCAGCGCGGTGTGGGAACGTTGAGAGGTGAGGAGTGTTTTTTTTTTTTTTTAACTATAACAGTGAGTACTGGACTGTGGGGCCATTCTTGGGGGAAGGGGGTTCTGCTGTATACTATGTGTCTTTGCTATATACTACATGGCTGTGCTATATACTACGTGGGCCGTGTTATATACTACATGGGCTGTTATATGCTACGTGGGCTGTGCAATATACTACATGGCTGTTTTATATACTACGTGGCTGTTCTATATACATGGCTGTGCTATATACTACATGGCTGTGCTATATACTACGTGGGCCATGTTATATACTACGTGGGCTGTTATATGCTACGTGGGCTGTTATATGCTACGTGGGCTGTGTTATACACTACATGGCTGTTCTATATACTACATGGGCTGTGCTATATACTACGTGGTGGGCTGTTATATGCTATGTGGGCTGTGCTATATACTACATGGCTGTTCTATATACTACGTGGGCTGTGTTATATAATATGTGGCTGTGCTATATACTATATGGGCTGGTATATGCTACGTGGGCTGTGCTATATGCTACATGGCTGTTCTATATACTACATGGGCTGTTATATGCTATGTGGGCTGTTTTTTCTATGCTACGTGGGCTGTGCTATATACTACATGGCTGTTCTATATACTACGTGGGCTGTTCTATGCTACGTGGGCTGTGCTATATACTACATGGCTGCTCTATAAACTACGTGGGCTGTGCTATATACTACATGGCTGTTCTATAAACTACGTGGGCTGTGCTATATACTACATGGCTGTTCTATATACTATGTGGGCTGTGTTATATAATATGTGGCTGTGCTAGATACTATAAGGGCTGTTATATGCTACGTGGGCTGTGCTATATAGTACATGGCTGTTCTATGTACTATGTGGGCTGTGTTATATAATATGTGGCTGTGCTATATACTATGTGGGCTGTTATATGCTACGTGGGCTGTGCTATATACTACGTGGCTGTTATATGCTACATGGGATGTTATATACTACACGGCTGTGTTATATGCTGCGTGGCTGTGCTATATACTACATGGGCTGTGTTATATACTACATGGCTGTGTTATATGCGATCATGAATCGTGGTATGTGTTAAAGGGGCGGCCCACTGAGACTCTTTCGCCCGGGGCCCTCAAAAACCTGGAGCCGGCCCTCCTATACCCTGTTTATATAATTTAAATATCTCTTGGACCTTTTTCCCAGAATATGGGGGTGGGAAATACACAGCCACTATACATAATGGTTGCCCATAAATTTTGCAAAGTATCAAAACATATTGCCCATCCCTATCTACAGGACTCTCGATTTCTTCAAAGGGTGTGGGTGCCCCTATCAAAATTGAGACCCCCCTAGCATACGAAGAATAAGTAGAATGATATGACTTCCCGATCCACCTTTTCCCCAAGTAGATGTGTTTCTTGGAGACAAATGGCATCCGGACTCCGCTTTCTAACATATTCCAAAATCACCGTTCTTCAAGTTCCCTCTCACAGTCCTCTTATATTCCAACTAAGAACTTTAATTTTATCCCTCATCATATAACCTCATGTATACAAACTCCTGACCCCTTAACCCCTTCATGACCCAGCCTATTTTGACCTTAAGGACCTGACCGTTTTTTTTTTGCAATTCTGACCAGTGTCCCTTTCTGAGTTAATAACTCAGGAATTGTTTGTTCGTGACATATTGGGCTTCATGTTAGTTGTAAATTAAGGTCGATAATTTTTGCATTTATTTGTGAAAAAAATGGAACTTTGGCTAAAATTTTGAACATTTCACAATTTTTAAATTTTGAATTTTTATTCAGACGAGAGAGTTATGTGACACAAAATAGTTAATAAATAGCATTACCCACATGTCTATTTTACATCAGCACAATGTTGGAAACTATTTTTTTTTGCTAGGAACTTATAAGGGTTAAAATTTGACCAGTGATTTCTCATTTTTAGAATGAAATTTACAAAACCATTTTTTTTAGGGACCACCTCACATTTGAAGTCAGTTTGAGGGGTCTATATGGCTGAAAATACCAAAAAGTGTCACCACTCTAAAAACTGCACCCCTCAAGGTACTCAAAACCACATTCAAGAAGTTTATTAACCCTTCAGGTGCCTCACAGCAGCAGAAGCAACATGGAAGGAAAAAATGAACATTTAACTTTTTAGTCACAAAAATGATCTTTTAGCAATAATTCTTTTTATTTTCCCAAGGGTAAAAAGAGAAACTGGACCCAAAAGTTATTGTACAATTTGTCTTGAGTATGCCAATACCCCATATGTGGGGGGGAACCAATGTTTGGGCGCACGACAGGGCTCGGAAGGGAAGGAGCGCCATTTGACCTTTTCAATGAAAAATTGGCTCCAATCTTTAGCGGACACCATGTCGCATTTGGAGAGCCCCTGTGTACCTAAACATTGGAGCTCCCCCCACAAGTGACCCCATTTTGGAAACTAGACCCCCCCAAGGAGCTTATCTAGATGCGTAATGAGCACTTTGAACCCCCAGGTGCTTCACAAATTGATCCGTAAAAATGAAAAAGTACTTTTTTTCACAAAAAAATTATTTTAGCCTCAATTTGTTCATTTCCTCATGGGCAATAGGATAAAATGGATCCTAAAATTTATTGGGCAATGTCTCCTGAGTACACTGATACCTCACATGTGGGGGTAAACCACTGTTTGGGCACACGGCAGGGCTCGGAAGGGAAGGAGCGCCATTTGACTTTTTGAATGAAAAATTAGCTCCAATCGTTAGCGGACACCATGTCGCATTTGGAGAGCCCCTATGTGCCTAAACATTGGAGCTCCCCCACATGTGACACCATTTTAGAAACTAGACCTCCCATGGAACTAATCTAGATGTGTGGTGACCAATTTAAAACCCCAAGTGCTTGACAGAAGTTTATCACGCAGAGCCGTGGAAATAAAAAATCTTTTTTCTTTCCTCAAAAATTATGTTTTAGCAAGCAATTTTTTATTTTCACAAGGGTAACAGGAGAAATTGGACCCCAAAAATTGTTGCCTAGTTTGTCCTGAGTATGCTGGTACCCCATATGTGGGGGTAAACCCATGTTTAGGCGCACGTCGGGGCTCGGAAGGGAGGGTGCACCATTTGACTTTTTGTATGCAAGATTGGCTGGAATCAATGGTAGCGCCATGTTGCGTTTGGAGACCTCTGATGTGCATAAACAGTGGAAACCCCTCAATTCTAACTTCAACACTAACCCCAACACACCCCTAACCCTAATCCCAACTCTAGCCATAACCATAATCACAACCCTAACCCCAACACACCCCTAACCACAACCCTAACCCCAACACACCCCTAACCCTATTCCCAACCCTAACCACAACCCTAACCCTAACCACAGCCTAATCTTAACCCTATTTCCAACCCTAGCCCTAATTCCAACCCTAACTCTAATTCCAACCCTAAGGCTATGTGCCCACGTTGCGGATTCGTGTGAGATTTTCAGTACCATTTTTGAAAAATCCACAGGTAAAAGGCACTGTGTTTTACCTACGGATTTACCGTGGATTTCCAGTGTTTTTTGTGCAGATTTCACCTGCGTATACCTATTGAGTAACAGGTGTAAAACGCTGCGGAATCCGCACAAAGAATTGACATGCTGCGGAAAATACAACACAGCGTTTCCGCGCGGTATTTTCCGCACCATGGGCACAGCGGATTTGGTTTTCCATATGTTTACATGGTACTGTAAAACTGATGGAAAACTGCTACGAATCCGCAGTGGAAAATATGCTGCGAATTCGCAGCCAAATCTGCACCGTGTGCACATAGCTGAATTCTAACCCTAACTCTAGTTCTAATCCTAATTCTAGCCCTAGTGGGAAAAAAAAATAGGTATTTTTGTGTACTCACCATAAAATACTTTTCTCCAAGCCACGCATTGGGAGACACAGGACCATGGGTGTTATGCTGCTGTCACTAGGAGGCTGACACCAAGTTGAGACAAAATAAGGTTAGCTCCTCCCCTGCAGTATACACCCTCGTGCTGGCTTCCAGAGACCCAGTTCAGTGCAAAAGCAGTAGGAGATTAATAACAATATAATACATAACATTAGAGTATAACATGTCAGAGAAAGTCAAGAACCAAAAAGGTAACGAGCCGTAAGGCTAACAGGGTGGGTGCTGTGTCCCCCAATGAGTGGCTCAGAGAAAAGGATTTTACGGTGAGTACACAAAAATCCCTATTTCTCCTTCGCCACATTGGGGGACACAGGACCATGGGACGTCCCAAAGCAGTCCCTGGGTGGGGAACAATACAACCAAATAACTGTGTGTACCATCTGACTTATAAATGCACAACGGCCGCCTGCAGAATACGTCTGCCAAGGGCCACATCTGCGGAAGAATGAGTGTGGACGTTGTAGTGCTTTGTGAAAGTATGCAGGCTAGACCATGTTGCGGCCTTGCAAACCTGCTCCGCCGACGCCTGGTGCCAAATGGCCCAGGAAGCACCAACTGACCGAGTAGAGTGAGCTCTAACCCCCTGACCCGATAAGCTTCTTGAATAGCCGATCGGATCCATCCGGCTATCATAGCCTTAGACGTGGATGAACCCTTCCTGTGACCCACAGGGAGGATAAAGAGGGAATCCGATTTGCGGAAAGGGGCAGTCCTAGAAACGTACCTCCTGAGAGCCCGTACCACGTCCAAAGTGTAAAGGGCCTTTTCGACCCTATGTTTTGGCTGTGGGCAAAAGGAGGGAAGAATGATATCTTCATTAAGGTGTAAAGAAGAAACCACCTTAGGGAGAAAAGGGGGAGATGGGCGTAAGACTACTTTGTCCTGGTGGAAGGAAAGGAAGGGCGCCCGGCAGGAAAGTGTGGCCAACTCCGAGACGCGCCTGATAGACGTTACTGCCACAAGGAAGGCCACCTTCCATGAGAGAATAGATAGTGGGACATCTTGCAGAGGTTCAAACGGAGGTTCCTGAAGGACGCTCGGGACCAAGTTGAGATCCCAGGTGTCTAGTGGCATTCTGTAGGGGGGAACCACATGGGAGACCCCTTGAATGAAGGTCCTGACTTGCGAGTTAGTAGCAATCTTACGCTGGAACAACACCGACAGCGCTGAAATCTGGCCCTTGAGGGAACTGAGGGCCAGGCCGGAATCCAAGCCGGACTGGAGAAATTCCAGAATGAAGGGAATGGAAAAAAACGAGAGGGGGATGACCGCTGAGTCTGCACCATGAGAAGAAGGCTTTCCAGGTGCGGTGGTAGATGCGAGCGGAAGACGTCTTGTGAGCTCTGATCATGGTGGAAATGACCTGCTGGGAGAAACCAGCTTGAGTTAGGATCCAGGTTTCAACAGCCACGCCGTTAAACGTAGGGCCCCTGAGCTCTGATGGTAGATCGGTCCTTGGCGCAGTAGATCTGGGCGGTCTGGTAACTGCCAGGGAACGTCGGACACGAGATGCACTAGTTCCGCATACCATGCGTGACGCGGCCAATCCGGGGCGATAAGGATCATCGGAATCCCCTCTATCTTGATTTTTCGGATCACCTTTGGCAACAGAGGGAGTGCAGGGAACACGTACGGGAATAAGAACCGGTGCCATGGGAATATCAGAGCATCCACTCCAACGGCTCGGGGATCCCGAGAACGCGCTATGAAGTTGGGGACTTTGGCGTTGAGCCTGGACGCCATCAGATCCACATCCGGAGTTCCCTAGCGAAGGCAGATTTGACGAAAAACCTCTGGATGGAGCTCCCACTCTCCCGAGGCGAGACCCTGACGGCTGAGAAAGTCCGCCGCCCAGTTCTCGACACACGGAATGTGCACCGCGGAAATGGTGGAGTGGTTGTTCTCGGCCCAACGGAGAATGTGTGTGACCTCCTGCATCGCCGCCCTGCTGCGGGTGCCCCCTTGATGGTTTATGTACGCCATAGTTGTGACATTGTCCGACTGTATTCAGACTGGGTGACCCGCAAGCAGAGGGTGAAAGCGTCTTAGGGCAAACCTGATAGCATGGATCTCCAGAATGTTTATGCGAAGCTTCGACTCCCGAATTGACCAACGCCCCTGGGCAGTGTGGTGGAGAAACACCGCTCCCCAAACGAGGAGACTGGCGTCGGTGGTCACCACCAGCCAATGGATCAGAAGAAAAGACCTCCCCTGGTGGAGAGTTGACTCCAAAGTCCACCACGTGAGCGCTTGCCTGGTCCGCGGGGACAGAGGGCATGGTCCGTTGAGGGTAAAGGGACTCCTGTCCCAATTGTGCAGTAGAGCATGTTGTAAGGGACGGAGATGCAGTTGGGCAAAGGGAATCGCTTCCATTGAGGCCACCATCTTCCCCAGGATCTTCATGGCAAACCGAATGTACTGCGGGCAAGGGCGAGAAAGCGTCCGGGCCCCCTGTTGAAGCGCTTGGGCCTTGGACCGAGGAAGAAAGACCAGCCCCCTGGACGTGTCTGGGATCATGCCTAGGAAACAGATCCTTCGAGCTGGATCAGGGGAGGACTTGTCCAGGTTGATTAACCAGCCTAGGCGTCAAAGGGAATCCAACGTAATGCGGACACTTGCCTCGCAGGCATGAAAATATGGACCTTTGACCAGTTGGTTGTCTAGGTATGGCAACGCGACCACTCTCCGGGAGTGCAGGATGGCCATGACAGCCGCCATGACCTTCGTGAATACCCTGGGTGCTGTGGCAAGACCGAAGGGTAAGGCCGTGAATTAAAAATGTTCCTCTAGGGTGGCGAAACGGAGGAACTTTTGATGTGGCGGAAAGATTGGAATGTGAAGATAAGCATCTCTGATGTCTATTGATGCTAGGAACTCGTCTCGCTCCAATGAGGAAATGACCGACCGAAGGGACTCCATCCGGAAGTGCCGTACTTTTACGTGCTTGTTTAGGAGCTTCAAGTCCAAGATGGGGCGCATGGACCCGTCCTTCTTTGGCACGACGAAGAGGTTTGAGTAGAAACCTCTGAATCTCTCGTGTTCTGGAACCGGAATGATGACCCTGTTTTGGCGGAGGGAATCGATGGCGCAGTGGAGAGCGCGTGACTGAGCTCTCGAACTTTGGAGACGAGAGGGAAAAAACCGAGCTGGAGGGGAGATGGAGAATTCTATTTTGTAACCAGAAGACACCAGGTCTCTGACCCATTCGTTGTGGATGACGGAAAGCCAGACGTGACGAAAAAGAAGCAGGCGTCCGCCTACCTGGGTGGCGTCGACTGGAATTCTCCCCGAGTCATTGTGAAGGAAATCTGGCAGGTCTAGAGCCTCTGGTTCTGGGTTGTCTAGGTCTTCCTCGCCTGATTCGGTCTGTAAGAAGGCCGAGAGTCTCTGTCTGTGCGTGTAGATCGTTCTGATCTAAACGATGCAGTGGAGTTGGACCAGAAAGGGCCACCACGAAAGGGGCGAAAACGAAAATGCTGTTGGCGTTGAAAGGCAGCTTTTGGTCTGTGTTGAGGGAGGAACTTGCTTTTTCCCCCTGTAGCATCGGAAATAAGTTGGTCCAGTTTTTCTCCAAATAGGCGTCCGCACTGAAAGGGGAGAGAAATCAGAGACTTTTTTGTGGAGGAATCCACCCGCCACTCTCTAAGCCAGATGGCTCTCCTGATGGTGACGGCGTTTGAAGCCGTGGTTGCCGCACAGTCGGCTGCGTCTAAAGATGCGTACATCACATAATCTGCCGCCATAGCAATTTGTTTGGCGAGGTCCCCCGCTTCAGAAGGAAGAGCCTGGTCCTGAATGGAATGTGCAAGAGTATCTGCCCAGAAAACTATAGCTTTGGCGACCCATGCCGCAGCGAAGGAAGGGGATAGGGAGGAACCTGAGGCTTCATACACTGAGCGCGCCAGGGAATCTAACTGGCGTTCTGTGGGACTTTTGATTGATGCCCTGTCAGGTACTGATAACAGCGTTTTGGTAGCCAAACACGATACCGGAGGATCTACCAGCGGTGGTTCTGTCCAATCCTTAACCAGCTCTGAGGAGAAAGGATATTTAGATTCCAGAGCCTTTTTGCCTGTAAAGCGTTTATCCGGTCGCTCCCTGTGCTTCTTAACTATTTCTAGAAAATCCGGATGGGAGGCGAACACCTTATGGGATCGCTTGTTTCTAGTGATGGAAACTGCGTGATCTGTAGCTGAATTAGGGTCATCAGTAATCTTTAGCGCATGATTGACAGCCTCAATGAGGGAGTCAACAGTTGTGCGGAACTCTGGAGAATCCGGGTCCATGGACGCCTCAGACTCATAGTCGTGATCGCTTCTAGCACCTGGGGAGGGTGAGCGAGAAGTGGAGCTACTGGAGGCTGAATGGCGAGGTGAATGATCAAGAGAGGTAGTGCAAATCCGTTTTGTGGATGTCCGAACCTCCTGTGGGTGAGAGCGGCCCTGCTGGCCGACGATTCTCCTGTAGCAGAGGGGCCTCTTAACCCAGGAAAACGAACACCCCGCTCCCCAGAGGGGTCATAAAGGGATTCAATCGCCTTAGCTAGTGAAGCCACGGATTGAGACAGTGACGTGGCCCACTCAGGGGGGCTAGGAACACTGGGGTCGGAAGCGGCGGAGGGCTCTTGGGCACATTGGGCATCACAGGCTGGGCAGAGCGGGGAGCTTTGAGGCCTGGGGAGAGGAGCCTGGCAGGTGGTACAAGCAGAGAAAAAGGTTGTATGTACCTTAGAAATCGTTTTACCCCTTGACTGGGGCATGTTGTACCCCAATGTAATGAACAAAGCTTGCTATGAGGAAGCTGAGGGGTAACGCTGCAGGGAAGCAGCTAGTGCCGTCTTTTTACCCGGTCCTGTGCCCCGCAACAGCTGAGTGGAGAAGGGGAGATCTTCTGTAAGAGAAAACCGGCCGGCGCTGCGTGCAGCAGAGAGGATGATGGCTGCCGAGACTATGATATGTAATCTCGCAGGGAGTGAGAAGCGCCAGAAGCGTGGGAGGGGCCGTAGGAATGATGCGTGGAGTGGGCGTAGCCTACCGGAGTGCGGCCTAGGGGAAGGCCGAAGCCGGGGACTAAATAGAACTGGGTCTCTGGAAGCCAGCACGAGGGTGTATACTGCAGGGGAGGAGCTAACCTTTTTTTGTCTCAACTTAGTGTCAGCCTCCTAGTGACAGCAGCATAACACCCATGGTCCTGTGTCCCCCAATGTGGCAAAAGAGAAATATATATTTTCTTTATTTTATTATTGTCCCTACCTATGGGGGTGATAAAGGGGGGGTTTATTATTTTTTTTATTTTGATCGCTGGGATAGAACCTATCACAGCGATCAAAATGTACATGTAACGAATCTGCAGGCCGGCAGATTCGGTGGGCGCACTGCGCATGCGCCCGCCATTTTGGAAGATGGTGGCGCCCATGGAGAAGACGGATGGACACCGGAGCTTGGTAAGTATGCGAGGGTGGGATCGGACAGCGGGGGGAGATCGGAGCACGGGGGGAGCGGAAAAGAGGACGGAGGGCAGCGGAGGACAGCAGATGACAGGACAGAGAACGGAGGGGAGATCGGTGGCGGTGGCAGATCGCGGTCTCCAGTCATGGCTGATGCTTTTGCAGCATCGGCCATGGCTGGAATATTTCACCAATTTTCATTGGTGAAATATTACTATCGCTTACTTTCAACAGCCAATCAGAGTGATCGTAGCCACGGTGGTGGTGGGGGGGTGAAGTCACACACCCCCCCCCCCCCCCCCCGGGCTCAAGTACCACTCCTCCTGTCTTTGCGGGTCGGGTGAAATTAGTTAACCCTTTCACCCGGCCTGCAGGAGCGCGATCCGACCATGACGCATATGCTGCGTCTCAGGTCGGATTGGCACAGGTTTTCATGACGCATGCGCTGCATCAAAGGTCAGGAAGGGGTTAAAATAGAATGCTGCTCCACGTTTTCAGTAAATCCCACTTTCCAACAATAAACCCCAACCCTCCCCTATCTCCCCTGTAATCATTAACACAATAAACCATAACCATTCCGTTGGTATATTTCTCCTCTTATCAGAGAGTGGGTAGTCCCACGTCTAGCTAAACTTTCCACAGTGACTTTAACCCCTTACCGACATCGGACGTACTATACCGTCCGATGTCTGCTCCCCTGCTTTGATGCAGGGCTCCGCGGTGAGCCCGCACCAAAGCCGGGACATGTCAGCTGTTTTGAACAGCTGACATGTGCCCGCAATAGGCGCGGGCAGAATCGCGATCTGCCTGCGCCTATTAACTAGTTAAATGCCGCTGTCAAACGCAGACAGTGGCATTTAACTACCGCATCCGGCCGGGCAGCCGGAAATGACGTCATCGCCGACCTCCGTCACATGATCGGGTGTCGGCGATGTGTCAGGAAGGTAAACATAGAGGTTCTTGAGACCTCTATGGTTCCTGATCCTCGGTAGCTGTGAGAGCCACCCCTGTGGTCGACGCTCACAGCACACCTGTATTTCTGCTACATAGCAACGATCTGATGATCACTGTTATGTAGCAGAGCCGATCGGGTTGTGCCTGCTTCTAGCCTCCCATGGAGGCTATAGAAGCAGGGCAAAAGTAAAAAAAAAAAAGTTAAAAAAAATGTGAAAAAAATAAAAAAACATAAAAGTTTAAATTACCCCCCCTTTCGCCCCAATCAAAATAAATCAATAAAAAAAAAAATCAAACCTACACATATTTGGTATCGCCGCGTTCAGAATAGCCCGATCTATCAATAAAAAAAAGCATTAACCTGATCGCTAAATGGTGTAATGAGAAAAAAAATCGAAACGCCAGAATTACGTTTTTTTGGTCGCCGCGATATTGCATTAAAATGCAATAATGGGCGATCAAAAGAACGTATCTGCACCAAAATGCTATCATTAAAAACGCCAGCTCGGCACGCAAAAAATAAGCCCTCACCTGACCCCAGATCACGAAAAAATGGAAACGCTACAGGTATCGGAAAATGGCGCAAATTTTTTTTTTTTTGCAAAGTTTTGAATTTTTTTTCACCACTTAGGTGAAAAATAACCTAGACATGTTAGGTGTCTATGAACTCGTACTGACCTAGAGAATCATAATAGCAGGTCAGTTTTAAAATTTAGTGAACCTAGCAAAAAAGCCAAACAAAAAACAAGTGTGGGATTGCACTTTTTTTGCAATTTCACTGCACTTGGAATTTTTTTCCCATTTTTTAGTACACGACATGGTAAAACCAATGATGTCGTTCAAAAGTACAACTCGTCCCGCAAAAAATAAGCCCTAACATGGCCAAATTGACGGTAAAATAAAAAAGTTATGGCTCTGGGAAGGAGGGGAGCGAAAAACGAACACGGAAAAACAAAAAATCCCACGGCCATGAAGGGGTTAAACCGCTCTAACTACAACACCTCCCCAACTCCTCCGCATATATATATATATATATAACATCATTATTACAATATGTCCCTCTGTTGTCCTCATCAACTATTAAAACAGGGTCCAGAGGTTTCTATAAGGCTGCAACATCTCCATTTCCAGCATCTTCCTTTCACTTCCCTGTTTCCTTGTCAGCTATAAGCTTCTTTTTATTTAAGTCCAGCCATTTAGCGGCTTCTTAGGCCGGCGTCACACTTGGCGTAAGACAATACACCACGTATTATACATCCGTAATACGGTGAAATGTTCCCAGTCAGGGTGTTTCTGCGTATTTTGCGCATGGCATCCTTCGTATGTAATCCGTATGGCATCCGTACTGCGAGATTTTCGCGCAGGCTTGCAAAACCGACATCTAATGGATTTATGTGCTCAAATGTTAGGGAAAACATATATACAGTATATATGTCATTGAGACACATATATATATATTCTGTATTTAGATTTCATTCAGCGCGATATCTGTGAAAAGCCGGTAATTCAATTTCTCCTGCACAAACCCGACAGGATATGAGACATGGTTTACATGCAGTAAACCATCTCATATCCACTTTTTTTGTGCATATTCCACACTACTAATGTTAGTAGTGTGTATGTGCAAAATTTCAGCGCTGTAGCTGCTGAAATAAAGGGTTAAATGGCGGAAAAAATTGGCGTGGGCTCCCACGCAATTTTCTCCGCCAGAATGGTAAAATAATTAACCCCTTCAGATGGATTACATCGTGGGAAGTGATCTGACATCAGAAGGTATGTATCTTGTGCGTTTATTATTTTGCCAACCGAGGGCCTGGAAATGGATTGAGAGAGCAATAAATTATTACAACCGCTGTGTTTATTTCATTAAAATACTTTTAAATCATGTGTGTGTGTGTTTTTTAACCCTTTCCTACAATTGGATTAATAATGGATAGGTGTCATGATTCTCAATGGCGAGAGAACATAGCCCAGCATATATGAGAACTAGCTCTTGGAAGATGGAACCTATTCTGACCATGAACTAAACCTGCCGCACAACTAGAAGTGGCCGGGTAGCATGCCTACGTTTTATCCCTATATGCCCAGCGCCAGCCGGAGAACTAACTAATCCTGGCAGAGGAAAAATACAGTCCTGGCTCACCTCTAGAGAAATTTTCCCCAAAGGCAGACAGAGGCCCCCACATATATTGGCGGTGATTTTGGATGAAATGACAAACATAGTATGAAAATAGGTTTAGCAAAATCGAGGTCCGCTTACTAGATAGCAGGAAGACAGAAAGAGCACTTTCATGGTCAGCTGAAAACCCTATCAAAACACCATCCAGAAATTCCTTTAAGACTCTAGCATTAACTCATAACACCAGAGTGGCAATTTCCGTCCTCAAGAGCTTTCCAGACACAGTAACGAAACAGCAGCTGTGAACTGGAACAAAATGCAAAAACAAAACAAGGACAAAAGTCCAACTTAGCTGAGAGTTGACTGGTAGCAGGAACATGCACAGAAGGCTTCTGATTACAATGTTGACCGGCATGAAACTGACAGAGGAGCAAGGTTATATAGCGACTCCCACATCCTGATGGGAGCAGGTGAACAGAGGGGATGATGCACACAAGTTCAATTCCACCAGTGGCCACCGGGGGAGCCCAGAATCCAACTTCACAACAGTACCCCCCCCTCAAGGAGGGGGCACCGAACCCTCACCAGAACCACCAGGGCGATCAGGATGAGCCCTATGAAAGGCACGGACAAGATCGGAGGCATGAACATCAGAGGCAGTGACCCAAGAATTATCCTCCTGACCGTATCCCTTCCACTTAACCAGATACTGGAGTTTCCGTCTGGAAACACGAGAGTCTAAGATCTTTTCCACAACGTACTCCAACTCACCCTCAACCAACACTGGAGCAGGAGGCCCAACGGAAGGCACAACCGGTACCTCATACCTGCGCAATAATGACCGATGAAAAACATTATGAATAGAAAAGGATGCAGGGAGGTCCAAACGGAAGGACACAGGGTTAAGAATCTCCAATATCTTGTACGGGCCGATGAACCGAGGCTTAAACTTAGGAGAAGAAACCCTCATAGGGATAAAACGAGAAGACAACCACACCAAGTCCCCAACACAAAGCCGAGGACCAACACGACGACGGCGGTTGGCAAAAAGCTGAGCCTTCTCCTGGGACAACTTCAAATTGTCCACTACCTGCCCCCAAATCTGATGCAACCTCTCCACCACAGCATCCACTCCAGGACAATCCGAAGATTCCACTTGACCGGAGGAAAATCGAGGATGAAACCCCGAATTACAGAAAAACGGGGACACCAAGGTGGCAGAGCTGGCCCGATTATTGAGGGCGAACTCCGCCAAAGGCAAAAAAGCAACCCAATCATCCTGATCCGCCGACACAAAACACCTCAAATATGTCTCCAAGGTCTGATTAGTCCGCTCGGTCTGGCCATTAGTCTGAGGATGGAAAGCAGACGAAAACGACAAATCTATGCCCATCCTAGCACAGAATGCCCGCCAAAATCTAGACACGAATTGGGTCCCTCTGTCAGAAACGATATTCTCCGGAATACCATGCAAACGAACAACATTTTGAAAAAACAGAGGAACCAACTCGGAAGAAGAAGGCAACTTAGGCAAGGGAACCAGATGGACCATCTTAGAGAAACGGTCACACACCACCCAGATGACAGACATCTTCTGAGAAACAGGCAGATCTGAAATAAAATCCATCGAGATGTGCGTCCAAGGTCTCTTCGGGATAGGCAAGGGCAACAACAATCCACTAGCCCGAGAACAACAAGGCTTGGCCCGAGCACAAACGTCACAAGACTGCACAAAACCTCGCACATCTCGTGACAGGGAAGGCCACCAGAAGGACCTTGCCACCAAATCCCTGGTACCAAAGATTCCAGGATGACCTGCCAATGCAGAAGAATGAACCTCAGAGATGACTCTACTGGTCCAATCATCAGGAACAAACAGTCTACCAGGTGGGCAACGATCAGGTCTATCCGCCTGAAACTCCTGCAAGGCCCGCCGCAGGTCTGGAGAAACGGCAGACAATATCACTCCATCCTTAAGGATACCTGTGGGCTCAGAATTACCAGGGGAGTCAGGCTCAAAACTCCTAGAAAGGGCATCCGCCTTAACATTCTTAGAACCCGGCAGGTATGACACCACAAAATTAAACCGAGAGAAAAACAACGACCAGCGCGCCTGTCTAGGATTCAGGCGCCTGGCAGACTCAAGGTAAATTAAATTTTTGTGGTCAGTCAATACCACCACCTGATGTCTGGCCCCCTCAAGCCAGTGACGCCACTCCTCAAAAGCCCACTTCATGGCCAAAAGCATCCGATTCCCAATATCATAATTCCGCTCGGCGGGCGAAAATTTACGGGAAAAAAAAGCACAAGGTCTCATCACGGAGCAGTCGGAACTTCTCAGCGACAACACCGCCCCAGCTCCGATTTCAGAAGCGTCGACCTCAACCTGAAAAGGAAGAGCAACATCAGGCTGACGCAACACTGGGGCGGAAGAAAAGCGGCGCTTAAGCTCCCGAAAGGCCGCCACAGCATCAGGGGACCAATCAGCAACATCAGCACCCTTCCTAGTCAAATCAGTCAATGGTTTAACAACATCCGAAAAACCAGCAATAAATCGACGATAAAAGTTAGCAAAGCCCAAAAATTTCTGAAGACTCTTAAGAGAAGAGGGTTGCATCCAATCACAAATAGCCTGAACCTTGACAGGATCCATCTCGATGGAAGAGGGGGAAAAAATGTATCCCAAGAAGGAAATCTTTTGAACCCCAAAAACGCACTTAGAACCCTTCACACACAAGGAATTAGACCGCAAAACCTGAAAAACCCTCCTGACCTGCTGGACATGAGAGTCCCAGTCATCCGAAAAAATCAGAATATCATCCAGATACACAATCATAAATTTATCCAAATAATCGCGGAAAATGTCATGCATAAAGGACTGGAAGACTGAAGGGGCATTTGAAAGACCAAAAGGCATCACCAAATACTCAAAATGGCCCTCGGGCGTATTAAATGCGGTTTTCCACTCATCCCCCTGCTTGATTCGCACCAAATTATACGCCCCACGGAGATCAATCTTAGAGAACCACTTGGCCCCCTTTATGCGAGCAAACAAATCAGTAAACAGTGGTAACGGATATTGATATCTAACCGTGATTTTATTCAAAAGTCGATAATCAATACACGGCCTCAAAGAGCCATCTTTTTTAGACACGAAGAAAAAACCGGCTCCTAAGGGAGATGACGAAGGACGAATATGTCCCTTCTCCAAGGACTCCTTTATATATTCTCGCATAGCAGCGTGTTCAGGCACAGACAGATTAAATAAACGACCCTTAGGGTATTTACTACCCGGAATCAAGTCTATGGCACAATCGCACTCCCGGTGCGGAGGTAGTGAACCAAGCTTGGGTTCTTCAAAAACGTCACGAAAGTCAGACAAGAATTCAGGAATCTCAGAGGGAATAGATGATGAAATGGAAACCAAAGGTACGTCCCCATGAGTCCCTTTACATCCCCAGCTTAACACAGACATAGCTTTCCAGTCGAGGACTGGGTTATGAGATTGCAGCCATGGCAATCCTAGCACCAAAACATCATGTAGATTATACAGCACCAGAAAGCGAATAATCTCCTGGTGATCCGGATTAACACGCATAGTCACTTGTGTCCAGTATTGTGGTTTATTACTAGCCAATGGGGTGGAGTCAATCCCTTTCAGAGGTATCGGAGCCTCCAATGGCTCCAAATCATACCCACAGCGTTTGGCAAAGGACCAATCCATAAGACTCAGAGCGGCGCCAGAGTCGACATAGGCGTCCGCGGTAATAGATGATAAAGAACAAATCAGGGTCACAGATAGAATAAACTTAGACTGTAAAGTGCTAATTGAAACAGACTTGTCAGGCTTCTTAGTACGCTTAGAGCATGCTGATATAACATGAGATGAATCACCACAATAGAAGCACAACCCATTTTTTCGTCTAAAATTCTGCCGCTCGCTTCTGGACAGAATTCTATCACATTGCATATTTTCTGGCGTTTTCTCAGTAGACACTGCCAAATGGTGCACAGGTTTGTGCTCCCGCAGACGCCTATCGATCTGAATAGCCATCGTCATGGACTCATTCAGACCCGCAGGCACAGGGAACCCCACCATAACATCCTTAATGGCATCAGAGAGACCTTCTCTGAAAATCGCCGCTAGGGCGCACTCATTCCACTGAGTAAGCACAGACCATTTGCGGAATTTTTGGCAGTATATTTCAGCTTCATCTTGCCCCTGAGATAGGGACATCAAGGCCTTTTCCGCCTGAAGCTCTAAATGAGGTTCCTCATAAAGCAACCCCAAGGCCAGAAAAAACGCATCCACATTGAGCAACGCAGGATCCCCTGGTGCCAATGCAAAAGCCCAGTCTTGAGGGTCGCCCCGGAGCAAGGAAATTACAATCCTGACCTGCTGTACAGGATCTCCGGCAGAGCGAGACTTCAGGGACAAAAACAATTTGCAATTATTTTTAAAATTTTGAAAGTGAGATCTATTCCTCGAGAAGAATTCAGGCAAAGGAATTCTAGGCTCAGACATAGGTGCATGAACAACAAAATCTTGCAAATTTTGTACCTTTGTGGCGAGATTATTCAAACCTGCAGCCACACTCTGAAGATCCATTTCAAAACAGGTGAACACAGAGCCATTCAAGGATTAGAAGGAGAGAAAGAGATGAAGGCTGCGGTATAGACAGACTAGCAAGTGATTCAATTCTGAGCACACTCAGAACTAGGGAAAAAAAAAAAAAAAAGTAGCAGACTTTTTTTTTTTTTTTTTTCTCCTTTCTCAGCAGTAATTTAACCCTTTTTGGGCCGGTCAAACTGTCATGATTCTCAATGGCGAGAGAACATAGCCCAGCATATATGAGAACTAGCTCTTGGAAGATGGAACCTATTCTGACCATGAACTAAACCTGCCGCACAACTAGAAGTGGCCGGGTAGCATGCCTACGTTTTATCCCTATATGCCCAGCGCCAGCCGGAGAACTAACTAATCCTGGCAGAGGAAAAATACAGTCCTGGCTCACCTCTAGAGAAATTTTCCCCAAAGGCAGACAGAGGCCCCCACATATATTGGCGGTGATTTTAGATGAAATGACAAACGTAGTATGAAAATAGGTTTAGCAAAATCGAGGTCCGCTTACTAGATAGCAGGAAGACAGAAAGAGCACTTTCATGGTCAGCTGAAAACCCTATCAAAACACCATCCAGAAATTCCTTTAAGACTCTAGCATTAACTCATAACACCAGAGTGGCAATTTCCGTCCTCAAGAGCTTTCCAGACACAGTAACGAAACAGCAGCTGTGAACTGGAACAAAATGCAAAAACAAAACAAGGACAAAAGTCCAACTTAGCTGAGAGTTGACTGGTAGCAGGAACATGCACAGAAGGCTTCTGATTACAATGTTGACCGGCATGAAACTGACAGAGGAGCAAGGTTATATAGCGACTCCCACATCCTGATGGGAGCAGGTGAACAGAGGGGATGATGCACACAAGTTCAATTCCACCAGTGGCCACCGGGGGAGCCCAGAATCCAACTTCACAACAGATAGGTGTCATAATTGACGCCTCTCCATTATTAATCTGGCTTAATGTCACCTTACAATAGCAAGGTGGCATTAACCCTTCATTACCCCATATCCCACCGCTACAGGGAGTGGGAAGAGAGTGGCCAAGTGCCAGAATAGGCGCATCTTCCAGATGTGCCTTTTCTGGGGTGGCTGGGGGCAGATGTTTTTAGCCACGGGGGGGGCAATAACCATGGACCCTCTCCTGGCTATTAATATCTGCCCTCAGTCACTGGCTTTACCATTCTGGTGGAGAAAATTGCGCGGGAGCCCACGCCAATTTTTTCCGCCATTTAACCCTTTATTTTAGCAGCTACAGCGCTGAAATTTTGCACATACACACTACTAACATTAGTAGTGTGGAATATGCAAAAAAAAAGGGGATATGAGATGGTTTACTGTATGAAAACCATGTCTCATATCCTGTCGGGTTTGTGCAGGAGAAATCAAAAGCCGGCAATTGAATTACCGACTTTTCACTAACACCGCTGCGTATTTCTCGCAAGTCACACTGCTGGTCCGTGTGGAATACGTATTTTTCTCGCCCCCATAGACTTTCATTGGCGAATTTTTTGCGCAATACGCTGACAAACGCAGCATGCTGCGATTTTGTACGGCCGTAGAAAGCCGTATAATACTGAACCGTAATATATGGCTAATAGGAGCAGCCCCATTGAGAATAATTGTGCCGTTTATTTTGCGAGTTTTACGGACGTAATTTCTGCGCTCTTACGTCCGTAAAACTCGCCAGTGTGACGCCGGCCTTATGGTGTTGGAAAAAAGTGAACTGCTCTCAGGGCTACAACCCAAAGGCTAGGTTCCCATTGCATTAATGGGATAGCGCTAACGGACAGCGTTGCACGGCGAAATTAACGCCGTGCACCGCGTCCGTTAGCGCTCCCTTTGCCGGCAATGTCAGAGCGCATTGCTAGCGCGTGTCTTTTTCGGCACGCGCTAGCGATGTGCCGGTCTTTTGTAGCGCGCCTCGGACGCTGCTTGCAGCGTCCGCGGCGCGCCAGAGGTCCGTTCCCCGCTCTCGCAGACCGGGGATCTGCGAGAGCGGGGATGTTAACGCGACCCCTGAACGCGGCCCCGAAAAAGACATTGCGTTAGTGCAATCCGCTAGCGCTCGCGCTAAACGGATTGCACTAACGCAATCTGAACCTAGCCTAAGCTTTGCCAGGTACAGAGTAGAGTAAATCAAATTCAGGTCACTCAGACTCCTTTTAACCGATCCATATCTCATCCTCTGCTTTTGCACCTCAGCCGAGTAATCCGAGTAAATAGAGATCTTTTGGCCATTAATACACATGCCCTCAGCCATTCGGGCACTCCTCAATAAAGTGTCTCTGCCTATAGAATTACGGATCCTAGCAAGGATAATACGAGGGGGGGGAGGGGGACCTCAGCGGGAGGGGTCTCATAGGAATGAGGTGTGCCCTTTCCACTGCAAATAACTTAGACAGGTTATCAGCACCTATCTTATTGTGGAGCTATTCCACAATAAACTTTGTAGGGTCAGTCCCTTCAGTCTTCTCAGGGATGCCCACAAGTCTCACATTATTCCTCCTTGATCGATTTTCCAGATCATCATTCTTATTAGCCATAGCAGCACATTTTTGCAGACATTGATTATGAGACTTCCGCATTTTAGAAAGTTGATCCTCCAGCACACATACTCTTTCCTCCACCGCACCCACTCTATTATCCACTTTAATCATGTCTACCTTTATTTTAGCCACTTCTTCCTTAATACCATCCACATTTTGTGTAAGGATTGTTATTGCAGGATCTGATCAAATCATATATGTCCCACAATGTGGGCTCCCCTATTACAGGCTCCTCCACTGTCTCTTGCTCCACACCGTCTTTTTCCCCCCATTCTTCCTCCCCTTCTGTCCTCCCATGTATCATGTCATCCTCTGAGCCTTCTCCTTGAACTTTCACTTTCACTCCGGTCTTTTCCTCTCCCTCGTCAGCCATCTTTCTCTGCTCCGTCCACCCAGGCAGGGCCGGACTGGGACTAAAATTCAGCCCTGGCATTTGAAGTCACACAGGCCCACTTGTCGCATGGTGACTGTATAATATCTTTGTACACTTGTAGGCTACAAGAAGTGAGGGGAGTGTAACACGACTATATAACATATAATTACAGCTGTATCCAGCATTACAGCTCAGTCCCCATAGAATGTAATACAGCACAGCCCCCATAGACTATAATACAGCACAGCCCCATAGAATGTAATGCTGCACAGCCCCCATAGAATGTAATACAGCACAGCCCCCATAGAATGTAATACAGCACAGCCCCCATAGAATGTAATACAGCACAGCCCCCATAGAATGTAATACAGCACAGCCCCCATAGAATGTAATGCAGCACAGCCCCCATAGAATGTAATGCAGCACAGCCCCCATAGAATGTAATGCAGCACAGCCCCCATAGAATGTAATACAGCACAGCCCCCATAGAATGTAATGCAGCACAGGCCCATGGAATGGAATGCAGCCAGGCCCATAGAATATAATGCAGCACAGGCCCATAGAATGTAATGCAGCCAGCCCCATAGAATATAATACAGCACAGGCCCATAGAATGGAATGCAGCCAGCCCCATAGAATATAATGCAGCACAGGCCCATAGAATGGAATGCAGCCAGCCCCATAGAATATAATGCAGCACAGGCCCATGGAATGGAATGCAGCCAGCCCCATAGAATGTAATGCAGGCAGCCCCCATAGAATGTAATGCAGGCAGGCAGCCCCCATAGATTGTAATGCAGGCAGGCAGCCCCCATAGAATGTAATGCAGGCAGGCAGCCCCCATAAAATGTAATGCAGGCAGCCCCCCTCCCCCCACAGCTCCACAATCCAGTCATCACTCATTGATAAAAAAAACCAAACACTCTACTCACCTCTCTCCTCTTGCCCCGCGCTGCTCCTGGCTCCGGCCTCAGCAGATGCAATCTGCCCGGCGCCCGGTCACACAGCAGGTGCGCGATGATATGACGTCATCGCGCACCCGCAGTGTCAGCGGCAGGCAGAGCGGGGAATGATGGGAGAGGGGGCGTCAGCAGACAGACGCTCTCTCCTCCATCATTGCATTCAACTGTACCGGTGTCTATGACGCCGGTATAGTTGAATGCGGGGCCGGGAGTGTGCCGCGACAGCGTGGGGAGTGTGCCGACAGCGGCACACTCGAGCGGCCCACTACTGCCACCGGCCCTTCTGGCATTTGCCAGAACTGCCCTATGGCCAGTCCGGCCCTGCACCCAGGCATATTTCTCCAACTTGGCAGCAACTTCCAGCCTCTTCGCATAGGAGGCATTTGCAGCATCTGCCCTTTCAGCCGCCTCCACGCTATCGGCGCCATCTTGGGTCCGGCTCGTTGCTCCTGCCTTGGCGTCGTGCTGCAGCTCCCCGCAGCACCGCACGTAACCGACCTCAGGTGTCCTCCCCCACCAGCACAAAACTTTACCTGCTCTCAGGAGGGACTTATAGCAGGATTAATAATGAAAGGTCACAGCGGAGGAGCTAAAGAAGCCGTCTGCTCACATCAGGTGCTAGGCCACGCACCCTTACCCATATATTTGGATGGGTGCACAAGGTCCGATTATCAGATGCACGCGGTGACTTTTCTCATGTCGAATTGGCACAAGAAAAAAAAAAATCACTGATCTGCACTGCCCCATAGTAGAACATTCGGCTGAGTGCTATCCAATAAAATACTGGCTAGCACTCGGCCATGTTATACGACAATGTGAGCGAGCCCTTAGAAGATGGCTATTTTCCAGACTTTCAGGCAAAGCCACAAAAGTTTTACATACGAATTTCTTCATGGGTTTGCAGCCGATTCTACCCTATGCAGAAATAATTGACACATTGTGGATTTAAAGATTATCTGTCACCAGGTTGGTTTTGTTACCGCATCTGAGAGCAGAATGATAATAGGGGCAGAGTACAGGAATTCAGTGATGTGTCACTTACTTTACTGGTTGCTACAGATCTAGCAGTGCTCTGAATGCTGAGCTCTGTATAACCCTGCCCACACTACTGAGTGGCAGCTTACTGTGCATAGGCAGAAAACTGCCAAACAGCGGTGGGGCGCAAGGATGAACTACATGGCATGTTAAAGAGGTTGTCCACTACTAGGACAACCCCTTCTTGATCTAAATGTTTGACCCTGATAAAATAAAAAAAACCTATACTCACTTTCCGTGCCGGCGTAATTCCAGCGGTGTCGGAACTCGTAGTCCCGGGCCCTCGTGCGGCTGTATGACACATGAAGCTAGTGCCCAGTACGCACTGGCGTCACTGCCTCTGCCTTCGTACAAATTGAACATAAAGAGGAAGTCTAAGATCAGCAGCAGCCCGGACTTCGTCATCATGTTCAATTCGACAGAAAGTGGGGACAGTGACGTCAGCGATGATTGGGCGCCAGGATCATGTGTCACAACAATCGCATGAGTGCAGGCACCGAGGGAATGGCGACAGCACAGAAGGCGAGTATAGGCTTTTTTTATTTTATAGGGGCCTAACACTTAGCTCAAGGAGTTATCCTAGTAGTGGACAACCCCTTTAAGGCCACGTGCACATGTTGCGGAAAGTGTTGCGGATTTTTCAGGACTGATTTTGGTAAATCCGCAGGTAAACCACACTGCGGATTACCGCGATTTTTTTGCTGATTTTGTGCGGATTCCACCTGCGGATTCCTATTATGGAGCAGGTGTAAACCACTGCGGAATCCGTGCAAAGAATTGACATTCTGCGGAATAAAAAACGCTGTGTTTCCGCGTGTTTTTTTCCGCAGCATGTGCACTGCGGATTTTGTTTTCCATAGGTTTACATGGTAATGTAAACCCATGGAAAACTGCTGCAAATCCGCAGCGGCCAATCCGCTGCCGATCCGCAGCAAATTCCGCAACGTGTGCACATAGCCTAAGTATTCCTCTAGTGATAATCTCTTACTGATAAAACTGATTTCCTAAGAGAAAAAAAAAACCAACAGTAAGCAACTCAGTAAGTGATACATGGAATCAGGGTCTCTGCCCCTACATTACACTGCTCTGAAATTAGGTAACAATAACCTGGTAACAGATTCCCTTTAAGAACTACATTGCATGTAAATTTCTAAAAAGCCATTTTTCTGCATCATGTGGATAAGATTTATTAAAACTAATTTGCTTTATCTTCCTTCTCAGAGTTCAACACCCAAAACACATCCATATGTGCCGTGCTATTATAAATGCTCTCAAGGCTCATACACGACATTCTGTATGACCGCACCATAGAAAACACTTCAGGCTACGATTAGTTCTAATTCTGAATTTAAAAAACACAAGCAGAAAATATTAATCTAGCTTTCAGATATTGTAACCTCAATAAGAATTGTACAAATGTAAAATGTATTGTTTATTGATTATTTATTAATCTGGCAGTGTAGGGTTGGGCAGGTATAAGGGCAGGAGAAGAGATGCATCCAGAGGTTCCACCAGTAGCTGCTGCAGTTTTTCAGTGAATCTGTTAATTATAAATTCACATAATTAAAATGATAATAATTATACAAATATTTAAGCAGTAAATTATAACAAATTTGCTGATCGTTGTGACCTCCCCAAAAGCTGAAATGACGAAGCATCGGTATAAGAAGAGCGCCATTACCTTTCATCCTCCTTTTTCTCGGCTAAAAGTGAGCGGTTTAGCTGTGACAGATGAGACTTGAGATCAGACAGCTCAGGATTTATCATGACTTTCTCCATATCATCTTCACTGGATACAAAGGCCGTGTGTAGAGTCCGGGATCTCTGTACGGAAGGCTTCCTGGTACTCTGAGGGCTGCAATGTAAGGAAACACATGGGTTCACTTGGAGCACTGCAATAATGAAACAGAACACAACATTTCTCCTGGGTTCAGTCTATTCTAGATACTGAAAATGCAAATAAAATAAAAAAAAACATTACATGTTAGACGTTTCCAGTCCTTTCTGATGAGTGGACAGACGAGCTTTTTCCCATGTGTCCGGATATGTGAAGTCTCTCAAATCTTCCTCAAAGAAATAGACATAAGAATCTTCTTGGAAAACTGTAAAGAAATAAGCAGCAATGGTGTATTAAATACTGATACGATATGCACATGCCCGGCAGCAGGCTCCCTTTAAACCTCAAATTATCATCATCTCAGTAAAGTCCCTGTCATGTTAATGACATCCATACCTTTGTTTTAGAAGCCCGCCGCACTTACCGTTCTCATGCATCTTTCTCTGCCCACCTGCGTCCTCCTGTCAGTGACTGACAAGTCATTTTTCTATATAACCCGGACCCCCAAATAAGATCTTGTGAAGGCACAATCATTCTCGGGAGGTGGCGCGTGAGTAGTAAGGTCCTGCTCACGTTGCTAGGGCCAGACTATTGATTTTTTGCAGATGCTGCCCCCAGGAATGACAGCGCCTGTACAAGTTCTTGGACGGGAGCGCACATCAGAGAAAAGTGCCGAGCCCCCCGTACTTGTGGCTCATCTGCATACAAATTAGCCAACAGATTTCTAGAACACAGAGGTGCAGACTTATAAAACAAAGGTACGGACATCATCAACATTACAGATACTTCACATTCAGGACACTAGTTTGAGGTCTAAAAAAATCTGCTGACAGCTTCCCTCTAAATGCAGCCTGTCAGGTCTAATATCCTAGTTAAAGGGGTTTTGAAAGATTGTAATATACAGCCCCGATCACGTTATTCAAATTCACCCATCACAGTCATGTATCAGGACACTCTGCAATCTGAAGAAGCGAAGCTCCGAAACTGGGACTCGTGTCTCAACTCACAGAAGACCAGTATTATAAAAACACGTATCTACGTGGTCCAATAAGTAAGGCCCCCTTCACTTGTCCTTATATTTCCGGTACTGGAAAAAACAGTAAAGGAGCTATCCATGTGACACAAGTGTGGCATCCGTGTGACACGCACCGGCGCCTGGGAAAAGCAGTACAGTTTGCGCTGTTCCCAGGTGCTGGGTGCTTAAGGCAGCTCTCATCAGTATCACCTGGTTTCCCCGAGATCAGCGCGATCAGGCGACAATGATGAGAGCTGCCTTCAGCACCCAGTGCCTAGGAATGGCACGACCTGTACCGCTTTTTCCCAGGCGCCTCCGGTATGTGTCACACTGATAAGTGTCACACGGATTGCAGTCCAGCATACAAGTGACATGTGATTGGTCACATCCTGCATGATCCTTCTTTGTGGTCAAACATCTGCAGACCAAGGACAGTAAGCTGGTTTTCATATACATCATTAATAAAAGGAAATGGGGCTTAGGTCTCTCTCGGTCCATCTCTTCCTACCATATTAACCTTATATTTGCAAAAATCCATATAAAAAGAATCTAATTTAAAGAGATTATTGAATGTTTTACATAATGCAAAAAAAAAATCTCTTCTTATGTAGAACATAAGTTTACCTTTAGATTCAGGAATTAAAGACGGGTCCCAGGCTCTCAATTTGTGGTTGATGCAAAGAGCAATAATCTCATCCCATGGAATATCTTGCACCAATGGGTCGATGCCGGTACTGCATTCCTGTGCAAAACATTGTTTCTTTATGCGACCCAGGAGGAACTGAACTTCAGAGAACAACACAGGAAGATCTGTTGGTGACCGCGTGATGTGTGACACGTAGTCCTTAATCATGGAGCAAACTGGGACCCAAGGAGCTGCCAGGAAGAGATCACCGTAATATTTCAGATAAATTCAATTACACAAATGATTACAGAAGCAAAGCCAAGCTGCAAACGCTACATTAAATTAAAGCAACATTACATTAAATTAGCAAATGCTAAAAACGCTTGTTTGCTTCAACTCCAGCCACCCCATTTCTACAGATATACTATCTATATATCTACTTGCTCACCTCCATGTGGAGGCCTGTCCATCTGTGGAAGCTGGAAAGAAAGTACAGCCTTCTTTAGCCAGGAAAGATGGCTGGGACTGTTCCAGTCTGTAGGCGGCATTAGAGAGCTGCCACCAGGGGTTGTGAACTCCGTTACTGGCCAGGACAGTTCGGTGAGTTGCTCTGAAGAAACTGCCTCTGCTAGAAAGGCAATGGTACCATTGTACAAGTCAATGAGGGCAGCAGGATCTTGTGAGGGAAGTCCAGATTTCTTCCTTTCCATCTGATCGCGATAGAAGGTATTGCTGAAAGCACTGCATACGCCGTCCTCTATGTATTGTCGGAAAGGGAGGCTGCGGAGTTCCAAGGAGTGTGGCCAGTGGGTCAGCAAGAACTCTACAGCGGAGAAGACCTGAGAGAAGGAAATACAAAGCCAAGAAAATGGTCGATAGTTTAATACAGAATGGTTTTCAAGTTTGTAATTATTTTCTATAGCTTTACATAAAAATATTTTCACTCAAAGGGGTTGCCCAGGCCATTGTTAAGTCCTTCTCAGTCCCTGGCTTACTAGATGTAGGGATCCAAGTAAAAATCACGCAGCACAAAAGTTGTGTGATCATATACAGGGGAAGCCCAGGAGCACGTCTGCCTCACTGGGACTCACCCCTCCTTTATATAGAAAAAGAGTTTAGACATTTTACAGACATGCGTACAAGCGCTCATATTTCACATCCTTTTACAAAAACAGTCTATACTAGAGATAAGGTACAGCTTCTGGTATTTAGGTAAAAGGTTACAATATCAAGAAGGAATGCGTCCATAAAAGGAAATGTCAACTTTACTTAAGTTTCCTGATATAAGCCAGATGTCTCAGGAGAAAGACACAATGAATTCTTTCAGTCTGATCTCCACAATTCCCCCCTTTGACATATTCTTTTTTATTACCACAGGGCCAAAGACAAAGCCTTTATTTTTGGTATTACACATGCACACACTTATATTATTAATAAGAGAATCAAATCTAGTATTAATTCTTCTATCGCAAATTATTTTCTTCTTTAGCAGTATACTAAAATATAAAAACAAAAATTAGTACAGTAATATTAATTAGAATCACTAGAGGATAACATAAGAATAAAGAAAAAAAAAAAAAAAATTTATACTCTTGCATCTATTACACAAAGTTTATCTGTGCATACTGAGATACCCTTGAGCACAATCTGGAATAGTACATATATGACTACAATAATCATAACTATATGTATTATGCTCTGCATAATCCCAGCAACCCACCCACCGATTCCTCTGAACCAGTTGGCTGGGTTAAGAAAAGAAAAGGTATCTGACCACCAGTTATCCTTATTCTGGTCATTATCTTTGTCATACTGATCTCTGAGTCGTTGTACGTCCTTTAATTTAAATGTCATACTCATAGTACTATTCGGGTCTATATAATGACAGCAGGTGGGTCCGATGATTTGACACATACCCCCTTGTGAGGCAGTTAGATAATCCAATACCAGGGTATGTTGGTTGACGACTATTATAAGCTGATTCTGTACAGCTATACTAGTGTTTAGTATATCCAATATATCCCAGATCTGATCATCTAAATAATCCGTAGCTCTAACTAATTTATCCCACATTTGTGTAATCATAGGGTAAATAAAAATAGAACTGACAATTTTATTGGCTATACCCATTTGCACTATGTGTGGTCTCCCTGAAGGGCGGGGTGTGTTATCCGCAGCTCTTTTATATAACGTATGTTTGGGCACGGCTTGCATATTCACTTGTTTATTTGAAATTATGAAAGTAGCCGGGGTTAGGCGTCCTAATGTACAAGTACCCTTTATACCTACGGGAAGCCATTTATATGCTCCTTCTCCGCATATCCAAAATGTACCCTCAGGCAGATCCCACATTGCTGAGTGCTGTAATACCAATCTGTGAGCCAAATCCACAAAACTAGATACATTCTGAAGCATACACCAAGAGGGTTTTTGTCCCAAAGGGCTACAGTACCCGGCTGCGGGATTCCCACATACAGGCATTCCTTTGACATACTCATCGGATTCATTACAAATCAGGTTTCCTGGCTTACTTGTACAACTGTTTGCATCACCTTGGGGGAACAACTCAAAATGTTCCCATTTTCTATTATGTATGTATCTTTCCAATACTACAGGTTTGAAGGCATCAGAGGAAGGGACGGTTGTACTGAAACTGAGCTGTAGGTTTTCTGTGGGGACCTGTCCTAAATCAGTTAATCTAGTCTTATTTCTAGGTACCCATTTTCCTCCCCTGAGTGCTAAATATTGTAGATGTGTATTACTCCCTGAGAGATTACCCTGCCACCAAGGAAATTCTACCCATCCCACAATTGGTATGGCGATTGTAGTATTCCACAGCCTAGTATTACCAGTTTGGTTGTTGGCCAGGTTGTCTGAACAATTAGGCCAAGCGAATATTTCTTCTGCTGACACGGGAACTGCTAGAAAAGGTATACTTGTGGCTGATACTGGTGAATGGGTACAGATCCAACAATCTGCCAGGGGTTGTGTATTATTTAACAAGTCATGTACTAATTTTCTATGATGTTGTACGAATCTATTGTTCAAAGGGGCTAGAGAATTTAGTCTATCCCATGCCTCCGTTGAGATTATCATTATTAACATCGATATCATGAGTTTATACTGCTTTTTTTGCAATGGCTTGCATGTATCCATGATGCCTTTCCTTCAAGCTTGACTGATGTAGGTGTTGTCAACAGGACTTGGAAGGGTCCGTCAAACCTTGGTTCTAGAGCCTTTCTGGTGTGTCTTTTTACATAGACTTGATCACCTGGTTCCAACTTGTGACTTCCTTCAGTGTTGTCAGGATCTGGAAGGGAAGCAAAAACTTGTGCATGCACCTTAGTTAATTGTTTCTGAAGATTTTGCACATAAGAAGTCAATGACTCAATATTTAACACAAGTTGCTGTGGAAAATAACATCCTAAATTGGCAGTCCTGCCAAACAAAATTTCATATGGAGACAGTTTAGTCTTACCCCTTGGGGTATTGCGTATTGAGTAAAGGGCCAGTGGAAGGCATTCTGTCCAAGGCTTTCCTGTTTCAGCCATGGCTTTCTGTATTTTTAATTTTAAAGTTCCATTCATGCGTTCCACCTTACCAGAACTTTGAGGATGATACGGAGTGTGTAACTGACTTTCAACACCCAACATTTTCAGTACATTTTGAAATATTTCTCCAGTGAAATGAGTACCCCTATCTGACTCGATCACTTCAGGGAGACCGTAACGGGGCACCAGTTCGGCAACTAGCTTTACAGCAGTGTTTTTAGCTGAAGCCTTCCGAACTGGATAGGCCTCTGGCCACCCTGAGAACATGTCCACACACACCAACACATACTCATACCCATTACTTTTTGGCAGCTGGATAAAGTCTATTTGTAATCGCTGAAACGGATAGAGAGGTCGGACGTGGTGCTTCATAGGGGTCTTTGTTGTCTGTCCGGGATTATGTGCCAGGCATATAACGCATGCAGCACAATAGTCTCTTGCGTAGTTGCCAAAATCTGGAGCCAACCAGACTTGCTTTGCCAGTAGTGTCATTGCATTTGCAGACACATGAGTAGGGTGGTGTAGTCCACCAACTACAATCGGGTACCAGGCTCTAGGTAGACATATTAGTCCATCTTTCTTCCAAATTCCCGCTTGTTCTTCTGCCCCTTCCTTTTTCCACCTGTCCCTCTCCTCTTCTCCTGCATCTTCCTGTGCTTGTCTCAGTCTATCTTCAGTATTTTCTGTGAGGTTTACAGTATGAACCTGTTGTAAGGGTTTGACTGCTGCTGCTTTGGCTGCTTTGTCAGCCCTATCATTTCCCCTAGATTCCCTAGTGTCGAGTCTCACATGTGCAGCTACCTTAATTACTGCTACTTCTTTTGTTTCTTGTGCAGCCTCTAAGATCTGTTTGATCAAAGAAGCATGTTTTACAGGTTGTCCTGACGCTGTCATGTAACCTCTAGCTCTCCAGATTACTCCAAAGTCAAACACAATACCATGTGCATACCTAGAATCAGTGTATATATTAGCTGTCTGATTCTCAGCTATTTTTAGCGCTTCGATCAATGCTGTTAGTTCTGCTTCTTGTGCAGACTGTTTTGATGGAAGTGGTTCTGCTTTGAGAGTTTCAGATTCTGACATAACTGCATACCCTGTATGGAAGTTACCTGTGTCATCTGCAAACCTACTACCGTCTATAAACAGCTCTAAATCTGGGTTTTGAAGTGGTGTTTCGGATACATTGGGTAAGCCTGCCGCTTCTTGTAAAATGAGCTCTGTACAATCATGTGTGTCTGTAGGGAAAAAATTTGCATGTGGATCAGTGTCCTTATTCCCCCCTTCAGACTCGAGAGGTAGCAGTGTAGCTAAATTGAGAGTCTGAAGCCTAGCAAATGTGATAGTAGAGGGGAGCAGCAAAGAACACTGCAGCCGCAAATGTCTGGCCATGGAAATGTGTTTTGGTTGGACCTGGTTTAATATCCCATAAACATCATGTGTGGTTTGAACTGTGAGTGGATGCTCCAGGACAATTTCTGATGCTTTGTCCAACAATAGCGAGACAGCAACAACCACACGTACACAGGTTGGCGCTGCCCTAGCTACTGGATCTAACCTTGCTGAAAGATATGCAATTGGTCTTTGTTTCCCTGCATGCTTCTGGGTAAGAACTCCTGTAGCATGGGAATCAACTTCTGCAGCCATAAGCTGAAATGATTTGGTGTAGTCTGGTAGCCCTAACGCTGGAGCTGAAACAAGGGCATCTTTTAATTGTTGGAACGAAATCTGACCTTCTTTTGTCAACAAATAAGGTTCACTTTTTACACAGTCATACAGTGGTTGCATTAGTTGACTGGCATGTATAATCCATTGTCTACAATGAGACACTATTCCTAAAAATGCTCGTAGCTGTTTATGATTTCTAGGCTCATTCATCTGTCTTATTGCTTCAGTTCTTTGACGTGTAAGATGCTTTTTACCTTGAGAAATGCAATGACCTAGAAAGACCACTTTGGTCTGACAAACTTGTAGCTTTTGTCTATTCACTTTACACCCTTCTTTTTCTAGAAAACATAGTAAACTCACAGTGGACCTTTCTGCGGTTTCTAGTTCTGGGCAGCAAAGTAGTATGTCATCCACATACTGCAAAATTACTACCTGTGGTTCGGGTTCAAACCTCTGAAGGACTGTTTGTAGGGCATTTGAATAAAGAGTAGGGGAGTGTATCATTCCCTGTGGAAGGCGTGTCCACGCCAACTGTTTGCCCTTAAATGTAAATGCAAACAAATGCCAACTATCTTGGTGTAAAGGAACCGAGAAAAATGCATTTGAAAGATCTATTACAGTAAACACTTGAGAACTGGCTGGTATCTGTGATAGTAACGTATGAGGATTGGGTACAACTGGGGTGATTGGATCTAGAACTTTGTTTATCTCTCTTAGATCGTGCACCATACGATATTTGGGTGTAGAGCCTTTATCTAAAGTTCTCTTTTTGACTGGATACAGAGGGGTATTAGCAGGTGATTGGATTTCCACTAAAACTCCTTTTTCTCTGTAACCCTCTATCTGTTTTGTAATCGCTAGTTCCTGCTGGGCACTCACAGGGTATTGTCTGAGCTGTGGGAGAACAGTTCCTGGTTGCACAGATAGTTTTACAGGAGAGATATGCAATAATCCCACATCAGTGTCACCCTGTGCCCACAGTGTTTCTGGGACCATTGAGAGGTCTAGATCTGTGGTGTACTCTTTTTCTTCAGTATAATCCTCAAAAGCCTGAATTCTGACATATTGTTCTAATGATTCTGCATCATCAGGGATAGTCAGCATAACTGTGCCATCTTCCCTAAAATTGATGTTAGCTTCTAATTTCTTTAGTACATCAGTTCCTAACAGACATGTTGGGGCACCTCTGGCATACAAAAATCTGGATGCAAAACATTTAGGTCCTAATGAGACCTCTAAGGGCACAGTATATGGCAGTGTTCGAATTACCCCATCATAACCCTCAGCAAAAGTTGTTTGTTCTGAAATATCTTCCGGATTCGGAAGAAAATCTTGATTCAAAATTGAGGAAGTTGCACCTGTATCTATCAAAAATGGAATCTCTCTCCCCCCCACATTCACCTGTATCATAGGTCTTCTAGCTGGTAGGGAAGTTTGTAACACATCGAGTCAATCTGAATCTGGTATGGGACCATCTACGATAGTAGATTTCTGCTGGTTGTCCGTTTGGGGAGGGTTATTTCTGGGAACAAATTTGCCTGACTTTATATCTGCCAACTTCTTCCTGCACTCTCTTTGGAAATGACCTGGCTTTTTACAGTAGTGGCAAGGAAAATTGTGTCTCACTCTTCCTCCTGTATTAGCTTGTGCTATTCTAACAGGCTTACGATTCTCTCTCATATCCATGGCTATTCCTAAACATCGTTGTTTCACAATATTTGGTTGTTCAATTGTTCTCCAATCTGGAGTAGAGGATTTAAATTTTTCTCTGATTTTCGGATCTAGCCCCTCTATTAATTGTTTTGTAAAAAGTCTCCTTACTGAAGCATCAGTCAAATCCAATCCTTCATCCCTAAAGCTATTTTCTAGTTCTTGACTATATTCTTCAATACTTTGCCCAAATTTCTGCATAATCACACCTGTAGATCCCCTTTCCCTCTGTTTTCCTCTCATGAAAATTATTAATGCCTCTGTGAACTGGGTGCCTGATGCTTCTGTCTGTAAGGCACCCCCTTCTGCCACTGGTCTATTGGGCTGTAGGTGTGTCAATAATTCCTGAAAAAGTCCGGGGGACATTTTCATTCTACATAATTCTTCCCCGTCCGCCCAGACCCCAGCATGAGTCTGCATGATTTGTTGTATGTATTGTGCAAATCGGATAGGATATTGAGTGGGATCAGGCGCATTATGCAGGAGGGACATACCCTCGGCTGGAGACCATGGAAAATACTGTCGGGTCTGATGATATCTAGTTCCCATTACCCCGTCAGCACCAGGTTCCCTAAAGGGTCTTGGTACTACCCTAACAGGGGCAAGTACAGTGCCATATCTAGGTGTACCACAGGCTAGGCAATCATTTCTCCAATCTGGATTTTGTTGTCCACAGTGTGAACATTCCCATCCTCCTACCCCACCAAGATTGGGATACAAGGCTGGAAATTGTTTTCCTCCTTCTGCTCTTCCAGATGGTACAAATGATTGGGCTTTTGGATCTAGGTAAGGTGGTGGGATTATGTCACAACTTTTTCCCTTCCCCATGATCCATTTGGAAGTGTCTGGATCGTACTTCCAATTCTCCTCTTTAGCTGTTTTTGAGACCTTTATCATACAGTGTATGATTTCTTCCCACCCATTGTCTTTGATAATTCCACCTCGTTCTTTACTCAGTCTTTCCCATTCTGTACTGAACATAAGTGCTTCTGAAATTCCCAATTTTTCTCTTACCCTTCTAATCTGTCTTCTGACTGTCTTTCCACATCTTTCCTGTATGATATCTGCTGCTTCCACTTGTCCTAAGACAGTTTTGGTCTGTTTATTTCCCATTTTTCTTTTCAATATTAGCTATGACTACCCTAGGTGACGTTTGGACAACCACTTCCTCTGTTGGTGGCGTCTCGTTGCCTTCTCTCCTAGGGAGCTAAAATATTGAAGGGCTTGTCTGCTCCATTCTTCCTAACGTGCAGAACGTACTTAAGTGCTATTATGCACGCAAACAGACCCAGCAACACCATACAGATCACAAAACTTTCTGTCTCAGTTAGCATACTTGTCCCAGGCTCATGAAACCGCGTCCTGGGCTCATTCTATCATACCTTATCCAGAAATGAAGGAGGTTAAGCACTTAATGAGAGTCAAGCATGGGCGGAGGTCTCCCAGAAGGACGCTACCACATGACCCAGTTAGGCTGACTTCCGTGTATAAGGCTTATACCCCAACTATTTCGGCTTATTTTTCTACGCACTTTTGCTCTTCTTTCACAACATGTCACAACCTTCACACTGCTCACACACTGCCAGGGACTAGACTCATAAATCTATACAATATGGTAACCCGAGTTCTATAGGTATCTACTCACTACTAGACTAACCCAGCATGACACGGCTCGTAGAGATCTTTCGGATAATAAAGGGCAGATAAAAGAGAACTAATAATGTCTCTTACCTGGCCAGGTTTTTTAGTTCATTTGCCGTCCATTATCCCAGATCTCCGTTGTCCGTATCCGCAGGTGAATCTCGAGCAAATACTCTCGCCTCGGGTCCCCGTTCGGTGCGCCAAAGAAATGTTAAGTCCTTCTCAGTCCCTGGCTTACTAGATGTAGGGATCCAAGTAAAAATCACGCAGCACAAAAGTTGTGTGATCATATACAGGGGAAGCCCAGGAGCACGTCTGCCTCACTGGGACTCACCCCTCCTTTATATAGAAAAAGAGTTTAGACATTTTACAGACATGCGTACAAGCGCTCATATTTCACATCCTTTTACAAAAACAGTCTATACTAGAGATAAGGTACAGCTTCTGGTATTTAGGTAAAAGGTTACAATATCAAGAAGGAATGCGTCCATAAAAGGAAATGTCAACTTTACTTAAGTTTCCTGATATAAGCCAGATGTCTCAGGAGAAAGACACAATGAATTCTTTCAGTCTGATCTCCACACCATGTATGACTCTAGAGATGGAGTGTAACGCTCTTTTTCACACACCCGGCAATCATCACATACTGTAAATATAAAAGAGGGATTTTTGGTTCTTACCGTAAAATCTCTTTCTTGGAGCCTTCATTGGGGGACACAGGTAACCATGGTGTATGCTGCTGTCACTAGGAGGCTGACACTATGCAAATAAAGAAGAAGTAACTCCTCCCCGGCAGTATACACCCTCCGACAGGCACCAGGCAACTCAGTTGGTGCAAAAGCAGTAGTAGGAACAGGTAATATAAAACTCAACCTATGTACCAACCCACAATAACGGCACGTTAGCCAACACGGTACAACTTCAAGGGAGGGTGCTGTGTCCCCCAATGAAGGCTCCAAGAAAGAGATTTTACGGTAAGAACCAAAAATCCCTCTTTCTTTCTCGCTTCATTGGGGGACACAGGTAACCATGGGATGTCCAAAAGCAGTCCCTAGGGCGGGTATTCTGCAGAAAAAGAGGAGTCAGGTTGGCCGGTGAGAAACCGCCGCCTGCAGTATCCTCCTACCCAGGCTCGCGTCTGCGGAAGCCTGAGTATGCACCCCGTAGAATTTGACAAAGGTGTGCATGGAAGACCACGTAGCGGCCTTGCAAACCTGCGAGGCCGAAGCTTGGTGACAAACTGCCCAGGAAGCACCCACTGCCCGGGTAGAGTGAGCCTTCACCCCCGAAGGAGGCTGTTTGTCTTGGACGCGGTATGCCTCCAAAACCGCCGAACGGATCCAACGAGCAATCGTGGACTTGGAGGCAGGAAGACCCTTTCGACGCCCATCCGAGACGACGAACAGAGGATCGGCCTGACGAAAAGAGGCAGTTCTGGCGATGTAAATCCGGATAGCCCTGACCACATCCAGCTTGTGAAGAGATTTCTCCAATGGATGAACTGGGGAAGGGCAAAAGGACGGGAGGACAATGTCCTCGTTGATATGAAAAGATGAGACAACTTTCGGTAAGAAGGAAGGAACCGGACGAAGAACCACCTTGTCTTGATGCAGGACCAGAAAGGGAGAACGACAGGATAAAGCCGCCAGCTCTGAAACCCTTCTAATAGAGGTGATGGCGATCAAAAAGGCTACCTTCCAGGATAGAAGCGAGAAGGAAACATCCTGAAGCGGTTCAAAGGGCGGCCGCTGCAGGGCATCTAAGACGAGGTTGAGATCCCAAGGCTCAACAGGAGACCGGTAAGGGGGAGCTATATGAGCGACCCCCTGGATGAAGGTCCTCACCTGAGGCAGGGAAGCCAGGTCTCTTTGAAAAAGAATTGATAGAGCGGAGATCTGACCCTTCAAGGTGCTAATGGAAAGACCCGAATCTAGGCCTGTTTGAAGAAAACTGAGAAGGGAAGGAAGTGAAAAGGTCATAGGAAACAGATTGTTATCCTGACCCCACCGGAAAAAGGCCTTCCAACATCTGTGGTAGACACGCGATGAGGCCGGTTTTCTCGCTCTTATCATAGTCTGGATGACGCTATGAGAAAAACCCGCGTTCTTCAGGACCGCGGCCTCAACGGCCATACCGTTAAATTCAGAGACCGAGAATTCAGGTGGGAGAGAGGCCCCTGTGAAAGAAGGTCCGGAAGATCCGGAAGTCTCCACGGAACATCCGATAACATGTTTATCAGCTCTGCGTACCAGGCTCTGCGAGGCCAATCTGGAGCTACCAAGGGTACGGGGACCCCTTCCGACTTGATCTTCTTTACGACCCTTGGGATCAGAGGGAGAGGCGGGAACAGATAGGGCATCCGGAACTGGGCCCAAGAGATCACGAGAGCGTCGCATCCGACGGCCATCGGGTCCCGAGACCTGGCGACGTACTGGGGAACTTTGTGGTTTGCCCGGGAGGCCATCAAGTCGACGTCCGGAACGCCCCACCGCTGGCAAATCTGGCTGAAGATTGCTGGAAGAAGAGACCACTCGCCCGCCACGATGCCCTGGCGACTTAGAAAGTCGGCCTCCCAATTGTCCACCCCTGGGATGTGGACGGCTGACAGAGAGGGAACATGACCCTCCGTCCAGCGGAAAATTTTTGCTACTTCCGCCATGACTTGACTGCTGCAAGTCCCCCCTTGGTGATTTATGTATGCCACGGCCGTGGCATTGTCCGACTGAATGCGGACCGGCTTTCCCGAAAGGAGAGACTCCCAGCGGATGAGGGCTAGGAAGATGGCTCTGATTTCCAAGAGGCTCATCGAGAGGCACGCCTCCTGAGCAGTCCAGCGGCCCTGGGCTGTGAGGTAGAGAAAGACCGCTCCCCAACCTTGGAGACTGGCGTCGGTAGTAATCACCTGCCAGTGGGGAGGTAAAAATGACCTCCCGCGCAGAATGGAGGTGGACAGCGTCCACCAAGAGAGAGACTGTCTTGCCCTGGGGGAGAGGTGAAACGGACGGTCCAGGGAAAGCGGGTTCCTGTCCCAGGCAGACAGAAGAGCCAGCTGGAGGGGACGAGAGTGGAACTGAGCATAGGGGACCGCTTCCATAGAAGCGACCATTCTCCCCAGAACTCTCATGGCTAGACGAAGGGACAGAGGACTCGGACCCTTTAGCGCTCTGACACCCCGACTAAGAGAAAGAAACTTCTCCTTGGGAAGGAAGACCTGAGCCCGAAAGGTATCGAATTCCATGCCTAGGAACTCCAGCCGCTGGGTTGGAATCAAGGAAGACTTCTGGTAGTTGATCAACCAGCCTAGGCGAACTAAGGTGTCCAGAGTAAGATGGAGGCTCTGGCTGCAATCCCCCTGGGATGAGCCCTTGATCAATAGGTCGTCGAGGTATGGGATTACCAGAATCCCTTTTGAACGCAGGATGGCCATGACAGCTACCATGACCTTCGTAAAGACCCTGGGAGCAGATGCCAGCCCGAAGGGGAGGGCAGTGAACTGGTAATGATGCTCCCTGATCGCGAATCGGAGGAACCTCTGATGCTGCACGCAAATAGGAATGTGAAGGTACGCATCCCGAATGTCCACTGAGCACAGAAACTCTCCCGGCTCCATGGACGCGATCACCGAGCGCAGAGATTCCATTTTGAAGTGTTGAATCCAAAGGTGGCGGTTCAATCGTTTGAGATCCAGAATCGGACGGAGAGAGCTGTCCTTTTTTGGAACCACGAACAGGTTTGAATAAAACCCGGAAAACCGCTTGCGAAAAGGCACCGGCACTACGACTCCCGAGGCGAGGAGCGAATCGACGGCCTGGAGAAGCCCTAGGAGATGAGAGGGCTGTTTGGGAGGACGAGAGAGCATGAAACGTCTTCCTGGGGGCGAAGAAAACTCTATTTTGTAGCCTGACGTGACGATCTCCCTGACCCAGGCGTCGTCGACTACTGAAAGCCAAACCTCTGAGAATAGAAGGCGGCCTCCCACCCTGGAAGGAGTTCCAGGTGGGGGCGACCCGTCATTTATTAGAAAACCTGCGGCCCCGAGATCCCGATGGTTTTGCGGGGTGGCTCTTGGCTCTCCAGCGTGGCGGAGGCCTGAAAGAAGGTTTTCTTCGGTCCCCTTGTGAGGAGGAACGGTCCTGGACGGGGTTTCTCAAAGAGGCAAAAGACCGAAAGGGACGAAAGGACTGGGGACCCCTCCTGTTGAAGGGACGTTTAGGCTTGGACTGGCGTAAGGAGGTACTCTTACCGCCAGTAGCGTCCGAGATCATTTGATCTAGCTGCGAGCCGAAGAGTCTGGAGCCCTGGAAGGGCAGACCAGTGAGCGATTTCTTAGATGCGGGGTCAGCGTTCCACGCCTTTAACCAAAGAATCCGGCGAATGGCGACAATGTTGCCATTAGCCCTGGTAGAGCAGGCCGCTGCATCAAGGGAGGCATTCATCAGGTATTTTCCTGCCAGTGAAATCTGATCCGCTAATTCAGACAGTTCTTCAGCAGGAGCAGAGGCCGAAATGCCCCTGCGCAGGGTCTTGGCCCAGACTGATACAGCCTTGGCTACCCATGATGAGGCAAAAATAGGGCAAAGGGAGGCTCCGGAGGCCTCAAATGCTGATTTTGCTAGCGCCTCGATTTGTCTGTCCGAGGGGTCCTTAAGGGAAGCCGCGTCCGGAATAGACAGAACTGTCTGTGAGGATAGCCTGGACACAGGCGGGTCGACCTTGGGAGACTCAGACCACTTGGAGACCAGGTCGGAGTGAAAAGGGTATAACACATCAAGCAGTTTCCTGCCTGGGAAACGCTTGCCAGGGTTTTCCCAGTGAGTGGCGGTAGTGTTGTCAAACTCCTTGTGATTAGGGAAAACCCTAGAGGGACGTTTAATCCGTTTAAAAGCAACGGAGACGTCCTGAGAGCTTGCCTCATCCTCCTTAAGATCAAGCGTCTGAACGATAGCTGAAATAAGGCTATCCACCATGTCTTGTGTTCCGGAAGTCTGATCTGCATCCGAGTCAGATTCCGACTGAGAAGTTACATCAGACCCGAGGTCCGCCTGTGAGGAAGGGGAACGGGCAGATAGGGGAATCCCGATGTGGTCCGGTGAACTGGAGAAGGATCTAGATAAGGTCCGTTTTCTGTCTCTTTTGTCCTGTCTGCCTCTGTGAGGGTCTAGGACAGGTGCGGGCGAATCGCCGTGAGAGGCGTTCGTGGCACTGGTGGCATTAGAGAGAAGCGGGATGCGTTCAAGTGCCTGGACCAGGGACTGAGAAACCTTAGTCAGGTCGGACACAGATTGAGACATAGCAACAGCCCACTCCGGGGGAGGGGGGGTGCACTCATCCCGGGACCCTGAAGCTTCCAGGGGGGCTGACATGGTGGGAGGAACGCAGGACGGGCAGAAAGGAGATGGCTGACCTGAAACCCACTTTTTCTTACAGTGAGCGCAGGCGTAATGGATGGCCGTAGGGGCAAAGGCCGGTGTGGGGTCGGACATAGGTGGATATTACCTTGTCCCCAGAGAATACTGCCAGGTGGAGTAGGAGGTAGCGCTGAGCCTGGTGAAAGACAGCGGTAGCCGCAGGTGCCTGTGTTCCCCCGAGAAATCCTGTGTCCCACGCGATGAGCAGACGCTGAAACGCTGACAGGGAGCAGGAAGTAGGAGAAAAGAGCGCGGAGAAAGTGCGACGCTGTGGGCGTGCACAGGACCGAAGGGGGGAAAGAAAGGAACGCCCCCTGTAAAACTGAAAGCAATCCGGCCGCTATACCGTCGACCGCCACAAGAGGGCGCTCAAGCGGCAAGAAAGGGAAAAGCAGAGAGACGCTGCACATCCCGGCCGCACTAATTCCGGCCACCACCAGAGGGCGCTCAAGCGCTAAGAAAGGGAAAAACACCGTGAGGCAGAGAGAAATGGCGGGCGAATGAGCCTGCAAGTTTGAATAAGGAGGGGGAAAAGATGCCAGCCTTCCTGCTCCCATTCCTACGTGGTCTCAACGCCCGAATCTGCAGCCCACTTCCCTGTCAGATGCTCCCCTATGGTAAAAGGAGATCGCCGCTGGGCAGGGTATTGGTGGGGGTGGGGGGGGGATTTTGTTGATTGAAGATTCCCTACCTGCAGATGAGGAATCATCAGGATCCCTGGTAGATAGAGGGTCCTGGAAGTAGTCCTCCTTCCCGCGCCACGACTCTCCGGCGCAGAAGACGGCGTCGACCCCTGAATAGGGGGAGAGGGTCACTGGATGTGACCGCCGTCTTCCTCTCAGCCCGCTCCGAGGAGAGGGATGAGGAGGGGAAACGGGCAGGACTGGCCACCGAAGAAAAGGTCACCCTGAACACCCAAATGGGTGACAGGGGACAAAGTCCTGCCCAGCGGGTCCGAGAGGGTGCGATGTGGGTGATACCACACTGCTCTCTTGGTCGCTCAAAGTGGGGAAGACAGGGTGAGAAAACTGCACCCTGTTACCCTGAAGAAAGTATCTGAAAAAGAAAGGGGAAATGATTAAAAACAAACAACAAATCCCTGTAAAAGAAATGCGGATCTGGTGTTAGATCCAGGTCCGCCTCCTACAGACACTAAGCAAAAACTGAGTTGCCTGGTGCCTGTCGGAGGGTGTATACTGCCGGGGAGGAGTTACTTCTTCTTTATTTGCATAGTGTCAGCCTCCTAGTGACAGCAGCATACACCATGGTTACCTGTGTCCCCCAATGAAGCGAGAAAGAAAATATTGTTTTGTGCAGCTTTCGTTATTTTGAGGCGATCTGTAGTTTTTATTGGTATCATTTTGGGGCATATTTTATTTTTTAATGGAATAAAAACAAAAGTTTCTGGTGGATTTGAACCTGCAATCACAGGTACATTTTAGCAAAGCAACTGCTTAAAGAGGTTAAAAAATTTGGGCAAAGGCAACTAATATTTGAAAATAACAAAAATGAACATTTCTCACCCCCTAAAGAGCCGGTCACTCCAGGGCTGCCTCCACGTTACTGCAGCAATGACATTTTGTCAACAATGCGTGACCACTGCAGCCAATCATTAGCCTCAGTAGTTTTACGTAATCTACCAAGGCATGACCACTGAAGGCAATGATTTGGAGAAGGTCTGTGGCAGATGTAGAGACCTACAGTAGGCCCTGGAAACCAAGATAACCCAGTGGCACCATACTATTCTGTCAATATATGTCCGATAAGCTAAAATGTAAACGTATTGAAGCAGTTCTTTAATATTACAAATCTTACTTTGTTTGTTCCATGTAGGTCAGTCACAACATCATGTATGGAGAAAACTTTATAATCTGATATTAGTCCACATGACACCAAATCTGAAATATGAAGTTCTGAAATAAAACAAAAGACATGAAGATATGACTGTGATAAAAAAAAATGGCCTACAAGTCTCTATTTATGAACAATGAAGTAGCAAACCAGTTCCACATTACTCAGAATAAGCTGTCATGTGGGTACATTACAGTGTTTTAGCTTTATGTTCGGGCTCGCTTTAATTGTCAGTTGACTCTTAGCTAGTGAGGAGAGACTAGCAGCTATGTCTCCCATATACAGCACATAAAGACATGAGAGGTCCCTGTATTCCTTTTCTTTCTGACGCACACAGACATAGTAGCAGCTGTATGGAGGACCTATACTGCCGTATAGAGCAGCGTACAATTCTAGGTCTGGTGCAGTAATCACTTATCAATAAGTAGCAACACTGTCTGTCTGTGCCTCTCTCTTGTCAGTACTATTTTGACCAGGACAGATTTTAGCCATTTTTCAAACTGTATGATGAGTCCAGGAGAAGGAGGAGAAGTGACTCATCAGTGGAGAAAAAAAGGCATGCTTTATTTTATTTTTTTGCAAAGGTATTTAAGAAAAAAAGAAAGTTGCCCAAAAATATTCGCACAATCCTGGTCCAGTGATCATGTCAACAGTCCGTTGCTGCCAGACTAAAGAATCGTGAACTTTCTACTACCTGTTAGACCCCCCGGTGTCCCATCTGATTAGTAAACTGTTGTGGCGTTGTGTGTGGCAATGTAATGACGTTACAAAAGCCTGCTAATCCAAAAATGCGCCAGGAATGTCGCAGGAAGAAGATTTGCAGTGCTCTGGTCTGGCGGCTACAAACTACGCATGTGGCCACTATAACAGGATCCTGCAAATTTATTTGCTCAACTCTAATTACAAAAGTTTCTTAAAATTTGTCTATACTTTTGATATATGCAAAGCTTGCTGAAAGTGAGTATTCAAACTCATCAATATGATTCATACTAGTCTAGACCCACCTTTTTCTATAACTGTGTCTGGATCTGTGTAAGTTGAAGGTACCAGAACTGCAAGAGCCGGGGAAGGCTTAAAAGGTTTAGCTTGAAGTAGCTGCTTCAGCTGCAGTAGGGCTGCGATCCGATATACATCTGCATCTGACTGCACTGGTAACAGGAGGACAATACCACTTGTTCCCAGAAACTGGTTTTGAATTTCAACTTGCTCCAATTCATTCTCAGTCAGAGGGCCATGTACCGCCTTCAGAAGAAAAACATATCAAGATATGCACGTAATAAAATGTAGAGCCATGAAAAATTACTTGGGAAACTATGGTTTAACATTTCTTAAAAAGGTTTTCTGGAAAATAAAAGAAAGCTAGTAATAAAGAATGAGATTATTAATAAATTCCTATATACTGTACACATAATTAGCAAATCACACTTGGATTGTCATTATAGTATGGTACATTAAATTGACTTGCTTAGTTACACTGACAGAAACCTGTCCTACAATATAAATAGGACAGGTGACTGACCACGTGCTACACTGCCTCACTTGTGTAGGAAGATGTGTTCTCAGAGGATATTTGGATGTAATACTGAAGATACCAGGGGTGCTGGGGTAAGAAGAGGCTGCTCACACTGCTGGCCACCCTGTCTATCTGATCTAATACTGGAGATACCTGGAGTATTGAGGTAAGAAGAGGCTGCTCACACTGCTGTACACCCAGTCTATCTGATCTAATACTGGAGATACCAGGAGTACTGAGGTAAGAAGAGGCTGCTCACACTGCTGACCACCCTGTCTATCTGATCTAATACTGGAGATACCAGGAGTACTGAGGTAAGAAGAGGCTGCTCACACTGCTGACCACCCTGTCTATCTGATGTAATACTGAAGATACCAGGGGTGCTGGGGTAAGAAGAGGCTGCTCACACTGCTGTCCACCCTGTCTATCTGATGTAATACTGGAGATATCAAGAGTGCTGAGGTAAGAAGAGGCTGCTCACACTGCTGTCCACCCTGCCTATCAGATGTAATACTGGAGATACCAGGAGTACTGAGGTACGAAGAGGCTGCTCACACTGGTGTCCACTCTGTTTATCTGATCTAATACTGGAGATATCAGGAGTGCTGAGGTAAGAAGAAGCTGCTCACACTGCTGTCCTCCCTATTCATCTGATCTAATACTGGAGATACCAGGAGTGCTGGGGTAAGAAGAGGCTGCTCACACTGCTGTCCACCCTGTCTATCTGATCTAATACTGGAGATCCCAGGAGGGCTGAGGTAAGAAGAGGTTGCTCACACTGTCTATTTGATCTAATACAGGAGATATCAGGGGTGCTGAAGGAAGAAGAGGCTGCTCACACTGCTGTCCACCCTGTCTGTCTGATCTAATACTGGAGATCCCAGGAGGGCTGAGGTAAGAAGAGGTTGCTCACACTGTCTATTTGATCTAATACTGGAGATATCAGGGGTGCTGAAGGAAGAAGAGGCTGCTCACACTGCTGTCCACCCGGTCTGATCTAATACTGGAGATATAAGGGGTGCTGAAGGAAGAGGCTGCTAACACTGCTCTCTACCACCTTTCCATCCTATAATCAGTATTAGGGAAGAATATCCAATAAGAGCACATCTGCCTACATATAAAGGGAGGGGAAGAGCTTGGCAGATATTTTAATGTACTATAATTATTACCTCATGTCCCTAAACAACAAAGGTGGGACTTGCTAATTTAGGCTGATGTTTATGAATTTATTCATATATTTTTCTTAATATTCATGGAGAAACCCTTTAAGTAACAATTTAATTCATTGACCTAATTAATATTTTTTTTCAATTTCCTTGGCAAACGAGTAACTTTCCAATATACATCTGATGACCTCACCTTTACACAAAAATTTAGTCGAACTGGGCATCCTCCTTGAGACTCAAAGGAGCTGCACACTGCAAGTGTCTGAACTTTCTGCTTGTGTTCAACCTCAGGCCTGCCACCTGACCAACTGAACTTGGCCTTTAACCATTCTGACAGAGCACTGAAATACAGAGAATAAACTGTATTAATATGAGTGTTCCATCAGTTGTGTTATACAGCAAATAATAGCTATTTACGGTACTTACTTTGTAGGATCATCATGATCATTAATTTCAGGGAGGGCAAGAACAACTTTCCAAAAGATGCATTGCTTCCATGCAGGAAGGTGCTTAATAATCAGAGATGGAAGTTCCAGGGGTGTCCACGCAGCTTTACTGTATGGCAAGAACAGATGCCTTCGTATATCAAAAAAAAAGTATACAATTTAATAATTTCATAAAGAAGCTGTTTCCGCTGACTACAGAATAAGCTCTCACAGGTGAAGAATATGAAGATTTTGGGTACTCACCGTAAAACTCTCTCAGAGCCTTCATTCGAGGACACAGGAAGCCATGTGTGTATGCTGCTGCCATTAAAAAAAGTTAGTTCCTCCTCAGTAGCATACACCTACCAACCGGAGCCAAACCTATAAATTAGTGTGAAAGCAATAGGAGAACAAAATGGCCAACTTCAAAATGGCCGCCATGGCCACCACCCATCTTGAAAAGTTTTCCCCCTCTCATATACTAATGTGCCACAAACAGGAAGTTGATATCACCAACCATTCCCATTTTATTTAGGTGTATCCGTCCGTATACATGGCCTACCAAGGTGTGTCCATATAAGTGGCCCACCATGTATATATAATTAAAGAAAATTTGGCAGCACTTACAAAAAAAAAAACGGGTGCAATAAACCTGTAAAAGTGATGTTCAAACCTCCAAAGTAGAAAATCAGAAAAAAACAACAAAACAGGCAGCACTCCAAAAATCAAAATGAAAAACTGTGGCTTTACTGATCCATTAGCAGCATTTTTTTTTTTACAAACACCCCCTCCCCACTATCTTCCTGGGACTTAGGGGGGAGGATACCTGTCCTGAAGGCCCCAGCAATCATCTTCATAGCACGATGGGAAGACGATCATAAGGTGTCCCGAACACTGTTGGGCGGCTGGAGGGTACCTGGTACCGGAGGCTGTCTCCTGGGTAGGTGGGAGGTACCGGTACCGTCTTCCAGCCCTGCAGTCTGGCTCTGGGGGGAGCGTGAGCAGGGGGATGGAGGCAAGGACCAGTCCTCCTGTCCCTCTGTGGAGATGCCCTGAACACTCTTGATATGTTACGTGGATAGGGTCCAGCCGGATGGACCAGGGAGACAACCGCAGTGACACAATCCCACACTGTGCTCTCAGACTTTAGGGGGGAGATCAGAGTGACACAATTCCACTCTGTCGCCCGTAGTAGCCTAGAGGGCGGCTTCACAAGCTGTATCCGAAAGAAAAAGGGAAATCATTACCCTAAGGTAGAAACGGGGCTGAGTGCAGCGCCGTGTCTGTCACCTACTGACACTAGGCTGAGACTGATCGGCTCAGGTCGGTGGCTGTATCCTGCTGAGGAGGAGATAACATTTTTCATTGCCTAGTGTCAGCAGACACCCATGGTTTCCTGTGTCCCGCAATGAAGCGAGAGAGAAAATACTATTAATTACCTCACTTGTTCTCTGCATTTTTCACCAACAATGCTTAGAAATGCTGGATAGGGAGGAACACGTTGTGACCTCTCTACAGGAGCCATTACCTACAAGGTAACCGTTTCCAATGGCCAAAATATACCCTTTACACCCATTCTAGACAATTTTTGTAGTCAGCTATTTACAAAAAAAACTTTACTTTTATTAGTGACTTTAAAACAGTTATAAGAAATGTAATTAAAGGCGCAGTGCACACTATCCAGAGTTGTAGCACGGAGACATTTAGCATCTGCTTAACTCAAAACTTTGCTCCCCTGACATCTTTGGCCTGATCTAACAATCTCAAGGCGCTAGGGGCAGAGACACTGATTGCTACAGCTAGGATTGTATTACTTCATTCCCAACATCACCGAGAGGCAAGCACATCGCTGTCCCACCATATACCTTTGTTTTTGACAAGTTTCCTCTAAGCCAACTTGTGGGTCGCACTGTCACCAGCTATGTCAGAGCCCTGACTTGCCTTCTCTCCATGAGACTTGTTTGCACTTACAGAACTAATGGGATCTCATTTCATGCTGGCACGGTATTTTGCATCATACAGATTATATCATGCAGGATTATATTATATCAAGACAAAAAGTCCCACTTCAGTAAGTTAAGACAAGCCCCCGGAAGAAGCTGGGCGAAACACGCACGTCGGGGCGAGAGGTTTTCTATATCCCACCAGCGGCAATAACTGGATCCCTACGAAAACCTGGTAAATTATACCCCTTAACTCTTTAGATACTTTTGTGATTATTAACCTATGTTATCTCTGATGGATTGTATCCTTATAAATATTATATTAGGATGAGACACTGATATACACTATATAACGGATTTTCTTTGAAATGTTTATTATGGTGGCTTCATATCCTAATCTCCATAGAAAAAATATTTAATAAATTAGAACTGATAGCATCTGTTCAACTATGTAGTATTTTATGATAAATCTCATTTTGTGACATAGAAATCTGAATAATAGATTAACAGCGCCATCTAGCGTCTGTTATAAGTATTACATTCTATATCTGCACTTTATAAGCACAGGGCACTTTACCTGCTTCATTTAATCATGAAATGGATTTCAGATGGATTAGTGATGAAAATTGACATATCTGTATAGATGCTATTTAAATTGGGGGATGGATAGTATATAGATTAACCTCGGTTTTTCCAGTACCTATTTTCTGAATTTTAAAAATATTACTGTTTTTGTATGAATTAAATAAAAAAATTTGTTTTCATAAGATAATTTTCTGTGTTGTCACTTCTATTGTATGTTTTATTTTGTCCCCAATAGATGATATCTTAAGGGGTTTATAAAAAAAAAAAAAAGCTTAAGGATTATATTATGTACTATGAGTAGTGTTGAGCATTCCGATACTGCAAATATCGGGTATCGGCCGATATTCGCTGTATCGGAATTCCGATACCGAGTGCCGATATTTTTGCGATACCGGAATCAGAAGTTCCTATAGTGCAATTATGCACTATAATGCAGTGTGGGCGGTGCGTGGGCGGAGACTGCATGTCTTTGTGCGAGCGGGGTCTGTGCGAGCCTGCCGGGGGGTCTGTGCGCCCTGCCGGGGGGTCTGTGCGCCCTGCCGGGGTCTTTGTGTCTGTGCAGGCATCGTCCGATGAGACTACAAGTCCCATCGGACGATGCCTGCTACAATGGCAGTTATTGACACATTAGCCAATGATGGTACAGTAGTAGTCCCATCATCCGGCTTATGTGTTGAACTACATACTACATACTTGCTACATACATGCTACATACATGCTACATACATACTACATGCTACATACATACATACATACTACATACATGCTACATACATACATACATACTACATACATACATACTACATACACACTACATAATAATAATAATAATAATAATTTTATTTATATAGCGCCAACATATTCCGCAGCGCTTTACAACTTATAGAGGGGACTTATACAGACAATAGACATTACAGCATAACAGAAATCACAGTTCAAAACAGATACCAGTAGGAATGAGGGACCTGCTCGCAAGCTTACAATCTATGAGGAAAAGGGGAGACACGAGAGGTGGATGGTAACAATTGCTTTAGTTATTTGGACCAGCCATAGTGTAAGGCTCGGGTGTTCATGTAAAGCTGCATGAACCAGTTAACTGCCTAAGTATGTAACAGTACAGACACAGAGGCTATTAACTGCATAAAGTGTATGAGAACATGATGGAGGAACGTGATTATGTTGTTGTATTTTTATTAATAGGCCACACAGGGATAATTAGGTTAATGCATTGAGGCGGTAGGCCAATCTGAACAAATGAGTTTTTAGGGCACGCTTAAAACTATGGGGATTGGGGATTAATTGTATTAACCTAGGTAGTGCATTCCAAAGAATCGGCGCCGCACGTGTAAAGTCTTGGAGACGGGAGTGGGAGGTTCTGATTATTGAGGATGCTAACCTGAGGTCATTAGCAGAGCGGAGGGCACGGGTAGGTTGGTAGACTGAGACCAGAGAGGAGATGTAGGGTGGTGCTGAGCCATGGAGTGCTTTGTGGATGAGGGTAGTAGTTTTGTACTGGATTCTGGATTGGATGGGTAGCCAGTGTAATGACTGGCACAAGGTAGAGGCATCGGTGTAACGGTTGGCGAGGAATATGATCCTGGCAGCAGCATTCAGGACAGATTGGAGCGGGGAGAGTTTGGTAAGAGGGAGGCCGATTAGTAGAGAGTTACAATAGTCCAGACGGGAATGAATAAGAGAAACAGTAAGAGTTTTTGCAGAGTCGAAAGTAAGAAAAGGGCGAATTCTGGAAATGTTTTTGAGATGCAGATAAGAAGAGCGAGCCAGTGATCGGATGTGGGGGGTGAATGAAAGCTCGGAATCAAGGATGACTCCAAGGCAGCGGGCATGTTGCTTTGGAGTAATGGTGGAACCGCACACAGAGATGGCAATGTCGGGCAAAGGTAGGTTTGTACATACATACTACATACATACAGTTGTGGCCAAAAGTATTGACACCCCTGCAATTCTGTCAGATAATACTCAGTTTCTCTTCCTGAAAATGACTGCAAACACAAATTCTTTGTTATTATTATCTTAATTTAATTTGTCTTAAATGAAAAACACAAAAAGAATGGTCCTAAAGCCAAATTGGATATAATTCCACACCAAACATAAAAAAGGGGGTGGACAAAAGTATTGGCACTGTTCGGAAAATCATGTGATGCTTCTCTAATTTGTGTAATTAACAGCACCTGTAACTTACCTGTGGCACCTAACAGGTGTTGGCAATAACTAAATCACACTTGCAGCCAGTTGACATGGATTAAAGTTGACTCAACCTCTGTCCTGTGTCCTTGTGTGCACCACATTGAGCATGGAGAAAAGAAAGAAGACCAAAGAACTGTCTGAGGACTTGAGAAACAAAATTGTGAGGAAGCATGAGCAATCTCAAGGCTACAAGTCCATCTCCAAATACCTGAATGTTCCTGTGTCTACCGTGCGCAGTGTCATCAAGAAGTTTAAAGCCCATGGCACTGTGGCTAACCTCCCTAGATGTGGACGTAAAAAAAAAATTGACAAGAGATTTCAATGCAAGTTTGTGCGGATGTTGGATAAAGAACCTCGACTAACATCCAAACAAGTTCAAGCTGCCCTGCAGTCCGAGGGTACAACAGTGTCAACCCGTACTATCCGTCGGTGTCTGAATGAAAAGGGACTGTATGGTAGGAGACCCAGGAAGACCCCACTTCTTACCCGAGACATAAAAAAGCCAGGCTGGAGTTTGCCAAAACTTACCTGAAAAAGCCTAAAATGTTTTGGAAGAATGTTCTCTGGTAAGATGAGACAAAAGTAGAGCTTTTTGTGCAAAGGCATCAACATATAGTTTACAGGAGAAAAAAAAGAGGCATTCAAAGAAAAGAACACGGTCCCTACAGTTAAACATGGCGGAGGTTCCCTGATGTTTTGGGGTTGCTTTGCTGCCTCTGGCACTGGACTGCTTGACCGTGTGCATGGCATTATGAAGTCTGAAGACTACCAACAAATTTTGCAGCATAATGTAGGGCCCAGTGTGAGAAAGCTGGGTCTCCCTCAGAGGTCATGGGTCTTCCAGCAGGACAATGACCCAAAACACACTTCAAAAAGCACTAGAAAATGGTTTAAGAGAAAGCACTGGAGACTTCTAAGGTGGCCAGCAATGAGTCCAGACCTGACTCCCATAGAACACCTGTGGAGAGATCTGAAAATGGCAGTTTGGAGAAGGCACCCTTCAAATATTAGGGACCTGGAGCAGTTTGCCAAAGAAGAATGGTCTAAAATTCCAGCAGAGCATTGTAAGAAACTCATTGATGGTTACCGGAAGCGGTTGGTCGCAGTTATTTTGGCTAAAGGTTGTGCAACCAAGTATTAGGCTGAGGGTGCCAATACTTTTGTCTGGCCCCTTTTTGGAGTTTTGTGTGAAATGATCAATGTTTTGCTTTTTGCTTCATTCTCTTTTGTGTTTTTTCATTTAAGACAAATTAAATGAAGGTAATAATACCAAAGAATTTGTGATTGCAATCATTTTCAGGAAGAAACTGAGTATTATCTGACAGAATTGCAGAGGTGTCAATACTTTTGGCCACAACTGTACTACATACATACAACATACACACTACATACATAATACATTCTACATACATACTACATACATTACATACATACACACATTACATACAATACATACATACTACATACATACAACATACAATACATACATACTACATACATACATCACATATACTACATACATACTACATACATACTACATACAATACATTCATACATTACATACAATAAATACATACAGACATACAGTACATTAAACATAGAGTACATACTTACCATTACTTGTCACTTTGTTCCCCGAAGCCAGTGTATCTGTAAAAAAGATTAAAATAACAAACAACCAATATACTCCCTGTCCGCAGAAATCCACGAGTGTCCCACGACAATCTCGGGTTGAGAACGGAAGCATCAGCTGATGCGACCGCTCTCCAGGGGCTCCAGGAACACAATGACGGGAGGAAGGTATGCTTCCGCCACTGTATTCCTCCGCCGCTGTAAAAATAAAATAGTCCCTAGTCTCACTTTATGCCATTGCTGTGTGAGAAATTTTCCCACGCAGCAATTGCCATAAAGTGAGACTTTGAACTCAGGTAACCTCATTGATGCACTGCAGGAGCCATTGTCTCCTGTCAGTGTGTCACTGAGGGTCCTATAGAGCAGTGACATCACCCGATGTCACTGTTCTATAGGGGAGATCGTCGTGGGACACTCGTTATTAATTGGACTACGGCGGACAGGTAGTATACGGTTTATTATTTTATGTTTTTTGCAGGCGCTGAAGTATGGTAAGTATGGTTACTTTTTCCTAATGTGTGTGTGTTTTATTAACCCTTTACTAGTATTGGATTAATAATGGATAGGCGTCTTATTGATGCCTCTCCGTTATTAACCAGGCTTAATGTCACCTTACAATAGCAAGGTGACATTAACCCTTTATTACCCCATATCCCACCTGTCAGGACTCTGAACATTTTTTACCTTTTGTGCATTACTGCCCTTTTCCAACATGGCGTCTTTAGTCTCATGTGCACTTGTCTTCCTGCTATAAAACTCCACTCCAGCCTTCAGTCTGTGCTAGATTATTCTGCTTTGCATCCAGCTCCTGATTACTCCCTGGCCTTGCACCTACACCTGTGAACCTGTGTTGGAGATCCTGCCACTCTGCTCTGAGTTCCTGCTGCATACACCAGTGTTCAGTAATCCTCCTTCATCTGCTGCTCGTGTTACTTCATCTGCATTTGCTGGACATGTAAGCTGTTGCTGCTTTGCAATAACCTGAGACTATTAACCAGGCCTCACTGGTTGAGCTAAGATATGATTTTAACTGCCTAATAGCATATCTATCTGTGTCTGGACTAAGTCAAGGATCTATTCGTGTCAAGTTTCCTCAAGTGTATCTGTGCTTCACAGACATTCTGTTTGTTTGCATCTACCTCTGAAGTTTCCTATTGACTGCTAAGCTGCGTTTATTATTTGCACCAAGTGTTGTGGACTTGAGTTTGGACTCTGCACCTGCTTGAATCACTGTGTGATAAGATAAACTTTACCACTTATAAAACGGTGTCCTGTTGTCTTGTTCCACACAAAGAGTCTCCTGAATTATCCCCTATAATTATTACAGGATAATCTAGCCATAAAAAAAAGAGACTGCAGGAACAATGACTGCAGAGAGCAGATTAGAGCAGGTGTTTTCCATAATTAGATCACTGGAGAAAGATGTGGAAGGTCTGCAAAAAAGTTTGGAAGCTTTGAACACAATCAAAAAGTGTTTGGACAAACTTTGCAGGACTTAAGCAATCGCATGGCAGCCCAGCAAAACAAACTTGCTGGCATAGAGTCCCAGTATGGACGGGCTTTTCAGGACATAAGCACGCAAATAGCTGCACAAGTGACTTTGCCCTCTGGGCAACCGCCACCAGCTAGCCCACCTAAGTTGCCCCCATTCAGATTTTATGGTGATCGCGACAAATTTCGTGGCTTTGTGAATCAATGTATGCTATATTTTGAAGTGCATGCTGACCGTTTTCCTACTGATAGATCCAAAGTGTTGTGTGTAATAATGCTACTGACCTCACGAGCGCTCGCCTGGGCGAATCCGATGATTGAGTCTCGTGACCCACGGTTAAATGACTTGGATGCTTTCTTGGCCGCTATGGCATTAATGTTTGATGACCCTAATCGCCGTGCATCCGCTGAATCTGCTTTGTTGTCTTTACCCCAAGCTAAACGTTCTGTTATTGAGTATGCCACTGAATTCAGGAGATTGGCAGTAGATACCAATTGGGACAGTTATGCACAATTGCCTATTTTTAAAAGGGGTCTGTCTAGTATTATAAAAATGAACTAGCTCGCTCAGAGTCACCACAAGAACTAGAGACATTTATACAGCATTGTGTGCGCATAGACATTCGCCTTACTGAGCGTAGGCAGGAGAAATTTGCTGCATATAACCGTATTTCTAACTTTTCCCTTCCTTCCAAAGAGCCTGCAGGTAAAACATCTCGGGAAGTGGAGGAGGTGCCCATGCAAATTGATTCCGTTCAGAGATGTGAGATCAATGAGAGCCGGGAGCATCGCCTTCGTGAAAGTCTATGTTTCTACTGCGGCCAGTCTGACCACTTCTTGATCAATTGCCCTAAGTGTCCTAGACGGCCTAACAAGGTGCTAGCAGCAATAGGGGAGTATGACAACTGTGATGATGAATCTGACATCTCTGAATGTAGCCTGCCTTTAAACGCTGTATTCCATTCACTTTCTATGACTTCACCCCCCAAGGAGCTGAAGGAAAAGAACTCTCACTGTTCTCTCCCTATTAAAATCCTGTGTTCAGGAAAGTGGATTTCCAGTTCAGCTATGATTGACTCTGGTGCAGGTGGCAATTTCATGGATATCGCATTTGCCAAGGAACATGGTATTAAAATTCAGCAAAGAGCCTCTCCAATTACCATGGAAACAGTGGATGGGTCACCTTTAATCTCTGGGCCTGTGGATCAGGAGACCGTACCCCTTGAAATTTTGTTGGAGCCTAATCATCAGGAGCAACTTTCTTACTTGCTAATTTCTTCTCCTCATTTTCCGGTGATTTTAGGCATTCCTTGGTTGCGTTCTCAGAACCCAATTATCAACTGGGAGACAAAGGAAATTATCTTTCCAACAAGGAGCAACTCAGCGTTAACAGAAGCTGTCCCTGAGTCCACGGCTACGGAACCACATGTACAGGTATCTTCTTTACCTCCAGCATATAAAGAGTTCTCTGACCTCTGTGACAAGAAGAATGCAGATCAACTTCCTCCACACAGGCATTATGACTGTTCCATTGAGTTGCTTCCTGGGGCAGATATTCCTTTTGGTCACGTATATCCTTTGGCGGCACCTGAGCTTCAAGCCTTAAAGGAGTATATTGATGAAAATCTGGCCAAAGGCTTCATACGTCCTTCTTCCTCACCAGTAGGGGCACCCATTTTTTTGTAAAGAAGAAGGATGGGAACCTGAGACCCTGTGTTGACTATCGGGAACTCAATAAGGTAACCGTACGAAACAGTTACCCTTTGCCTCTGATTCCCGAATTACTGGAAAGAGTCCGCCACGCTAAAGTGTTCTCTAAGCTGGATCTTCGTGGGGCTTATATTTTGGTGCGTATTCGTCCAGGGGATGAGTGGAAGACAGCATTCAGATGCCGGTATGGACACTTTGAATCTCTTGTGATGCCCTTCGGGCTTTGTAACGCCCCTGCAGCATTTCAACACCTTGTTAATGACATCTTCAGAGATTTGTTGGACCAGTTTGTGGTGATCTATTTGGACGATATACTAATCTTTTCTGACTCTCTACAGGAACATGAAGAACATGTCAAAACTGTTTTAAGACGTCTGAAAGAGAACCAACTGTATATCAAGCCGGAGAAATGCGAGTTCCATCGTTCTGAGATACAGTTCTTGGGTTATATCATCTCTCCCAAGGGGCTGAACATGGAATCTGGTAAGATTCAGGCTATCCTTGACTGGCCGGCACCCAAGAACGTTAAGGAGGTCCAACGTTTTATTGGCTTTGCAAATTTCTACAGACCCTTCATTCAAAATTTTTCTGATATTGTCCGTCCCATTACTTCCTTGACAAAGAAGGAAAAGCCCTTTAAGTGGTCATCACAGGCTCAAGAAGCTTTTGATCGGCTGAAGATCTGTTTCACATCAGCACCGCTGTTGATACACCCAGATCCAACACATCCTTTCATTGTGGAGGTGGATGCTTCTGATAATGCTTTGGGGGCTATTCTCTCCCAAAGAACTGGAGAGAAGGGTCTGCTACATCCTTGTGCTTTCTTTTCCCGTAGACTAACCTCAGCAGAGAAGAACTACGACATGGGAGACAAGGAATTGCTGGCTATTATTGCGGCTTTCAAAGAATGGAGGCATCATCTGCAAGGAGCTGCACAACAGATCATAGTGCTAACTGAGCATCGCAATCTAGAGTTCCTTAGATCCCCTAGATGTCTTTCTCCTCGTCAGGCTCGTTGGAACTTATTCTTAAATCAATTTAACTTTGTTATCTCGTACCGTCCAGGTTCTCGTAATGGGAAGGCTGATGCTTTATCCCGAATTCATGCTGCGGATTCCGTACCTGGAGCCCCGTCCAAGACCATTCTATCTGATGCAAATTTCATCGGAGTTATCCACGATCAGGACTTGTGGAAGGAGTGCAGGGAGGCCTATGAAGGTGATGTATTTCTGGCCAACCCACCTGTGGATATTAATCTTGTCTTTAAGGGTGGCATGTGGTTCAGAGATCGACGTATCTACGTCCCAGAGGTCGTCCGTCTGCAGATCCTCAAGTTGGTACATGACTCCAAGTTGGCTGGTCACAGGGGGTTACAGAAGACACGAGTTCCTGAGCCGATTCTTCTGGTGGCCAACTTGCCTGAAGGATACCAAGGACTATGTTCTCTCTTGCGAGGTATGTGCCCGTTACAAGACTCCTCATGTGGCACCTAGGGGTCTTCTACACCCATTACCTGTTCCATCCCGCCTTTGGGGGTCTATATCAATGGACTTTATTGTGGAGCTGCCTACATCGGGGGGCATGAATACAATCATGGTGGTAGTTGATCGCCTGACTAAAGCTGCTAATTTTGTTCCGTGCACCGGCCTTACCTCTGCTAAAGATACAGTGAACTTGGTTATACAGAATGTCTTTCGGTTGCATGGGGTGCCGGATGAGATCATCTCTGACCGTGGAGTACAGTTCACTTCAAGATTCTGGAAGGGGTTTTGCTCTGCACTCAATATTAATGTCTGTCTCTCTTCTGCTTACCATCCCCAGACAAATGGTCAGACTGAGGGTACCAACCAGACGCTGGAACAATATCTAAGATGCTATGTCAGCCATCTCCAGGATGATTGGTTGGAGTTGTTGCCGTTAGCCGAATTTTCATATAATAATTATCAGAGCGCCTCCACTAAATTTACACCTTTCTTTGCCAATCTGGGTTATCATCCGTGTATTTTACCTAGGTCTCCAATTAATTCTCTGGTTCCAGCAGTGGAGGAAAGGCTGACTGCGATGAGACAAAATCTGGAGGTTCTGAAGGAATCCCTGACCACGGCTCAAGAACGTTATAAGAGATCGGCTGATAGATTCCGTAAACCTGCACCCATGTTCAAGGTAGGAGATTCCGTGTGGTTAGCAACTAAGAATCTGAAGTTAAATGTTCCTTCACAAAAACTTGGACAGAAATTCATTGGCCCTTTCAAGTTCAACGGTTTTGTGAGCCCTGTGGCCTGCCGGCTGAAGCTACCTAGGACAATGAAGGTACACCCAGTTTTTCATGTATCTTTACTAAAGCCTGTATCTCCTAATACCTTCCAGGGACGTGTTGTGCCACCTCTGCAGCCTGTGGTGATTGATGGGCAAGAACAATTCGTGGTGGAGGAAATTATTGATTCCAGGATTCACAGGAATCGGCTCCAATATCTGATAAGATGGCAGGGATATCCCCCTGAGGAATACTCTTGGGAACCTGTGGAAAACATCAATGCCCAACAGAAGATTTCTCGTTTTCATCAGAGATTCCCTGAGAAACCAGGTCCAGGATCGTCCTGAGGCCGATTCTAAGGAGGGAGTAATGTCAGGACTCTGAACATTTTTTACCTTTTGTGCATTACTGCCCTTTTCCAACATGGCGTCTTTGGTCTCATGTGCACTTGTCTTCCTGCTATAAAACTCCACCCCAGCCTTCAGTCTGTGCTAGATTATTCTGCTTTGCATCCAGCTCCTGATTACTCCCTAGCCTTGCACCTGCTCCTGTGAACCTGTGTTGGAGATCCTGCCACTCTGCTCTGAGTTCCTGCTGCATACACCAGTGTTCAGTAATCCTCCTTCATCTGCTGCTCGTGTTACTTCCATCTGCATTTGCTGGACATGTAGGCTGTTCCTGCTCTGCAAAACCTGAGACTATTAACCAGGCCTCCCTGGTTGAGCTAAGATATGATTTGAACTGCCTAATAGCATATCTATCTGTGTCTGGACTAAGTCAAGGATCTATTCGTGTCAAGTTTCCTCAAGTATAACTGTGCTTCATAGACTGTGTGTTTGCATCTACCGCTGAAGTTTCCTATTGACTGCTAAGCTGCGTTAATTATTTGCACCAAGTGTTGTGGACTTGAGTTTCTCTCTGCACCTGCTTGAATCACCGTGTGATAATATAAACTTTACCACTTATAAAACTGTGCCCTGTTGTCTTGTTCCACGCAAAGAGTCTCCTGAATTATCCCCAATGATTATTACACCACCGCTACACGGGAGTGGGAAGAGAGGGGCTAAGTGCCGGAATTGGTGCATCTTACAGATCCGCCATCTCCGAGGCGACTGCGGAATGGTATTTGCAGCCGGGGGGGGGGGGGGGGGGTGCAATATCCATTGCCCCTCTCTAGGCTATGAATATCAGCCCGCAGCTGTCTGCGTAGCCTTTCTGGCTATAAAACATAGGGGGACCCCACATCATTTTTTTGGGGGGGTCCCCCTATTTTAATAGCCAGTAAAGGCTACGCAGACAGCTGCGGGCTGATATTCATAGCCTAGAGAGGGGCCATGGATATCGGCACCCCCCCAGCTACAAATACCAGTCCGCAGCCGCCCCGGAAATGGTGCATCTGTGAGATGCGCCAATTCCGGCACTTAGCCCCTCTCTTCCCACTCCCGTGTAGCGGTGGGATATGGGGTAATAAGGGGTTAATGTCACCTTGCTATTGTAATATGACATTAAGCCAGGTTAATAACGGAGAGGCATCAATAAGATGCCTATCCATTATTAATCCAATACTAGTAAAGGGTTAATAAAACACACACATTAGGAAAAATTAACCATACTTACCATACTTCAGCGCCTGCAAAAAAACGTAAAATAAACCGTATACTACCTGTCCGCCGTAGTCCAATTATTAACGAGTGTCCCACGACGATCTCCCCTATAGAACAGTGACATCGGGTGATGTCACCGCTCTACAGGACCCTCAGTGATACACTGACAGGAGACAATGGCTCCTGCAGTGCATCACTGAGGTTACTATAGTTCAAAGTCTTACTTTATGGCAATTGCTGCGTGGGACAATTTCTCACACAGCTGTTGTGAAGTTGGATTCTGGGCTCCCCCGGTGGCCACTGGTGGAATTGAACTTGTGTGCATCATCCCCTCTGTTCACCTGCTCCCATCAGGATGTGGGAGTCGCTATATAACCTTGCTCCTCTGTCAGTTTCATGCCGGTCAACATTGTAATCAGAAGCCTTCTGTGCATGTTCCTGCTACCAGACAACTCTCAGCTAAGTTGGACTTTTGTCCTTGTTTTGTTTTTGCATTTTGTTCCAGTTCACAGCTGCTGTTTCGTTACTGTGTCTGGAAAGCTCTTGTGAACGGAAATTGCCACTCTGGTGTTATGAGTTAATGCTAGAGTCTTAAAGGAATTTCTGGATGGTGTTTTGATAGGGTTTTCAGCTGACCATGAAAGTGCTCTTTCTGTCTTCCTGCTATCTAGTAAGCGGACCTCGATTTTGCTAAACCTATTTTCATACTACGTTTGTCATTTCATCTAAAATCACCGCCAATATATGTGGGGGCCTCTGTCTGCCTTTTGGGGAAATTTCTCTAGAGGTGAGCCAGGACTGTATTTTTTCCTCTGCCAGGATTAGTTAGTTCTCCGGCTGGCGCTGGGCATATAGGGATAAAACGTAGGCATGCTACCCGGCCACTTCTAGTTGTGCGGCAGGTTTAGTTCATGGTCAGAATAGTTTCCATCTTCCAAGAGCTAGTTCTCATATATGCTGGGCTATGTTCTCTCGCCATTGAGAATCATGACACACAGCAATGGCATAAAGTGAGACTAGGGACTTTTTATTTTTACAGCGGCGGAGGAATACAGTGGCGGAAGGATACCTTCCTGCCCATTGTGTTCCTGGAGCCTCTAGAGTGCAGTCGCACCCTCCGGGCGCCGCTCCGTCTTCCCGTCCTCTTGCTCTGACTGTTCAGGTCAGAGGGCGCGATGACGTACTAATCTGCGCGCCGCCCTCTGCCTGAACAGTCAGTGCGGAGAGACGCCGAGACGGGAAGCTGAGGAGCTGCGGGCAGCAAGAGAGGTGAGTATGTCATTTTTTTTATTGCAGCAGCAGCATTATATATTGCACAGCTTTATATGGAGCATCTATGGGGCAATAATGAACAGTATGGAGCATTATATATGGCGCAGTTTATGTGGCGCATCTATGGGGCAATAATGAAATGTATGGAGCATTATATGTGGCACAGTTTTAAATGGAGCATCTATGGGGCCATAATGAAATGTATGGAGCATTCTATATGGCACAGTTTTATATGGAGCATCTATGGGGCCATAATGAAATGTATGGAGCATTCTATATGGCACAGTTTTATATGGAGCATCTATGGGGCCATAATGAAATGTATGGAGCATTACATGTGGCACAGCTTTATATGGAGCATCTTATGGGGCAATAATGAACGGTATGGAGCATCTATTTTTATTTTTGAAATTCACCGGTAGCTGCTGCATTTCCTACCCTAGGCTTATACTCGAGTCAATAAGTTTTCCCAGTTTTTTGTGGCAAAATTAGGGGGGTAGGCTTATACTCGGGTCGGCTTATACTCGAGTATATACGGTATGTATGTTGTATGTATGTAGTATGTATGTAGCATGTATGTAGTATGTATCTATGTATCATGTATGTATGTAATGTATGTAGTATGTATGTAGTATGTATGTAGGTAGTATGTTGCATGTATGTAGTATGTATGTAGTATGTATGTAGTATGTATGTAGTATGTATGTAGCATGTATGTATGTATGTAGTATGTATGTAGAATGTATGTATGTAGTATGTATGTAGCATGTATTAAGTATTTTTTTTTTTTTTTACATTCAACGCATTAGCCGGATGATGGGACTACTACTGTCCCATCATTGGCTAATGTGTCAATCACTGTTATTGTAGAAGGCATTGTCTGATGGGACTTGTAGTCTTATCGGACGATGCCTATCAAATGAAGAGAGCATTAGGTGCACCGCCATATAATAATAAGGCAGATAATGGGTGCAAAGTCAGTAGTAAATACAAGAGACCAACAAGAAAAAGCCTACTGCCAAAATATGCACACCAATAATACTACATGAGGTATATAAAAATGCAAAGCTGATTTTATTAAACAATCCAACAACATCACAGACAATTAAAACATAATTAAAAAAATACACACCATCCATAATACACAGGAATAGAGATACAATAACCATATATGATAAGGTCCCCCACACAGAGTACCTCAACCCCACACTAATGGCTCATGGGAGAATAGAAATACATCAAAGGACGGATAACATATGATGTAATTGGTAACCACACGCCAACGGGCTGTGTGTAACATATATGAGACCGTTACCCAGGATATTAAATGCAAAACCAGCCAAAAACGGGGAAGGGGAGGGGGAAAAAGGATAAGGGGTTAATAATAACCCATAAGTAAAAGTACCTAACTAGATCTCAAAGCTATAAAGGGAGGAAACCCTCCATCGAAATACAACCTGGTATAATATAGCGATGCCCACGCGTATCGCCTGACAAGCAGGCTTCGTCACGGAAGATGTGCATTGGACGTCCAAACAGCTAAAAATAGCACGAGCCTAATAGCTCATAGAACACCGGTGTGCGGAAGTCGCCACACCGAAAATGGGAGGGGGAAGCCTCCTAGTGCTGGACAATAAAACCAGCATAGTGTTCCTAGTAAGAGCAGGAACATAGCAGAGCGCATGCGCAGACGCCGTGCGTCCAGCAGTGCTTCACACTGCAACAGCGGCTGCGCCAGATGGAGCGCAGGGAGACACTGCGCGCAGGCGCATAGAGCATACAGCATAATGGATGCACAAGAAAATAGGCGGCATAATTAGGGACAAAGAGTGCCCGTAATAAACCAGTCCAACCGCACCTGAGATGGAAGACGCCAGTGCAACTGGTCATTCCTAATGGATACAAGATCGGGGCAGAACGCATGTGCAAAACCGTGTATCTGGAAACTATGATACCGCAACAGCAGCTGCGCCAAATGAAGCGCATAGATCCACTGTATGCACATGCAAACACATCAAGTAGAGGTAATGAGTGGTGACCATTTACTAGAGTGTAAGGTGCCTCCGTATTAAACAGATGCAAAAGTTCAGAGCAAACAAGGACCGTATAAAAAGTACATGTACGCCCTTCCAAATCTCTTATGTGCAAAAAGATATAAATACATAGAAATGTCGCCCCCAACACACATATCTCAATGCAACATCCGCCACATACCCCCGGGGGCACTCATCCAAGCAGCCAATCCACCAATCTGCCCATAGAGAAACACACAAGGGCCACATGTCACCAATGAGAAATATGCACGATTGTACAGAAATTATTTTATTGTTAATATTAATATAATTATAATAACTATAAATATCACACCAATTTACTACTGACTTTGCACCCATTATCTGCCTTATTATTATATGGCGGTGCACCTAATGCTCTGTTCATTTGATATGTATGTCTTGCCTGCCTGTTGTGAACTCTATTTCCGGGCTCCCTCCTGTGGTCACAAACGGCATTGTGTGAGTCATGTCTTTCTGCAGGTTTGTGTTTTTCAGCTGTTTCGTTAGCTGTGGGTGTTTCCTACTTAGCTCTCCTGGAGACTCAGTTCCTTGCCTGCTATCGATGTATTCAGAGCTATTCTGATTCCTTCTGATTACCTTGCCATCAGTCTCATTCAAGAGAAGCTAAGTTTCTGTTTGCTTATTTTTTGATCATCTGTGTTCATTATGTTTCTTGTCCAGCTTGACAAAATGTGATTTCCTACCTTGCTGGTAGCTCTGGGGGGCTGAGATTCTCCCCTCACACCGTTAGTTGGTGCGGGGGTTCTTGAATACTCAGCGTGGATTTTTATTAGGGTTTTTTGCTGACCGCATAGTCCACTTTCTGTTTTCTGCTATCTAGCATTAGTAGGCCTCTTTTGCTGAATCTGATTTCATCTCTACGTATGTGCCTTCCCCTTACCTCACCGTTATTATTTGTTGGGGGCTTTCTATATCTTTGGGGTTAATTTCTCTAGAGGCAAGTGAGGTCTTATTTTCTCTCTAGGGTAGTCAGTTTCTCAGGCTGCGTCGAGCCGTCTAGGATTTCAGGCACGGTCACCGGCTACCTTTAGTGTGTTTGGATAGGATCAGATTTGCGGTCAGCCCAGTTACCACCTCCCTAGAGCTGGTTCTATGTTCTGTACTTAGCTGGAATAATTAGTGATCCTCCGCCACTAAGGACCATAACAGTATAGCAGGCCAAAAGAAGTGTTTAATGCATCGCAGAAGAGGGATTAAAAGAAGCCCTGAGTAAAATTTTTTTTTTCCTCCTCTTTCTTTGCTGCAGTTTGTCTAGCTTCTTTCATCCCCTTATACTCTGGGTGGTGTTGAGCTCAGCTACAGACATGGATATTCAGACTCTGACTTCTAGTGTAGATCGTCTTACTGCAAGGGTGCAAAGCATTCAGGATTTTGTTATTCATAACCCTATGTCTGAACCAAAAATACCTATTCCTGAGCTGTTTTTTGGAAATAGATCTAGGTTTCTGAATTTTAGGAATAATTGTAAATTGTTTCTATCTTTGAGACCTCGTTCCTCTGGTGATTCCGCTCAGCAAGTTAAAATTGTTATCTCCTTGTTACGGGGCGACCCTCAAGATTGGGCCTTCTCTCTGGCGCCAGGAGATCCTGCATTGTTGAATGTGGATGCGTTTTTCCTGGCGCTTGGATTGCTTTATGAGGAGCCTAATCTTGAAAGCCAGGCAGAAAAGGCATTGCTAGCTATCTCTCAAGGTCAGGATGAAGCTGAGGTGTATTGTCAAAAATTTCGGAAATGGTTGGTGCTTACTCAATGGAATGAGTGTGCTCTGGCCGCAAAATTCAGAGATGGTCTTTCTGAAGCCATTAAGAATGTTATGGTGGGGTTTCCCACTCCTACAAGTCTGAGTGATTCAATGGCCTTGGCCATTCAGATTGATCGGCGTTTGCGGGAGCGCAAATCTGCCCATCCTCTGGCGGTGTTGTCAGAACAGAGACCTGAGTCTACGCAATGTGACAGAATTCTGACCAGAATCGAGCGGCAAAATCATAGACGTCAGAATGGGTTGTGCTTTTACTGTGGTGATTCTACTCATGTTATATCAGCATGCTCTAAGCGCTTAAAAAAGGTCGCTAAACCTGTCACCATCGGTACTTTACAGCCTTAATTTATTTTGTCTGTTACTTTAATTTCTTCTTTGTCATCCTACTCGGTTATGGCTTTTGTGGATTCAGGTGCTGCCCTGAGTCTGATGGATTTGTCGTTTGCCAGGCGCTGTGGTTTTGTTCTGGAGCCTTTGGAATTTCCTATTCCTCTGAGAGGAATTGATGCTACGCCATTGGCTGAGAATAAGCCCCAGTATTGGACGCAAGTGACCATGTGCATGACTCCCGTACATCAGGAGGTGATTCGTTTTCTTGTGCTGCATAATTTGCATGATGTTGTCGTTTTGGGTCTGCCATGGCTACAGGCCCATAATCCAGTTTTAGATTGGACAGCTATGTCTGTGTCAAGTTGGGGCTGTCAGGGGATTCATGGCGATACTCCATTGTTGTCCATTGCTTCTTCTACTCCTTCTGAGATCCCTGAGTTTTTGTCGGACTACCAGGATGTATTTGATGAGCCCAGGTTCAGTGCCCTTCCTCCTCATAGGGACTGTGATTGTGCTATAAATTTGATTCCTGGTAGTAAGTTTCCTAAGGGACGACTTTTTAATTTGCCTGTACCAGAGCATGCCGTGATGCGGAGTTATATAAAGGAGTCTTTGGAGAAAGGACATATTCGCCCATCCTCGTCCCCTCTTGGTGCAGGATTTTTTTTGTGGCCAAGAAGGACGGGTCTTTGAGACCTTGTATAGATTATCGTCTCCTGAATAAAATCACGGTCAAATTTCAGTATCCTTTGCCATTATTGTCTGATTTGTTTGCTCGGCTAAGGGTGCCAGTTGGTTCACCAAGATAGATCTTCGTGGTGCGTATAACCTTGTGCGCATTAAGCAGGGAGACGAATGGAAAACAGCATTTAATATGCCCGAAGGCCATTTTGAGTACTTGGTGATGCCTTTTGGGCTCTCTAATGCTCCTTCTGTGTTTCAGTCCTTCATGCATGACATTTTACGAGAATATCTGGATAAATTTATGATTGTTTATCTGGATGACATTTTGTTTTTTTCTGATGATTGGGAGTCCCATGTGAAGCAGGTCAGGATGGTGTTTCAGGTCCTGCGTGCTAATGCTTTATTTGTGAAGGGCTCAAAATGCCTCTTTGGAGTACAGAAGGTTTCCTTTTTGGGTTTTATTTTTTCTCCGTCTACTGTGGAGATGGACCCAGTCAAGGTCCAGGCCATTCATGACTGGACTCAGCCCACGTCTGTTAAGAGTCTTCAGAAGTTCTTAGGTTTTGCTAATTTTTACCGTCGCTTCATCGCTAATTTTTCTGGCGTGGTTAAACCTTTGACGGATTTGACCAAGAAGGGTTCTGATGTGACTAATTGGTCTCCTGCGGCCGTGGAGGCCTTTCAGGAGCTGAAGCGCCGGTTTTCTTCAGCGCCAGTCTTGTGCCAGCCAGATGTCTCTCTTCCCTTCCAGGTCGAGGTTGATGCGTCTGAGATTGGAGCAGGGGCTGTTTTGTCGCAGAGAAGCTCTGATGGCTCTGTGATGAAGCCATGTGCTTTCTTTTCAAGAAAATTTTCGCCTGCCGAGCGGAATTATGATGTTGGTAATAGGGAGTTGTTGGCTATGAAGTGGGCATTTGAGGAGTGGCGACATTGGCTCGAGGGAGCTAAACATCATGTGGTGGTCTTGACTGATCACAAAAATCTGATTTATCTCAAGTCTGCTAAGCGTCTAAATCCTAGACAGGCTCGTTGGTCGTTGTTTTTCTCCCGTTTCAACTTCGTCATCTCATACTTGCCTGGTTCGAAGAACGTGAAGGCTGATGCGCTTTCTAGGAGTTTTGTGCCTGACTCTCCGGGAGTCTCAGAGCCGGCTGGTATCCTCAGAGAGGGAGTGATTTTGTCTGCCATTTCCCCAGATTTGCGACGAGTGCTGCAGAAATTTCAGGCGGATAGACCGGATCGTTGCCCACAAGAGAGACTGTTTGTCCCTGATAGATGGACCAGCAGAGTTATTTCCGAGGTTCATTCTTCGGTGTTGGCGGGGCATCCTGGGATTTTTGGTACCAGAGATTTGGTGGCTAGGTCCTTTTGGTGGCCTTCCTTGTCGCGGGATGTGCGTTCCTTTGTGCAGTCCTGTGGGATTTGTGCTCGGGCTAAGCCTTGCTGTTCTCGTACCAGCGGTTTGCTTTTGCCTTTGCCTGTCCCGAAGAGGCCTTGGACGCACATTTCCATGGATTTTATTTCGGATCTTCCAGTGTCTCAGAAAATGTCTGTCATCTGGGTGGTGTGTGATCGTTTTTCCAAAATGGTCCATTTGGTGCCCTTGCCTAAGTTGCCTTCCTCCTCCGATTTGGTTCCTTTGTTCTTTCAGAATGTGGTTCGTTTGCACGGCATCCCTGAGAATATTGTGTCTGACAGAGGATCCCAGTTTGTGTCCAGATTTTGGCGGATTTTTTGTGCTAAGATGGGCATTGATTTGTCTTTTTTGTCTGCCTTCCATCCGCAGACTAATGGCCAAACTGAGAGAACTAATCAGACGTTGGAAACTTATTTAAGATGTTTTGTTTCCGCTGATCAGGATGATTGGGTGACTTTTTTGCCGTTGGCCGAGTTTGCCCTTAATAATCGAGCTAGTTCTGCTACTTTGGTTTCGCCCTTTTTCTGCAATTCTGGTTTTCATCCTCGTTTTTCCTCGGGCCAGGTTGAGCCTTCTGACTGTCCTGGGGTGGATTCTGTGGTGGATAGGTTGCAGCAGATTTGGAACCATGTGGTGGACAATTTGAAATTGTCACAGGAGAAGGCTCAGCGCTTTGCCAACCGCCGCCGCGGTGAGGGTCCCCGACTTCGTGTTGGGGATTTGGTATGGTTGTCTTCTCGGTATGTTCCTATGAAGGTCTCCTCTCCTAAATTCAAGCCTCGCTTCATCGGTCCTTATAAGATTTTGGAAATCCTTAACCCGGTGTCTTTTCGTTTGGATCTTCCAGCATCGTTTGCTATTCATAATGTGTTCCATAGGTCTTTGTTGCGGCGGTACGTGGTGCCTGTGGTTCCTGCTGTTGAGCCTCCAGCTCCGGTGCTGGTCGAGGGAGAGTTGGAGTACGTGGTGGAGAAGATCTTGGATTCTCGTATCTCTAGACGGAGGCTTCAGTATTTGGTTAAGTGGAAGGGCTATGGTCAGGAGGATAATTCCTGGGTTGTCGCCTCTGATGTTCATGCGGCCGTTTTGGTTCATGCCTTCCACGCGGCTCATCCTGATCGCCCTGGGGGTCTTGGTGAGGTTTCGGTGACCCCTCCTCAAGGGGGGGGGGGGTACTGTTGTTAACTCTATTTCCGGGCTCCCTCCTGTGGTCACAAACGGCATTGTGTGAGTCATGTCTTTCTGCAGGTTTGTGACTTTCAGCTGTTTCGTTAGCTGTGGGTGTTTCCTATTTAGCTCTCCTGGAGACTCAGTTCCTTGCCTGCTATCGATGTATTCAGAGCTATTCTGTTTCCTTCTGATTACCTTGCCATCAGTCTCATTCAAGAGAAGCTAAGTTTCTGTTTGCTTATTTTTTGATCATCTGTGTTCATTATGTTTCTTGTCCAGCTTGCCAAAATGTGATTTCCTAGCTTGCTGGTAGCTCTGGGGGGCTGAGATTCTCCCCTCACACCGTTAGTTGGTGCGGGGGTTCTTGAATACTCAGCGTGGATTTTTTATTAGGGTTTTTTGCTGACCGCATAGTCCACTTTCTGTTTTCTGCTATCTAGCATTAGTGGGCCTCTTTTGCTGAATCTGATTTCATCTCTACGTATGTGCCTTCCCCTTACCTCACCCTTATTATTTGTTGGGGGCTTTCTATATCTTTGGGGTTAATTTCTCTAGAGGCAAGTGAGGTCTTATTTTCTCTCTAGGGTAGTCAGTTTCTCAGGCTGCGTCGACCCGTCTAGGATTTCAGGCACGGTCACCGGCTACCTTTAGTGTGTTTGGATAGGATCAGATTTGCGGTCAGCCCAGTTACCACCTCCCTAGAGCTGGTTCTATGTTCTGTACTTAGCTGGAATAATTAGTGATCCTCAGCCACTAAGGATCATAACACCTGCCTTTTGGTAGGTGTTTCCTTTTGGGTAGCACGCATTCTATTGTGAATTTTTGTATATATATGGGCTATACATATATTTATTGTAATTGTGTGCCCTTTCTATCTTTTTGTCCTTATAGACATTGGTGGTGATTGGTTGAGTTGCCTAGCCATGGACTGGGAGGCCCGGGAAGCCGCTTGGAGGGCTCATTCCAGTAACATCTTTTCAACAGGGGAACAGGTCTCACCAGACTCTGACTTTAACAAGCTCTCTTCAGAGCTATCAGCGGCACACCGAGCTGGCATAAGGCTCTGGTGGAATGTTCGCAGTCTGGAGGAGTATATCAAATTAAACATCGCTCCCCGGGGCCTTAGGGTCCCTATCTATCCTGCATGGGAGCCCTCCCCAGAGTTCCGGGCTACATGGGAACAGGGTTTACTAAAATGCTCTAGTACCATGAACATGCTCTTGGAGCATGACAGGCAGCTATTGGCTGACACTAAGGCAAAGATCAGGGATCTGGAAACTAGGTTGGTGGGCTTTGATGATACGAGACAGGTTCAACCGTTCAGAGCCAAGTTAAAGGAGGGTCTGGACAAGTATGACCATGACATTATGGCAAAAAAGAAAAATAAATTTCTTAGGGACCGTAACGATTTTGATACAAATGGGGCATTCAAATGGAGACAGCAGGGAAACGGAAGACGTGGGCCACAAGTCCAGAGAGTGGTGGACATGAAACGTGATACCTCTAGGAGGCCCGCGGGTACTTCAGAGAGCGATTTTTTATCGTCAGTGGAAAGCGAGCCCGACATCGGAATAGAAGGGGGCGGAAGCGTCGCATCCCTACCACCACGGTCCACCAGATATGGAGGACACAGACCCTCTACACAGAAGCCCCACAGGAACAATCGCAAGTAGGGGCATCTGGGCCCCCCGGGGACTCGGTTGCTGACAGCCAGGTATTTGCTGGGACACTACAGGTTATCAACCTGTCGGATCATACTCTGTCCCCCATTGAACTTTCTGTATTACAACGTGGCCTCACCTTCTCTCCTGTCCATACTTTGGATAAGTTTACCCTGGTAAAAGACTTATATTTGTTCTGTCGACGTCTCTTATTGCAGGTGTTACACAACAGACCCCGGGCGATGGAAGGTGTTGAACCAACTGACCAACAAGTTTTCCGTGACCTTTTGCAGCTTTTGCAGGAGAATAGCCCAGATGACGGTAAGAGTCCTTGTCCGTTTAAAAATAAATCTCGTGTGGCCCCGCCTTTTTCGCTGGTCCCTGCCATTAGGGTGTTTTTCGAACTTACTAAAAGGGACATTATGACTTTGCGTCCACGTATCCCTGTCCCTGGTAATCTGAGCAGGGAGGAGAGGCGTGCCCTTTTTGGTCTTAGGGACAACAATGCTTTTTTTGATCAAGGAAGCGGACAAGGGGGGCAATTTGGTATTGTGGCCACATTCACTCTACTTGGAGGAGGCACACCGTCAGCTTGGGAATATCCGGTTTTATAGGAGGCTTCCATCAGATCCTACGGCGGTGTTTGCCATCAAATTCAGACGACTCCAGGAAAGGGCAAGAGACCTGGGCATTATTAGCTCCCAGGAGTTCGACTTCATGTGGGTGGAATCGCCTATCACGGCTACATTCTACATGTTGCCGAAGGTCCACAAAGATCTACAGAGGCCGCCCTATTGTAGCCGGCATTGGTAGCCTCTGTGAGAAAGCCTGTATATATGTGGACCACTTTCTCCAGCCCCTGGTCAGAAACCTGCCCTCGTTTGTTCAGGACTCGTCGCACTTCATTCGGATCTGCCAGGAGGTGTCTTTGCCCGCGGATTCCTTATTGGTGACCTGCGACGTGGAGTCGCTTTATTCAAATATCAGCCATGAAGATGGAATCACAGCGACCCTGTATTTCCTTGACCAACTGGGGCACTCGGATAGGATGCACGACTCCTTAGTGGTTGATCTTCTGGAGTTTATTATGAAGCACAACTTCTTCCTATTTGATAGGACTTACTATCTTCAGATTTCGGGTGTGGCCATGGGGGCCAGGTGTGCCCCGGCCGTTGCCAACCTTTTTTTGGGTTGGTGGGAGGCTACCATGGTCTACACCCGGGAGGAATTTAAGAGGCATGTACGCCACTGGAGTCGTTACATCGACGACCTGTTCTTTGTGTGGACTGGTGGTAGAGAGGAGTGTCTTGGCTTCATTCATTCCTTGAATGTGAATTGTCATAATATACTGCTCACACACTCTATTTCTTCCACTACAGTTGCCTTCCTGGATCTTCAGCTGGTGGTTGGGGATGGCTCGCTATTTACCAGTCTGTACCGCAAGCCAACTGCAACAAATAGTCTTTTGGATTATAGAAGTTTCCTCCCCCAACACACTAAAAATGGAGTACCTATGGGACAATTCCTTAGGATAAGACGGAACTGCACCTCGGACGAAGATTTCCATCAGGAGGCCATCAAGTTGACGGATCGGTTTAGACAGAGACATTACCCACGCAGGAGTATCAGCACAGCTTATCAACGGGCTAGGACACATACACAGGAGTCGCTTCTGCTTCCCCAAAACAAGGTACGAGATGATAAGCCAAGGATCATCACCAATTATAATATTAATTGGTCACAAATTAGGGACATCCTTTGTAGGCACTGGGGTATCCTAACCACCGACTTATGTACTTCTCGGGTGGTGGGGGATCGGCCACTGCTTACAGCTAGAAGAGCCCCGAATTTTAGGGATCTTCTAACTAGGAACCATTACAAGCGTCCCACTGCTAAATTGCATCGGGGTATGGAACATCGTGGGTCCTTTGCCTGTGGCAATTGCAGTATATGCCCGTATATGTCCCCAATCGGGGATTTCTTTGTAAATCCAGGGGATGGCAGTAAACAGACTGCGATCCTTGTTATGGTTCTCAATGGCAAGAGAACATAGCCCAGCAAACAAAGAACTAGCTCTTGGAAGGATGGAAACTAAACTGACCATGAACTAAACCTGCCGCACAACTAACAGTAGCCGGGTAGCGTTGCCTACGTTTTATCCCTAGACGCCCAGCGCCAGCCAGAGGACTAGCTAATCCTGGCAGAGGAAAACATAGTCCTGGCTCACCTCTAGAGAAATTTCCCCGAAAGGCAGACAGAGGCCCCCCACATATATTGGCGGTGATTTTAGATGAAATGACAAACGTAGTATGAAAATAGGTTTAGCAAAATTGAGGTCCGCTTACTAGATAGCAGGAAGACAGAAAGGACACTTTCATGGTCAGCTGAAAACCCTATCAAAACACCATCCTGAAATTACTTTAAGACTCTAGTATTAACTCATAACATCAGAGTGGCAATTTCAGATCACAAGAGCTTTCCAGACACAGAAACGAAACTTCAGCTGTGAACTGGAACAAAATACAAAAACAAACGAGGACAAAAGTCCAACTTAGCTGGGAGTTGTCTAGCAGCAGGAACATGCACAGAAAGGCTTCTGATTACAATGTTGACCGGCAAGGAAGTGAATGAGGAGCAAGGCTAAATAGCGACTCCCACATCCTGATAGGAACAGGTGAACAGAAAGGATGATGCACACAAGTTCAGTTCCACCAGTGTCCACCGGGGGAGCCCAAAATCCAAATTCACAACAGTACCCCCCCCTCAAGGAGGGGGCACCGAACCCTCACCAGAACCACCAGGACGATCAGGATGAGCCCTATGAAAGGCACGGACCAGATCGGAGGCATGAACATCAGAGGCAGTCACCCAAGAATTATCCTCCTGACCGTATCCCTTCCATTTGACCAGATACTGGAGTTTCCGTCTGGAAACACGGGAGTCCAAGATCTTTTCCACAACGTACTCCAACTCGCCTTCAACTAACACCGGAGCAGGAGGCTCAACGGAAGGCACAACCGGTACCTCATACCTGCGCAATAATGACCGATGAAAAACATTATGAATAGAAAAAGATGCAGGGAGGTCCAAACGGAAGGACACAGGGTTAAGAATCTCCAATATCTTGTATGGGCCGATAAACCGAGGCTTAAACTTAGGAGAAGAAACCCTCATAGGGACAAAACGAGAAGACAACCACACCAAGTCCCCAACACAAAGCCGAGGACCAACCCGACGCCGGCGGTTGGCAAAAAGTTGAGTCTTCTCCTGGGACAACTTCAAATTGTCCACTACCTGCCCCCAAATCCGATGCAACCTCTCCACCACAGCATCCACTCCAGGACAATCCGAAGATTCCACCTGACCAGAAGAAAAACGAGGATGAAACCCCGAATTACAGAAAAAAGGAGACACCAAGGTGGCAGAGCTGGCCCGATTATTGAGGGCAAACTCCGCTAAAGGCAAAAAAGCAACCCAATCATCCTGATCTGCGGACACAAAACACCTCAAATATGTCTCCAAGGTTTGATTCGTCCGCTCGGTCTGGCCATTAGTCTGAGGATGGAAAGCAGACGAGAAAGACAAATCTATGCCCATCCTAGCACAGAATGCTCGCCAAAATCTAGACACGAATTGGGTACCTCTGTCAGAAACGATATTCTCCGGAATACCATGCAAACGGACCACATTTTGAAAAAACAGAGGAACCAACTCGGAAGAAGAAGGCAACTTAGGCAGGGGAACCAAATGGACCATCTTAGAGAAACGGTCACACACCACCCAGATGACAGACATCTTCTGAGAAACAGGAAGATCCGAAATAAAATCCATCGAGATGTGCGTCCAAGGCCTCTTCGGGATAGGCAAGGGCAACAACAATCCACTAGCCCGAGAACAACAAGGCTTGGCCCGAGCACAAACGTCACAAGACTGCACAAAGCCTCGCACATCTCGTGACAGGGAAGGCCACCAGAAGGACCTTGCCACCAAATCCCTGGTACCAAAGATTCCAGGATGACCTGCCAACGCAGAAGAATGAACCTCAGAAATGACTTTACTGGTCCAATCCTCAGGAACAAACAGTCTACCAGGTGGGCAACGATCAGGTCTATCCGCCTGAAACTCCTGCAAGGCCCGCCGCAGGTCTGGAGAAACGGCAGACAATATCACTCCATCCTTAAGGATACCTGTAGGTTCAGAATTACCAGGGGAGTCAGGCTCAAAACTCCTAGACAGGGCATCCGCCTTAACATTCTTAGAACCCGGCAGGTAGGACACCACAAAATTAAACCGAGAGAAAAACAACGACCAGCGCGCCTGTCTAGGATTCAAGCGTCTGGCGGACTCAAGATAAATTAAATTTTTGTGGTCAGTCAATACCACCACCTGATGTCTAGCCCCCTCAAGCCAATGACGCCACTCCTCAAAAGCCCACTTCATGGCCAAAAGCTCCCGATTCCCAATATCATAATTCCGCTCGGCGGGCGAAAATTTACGTGAAAAAAAAGCACAAGGTCTCATCACGGAGCAATCGGAACTTCTCTGCGACAAAACCGCCCCGGCTCCGATTTCCGAAGCGTCGACCTCAACCTGAAAAGGAAGAGCAACATCAGGCTGACGCAACACAGGGGCGGAAGAAAAGCGACGCTTAAGCTCCCGAAAGGCCTCCACAGCAGCAGGGGACCAATCGGCAACATCAGCACCCTTCTTAGTCAAATCAGTCAATGGTTTAACAACCTCAGAAAAACCAGCAATAAATCGACGATAAAAGTTAGCAAAGCCCAAAAATTTCTGAAGACTCTTAAGAGAAGAGGGCTGCGTCCAATCACAAATTGCCTGAACCTTGACAGGATCCATCTCGATGGAAGAGGGGGAAAAAATATATCCCAAGAAGGAAATCTTTTGAACCCCAAAAACGCACTTAGAACCCTTCACACACAAGGAATTAGACCGCAAAACCTGAAAAACCCTCCTGACCTGCTGGACATGAGAGTCCCAGTCATCCGAAAAAATCAAAATATCATCCAGATACACAATCATAAATTTATCCAAATAATCACGGAAAATGTCATGCATAAAGGACTGAAAGACTGAAGGGGCATTTGAAAGACCAAAAGGCATCACCAAATACTCAAAGTGGCCCTCGGGCGTATTAAATGCGGTTTTCCACTCATCCCCCTGCTTAATTCGCACCAAATTATACGCCCCACGGAGATCTATCTTAGAGAACCACTTGGCCCCCTTTATGCGAGCAAACAAATCAGTCAACAGTGGCAACGGATATTGATATTTAACCGTGATTTTATTCAAAAGCCGATAATCAATACACGGCCTCAAAGAGCCATCTTTCTTAGCCACAAAGAAAAAACCGGCTCCTAAGGGAGATGACGAAGGCCGAATATGTCCCTTTTCCAAGGACTCCTTTATATATTCTCGCATAGCAGCATGTTCAGGCACAGACAGATTAAATAAACGCCCCTTAGGGTATTTACTACCCGGAATCAAATCTATGGCACAATCGCACTCCCGGTGCGGAGGTAGTGAACCAAGCTTAGGTTCTTCAAAAACGTCACAATAGTCAGACAAGAATTCAGGAATCTCAGAGGGAATAGATGATGAAATGGAAACCAAAGGTACGTCCCCATGCGTCCCCTTACATCCCCAGCTTAACACTGACATAGCTTTCCAGTCGAGGACTGGGTTATGAGACTGCAGCCATGGCAATCCCAGCACCAACACATCATGTAGGTTATACAGCACAAGAAAGCGAATAATCTCCTGATGATCCGGATTAATCCGCATAGTTACTTGTGTCCAGTATTGTGGCTTATTACTAGCCAATGGGGTGGAGTCAATCCCCTTCAGAGGTATAGGATTTTCAAGAGGCTCTAAATCATACCCACAGCGTTTGGCAAAGGACCAATCCATAAGACTCAAAGCGGCGCCAGAGTCGACATAGGCATCCGCAGTAATAGATGATAAAGAACAAATCAGGGTCACAGATAGAATAAACTTAGACTGTAAAGTGCCAATTGAAACAGACTTATCAAGCTTCTTAGTACGCTTAAAGCATGCTGATATAACATGAGTTGAATCACCGCAATAGAAGCACAACCCATTTTTTCGTCTAAAATTCTGCCATTCGTTTCTGGACAGAATTCTATCACATTGCATATTCCCTGGCGTCTTCTCAGTAGACACCGCCACATGGTGCACAGGTTTGCGCTCCCGCAGACGCCTATCGATCTGGATAGCCATTGTCATGGACTCATTCAGACCCGCAGGCACAGGGAACCCCACCATAACATCCTTAATGGCATCAGAGAGACCCTCTCTGAAATTCGCCGCCAGGGCGCACTCATTCCACTGAGTAAGCACAGCCCATTTACGGAATTTTTGGCAGTATATTTCAGCTTCGTCTTGCCCCTGAGATAGGGACATCAAGGCCTTTTCCGCCTGAAGCTCTAAATGAGGTTCCTCATAAAGCAACCCCAAGGCCAGAAAAAACGCATCCACATTGAGCAACGCAGGATCCCCTGGAGCCAATGCAAAAGCCCAATCTTGAGGGTCGCCCCGGAGCAAGGAAATCACAATCCTGACCTGCTGAGCAGGATCTCCAGCAGAGCGAGATTTCAGGGACAAAAACAACTTGCAATTATTTTTGAAATTTTGAAAGCATGATCTATTCCCCGAGAAAAATTCAGGCAAAGGAATTCTAGGTTCAGATATAGGAACATGAACAACAAAATCCTGTAAATTTTGAACTTTCGTGGTGAGATTATTCAAACCTGCAGCTAAACTCTGAATATCCATTTTAAACAGGTGAACACAGAGCCATTCCAGGATTAGAAGGAGAGAGAGAGAGAAAGGCTGCAATATAGGCAGACTTGCAAGAGATTCAATTATAAGCACACTCAGAACTGAAGGGAAAAAAAAAAAAAAAAAAAACCTTCAGCAGACTTCTCTTTTCTCTCCTTTCTCTGTCAATTACTTTAACCCTTTGTGGCCGGTCAAACTGTTATGGTTCTCAATGGCAAGAGAACATAGCCCAGCAAACAAAGAACTAGCTCTTGGAAGGATGGAAACTAAACTGACCATGAACTAAACCTGCCGCACAACTAACAGTAGCCGGGTAGCGTTGCCTACGTTTTATTCCTAGACGCCCAGCGCCAGCCGGAGGACTAGCTAATCCTGGCAGAGGAAAACATAGTCCTGGCTCACCTCTAGAGAAATTTCCCCGAAAGGCAGACAGAGGCCCCCCACATATATTGGCGGTGATTTTAGATGAAATGACAAACGTAGTATGAAAATAGGTTTAGCAAAATTGAGGTCCGCTTACTAGATAGCAGGAAGACAGAAAGGACACTTTCATGGTCAGCTGAAAACCCTATCAAAACACCATCCTGAAATTACTTTAAGACTCTAGTATTAACTCATAACATCAGAGTGGCAATTTCAGATCACAAGAGCTTTCCAGACACAGAAACGAAACTTCAGCTGTGAACTGGAACAAAATACAAAAACAAACGAGGACAAAAGTCCAACTTAGCTGGGAGTTGTCTAGCAGCAGGAACATGCACAGAAAGGCTTCTGATTACAATGTTGACCGGCAAGGAAGTGAATGAGGAGCAAGGCTAAATAGCGACTCCCACATCCTGATAGGAACAGGTGAACAGAAAGGATGATGCACACAAGTTCAGTTCCACCAGTGTCCACCGGGGGAGCCCAAAATCCAAATTCACAACAGATCCTACATCAACTGCAAAACGGCTTGTGTCATATATGCCCTTATTTGCCCTTGCCAACGTGTTTACGTTGGCCAGACCTCTCAGGAGCTGCGACGTAGAATACAAAAACATCTTTCTACCATTAATCTCGCACGCTCCGATGTTGTCAAGGGCAGGGTACTCACACTCCAGTGGCTTCTCACTTTCTGACACAAGATGGTGGTCGGGCGCCTGGAACTAAGATTGTGGGCCTGGATAAGATTCTGATGTCCAATAGGGGAGGGGAGTCTAAGCAGCTGCTTTTACGCATGGAAGCTAAATGGATTTTTAATCTTGGCTCAATTACCCCTACAGGTCTCAATGAGGAACTATTATTCACAGGATTTCTGGGATAATCATCTTACTTTCCTCATTGATATGAAGATCATCATCTGGACCGTTGGAATTTCCCATTGATGTGAGGATCATCATTTGGACTGTTGGAATCTCCCTCTCTCCGATATTTTGTTGGATTTGAGAAATAGCCTATCAATATTGGTTTCATGGCCCTCGAGCTCTGGTCTTGTAGGGATGGGTACCCCCATTATAAACTTTGTTGGGTACCTTGTGGGATATCTAAGGATTTTTGTTATCTAGGTTCTATCATCATTTAATACATGGCGGACCTGGAAGCTTGTTCTTTATACATGCCGTCCTCTCCTTATGGCCTCTGGGTGGGTTTTTGGTTATAGGCTTTGCGTTGCTCTACACTGGCTCATTGGGGTTTCTTATGCCTGGCTCATTGGGAGTATTGCACAATAAATATTCTTTCTGCCCCTTTGGCTACCAGCTTCTCACTTCTTGAGGTCCTTACCGCCCACTCTGTCCTTCGCACTGTTACTATTTATTGCTTAGGGAAAGTAGCACAGGAACTATTGGATTTTAGGTGCGATATTTATAGTTATTATAATTATATTAATATTAACAATAAAATAATTTCTGTAGAAACGTGCATATTTCTCATTGGTGACATGTGGACCTTGTGTGTTTCTCTATGGGCAGATTGGTGGATTGGCTGCTTGGATGAGTGCCCCCGGGGGTATGTGGCGGATGTTGCATTGAGATATGTGTGTTGGGGGCGACATTTCTATGTATTTATATCTTTTTGCACATAAGAGATTTGGAAGGGCGTACAGGTACTTTTTATACGGTCCTTGTTTGCTCTAAACTTTTGCATCTGTTTAATACGGAGGCACCTTACACTCTAGTAAATGGTCACCACTCATTACCTCTACTTGATGTGTTTGCGTGTGCATACCATGGATCTATGCGCTTCATTTGGCGCAGCTGCTGTTGCGGTATCATAGTTTCCAGATACACGGTTTTGCACATGCGTTCTGCCCCGATCTTCTATCCATTAGGAATGACCAGTTGCACTGGCGTCTTCCATCTCAGGTGCAGTTGGACTGGTTTATTATGGGCACTCTTTGTCCCTAATTATGCCGCCTATTTTCTTGTGCATCCATTATGCCGTATGCTCTATGCGCCTGCGCACCGTGTCTCCGTGCGCTCCATCTGGCGCAGCCGCTGTTGCAGTGTGAAGCATTGCTGGACGCACGGCGTCTGCGCATGCGCTCTGCTATGTTCCTGCTCTTACTAGGAACACTATGCTGGTTTTATTGTCCAGCACTAGGTGGCTTCCCCCTCCCATTTCCGGTGTGGCGACTTCCGCACACCGGTGTTCTATGAGCTATTAGGCTCGTGCTATTTATAGCTGTTTGGACGTCCAATGCACATCTTCCCTGACGAAGCCTGCTTGTCAGGCGATACGCGTGGGCATCGCTATATTATACCAGGTTGTATTTCGATGGAGGGTTTCCTCCCTTTATAGCTTTGAGATCTAGTTAGGTACTTTTACTTATGGGTTATTATTAACCCCTTATCCTTTTTCCCCCCTCCCCTTCCCCGTTTTTGGCTGGTTTTGCATTTAATATCCTGGGTAACGGTCTCATATATGTTACACACAGCCCGTTGGCGTGTGGTTACCAATTACATCATGTTATCCGTCCTTTGATGTATTTCTATTCTCCCATGAGTCATTAGTGTGGGGTTGAGGTACTCTGTGTGGGGGACCTTATCATATATGGTTATTGTATCTATATTCCTGTGTATTATGGATGGTGTGTATTTTTTTAATTATGTTTTAATTGTCTGTGATGTTGTTGGATTGTTTAATAAAATCAGCTTTGCATTTTTATATACCTCATGTAGTATTATTGGTGTGCATATTTTGTCAGTAGGCTTTTTCTTGTTGTTCTCATCGGATGATGCCTGCACAGACACAAAGACCCCCGGCAGCCCACACAGACCCCTGAGAGGCCGCACAGACCCCCCGGCAGGCCGCACAGACCCCCGGCAAGTCCGCACAGACCCCCCCGGCAGGCCGCACAGACCCCCCCGGCAGGCCGCACAGACCCCCCCGGCAGGCCGCAGAGCCCCAGCAGCCCGCACAGAGCCCCCGGCAGGCCGCACAGACCCCCGGCAGCCCACACAGACCCCCGGCAGCCCGCACAGACCCCCCGGCAGCCCGCACAGACCCCCCGGCAGCCCGCACAGACCCCCCGGCAGGCCACACAGACCCCCCTGGCAGGCTGCACAGACCCCGCCCGCACACCCAGACACGCACAGTGTCCGCCCACGCACCGCCCACACACCGCCCACACTCTTCCCCCCTCCGGAACAGGATGTAGAAGGACAGAAAGGGCTTAGTATATTCCGATATTTGTGTCCCATTGACTTGTATTGGTATCGGGTATCGGTAATTTCCGATATTTTTGGGATATCGGCCGATCCAATCCAATATATCGCTATCGGAAGGTATCGCTCAACACTAACTATGAGATGAAGCATTGTTAATCAGTTCAGGACTGGGCCATTTGCTCCCGTTAATGTCCAGACACATTTTCTTTTTTTCTTTTTGTACATGTGCTTTTAACGGCTCTAAAAGGTTTGCTTTTTATGCAATACATGGAGCTTTGCTTAATTATGTTATTTTTATATTCCTTATTTGTTTTTCTTTTGTGGATATCGAAGGGAAAATATAAAGAAAAATAGGAAATACATGTCTAGTTTATTTATTTTTTTACAACCATAAAGGACCGCTACAAAATTTGAAAGTAAGTTTGCTTTTCCGAAGAGATTTTTTTTAGATATTGGACATCTTTCATTTTGACAGGAGTGAGCGAGCAAGCTAGAAACAGGATTTTTTTTCTTGTATATACTTACTCTTTTTATTACTTTTTTTTTTTCAGTTATTTCACACACCACACTCCACAAAAGGTCTTAACCTCCTTAACGCTTTGTGACATACTATGATATCATGGTGCGGAGTCTGCTCCACGCAAAGCAGATGCCGGCTAGATTACATGGCTGGCATAGGTCTTTGACAGCACTAACTTCTTAAATGCTGCTGTCAATCACTGAAAGCAGGTATTAAGTTCCCGAGCCATGCGTTTGTATGGACGCACATCAGTTCCCTTGCAGTCTAAGGGTCTGCTCACATGGACAGACTGATGGCATTAAACGACCACTATTTGGTAAAAATGTACCAATCAGTGGTCGTGTAATAGCCTGTTCACTCAGGCAGGCTGCGGCAAAAGATGAGCATTGAACACTGCGTAACACATCAAATTGCTTTGACCAAATTCTTAATTTTCTATGGAAATTTTTTTTTTTACGCATTAAGACACATTATTCACCCCAAAAATCGTATCTGAGCTAAGCCCACCGGCATCAGGGACTTATCTGCAGCATTCTGTAATGCTGTAGATAAGCCCCAAATGTATCCTGAAAGGTGAGAAATAATGGTTAGATTATACTCACCCAGGGGCGGTCCCACTGCGGTCTGGTCCGATGGGCGTCATGACCCGGGTCCAGCGCCTCCTATCTTCATTCGATGACGTCCTCTTCTTGTCTTCTTGCCGTGGCTCCGGCGCAGGCGTACTTTATCGGCCCAGTTGAGGGCAGAGCAAAGTACTGCAGTGCGCAGGCACCGGGGCAGGTCAGAAAGGCCCAGCACCTGCGCACTGCAGTACTTTGCTCTGCCCTCAACAGGACAGACAAAGAACTCCTGCGCCGGAGCCGCTGCAAGAAGACAAGAAGAGGACGTCATTGAATGAAGATAGGAGGCGCAGGACCCGGATTGCGATGCCCATCGGACCGGACTGCAGCGGGACCGCCCCTGGGTGAGTATAATCTAACCTTTATTTCTCATCTTTCAGGTTACATCAGGGGCTTATCTACAGCATTACAGAATGTTGTAGGTAAGCCCCTGATGCTGGTGGGCTTAGCTCAGATACGATTTTTGGGGTGACAGGTTCTCTTTAAACACTTTCTCATCACATGGTGCACAATTATTTTAATTGAAATGACTGTTACCCTTAGTTTGTTGAAGTTATATACCAACCATTGTAGCTCTTGGAAATAGTGCTGGACCTTCATCTTGTGAAATAGCTGTTCCCTAACTTGTTGACACCTGGAGTGAAGAAGAAAATTCAATAGTTTTATAAAATGTAAAATAAAAGATATAAAATAAATGAAGCATCTGTATATACTGTAATCGAATGTGTAACTAGAAGGAGTTTTCTACAACTTCACTGATCATTATGCACAAAGTCTAATGGTTATGTCAAAATATGTGTGTGGGGGAAGCACTAAAAGACCAATGAGCCCACCTTGTAACGGAAACGTTTAATCTTCCAGCACGACCCAAGTTAACAATTCCTTGAGACAAACTCTGTACATCGCGGGTATCCGCACTGGGAAGTAAAGCTTTCAGTGTACCATCACGGCCCACAGACCCAGGTGCTGCTGGAAAAGCGCGCATTTGTCGTCTTAATCTGAAAACACAGGACGACATTACTAGTGAGATATTACAGGAAAAGTATGCAAATTAGCTTTGCAAATGAAAAAGACCCAACTAACCTCTGATTGTATTTGCTGCTACATTGCATCTCATAAAGGGTTTCTCCAGCTGTGTGGAATATCTCCTCATCCACAAATTGCCTAACATGCTGGTCACAGACAAGCTGAGAGCAGCGTAAAATGCGCTCGTTGTGATCCAGTTGCACGGCTTTCCTGAAGCAAAGAAAATATAGTCAAAAAGGGAAGAACCTTTAGATTGACCGATCCTGCTGATAATGGTTAGTGTGGCTAATAATAATAGTAACAATAATAAATATGTGTATAGGGCCTTAAATGGGTTGTCTAAAAAATCTTCCAGAGGGCATCACTCCTACTTTGATGGGAGCAGCACGCTCCTGAAGATTGATCGTTTGGACCAGCGACATGGTCACGCTGATGGTTTGATTTTTGCCGTCGTCCAGGCTGTAATTAGAGGCGGCTTTGCCTCTGCAGCGTAGAAGTGCAGGGGGACAGAGCCTGGTTAGATCCACAGATCTCAACAGCTTCAGAGATCATCTTGCAAGCTGTAAAGCATAGAGCCAGCTTGTGCCACACACTCCTTGCCTAGATAACCAGGCAATCTAAAACGGCAAGGTGGCAGGAACCTATGTAACCAGCTGTACACTATAAAATTAAATTAAAAATCCACTTGTTTTTCAGAAGGACTGATTTTTTTAAATGATGGGTAAACTGCAGAGTTGCTTGTTTTTTTACAAGCAATTATACCCATCTAGGAGCATAAGACAACCTCTTTAACCCCTTCGCGACCTTTGACGCCACGTAGGCGTCATGAAAGTCGGTGCCAATCCGACCCATGACGCCTATGTGGCGTCATGGAATGATCGCGTCCCTGCAGATCGGGTGAAAGGGTTAACTCCTATTTCACCCGGTCTGCAGGGAGAGGGGGAGTTGTACTTCAGCCCAGGGGAAGTGGCTTTGCCCCCACGTAGCTACGATCGCTCTGATTGGCTGTTGAAAGTGCAACAGCCAATCAGAGCAATTTGCAATATTTCACCTATGAAAATGGTGAAATATTGCAATCCAGCCATGGCCGATGCTGCAATAGCATCTGCCATGGCTGGAAATCATGTCCTGCCCCCCCCCCCCGATCTCCTCCCCAGTCCTCCGTTCTGTCCGGTACCCCCCTCCGTCCCCCTGTCCGCTCCCCCGTGCTCCTGTCCGCTCCCCCCGTCCTCCGATCCACCCCCCCCCGTGCTCCGATCCACCCCCCCACCACCCCCTCATACTTACCGAGCCTCCCGAAGTCGGTCCGTCTTCTCCCTGGGCACCGCCATCTTACACCCCCCCCATGCTGCGGAAAATACAGCGCGGAAATGCTGCGCTGTATTTTCCGCAGCATGTCAATTCTTTTTGCGGATTGCGCAGCGTTTTACAGCTGTTCCTCAATAGGAATCCGCAGGTGAAATCCGCATAAAAGACACTGGAAATCCGCGGTAAATCCGCAGGTAAATCTCAGTGACTTTTACCTGCGGATTTTTCAAAAATGGTGCGGAAAAATCTCACACGAATCCGCAAAGTGGGCACATAGCCTTAGGGTTAGGGTTGCAATTAGAGTTAGGGTTGGAATTAGGGCTAGGGTTGGAAATAGGATTAAGAATAGGCTTGTGGTTAGGGTTAGGGGTGTGTTGGGGTTAAAGTTGTGGTTAGGGTTGGGATTAGGGTTGGGATTAGGGTTAGGGGTGTGTTGGGGTTGGGTTGTGATTAGGGTTATGGCTAGAGTTGGGATTAGGGTTAGGGGTGTGTTGGGGTTAGGGTTGGGATTAGGGTTAGGGGTGTGTTGGGGTTCGTGTTGGAGTTAGAATTGAGGGGTTTCCACTGTTTAGGCACATCAGGGGTCTCCAAACGCAACGTGGCGCCACCATTGATTCCAGACAATCTTGCGTTCAAAAAGTCAAATGGTGCTCCCTCCCTTCCAAGCCCCAACGTGTGCCCAAACAGTGGTTTACCCCCACATATGGGGTATCAGTGTACTCAGGAGAAACTGGGCAACAACTATTGGGGTCCAATTTCTCCCGTTACCCTTGCGAAAATAAAAAATTGCTTGCTAAAACATCATTTTGGAGGAAAGAAAAATGATTTTTTATTTTCACGGCTCTGCGTTGTAAACTTCTGTGAAACACTTTGGGGTTCAAAGTGCTCACCACATATCTAGATAAGTTCCTTGGGGGGGTCTAGTTTCCAAAATGGGGTCACTTGTGGGGGGTTTCTACTGTTTAGGCACATAAGGGGCTCTGCAAATGGAATGTGACGCACGCAGACCACTCCATCAAAGCCTGCATTTCAAAATGTCACTACCTTCCTTCCGAGCCCCGACTTGTGTCATGATTCCCAATGGCAGGGAAACAGGGAAAAACGGACTAGCTCTAGGAAGATGGTATCTTAGGTAACCGTGATGCTGAACCTAACACGCAACTAAAAGTAGCCAGGGGGTGTTCCTACGTTGTTCCTAGACACCTCGTGCCAGCCGGAGATCTAGCTACCCCTAGTAGAGGAATACACAGACCTGGCTTGCCTCCAGGGAAACCCCAAAAGTTATAGTAGCCCCCCACATATAATATCGGTTAGGTAAGAGGAAAATACAAACGTAGTATGAATATAGATTCAGCAAAGTGAAGCCCTCTAACTAGATAGCGGAAGATACGAAAGAGGACTTCACGGTTACCTCAAAACGCTAAACAGCCATCCAGAAATTACCTTAGCTCCGTTATCAACTCATGACACCGGAGTAGTAATTTCAGATCACTAGAGCTTCCAGCAGCACAAGAAATATAAATGCATGCTGGACAAAACAAATAACAAAATGCCAAAGATTCAACTTAGCTGAATTGCAGACTTGGAGCAGGTAGCAAGCAACAGAGGAGGTCTAGTAACATTGATTGCCGGCACTAGAATGACTGAGCAGCCAGCCTAAGTAGGAAACTCCCAATTGCCTGATGGAAACAGGTGCACTGGTGTCATGTTCTCAATGGCAAGAGAACATAGCATCAGCATATATAGGAACTAGCTCTTGGAAGATGGGAACTGAACTGACCATGAACTAATCTACCGCACAACTAGAAGTGGCCGGGTAGCATTCCTACTTATTATCCCTAGATGCCCAGCGCCAGCCGGAGGACTAAATAATGCTAGCAGAGGAAAATATTAGTTCTAGCTCACCTCTAGAGAAATACCCCGAAAGGAGACAGAGGCCCCCCACATGTATTGGCGGTGATTAAAGATGAAATAACAAACGCAGCATGAAAATAGGTTTAGCAAATTTGAGGTCCACTTACTAGATAGCAGAAGACAGAAAGGACACTTTCATGGTCAGCTGAAAACCCTATCAAAACACCATCCAGAAATTACTTTAAAACTCTGGCATTAACTCATAATACCAGAGTGGCAATTCCTGATCACAAGAGCTTTCCAGACACAGTAACGAAACAACAGCTGTGAACTGGAACAAAAATGCAAAAACAAACATGGACAAAAGTCCAACTTATCTAGTTGTTGTCTAGGAGCAGGAACAAGCACAGAGAAGCTTCTGATAACATTGTTGACCGGCAAGCAACTAACAGAGAAGCAAGGTTATATAGCGACTCCCACATCTTGATGGGAACAGGTGAACAGAGAAGATGATGACACAAGTTCAATTCCACCAGTAGCCACCGGGGGAGCCCAGAATCCAAATTCACAACAGTACCCCCCCCTCAAGGAGGGGGCACCGAACCCTCACCAGAACTACCAGGGCGATCAGGATGGGCCCTATGAAAGGCACGAACCAAATCGGAGGCATGAACATCAGATGCAGTCACCCAAGAATTATCCTCCTGGCCGTATCCCTTCCACTTGACCAGATACTGGAGTCTCCGTCTGGAAACACGGGAGTCCAAGATTTTCTCCACAACGTACTCCAACTCACCCTCAACCAACACCGGAGCAGGAGGCTCAACGGAAGGCACAACCGGTACCTCATACCTGCGCAATAATGACCGATGAAAAACGTTATGAATAGAAAAGGATGCAGGGAGGTCCAAACGGAAGGAAACAGGGTTAAGAATCTCCAATATCTTATACGGGCCGATGAACCGAGGCTTAAACTTAGGAGAAGAGACCCTCATAGGGACAAAACGAGAAGACAACCACACCAAATCCCCAACACAAAGCCGAGGACCAACACGACGGCGGCGGTTGGCAAAAAGCTGAGTCTTCTCCTGGGACAACTTCAAATTGTCCACCACCTGCCCCCAGATCTGATGCAATCTCTCCACCACAGCATCTACTCCAGGACAATCCGAAGATTCCACCTGACCGGAGGAAAATCGAGGATGAAACCCCGAATTACAGAAAAACGGGGACACCAAGGTGGCAGAGCTGGCCCGATTATTGAGGGCGAACTCCGCCAATGGCAAAAAAGCAACCCAATCATCCTGGTCAGCAGACACAAAACACCTCAGATATGTCTCCAGGGTCTGATTAGTCCGCTCGGTCTGGCCATTAGTCTGAGGATGGAAAGCAGACGAAAAAGATAAATCTATGCCCATCCTAGCACAGAATGCCCGCCAAAATCTAGACACAAATTGGGTTCCTCTGTCAGAAACGATATTCTCAGGAATACCATGCAAACGAACAACATTTTGAAAAAACAGAGGAACCAACTCGGAAGAAGAAGGCAACTTGGGCAGGGGAACCAAATGGACCATCTTAGAGAAACGGTCACACACCACCCAGATGACAGACATCTTCTGAGAAACAGGCAGATCTGAAATAAAATCCATCGAGATGTGCGTCCAAGGCCTCTTAGGAATAGGCAAGGGCAACAATAATCCACTTGCCCGAGAACAACAAGGCTTGGCCCGAGCACAAACGTCACAAGACTGCACAAAGCCTCGCACATCTCGTGACAGGGAAGGCCACCAGAAGGACCTTGCCACCAAATCCCTGGTACCAAAAATTCCAGGATGACCTGCCAACGCAGAAGAATGAACCTCAGAGATGACTCTACTGGTCCAATCATCAGGAACAAACAGTCTATCAGGTGGGCAACGATCCGGTCTATCCGCCTGAAACTCCTGCAAGGCCCGCCGCAGGTCTGGAGAAACGGCTGACAATATCACTCCATCCTTAAGGATACCTGTGGGCTCAGAGTTACCAGGTGAGTCAGGCTCAAAACTCCTAGAAAGGGCATCCGCCTTAATATTCTTAGAACCCGGTAGGTATGACACCACAAAATTAAACCGAGAGAAAAATAATGACCAGCGCGCCTGTCTAGGATTCAGGCGCCTGGCGGTCTCAAGATAAATCAAATTTTTGTGGTCAGTCAATACCACCACCTGATGTCTGGCCCCCTCAAGCCAGTGGCGCCACTCCTCAAAAGCCCACTTCATGGCCAAAAGCTCCCGATTCCCAACATCATAATTCCGCTCAGCGGGCGAAAATTTACGGGAAAAGAAGGCACAAGGCCTCATCACGGAGCAGTCGGAACTTTTCTGCGACAACACTGCCCCAGCTCCGATCTCAGAAGCGTCGACCTCAACCTGAAAAGGAAGAGCAACATCAGGCTGACGCAACACAGGGGCAGAAGAAAAACGGCGCTTAAGCTCCCGAAAGGCCTCCACAGCATCAGGGGACCAATCAGCAACATCAGCACCCTGCTTAGTCAAATCGGTCAATGGCTTAACAACATCCGAAAAACCAGCAATAAATCGACGATAAAAGTTAGCAAAGCCCAAAAATTTCTGAAGACTCTTAAGAGAAGAGGGCTGCGTCCAATCACAAATAGCTTGAACCTTGACAGGATCCATCTCAATGGAAGAGGGAGAAAAAATATATCCCAAAAAGGAAATCCTCTGAACCCCAAAAACGCACTTAGAACCCTTCACACACAAAGAATTAGACCGCAAAACCTGAAAAACCCTCCTGACTTGCTGGACATGAGAGTCCCAGTCATCCGAAAAAATCAGAATATCATCCAGGTACACAATCATAAATTTATCCAAATAATCGCGGAAAATGTCATGCATAAAGGACTGGAAGACTGAAGGGGCATTTGAAAGACCAAAAGGCATCACCAAATACTCAAAGTGGCCCTCGGGCGTATTAAATGCGGTTTTCCACTCATCCCCCTGCCTGATTCGCACCAAATTATACGCCCCACGGAGATCAATCTTAGAGAACCACTTGGCCCCCTTTATGCGAGCAAACAAATCAGTCAGCAACGGCAATGGGTATTGATATTTAACCGTGATTTTATTGAAAAGCCGATAATCAATACATGGTCTCAAAGAGCCGTCTTTTTTTGACACAAAGAAAAAACCGGCTCCTAAGGGAGATGACGATGGACGAATATGTCCCTTTTCCAAGGACTCCTTTATATATTCTCGCATAGCAGCATGTTCAGGCACAGACAGATTAAATAAACGACCCTTTGGGTATTTACTACCCGGGATTAAATCTATGGCACAATCGCACTCTCGGTGCGGAGGTAGCGAACCAAGCTTGGGTTCTTCAAAGACGTCACGATAGTCACACAGGAACTCAGGAATTTCAGAGGGAATAGATGATGAAATGGAAACCAAAGGTACGTCCCCATGAGTCCCCTTACATCCCCAGCTCAACACAGACAAAGCTCTCCAGTCGAGGACTGGGTTGTGAGATTGCAGCCATGGCAATCCTAGCACCAAAACATCATGTAGATTATACAGCACCAGAAAGCGAATAATCTCCTGGTGATCCGGATTAATACGCATAGTTACTTGTGTCCAGTATTGTGGTTTATTATTAGCCAATGGGGTGGAGTCAATCCCCTTCAGAGGAATAGGAGTCTCCAAAGGCTCTAAATCATACCCACAGCGTTTGGCAAAGGACCAATCCATAAGACTCAAAGCGGCGCCAGAGTCGATATAGGCGTCCGTGGTAATGGATGACAAAGAGCAAATCAGGGTCACAGATAGAATAAACTTAGACTGTAAAGTGCCAATGGAAACAGATTTATCAAGCTTTTTAGTGCGCTTAGAGCATGCTGATATAACATGAGTAGAATCACCACAATAGAAACACAACCCATTTTTCCGTCTAAAATTCTGCCGCTCGCTTCTGGACAGAATTCTATCACACTGCATACTTTCTGGCGTCTTCTCAGTGGACACCGCCAGATGGTGCACTGGTTTGCGCTCCCGCAGACGCCTATCGATCTGAATAGCCATTGTCATGGACTCATTCAGACCCGCAGGCACAGGGAACCCCACCATAACATCCTTAATGGCATCAGAGAGACCCTCTCTGAAAGTCGCCGCCAGGGCGCACTCATTCCACTGAGTAAGCACAGACCATTTACGGAATCTTTGGCAGTAAATTTCAGCTTCATCTTGCCCCTGAGATAGGGACATCAAAGTTTTTTCTGCCTGAAGCTCCAAATGAGGTTCCTCATAAAGCAACCCCAAGGCCAGAAAAAACGCATCCACATTGAGCAACGCAGGATCCCCTGGTGTCAATGAAAAAGCCCAGTCTTGAGGGTCGCCCCGGAGCAAGGAAATCACAATCCTGACCTGCTGTGCAGGGTCTCCGGCAGAGCGAGACTTCAGGGACAAAAATAATTTGCAATTATTTCTAAAATTCTGAAAACCAGATCTATTCCCCGAGAAAAATTCCGGCAAAGGAATTCTCGGCTCAGACACAGGTGCATGAACAACAAAATCTTGCAAATTTTGTACCTTCGTGGCGAGATTATTCAAACCTGCAGTTACACTCTGAAGATCCATTACAAACAGGTGAACACAGAGCCATTCAAAGATTAGAAGGAGAGAAAGAAAAAAAAAAGGCTGCAGCATAGACAGACTGGCAAGAGGTCCAATTAAGAGCACACTCAAAACTAGAGGGAAAAAGAAAAAAAAAAATCTCAGCAGACTTCTTATTTCTCTCCTTTCTCAGCCAAGGATTTTAACCCTTTAGTGGGCCGGTCAAACTGTCATGTTCTCAATGGCAAGAGAACATAGCATCAGCATATATAGGAACTAGCTCTTGGAAGATGGGAACTGAACTGACCATGAACTAATCTACCGCACAACTAGAAGTGGCCGGGTAGCATTCCTACTTATTATCCCTAGATGCCCAGCGCCAGCCGGAGGACTAAATAATGCTAGCAGAGGAAAATATTAGTCCTAGCTCACCTCTAGAGAAATACCCCGAAAGGAGACAGAGGCCCCCCACATGTATTGGCGGTGATTAAAGATGAAATAACAAACGCAGCATGAAAATAGGTTTAGCAAATTTGAGGTCCACTTACTAGATAGCAGAAGACAGAAAGGACACTTTCATGGTCAGCTGAAAACCCTATCAAAACACCATCCAGAAATTACTTTAAAACTCTGGCATTAACTCATAATACCAGAGTGGCAATTCCTGATCACAAGAGCTTTCCAGACACAGTAACGAAACAACAGCTGTGAACTGGAACAAAAATGCAAAAACAAACATGGACAAAAGTCCAACTTATCTAGTTGTTGTCTAGGAGCAGGAACAAGCACAGAGAAGCTTCTGATAACATTGTTGACCGGCAAGCAACTAACAGAGAAGCAAGGTTATATAGCGACTCCCACATCTTGATGGGAACAGGTGAACAGAGAAGATGATGACACAAGTTCAATTCCACCAGTAGCCACCGGGGGAGCCCAGAATCCAAATTCACAACACACTGGGAACCCAAGACAAAAGTCAGCCAGTACCACCAGTAGCCACCAGAGGGAGCCCAAAAACAGAATTCACAACAGTACCCCCCCCATAAGGAGGGGGCACCGAACCCTCATGAGAACCACCAGGGCGATCTGGGTGCGCCCTATGAAAGGCGCGAACCAAATCAGAGGCATGAACATCAGAGGCAGTCACCCAAGAATTATCCTCCTGACCGTATCCCTTCCATTTAACTAAATATTGCAGTCTCCGTCTGGAAATGCGAGAGTCCAAAATCTTCTCCACAACATACTCCAATTCACCCTCCACCAGCACAGGAGCAGGAGGCTCAACAGAAGGAACAACCGGCACCTCATACCTCCGCAATAACGACCGATGGAAGACATTATGAATGGTGAAAGATGCTGGTAGGTCCAAACGAAAAGATACAGGATTAAGAATCTCCAAAATCTTATAAGGACCTATAAATCGAGGTTTAAACTTAGGAGAAGAGACCTTCATAGGGACAAAACGAGAAGTCCCCAACACGGAGACGATGACCCTCACGACGATGACGATTAGCAAACTGCTGAGTCTTCTCTTGAGACAACTTCAAATTGTCCACCACATGACTCCAAATCTGGTGCAGTCTATCCACCACAGTGTCCACTCCAGGACAATCCGAAGATTCCACCTGGCCAGATGAAAAACGAGGGTGAAACCCTGAATTGCAAAAGAAAGGAGAAACCAGAGTGGCAGAATTGGCCCGATTATTGAGGGCAAACTCGGCCAATGGCAAAAAGGCGACCCAATCATCCTGATCAGCAGACACAAAACACCTTAAATAAGTCTCCAAGGTCTGATTAGTTCGCTCCGTCTGGCCATTAGTCTGAGGATGGAACGCAGACGAAAAAGACAAATCAATGCCCATCCTGGCACAGAACGCTCGCCAGAACCTAGACACAAATTGAGATCCCCTGTCAGAAACGATGTTTTCCGGGATACCATGTAAACGAACCACATTCTGAAAAAATAAAGGAACCAACTCCGATGAAGAAGGCAATTTGGGCAAGGGTACCAAATGGACCATCTTAGAAAAACGGTCACACACCACCCAAATGACGGACATCTTCTGAGAAACCGGGAGATCCGAGATAAAGTCCATAGAGATGTGCGTCCACGGCCTCTTTGGAATAGGCAAGGACAACAATAATCCACTAGCCCGAGAACAGCAAGGCTTGGCCCGAGCACAAACATCACAAGACTGTACGAAGGTACGCACATCCCGAGACAGGGAAGGCCACCAGAAGGACGTGGCCACCAAATCTCTGGTACCAAAAATTCCAGGGTGGCCTGCCAACACAGAAGAATGAACCTCTGAGATGACTCTACTGGTCCACTCATCTGGAACAAACAATCTCCCAGACGGACAACGATCAGGCCTATCAGTCTGAAACTCCTGCAACGCACGTCGCAAGTCTGGGGAGACAGCAGACAAAATCACTCCATCCTTAAGGATACCAGTAGGCAAAGAATCGCCAGAGGAGTCAGGCTCAAAACTCCTAGAAAGAGCATCTGCCTTCACATTTTTCGAGCCCGGCAAGTATGAAACCACAAAATTAAACCGGGAGAAAAATAACGACCAGCGCGCCTGTCTGGGATTCAGACGCCTGACAGACTCAAGGTAAATCAGATTCTTGTGATCAGTCAAGACCACCACCTGATGTCTAGCACCCTCAAGCCAATGACACCACTCCTCAAATGCCCACTTCATAGCCAAGAGCTCCCGATTACCGACATCATAATTTCGCTCTGCGGGCGAAAACTTTAGAGAGAAAAATGCACATGGTCTCATCACTGAGCAATCGGGACTTCTCTGTGACAAAACCGCCCCTGCTCCAATCTCGGAAGCATCAACCTCAACCTGAAAAGGGAGCGAAACATCAGGCTGGCGCAACACAGGGGCAGAAGCAAAGCGGCGCTTAAGCTCCCGAAAGGCCTCCACAGCCGCAGAGGACCAATTGGCAACATCAGCACCCTTCTTAGTCAAATCAGTCAAAGGTTTAGCAATACTTGAAAACCCAGTTATAAATCGACGATAGAAATTAGCAAAGCCCAAGAACTTCTGAAGACTCTTCAGGGAAGTAGGCTGCGTCCAATCACAAATAGCCCGAACCTTAACAGGATCCATCTCAACAGAAGAAGGGGAAAAAATATACCCCAAAAAGGAGATCTTCTGAACCCCAAAGATACACTTTGAACCCTTTACAAACAAAGAATTGGATCGCAAAACCTGAAAAACCTTCCTAACCTGTTGAACATGCGACTCCCAGTCATCCGAAAAAATCAAAATATCATCCAAATACACAATCATAAATTTATCCAGATATTTACGGAAAATATCGTGCATAAAGGACTGAAAGACTGAAGGGGCATTAGAAAGACCAAAAGGCATCACCAAATACTCAAAATGGCCCTCGGGCTTATTAAATGCAGTTTTCCACTCATCTCCCTGCTTAATCCGCACCAAATTATATGCACCCCGAAAATCAACCTTAGAGAACCACTTTGCCCCTTTAATACGAGCAAACAAATCAGTCAATAAAGGCAAAGGATACTGGTATTTGACTGTAATCTTATTCAACAGGCGATAATCAATGCAGGGCCTCAGGGAGCCATCCTTTTTACCCACGAAAAAAAAACCTGCTCCTAAAGGGGATGAGGATGGACGGATATGTCCCTTTTCCAAGGACTCCTTAATATACTCTCGCATAGCAGCATGCTCAGGCACAGACAGATTGAACAAACGACCCTTGGGGAACTTGCTGCCAGGAATCAAATCTATAGCACAATCACAATCCCTATGGGGGGGAAGAGAACTAAATTTAGGCTCCTCAAAAACATCAGAAAAATCAGACAAAAATGCTGGAATTTCAGAGGGAGTAGATGAAGCAATAGAAACCAAAGGTGCTTCCCCATGAGCCCCCCGACATCCCCAGCTTAATACAGACATTGTTTTCCAGTCAAGGACCGGATTATGAGTTTGCAACCATGGCAATCCAAGCACTAAGACATCATGCAAGTTATGCAACACAAGGAAGCGAATCACCTCCTGATGGTCAGGAGTACTACACATAGTCACTTGTGTCCAGAATTGTGGTTTATTCCTAGCCAAAGGTGTGGAATCGATACCCTTCAGAGGGATAGGAACTTCCAATGGCTCTAGGCTAAACCCACAGCGTCTGGCAAAGGACCAATCCATAAGACTCAAGGAAGCGCCAGAATCCACATAGGCATCCACAGTAATAGATGATAATGAACAGATCAAAGTTACAGACAAAATAAACTTAGACTGTAAGGTGCCAATTGCAAAAGACTTATCAGCCTTTTTTGTACGTTTAGAGCATGCTGATATAACATGAGCAGAATCACCGCAGTAGAAGCACAACCCATTTTTACGCCTATAATTCTGCCGTTCACTTCTGGACAGAATTCTATCACATTGCATAATCTCCAGTGCCTGCTCAGAAGACACCGCCAAATGGTGCACAGGTTTGCGCTCCCGTAAACGCCGATCAATCTGAATAGCCATAGTCATGGATTCGTTCAGACCTGTGGGCGTAGGAAACCCCACCATGACATCTTTAACGGCGTCAGAGAGACCTTCTCTGAAATTCGCCGCCAGGGCGCACTCATTCCACTGAGTAAGCACTGACCATTTTCGAAATTTTTGACAATATATTTCAGCTTCATCATGCCCTTGAGAGAGGGCCATCAAGGCCTTTTCAGCCTGAATCTCCAAATTAGGTTCCTCATAGAGCAACCCCAGTGCCAGAAAAAACGCATCCACATTGAGCAACGCAGGATCCCCTGGTGCCAATGCAAATGCCCAATTCTGGGGGTCACCCCGCAACAAGGAAATAACAATTTTAACCTGTTGAGCGGGGTCTCCAGCGGAGCGAGATCTCAGAGATAGATACAATTTACAATTGTGCTTAAAATTCAAAAAATGAGATCTATCTCCAGAAAAGAACTCAGGTATAGGAATCTTGGGTTCAGACATAGGAGCATGTATAACATAGTCTTGGATATTTTGAACCTTAGAAGCAAGAGTATTCAGGTTTGAAGCTAAACTCTGGATATCCATTTCTCAGCAACTGAGTTCTGAGCCATTCAGGGGTTAAGAGGAGAGAAAAAAAAAACAAAAAAAACAGCAGATTGCAATTTTGGCTAGACAGAGCCTCAGAGCAAAAAAAAAAAAAAAAGGTGCCAGAAACTTCTTTTTTCTCTCTTTCTTCAGCCAATACTTTTAATACATTTCGGCCGGCAATACTGTCATGATTCCCAATGGCAGGGAAACAGGGAAAAACGGACTAGCTCTAGGAAGATGGTATCTTAGGTAACCGTGATGCTGAACCTAACACGCAACTAAAAGTAGCCAGGGGGTGTTCCTACGTTGTTCCTAGACACCTCGCGCCAGCCGGAGATCTAGCTACCCCTAGTAGAGGAATACACAGACCTGGCTTGCCTCCAGGGAAACCCCAAAAGTTATAGTAGCCCCCCACATATAATATCGGTTAGGTAAGAGGAAAATACAAACGTAGTATGAATATAGATTCAGCAAAGTGAGGCCCTCTAACTAGATAGCGGAAGATACGAAAGAGGACTTCACGGTTACCTCAAAACGCTAAACAGCCATCCAGAAATTACCTTAGCTCCGTTATCAACTCATGACACCGGAGTAGTAATTTCAGATCACTAGAGCTTCCAGCAGCACAAGAAATATAAATGCATGCTGGACAAAACAAATAACAAAATGCCAAAGATTCAACTTAGCTCAATTGCAGACTTGGAGCAGGTAGCAAGCAACAGAGGAGGTCTAGTAACATTGATTGCCAGCACTAGAATGACTGAGCAGCCAGCCTAAGTAGGAAACTCCCAATTGCCTGATGGAAACAGGTGCACTGGGAACCCAAGACAAAAGTCAGCCAGTACCACCAGTAGCCACCAGAGGGAGCCCAAAAACAGAATTCACAACAGACTTGTGCCCAAACAGTGGTTTACCCCCACATATGGGGTATCAGTGTACTCAGGACAAACTGGGCAACAACTATTGGGGTCCAATTTCTCCTGTTACCCTTGTGAAAATAAAAAATTGCTTGCTAAAACATCATTTTTGAGAAAAGAAAAATGATTTTTTATTTTCACGGCTCTGCGTTGTAAACTTCTGTGAAGCACTTGGGGGTTCAAAGTGCTCACCACACATCCAGATTAGTTCCTTGGGAGGTCTAGTTTCCAAAATGGGGTCACTTGTGGGGGAGCTCCAATGTTTAGGCACACAGGGGCTCTCCAAACGCGACATGGTGTCCGCTAATGATTGGAGCTAATCTTCCATTCAAAAAGCCAAATGGCATGCCTTCCCTTCCGAGCCCTGCCGTGCGCCCAAACAGTGGTTTACCCCCACATATGGGGTATCATCGTACTCAGGACAAATTGGACAACAAATTTTAGGATCCATTTCATCCTGTTGCCCATGTGAAAATGAAAAAATTGAGGCTAAAATAATTTTTTGGTGAAAAAAAAGTACTTTTTCATTTTTACGGATCAATTTGTGAAGCACCTGGGGGTTTAAAGTGCTCACTATGCTTCTAGATAAGTTCCTTGGGGGGTCTAGTTTCCAAAATGGGGTCACTTGTGGAGGAGCTCCAATGTTTAGGCACACGGGGGCTCTCCAAACGCGACATGGTGTCCGCAAAAGATTGGAGCCAATTTTTCATTCAAAAAGTCAAATGGCGCTCCTTCCCTTCCAAGCCCTGCCGTGCACCCAAACAGTGGTTTACTCCCACATATGAGGTATCAGCGTACTCAGGACAAATTGTACAACAAGGTCCGTGGTCCAGTTTCTCCTTTTACCCTTGGGAAAATAAAAAAATTGTTGCTAAAAGATCATTTTTGTGACTAAAAAGTTAAATGTTCATTTTTTACTTCCATGTTGCTTCTGCTGCTGTGAAACACCTGAAGGGTTAATAAACTTCTTGAATGTGGTTTTGAGCACCTTGAGGGGTGCAGTTTTTAGAATGGTGTCACTTTTGGGTATTTTCAGCCATATAGAACCCTCAAACTGACTTCAAATGTGAGGTGGTCCCTAAAAAAAATGGTTTTGTAAATTTTGTTGTAAAAATGAGAAATCACTGGTCAAATTTTAACTCTTATAACTTCCTAGCAAAAAAAAAAATTTGTTTCCAAAATTGTGCTGATGTAAAGTAGACATGTGGGAAACGTTATTTATTAACTATTTTGTGTCACATAACTCTCTGGTTTAACAGAATAAAAATTCAAAATGTGAAAATTGCAAAATTTTCGCCAAATTTCCGTTTTTTTTTCACAAATAAACTCAGAAATTATCGACCTAAATTTACCACTAACATGAAGCCCAATATGTCACGAAAAAACAATCTCAGAATCGCTAGGATCCGTTGAAGCGTTCCTGAGTTATTACATCATAAAGGGACACTGGTCAGAATTGCTTTCAATTTCAACTTCCGTACCTTTTTCCACCTCCTCCTCTAATTCCCAGACTCATCAAGAATATCAAGGCAGAAGGAGGTTGTCACTCTAGAGGCTCCAGACTGGCCCAGAAGAGCATGATACGCAGGCTTAGTCAACCTACTCAAATATGTACCCTAGAAACTCCTGGACCAACCAGCCCTACTCTCGCAAGGTTCCATCATCCACCATAATTCTTGGTCTCAATTTAATAGAATGGCTGTTGAAGCTGCAGTCCTGAGAGAGGCAGGCTTCTCATCTCAGGTCACACAGACCATGGATTAAGGTGAAGAAACCCTCGTCCTCACGCATTTATCATCAGACCTAGAAGGCCTTCTTTCACTGGTGTGAAGACAGCCACACAGCTCCCATTGTCTTTTTCCCTTCCATCCATCCTGGAGTTGTTACAATCAGGGCTAGAGTACAGTTTGTATCTTAGCACCTTAAAGGGTCAGGTCTATACTCTTTCAAATGTTTCAACGGTATTTTGCCTCTCGTCCCCATGTCAAGATCTTCCTTCAGGAAGTTTCTCGCCTAGCGTCACCGTATCGTCCTCTTGTGGATGAGTGGCACCTTAAGCAAGTTTTGAACGTTCTTCGGGGACCCTCCTACAAACACATTCAGGCAATTGCGTCTTCCCTTCTCTACGGGAAAGTTGAATTCTTTGTTGCGATCACTTCCATGAGAGGGTCTCAGAATTAGCAGCTCTTTCCCTGCAGCTCTCCTTTCCTCATCCTCCACAAGGACAAGACGGTACTGCGACCAGTTCCTTCATTTCTTCCAATTGTAGTCTCTCTGTTCCATATCAACAAGGATATTGTCCTTATTCAATCTGCCCGTCCTTTGGAAAGGTCTTTCCACAAGCTGGACCTACTTAGAGCCATACGCTTCTACCTCTCAAGGACAGCATCCTTCCGACGTTCGACTGCCTTGTTTGTCATTCCTGGGAGTTGTCGTACAGTACTCCCTGCCTCCAAATCTGCTATTGTCTGCTGGATCTGTTGGGCTATACTGGAGGCTTATCGAGTTAAAGATAGACGACCACCACCGGGAATGAGAGGTCACTCCACCCATGCGATGGGGACTTCCTAGGCCGTTCGCCACCAAGTCTCTGCAAGCCAGATTTGCAAATCCGCTATCTGGTAATCCATTCATACATTCGCAAAATTCTACAGGGTACATACCTACGCCTCGGCTGATGCTGGTCTAGGTAGAAATTTGTGCAAGCGGCGGTAGTCCGTCGCTTGACCTGGTTTGAGCACGATATTCTGTTCTGTTCCCTCCCTTCGGACTGCTTTAGGACATCCCATGGTTACCTGTGTCCCCAATGAAGCAATAAAGAAGGATTTAATGTACTCACCATAAAATCTCTTTCTTGGAGCCTTCATTGGGGGACACAGCACCCTTCTTGGTTTGTGCCTACGTTGGGCCTGTGTATAGTTTTTTGTTGTTGCTTCTCCAACTGCTTTTTCCCTAACTGACCAGCTTTAGGCCAGCTGGTGGGTGTACCCTGATGATGAGGAGCTAATTTTTTTTGCTGTTGAGCGTCAGCCTCCTAGCACCTAGCAACAGCAGCATACACCCACGATTACCTGTGTCCTCAATGAAGGCTTCAAGAAAAAAAAAACAAAAAAAACTTTATACCTGGCAATACACTACTAATTAACCCCTTCACCCCCAAGGGTGGTTTGCACGTTAATGACCGGGCCAATTTTTACAATTCTGACCACTGTCCCTTTATGAGGTTATAACTCTGGAACGCTTCAACGGATCTTGGTGATTCTGACATTGTTTTCTCGTGACATATTGTACTTCATGATAGTGGTAAAATTTCTTCGATATAACTTGCGTTTATTTGTGAAAAAAACGAATATTTGGCGAAAATTTTGAAAATTTCACAATTTTCCAACTTTGAATTTTTATGCCCTTAAATCACAGACATATGTCATGCAAAATACTTAATAAGTAACATTTCCCACATGTCTACTTTACATCAGCACAATTTTGGAACCAAAATTTTTTTTTGTGACGGAGTTATAAGGGTTAAAAGTTGATCAGCAATTTCTCATTTTTACAACACCATTTTTTTTAGGGACCACATCTCATTTGAAGTCATTTTGAGGGGTCTATATGATCGAAAATACCCAAGTTTGACACCATTCTAAAAACTGCACCCCTCAAGGTACTCAAAACCACTTTCAAGAAGTTTATTAACCCTTCAGGTGTTTCACAGGAATTTTTGGAATGTTTAAATAAAAATAAACATTTAACTTTTTTTCACACAAAATTTATTTCAGCTCCAATTTGTTTTATTTTACTAAGGGTAACAGGAGAAAATAGACCCCAAAATTTGTTGTACAATTTGTCCTGAGTACGCTGATACCCCATATGTGGGGGTAAACCACTGTTTGGGCGCATGGCAGAGCTCGGAAGGAAAGGAGCGCCATTTGACTTTTCAATGCAAAATTGACTGGAATTGAGATGGGACGCCATGTTGCGTTTGGAGAGCCCCCGATGTGCCTAAACATTGAAACCCCCCACAAGTGAGACCATTTTGGAAAGTAGACCCCTTAAGGAACTTATCTAGATGTGTGTTGAGCACTTTGACCCAACAAGTGCTTCACAGAAGTTTATAATGCAGAGCCGTAAAAATAAAAAATCATATTTTTTCACAAAAATGATCTTTTCGCCCCCATTTTTTTATTTCCCCAAGGGTAAGAGAAGAAATTAGACCACAAAAGTTGTTGTGCAATTTGTCCTGAGTACGACGATACCCCATATGTGGGGGTAAACCACTGTTTGGGCGCATAGCAGAGCTCGGAATGGAAGGAGCGCTATTTTACTTTTCAATGTAAAATTGACTGGAATTAAGATGGGATGCCATGTTGCGTTTGGAGAGCCCCTGATGTGCCTAAACATTAAAAACCCCCACAAGTGACACCATTTTGGAAAGTAGACCCCCTAAGGAACTTATCTAGATGTGTTTTGAGAGCTTTGAACCCTCAAGTGTTTCACTACAGTTTATAACGCAGAGCCGTGAAAATAAAAATTCTTTTTTTTTTTTTCACAAAAATGATTTTTTAGCCCCCAGTTTTGTATTTTCACAAGGGTATTAGGATAAATTGGACCCCAAACGTTGTTGTCCAATTTGTCCTGAGTACGCCGATACCCCATATGTGGGGGGGAACCACTGTTTGGGCGCATGACAGAGCTCGGAAGGGAAGGAGCGCCATTTGGAATGCAGACTTAAATAGATTGGTCTGCAGGCGTCACATTGCATTTGCAGAGCCCCTGATGTACCCAAACAGTACAAACCCCCCACAAGTGACCCCATATCGGAAATTAGACCCCCCAAGGAACTTATCTAGATGTGTTGTGAGAATTTTGAACCCCCAAGTGTTGGGGTAAACCCCTGTTTGGGCACATGGGAGAGCTTTGAAGGGAAGGAGCACTGTTTTCCTTTTTCAACGCAGAATTGGCTGGAATTCAGATCGGATGCCATGTCCCCCTGATGTGCCTAAACAGTGGAAACCCCCCAATTATAACTGAAACCCTAATCCAAACACACCCCTTACCCTAATCCCAACAGTAACCCTAACCACTCCTCTAACCCAGACACACCCAACCCTATTCCCAACCGTAAATGTAATCCAAACCCTAACCCTATCTTTAGCCCCAAACCTAACTGTAGCCCCAACCCTAGCCCTAACCCTAGCAATAACCCTAGCCCTATCACTAGCCCTAACACTAGCCGTAACACTAGCCCTAACCCTAGCCCTAACCCTAGCCCCAACCCTAACCCTAGCCCCAACCCTAGCCCTAAACCTAGCCCTAACCCTAGCCCCAACCCTAGCCCTAACCCTAGCCCTAACCCTAGCCCCAACCCTAGCCCTAACCCTAGCCCTAACCCTTGCCCTAACCCTTGCCCTAACCCTTGCCCTAACTCAAGCCCTAACCCTAACGGGAAAATGGAAATAAATACATTTTTAATTTTTTTATTTTTCCATAACTAAGGGGGTGATGAAGGGGGGTTTGATTTACTTTTATAGCGGGTTTTTTAGCGGATTTTTATGATTGGCAGCCGTCACACACTGAAAGACGCTTTTCATTGCCAAAAATATTTTTTGCATTACCACATTTTGAGAGCTGTAATTTTTCCATATTTGAGTCCACAGAGTCATGTGAGATCTTGTTTTTTGCGGGATGAGTTGACGTTTTTATTGGTAACATTTTCGGACACGTGACATTTTTTGATCGCTCTTTATTCCGATTTTTGTGAGGCAGAGTGACCAAAAACCAGCTATTCATGAATTTCTTTTGGGGAAGGCGTTTATACCGTTCCGCGTTTGGTAAAATTTATAAAGCAGTTTTATTCGTCGGGTCAGTACGATTAAAGTGATATCTCATTTATATCATTTTTTTTATGTTTTGGCGCTTTTATACGATAAAAACTATTTTATAGAAAAAATAATTATTTTGGTATCGCTTTATTTTCAGGACTATAACTTTTTTATTTTTTTGCTGATGATGCTGTGTGGCGGCTCGTTTTTTGCGGGACAAGATGACGTTTTCAGCGGTACCATGGTTATTTATATCAGTCTTTTTGATCGCGTGTTATTCCACTTTTTGTTCGGCGGTATGATAATAAAGCGTTGTTTTTTGCCTAGTTTTCTTTTTTTTCCTTACGGTGTTTACTGAAGGGGTTAACTAGTGGGGCAGTTTTATAGGTTGGGTCGTTACGGAAGCGGCGATACTAAATATGTGTACTTTTATTGTTTTTTTATTTTATTTAGCTAAAGAAATGTATTTATGGGAATAATATTTTTTTTTCTTTATTTAGGATATTTTTTTTACACACATGTGGGGAATTTTTTTTTTACTTTTTTACTTTGTCCCAGGGGGGACATTACAGATCATTGATCTGACAGTGTGCACAGCACTCTGTCAGATCGACGATCTGCTGTGCAGGGCTGCAGGCTTACCAGCGCCTGCTCTGAGCAGGCACTCGGTAAGCCACCTCCCTCCCTGCAGGACCCGGATGCCGCGGCCATCTTGGATCCGGGACCTGCGGCGAGGAGGGAGGTAGGAGACCCTCGAAGCAACGCGATCACATCGCGTTGCTCCGGGGGTCTCAGGGAAGCCCGCAGGGAGCCCCCTCCCTGCGCGATGCTTCCCTATACCGCCGGTACACCGCGATCAAACATGATGCCGGGGGTTAATGTGCCGGGGGCGGTCAGTGACCGCTCCTGGCACATAGTGCCGGATGTCAGCTGCGATATGCAGCCGACACCCGGCCGCGATCGGCCGCGCTCCCCCCGTGAGCGCGGCCGATCGCGTATGACGTACTATCCCGTCGGTAGTCATACGGGCCCACCCCACCTCGACGGGATAGTACGTCAGATGTCAGGAAGGGGTTAAAATCTGTTTAGGATGCCTACAGCAGAGGTGCGTGTATGCAGCAGAGCTGTGAGTGTGTAATCATACAGCAGAGTGGTTTGTGTATTTCTAGGGCGCTTTTTATAATAAGGCATGTCCTATCAAATCAACCACAATAAAAGTTACATTCTTATTGATCATATTTTGTCAGTCATTCAGACATTTAACCATTTTATATTCTATTTAGAATGTATTTCAAGAATTTATTCAACTAAATACATTTGCTAATTTTCCTTTACTTGTAACCCTTAGATATCCTATAAAGCATTAAAGAGAAAATAAAGTTACCGTATACCTAAGTGCATTTGAGATGTATTCTGACACACTTTGGATGACAGGAGCACTCAATTCTTTCAAAACATCCTCCAAAATCTCTTCTAGGACATGAGCCACATCCTGCACAAAACATCAAAACACAATGCTACAAACGTCTGTTATATTACCTATACACATTAGCCAAAGTTGATGAAAATGTATTATTACAACCAAAATTCATTGGTTGCAAGTGCATGGAGTTTCACCCGGATGGACCAATGTCTGCAATTAGTGGTTATGAGTAGTGTTGAGCGATATCGTCCGATACTTGAAAGTATCGGTATCGGAAAGTATCGGCCGATACCGGCAAAGTATCGGATCCAATCCGATACCGATACCAATACAAGTCAATGGGACTCAAGTATCGGACGGTATCCCTGATGGTTCCCAGGGTCTGAAGGAGAGGAAACTCTCCTTCAGGCCCTGGGATCCATATTAATGTGTAAAAGAAAGAATTAAAATAAAAAATATTGCTATACTCACCTCTCCGACGCAGCCTGGACCTCACCGAGGGATCGGCAGCGTTGTTTGCTTAAAATTCGCGCGTTTACTTCCTTACGTGAAGTCCCGGCTTGTGATTGGTCGCGTGCCGCCCATGTGGCCGCGACGCGACCAATCACAGCAAGCCGTGACGTAATTTCAGGTCCTTCAGGATTTCAAAATTACGTTCTGGCTTGTGATTGGTCGCGTCGCGGCCACATGGGCGACGCGACCAATCACAAGCCGTGACGTCACGGGAGGCTGGACACGCGCGCATTTTAAAATCTCGGTATCGGTATCGGAATTCCGATACCCGCAAGTATCGGCCGATACCCGATACTTGCGGTATCGGAATGCTCAACACTAGTTATGAGAGACCCAAAAAATCTCAGGTTTGTGTGAACTTGGCTTTAAATGTATGTTTGAAGCAAGCAGATTTCTTCTGAAAACAGAGCTGCCTATGAAAGACCAAATTTTTTGTCTGGTCTGCAATGCTACAAATGTGACATTGTTTTAAACACCAGTATAGGATGGCATTTATCTTTTTTAGTACCTCATCGCTGAATTTTGGCTTGGGAGGAGATGGAGGTGGCTCAGGTGGCAAGATGGGCTGAAGCACTGCCTGAGCAGGCACAGAACTAGGCTCCTTAGCATCAGGCAATGGAAGTATAGTAGTAGGTTTAATTTCTTCAAGAGCAAGTTGTTCTGTTGATACAGAAAAAAAGTTAAAGAAAATCTAAACTAAAATCTACAGATCAAGGAAAATCTAGATGTAATAACACATATAAATAATCTAATGGTATAGGCCCTGCCACTAGAAGGCCATTACTAGGTATAAAAAAAAAAAAAAGTGCTGGCTCTGCATGATGGGCTATACACTCTCCTCAGACACTAGGAAGCTTATTTTTGTTCAAAAAGCATTAGGAGAGGAAAGCATCAAAGAAATCTAGCAACCAGGAACCAACATGGCCTGAACCCAGGAAAGAGGACAATTCCCATGGGTAACTAAAATTGACAATGGAAAAATAGAAACAAAAATAAATTGTGTGGGATTTGTGTCCTCCAATGTTTTTAAAGGGGATATCTGGGACTTTAAATAAAACAAAAAAAAACATGTGTTTGCTAACAGAACAACTACCTGTCTGTTGTACCTTGCACCGGTCATTGCCAGAGATTCAGATACTCCCTGTCAACAGAGCAGCAGCTTCTCTTCCTGTAGATAGGGCGGGACTAGTTGTGTCCTGCAGATTCACAGCCGGCTTCCCCCAATAGGCATAGAAGTCTGCTGTCAATCAGCACGACACCACTAATCCCGACCCCTGTGAACAGGAAGAGAAGCTGCTGCTCTGTTGACAGGGAGTATCTGAATCTCTGTCAGAAGCGATCAATTATTGCAAAACAATGGGGAGACAAAAAGCGCAATAGGGTCTTATCCACGTTACATAGAGGAGAATATACACCAAATTTGCTCACCTGGTTAGGATGAGATTAGAGCATGTAGATAGCGGCTGCTGCAGATCCACAGGTCTTCACCGACCAGAGAAATTAATGTCTTCAAAAGGAGATTTGTAGTTAAATTTGCGCGCTGCCGCTAAGATGAATTTCAGGAGAGTATAGTTGATTCACAGTGGTTTTATTCAACGCGTTTCAGGGGTCTCATGCCCCCTTCATCAGGAAATACCACACAGAATATACAGGCATCACAGGTATAAATAGTTTTGCTAGGTTAAAAAAATGAGCTCCACCAGGTCAGATGACTCAGTGTCAAAGTTCAATGATAACACACCATTAACAATTCAAACGATTAGAGAGGTATATACAATGACAAAATACAATGACTTCTTTTATGTTTCTAGACAATAGTTCCAAATTTGCAACATTAAGGAGGAAATTAAAAAAAAAAAAAAAAAAAAATCTCTACTTAAATGGACAAGAACCTGTAAGAAAAAGAGCTACTCCAGTTCAGAAGCGAATGCCTTACAGATAGACTACCGTGTGGAATCAACAAGTTGTTATTTTCTTATCATGAATCCATTGGAATCTTTACATTAAATGTGGAATAAAATCATGTTTTATTATTTTCCATTAAAAAATATAAATATATATATGAAAATTAATTTGTCGTGGTTTGGGGTGATCTAAAATTACGAAAATTATAATTAGTGAGTTTAAAATTGCGTCATGTACATAAGAGTAACAATTTAAGCAGCAAACCAGCGCTCGAAGTGAGCGCAGAAACAAAATGAAAGTGACACTTCACCTGTCCATTGGTCCTTGGACGGTGTCAGATTTCTCCAGTTTTGTGCAAAAAGCATTAGGAAGAACTTAACATGAATAACATAACCATGCCTATAAGAAGGCCACTATGTACAAGCTCAAAGAAAATTTTACGGTGAGTACACAAAAATCTCCTTTACTCTGTCGCCTCAATGGGGGACACAGGACCATGGGACTTCCCAAAGCAGTCCCTGGGTGGGAAGCAATGAATGAATATTGTGCAGACAGGCCCCTAAACTTGGGGCACCGCCGCCTGCAGAACCCGTCTACCCAGGCTCGCGTCCGCTGAGAACTCGGTAAGAACTCTGTAGTGTTTAGTAAACTTGAGTAGGCTAATCCAAGTGGCCACCTTACACACTTGTTGTGCCGAAGCCTGGTGCCGAATGGTCCAGGAGGCCCCTACCGCCTGTGCAGAGTGTGCCGTAATACCAGCTGGAAGAGAATTCTTAAGGCGGTAGGCATCTTGTATGGTGGATTTGATCCACCTGGCAAAAGTAGCTTTGGAAGCTGGCAGACCCTTGCAGCCGCCTTATAAGGAAAAGAGAATCAGACTTCCGGAAGGGGGAAGTCCTAGACACATATATACGCAATGCCCTGACAAGGTCAAGCGTATGCAGAGCCTTCTCCACTCTATGATCCGGGACGGGACAAAGGGAAGGCAGAGAAATTTCCTCATTGAGGTGGAAGTTGGACACAACCTTCGGAAGGAAGGATGGGACCGTACGGAGGACTACCTTGTCCTGGTGAAAAGCCAGAAAAGGCAGTCTGCAGGAGAGTGCTGTCCGTTCAGACACCCTGCGTAGCGAGGTGATTGCCACCAGGAAAACCACCTTCTGGGATAAAAGGCGGAGCGGGACCTCCTTAAGGGGTTCAAAGGGTGGTTCCTGCAATGCTGTCAGGACCAGGTTGAGGTCCCACGTTTCTAGTGGTCGTCTGTAGAGGGGAAACAATCGGGAAACCCCCTGAAGGAATGTCCTTACTTGCGGCTTGGTAGCAATGCGCCTTTGAAAAAGCACTGAGAGGGCTGACACCTGGCTCTTAAGCGAGCCCAGGGACAGCCTGGCCTCAAGACCCGATTGGAGAAAACCAAGCAGTTTGGGGAGGGAATAAGGGAATGGGGTCTGGCCACGAGATTTGCACCAGGTAAAAAAAGCTTTCCAGGTATGGTAATAAATCTTGGCAGAGGCTGGCTTCCGTGACCTGATCATGGTCCTATTGACGTCCGGCGAGAACCCTGCTTGGGTTAGAACCCAGGTTTCAAGGGCCACGCCATCAAATTGAGGGCCCCTGAGTTCTGGTGGTAGAACGAGCCATCTGATAGAAGGTCCAGGCTGTCGGGGAGGCGCCAGGGGGCATCTGCTGTAAGTTGTACGATGTCGGCGTACCATTTACATCTGGGCCAGTCCAGCGCGATTAGGATGGTTGGAACTCCCTCTTGCTTGATCTTCCTCACCACTCTGGATATCAGGGGGAGAGGTGGAAAAATGTACAGAAACTGGAACTGCGTCCAGTCCTGAACCAGAGCGTCTGCTCCGAGCGACCGTGGATCGTGTGTTCTGGCCATGAAGTTGGAGACCTTGGCATTGAAATGGGATGCCACTAGGTCCACATCCGGGGTCCCCCAGCCATGGCAGATCTGGCAAAAAATTTCAGGATGGAGAGACCACTGTCCTGAGTCTATTCCTTGTTGGCTGAGGAAGTCTGCATCCCAGTTGTCCACACCCGGAATGTGGACCGCCGAGAGAACCGACCCTGTGTCCTCCGCCCAGTGGAGGATGTGTGACACTTCTCGCATCGCCTGGGTACTGCGGGTCCCCCCCTTGGTGATTCACATATGCCACAGCCGTGGCATTGTCCGACTGTATTCTGATGTGAGAGGCTGCCAGTAAGTGATGGAAGGCCCTCAATGCCAGGAGGATGGCACGAATTTCCAGGATGTTGATGGGCATGGTCGCTTCCATTGGGGACCACTTGCCCTGTGGTGTAGGTGCACCGCACCCCAACCCGTCAGGCTCGCATCGGTGGTCAGAACCTACCATTGACCTGTGAGAAAGGATTTCCCCTTTGCTAGCAAGGTTGGCTTGAGCCACCAGTGCAGGGACCTCCTGGTTGACAACGTTAGCCGGAACTCCCTGTCGAGAGAGAAAGAGTTCTTGCCCCAGGACTTCTGGATGACTAGTTGGAGAGGACTGAGGTGGAACTGGGCAAATGGGACCGCTTCTATTGCTGCCCCCATCCTGCCGAGGACTCTCATGGCAAACCGGAGAGATCAAGGGGGTTTGCAGAGGAGGGTGCGAGCACTTGACCCCTGGAGGTATTGAATAGCATTCCCAGGAAGGTCAGAGACTGACTCAGGGTTGGTGATCACTTCTGTAGGTTGACTAACCAGCCCATGCGACTCAGAGTGTCGATTGTGATTGAGACGCCGAGCTCGCAGTCCTTGAAGGTGGGAGCCTTGATGAGTAGATCGTCCAGGTATGGAACGACTACTATGCCTCTGGAATGCAGAATGTCCATGGTGGCTTCCATGACCTTGGTAAACACTCTGGGAGCCGTGGCTAGTCAGAACGAGAGAGCCACGAACTGGTAGTGGTCCTGGTCGATTGCGAACCTGAGAAATCTCTGATGGGCGGGTGCAATAGGCATATGCAGGTATGCGTTTTGTATGTCTATGGAGGCGAGATAGTCTCCCTTCTCTATGGATGCAATGATGGACCGAAGGGACTCCATGTGGAAGTGACGGACCCGTACATATTTGTTGAGCTGTTTTAGGTCCAGTATGGGCCGTACTCTGCCTCCTTTCTTCTGAACTACGAATAGATTGGAGTAGAAACCTCGGAAGCGCTCGGCCGTGGGGACCGGTACGATGACTCCTGCTTGAAAAAGCGAAGAGACCGCTTGGTGGAAGGCACGAGCCTTGGCTGGTGGTTTTGGGGGGACAGAGGAAGAATCGGTCCGGTGGGTTGGAGGTGAACTATCTTGTATCTGGAAGATACTAGTTCCCTGACCCACCTGTCTTCTGTAATAGGCAGCCAGACTTGATGAAAGAGCAAAAGTCGGCCGCCTACGAGTGTGGTGTCTTCCGGAGTCTGTGAGTCATGATGAGGATAAATTCTGAGATTTTCCTCCTCTGGGCTTAGGCTGGCCTGCTTTTGCCTGCCAGGTCTTATCCGACCTTTGCGTCGATCGTGAGTTGTCCCTGCGTGGGGAACGGTTACGATTTTGTGCTGGATGTGAGACGGACCAGCCCGAGGAATTCCGAAAGGATCGGAATCGAGTTTGGTTACGCTTCTTGCAAGTGCGTTTAGGTTTCAGTAGGGGAAGAGAGGTACTCTTACCCCCAGTGGCGTTGGATATCATCGTGTCCAACTGTTCACCGAAAAGTCGCCCACCGAGGTAGGGGAGGTGCGTGAGGGACTTCTTTGAGGCTGCGTCCGCTTTCCAATCCCGCAGCCAGAGGATACGCCGAATTGTGATGGCGTTTGATGCTATCCCCGCTACACCCCTTGCTGAATCCAGAGCTGCATGAAGCATGTAATCTGCTACAACTGCTATTTGAACCGCTTGGTCCGACAGCTCAGGAGCGGATGCTTGGAGACGAGCTTGTACATTTTTTGGCCTTGGCAGCCCAAACTGAAGTGAACGCGGGAGCCAGGGATGCCCCTGCAGCCTCGAATATTGAGCGAGCCATGCGTTCTACCTGCCGGTCTGCTGCGTCCCAGAGGGTTGAGCTATCTGGCAGTGAAAGGAGGGTCTGTGCTGCTAGTCTAGAGACTGGGGGGTCCACTTTGTGTGGATCTGTCCATTCCTTGGTGTCCTTCTGTGGGAAAGGGTACCTTGCCTCCAGATATTTGCGATTAGCGAATTTTTTCTCAGGCTGTGGGAGCTGCTTTTTAAGGATTGTCTTAAACTCTGGGTGGTTAGAGAAAACCTTAGGTGGCTTCAGAGGTCCTTCAAAGGAAATCTTATGTTCTGGGGCCTCTGGTGGCGGATCAGAAATGTCCAGCACCCGATGGATGGAAGAAATTATGTCCTCAACTAGCGCTGTATTGCTAGGAGGGATTGGGATCAGGGACCCCTCAGTTTCTCTGTCTTAGTCAGAGTCGCAGATGCCTTCCGAATCATGTGTATCACTGAGGCGTCCCCTGCTGGGTGAGCTGGGGCGGAGGCCTTCTCTGGTCGGGGATTGCGGAGATCTGCATGTCTGCCCCTGGAAGGGGACGGTCTGGATGACCTGGAACTACGGTGTCTCTCCCTAGAAGGGGATGACCGTGTGCTATGGGATGACGCAGATGGACTTGACCTATGGGTCCGCTTAAGTCCTGACGTAGACGTGGATGTGCCAGGGTCGTTCTGTTCCCGAGTCAAGCTCTCCCTTTGCTGGTTAGCGGTCACAGCCGAGGCATGACTCTGTAGAGCCTCAAGCAATGTGGAGTTTAGGTTATCTATAGACTGTGTCATGGATTGCGACATCTGAGTGACCCATTCCGGCGTGGCATTAGGCACCGAAGCATTGGCAGGGGCTTCTTGGGGCTTTGACACAGTAGTCTAGATGCAGTCCTGGCAGTGCGGGTATGTGCTGCCACTGGGGAGAGCGGTCCTGCAGGCTGTGCAGAATGCATAATAGCAGTCCTGCCTGGTTCTCTTGGACCTTGAGCTTGTCATAGTGCACAGAGTGCAGAAGGGCTCGCTATGCAGAGGACCCTACAGGGGTGCAGAGGAACCTGTAGGGGGGTCTCATAGGAATATGGATTCACAGCCGAGTAAAAAACACAGCTGTGATCTTACTCCACCAGTTTGCCCATAGGTCCAGCGCCGAAGATCCACAGTCCTGTGCCCCCTGGAGACTGGATGGCCTGGTCATGCTGACCGGGAGATGCAGGGTTAATTCTTGTCCTGCAGCAGAAATGGCCGCCGAGAAGAAGAGGAAGGGGGAGAAGGGGGTGGAGAGCTGAAAAAGGGCGGCAGAGCTGTGTAAAAAACGCACCCTTTCTGTCTCGATCCGCCACCTCTATGACACTGTAAAATGTCAGATTTGTCATCCGGGGGGCGGAGAGGAGACGGCGGCTTCAGCTAGGCCAAAGCCGTGGCCTAAATTAGATGCCTGATGCCCAGAAAGGCTCCAGGCCGGCGCGGAGGTAGGATCTGAACCGGACCCCCCCCCGGATTTAAATGCAGGATAGCGATGGGGCTATAAGCGGAAGGGGGGCCTGGTGGGGGGAGTCCCCCTGAGGCACTATAGAGGTGGTGCTGCCGCAGAGACAGGGGCGCAGGAAGCCCTGTGTCTCTATTGTGCCATGCCTGCCTGCACTCCCCCCGGCCCCGACAGGAGCCCGCAGCTGGGCTGGGGTCCCTGCCTGGATGCAGCCGCAGTGTGCTGGCCCATTGCTGGGAGCTGCAGAGTGCTGCCTGTACAGGCCCTACCTGAGGCGTCTCAACCTAGTGCCCCCAGAGGGGGATTAGGGAGGGTACTGCTGTCACCATCAGGGGCCTTTATCCTCGCCTCGATCTCAACCCAGAAAATAAAAGGAATTGGGGATGGAGGGGGGGGGGGGGCTTGACTTCGAACCAGCACCCGAGGGACTGGGGAAGGAGCGACATGGGGATAGCCATATCGACTTCAACCGGGCACCCCTTAATAGGGGGCCGAGGAAGGAGCCCCACTTTTCTTCATCTGTAATCCCGTCAGAAAAAACAGAGTAAAAAAAATTTTAGGTGTGCCTGCTATGCGACACTAAGCAAAAACTGGAGGAGGCTGACGCCGTCCAGGGGTGTATACTGCAGAGGAGGAGCCATGGTTAATCTTTTTCAGATTTTGCATAGTGTCGCCTCCTAGTGGACAGCAGCAAAACACCCATGGTCCTGTGTCCCCCAATGAGGCGACAGAGTAATATGGGGTCCTGGGAAGCCAAGTTCAGGCACACTAGAAGATGTCAAGGAGAGACAGTGAACCAGGTCAGAATACTAGGCTTGATGAGGCTATTCCTGAGCACTATGGATAAGCGGAATTAAATATGCATTGGCCAGCTGGAGAACAAGAATTGGGGTTTTAAGGAGAAGACGGAGGAGACAGAACTCTCCACAACGGATGACCAGTGCGTTCACAATGAAGAAAAGGATGTCCAGAGAACTGGCAGAGAAGCAGGGATAGAGCCAGGACAAGAAGAGACTTGAGTCAGGAGTCTTCTTACAAAAAGAGAAGTGGTGTAATGTCTCCAGATAGGACCAGTCCCCCTGGATCAAGAGATTCTCAGATGAAACAATATACGCTCAGCTGTGAAGTGTGAAAACAAAGTGTGTGAAGGAACAGATGATTGGCCTCGGGGAGTCCAAAACATCCAACACCGCGGAGACACCATCACGTGTTTCTCAATGCAGTGATCCAGAACACTGCCCCCATCCCTTATGGGAAATATGCAAATGCATGTAGGATAGCTGCGGAGACACCATCACGTGTTTCTCAACGCAAGCAGTGAATAGCCAGACCTTTCCCCGGGAAGGAACAACCACGGGAAGGGCAGCATCCAGTAAAGGAAAACATCCAATACAGGAAAACCACCTACTGCGTTGAGAAACACGTGATGGTGTCTCCGCGATGTTGGATGTTTTGGTCTCCCCGAGGCCAATCATCTGTTCCTTCACAGCCTTTTACTAGGCACTGCTCCTAATAGCCAGATTCCTACTCCACACTGATGAGAGGCAAACACCCCGAAACAGCTGTCTGTGGATGGATACCATGCTTGGCATAGGTGGTTTTCCTGTATTGGATGTTTTCCTTTACTGGATGCTGCCCTTCCTGTGGTTGTTCCTTCCCGGGGAAAGGTCTGGCTATTCACTGCTTGCGTTGAGAAACAGGTGATGGTGTCTCCGCAGCTATCCTACGTGTGAAAACAAAGAACTTAGAGCCGTCTCCTTTTTGATAACCTCCAAGGCTACCAACATAAAAGAGGCTGTAGCATGCCTAAAGGGTGTGTAGTCGACGGGAGGTATGTACCACATAAGTGCCTTGTTGCTGTAATGTAGCCCGGAGTATTTCTTTGTTGTATATAAGCATGTATATATGTGTGATCCAGGACCTGTGGTGATGTCAGACCACATGGCTAATCATGTGGTGGGTTACTGGGTGTGGTTAGCTTTATATAAGACAGGCTAATGCTTAACACAGGGGATATGTGTGGAGGTGCTAGCCTCCAGAGGGTGTTAAGCCTCCAGGTCTGAGCCTGAAGGAATGGACAGTTGTTTTTTCCCTTTTGCCTGAGCTAAAGGCTATTTGTTTTTCTGTTTATGCTAAACTGGTTTATGAAGCAATAAACCTTTGAACTTTTGTTGGAACCTGCCTCCTAAGTGTCAGCCGTTGCAGCTGAGTGAGTGAAACCCCTACAATTGGTGGTAGACGTGCGGGCAGCGTTCCCAGTGGAGACGTAAGTCTATTTTTGAATGTCCTGGGTCAATTCGGCTGTAAGCCAGCAAGCATTGCTGGGGAAAATGGAGGACCTGCTGAAACACTTGGTCCAGTTGCAATCACAGCAGGAGCAACGGCAGCAAGAGACCAACAGGCTGTTGATGCAGCAGATACAACAGAGCCAGCAGGAGCAACGGCAGCAGATGCAGCTTCTGGCAACCGCTATCCAGGGCAAGACGAGCGCCCCAACCCCAGGTTTGGCTGATGACACCCACGTCCGGAAGACGGCAAGACACGCATTACAGAAAATGACTCCCGGGGATGATGTTGAGGCCTTCCTGACGGTGTTTGAGAGTGTCGCTGAGAGGGAAAAACTTCCACCAGAGCAGTGGGCAGAGGTGTTGGCGCCTTACCTGACGGGGGAACCTCAGAAGGCATACTATGATTTGACCTTGCAGGATGCCAAGGAGTATGAAATTGAAAGCCGAGGTTCTCGCTCGTTTGGGGGTGACACTGACTGTTAGGGCACAGCGAGTTCACTGCTGGGCCTATCACTGGGACAAACCGCCTCGCTCCCAAATGTTTGACCTGTTACACCTGGTCCAGAAATGGCTGCAGCCAGAGTCCTCTACGCCTGCACAGATGGTAGAACGGGTGATGATGGATCGGTTTGTGCATTCCCTCCCGAGGTCCATACAGACTTGAGTTGCCCAGGGTGATCCCCAGAATGCCGACGAACTGATCAGACTGGTCGAGAGATACCAAGGGTTGGAAGGCTCCTCTGGGAGGCAGCCCATGCCCTACTGGGGGTCCCATAAAGCTGCTGAGTCCCAAAAGGGGTGGCGCGTCCAAGGTCACAAAGGGCGGGGGAGGTGGTGCCCAAGGTCCCTACGGGTGATATTATTTGTTGGAAGTGCCACGGGCCAGGACATATAGCTGCCCGTTGTTCCCAGACCACTGAGCAGATGGACTGCAGCATGGGACGCCGTTGTTCATACTATGCGTATCCAGCCTGCAGTGTTAACTCTCTGCCCAACGAGGGACCTCAAGCATGTCCCGTAAAGGTGAACGGTCAAGCAGTAACGGCACTGTTAGACTCAGGGAGCCTAGTGACCCTGGTGAGGGCCACTTTTCCTCTCCACCTGCTCCTGGGAAAGAAGGTCGGAGTGCGGTGCATACATGGTGATGCAAAGGACTACCCTTTGGCCAGGGTGGACATTGAAACGGCATGTGGCACTGAGTCCCACATAGTCGGCGTCGTGCAGGACTTGTTGCACCCTATAATTATTGGCCGGCATTTCTGTTTGTTTTGGGATTTGTGGGGAAAAGGTTCTGAGCTCCCTAGCAAGAGTAGGGAACCAATGAACCCTGGAAGGGTGTCGCCACACCCAGAGACAGACAGGTTTCCTTTTTGTGTTCTGGTTGGGGATGAGGAGGAAGTGTCCCCTGCATCTGATATTATGGAGTTAGAGGTAACCGGTGAAAATTTTGGGACTGCCCAACATAGGGACCCCACTCTGAGGGAAGCCTTTAATAATGTCACAGTTATTGATGGGGTGGTACAGGAGCCGGGGGCAGACACAAGATTTCCCCATTTTCTGATGAGTGGGGAGTTGTTGTACCGGGTCACGAAAATAAGGGAGGAGTTGGTAGAGCAGTTGGTAGTGCTGGGTCCATATAGACGGAAGGTGTTGGACATGGCCCATTCACACATCTTGGGTGGACACCTAGGGGTGGAAAAAACGCAGGAACGGGTTGTGCAGAGGCTCTATTGGCCTGGGTGTCCCCGGGAAATAGTGAACTATTGCAGGTCCTGCCCTACATGTCAGCTAACTGCTCCCACTCCTCATTTCCGGAACCCCCTTGTGCCACTGCCCATTATTGAGGTGCCGTTCGAGAGAATTGCCATGGACTTGGTTGGTCCCTTAGTTAAATCAGCCCGGGGCCATCAGTATATATTAGTCATCCTGGACTATGCCACACGCTATCCTGAGGCAATTCCCTTGAGAAATTCTTCCTCGAAGAGTATAGCCCGCGAGTTGGTCCATGTCTTTTCCCGGACAGGTCTGCCGAAGGAGATCCTGACTGACCAGGGGACACCTTTCATGGGCAAGGTGATGAGGGAGTTATGCAAAGCCCTGAAAATCTCCCAGTTGAGGACCTCGGTGTACCATCCCCAGTCAGATGGCCTTGTTGAGAGATTTAACAAGACACTGAAGAGCATGCTGAGAAAAGCTATAGAGAAAGACGGTAGAGACTGGGATTGTCTCTTACCTTATCTGATGTTTTCCATTCGTGAAGTTCCACAGGCCTCCACAGGGTTCTCACCGTTTGAGCTTCTATATGGCCGACATCCGCGAGGACTCCTGGATATAGCCAAGGAAACCTGGGAAGCCGAAGTCACGCCCCACAGAAGCGTCATTGAGCATGTGGCCCTGATGCAGCAGAGGACTGCAAAGGTGATGCCTATCGTGAAAGAACACCTCCTCCAGGCACAAGAAGCTCAGGCCAGAGTCTACAACCGGTCTGCAAGAGTGAGGCAGTTCAATCCGGGAGACCGAGTTCTTGTGTTAGTTCCGACGGTGGAGAGCAAGTTCTTGGCCAAATGGCAAGGGCCATATGAGGTTGTCGAGAAACTTGGTGAAGTAAATTATAAAATTCATCAACCAGGAAGACGGAAACCATTTCAAGTATAACAAAAGAGAAAAAAAAAATGTGACAAAACCAGCTCACCTACTAGGCATTTGTTGTGGGGAAGCCCGGATAACGTGCAGTCTTCACGTGAGGCAATGGAACAAATAGAGGAGAAAATCCAGCTTCCAAAAATATCAAAATTTATTGAAGATAAAATCCAAGATCCAAAAACATGGTTCACAGGAGAAGAAATGGCAGCATGCTACATGTTTCGAACAATAAGTTCTTTTTCATAGCTGCTATGAAAAAGAACTTATTGTTCGAAACATGTAGCATGCTGCCATTTCTTCTCCTGTGAACCATGTTTTTGGATCTTGGATTTTATCTTCAATAAATTTTGATATTTTTGGAAGCTGGATTTTCTCCTCTATTTGTTCCATTTCAAGTATACCATGTCAACCTCATCAAACCGTGGCAAGATAGAGAGCCGACAGTAACTCCATCGTTGTTAAGCAACCCAGAAGGTGAGGTTGGAGCGGTTACTATAGCGGAGACGCTATCGAAGACCCAGAAACAGCAGTGCCGGGAGTTACTCCAGAAAAACAGGGACCTGTTTTCAGAGTTGCCAGGACACACGAAGGTCATAGAGCACGAGGTCCTAACAGAGCCAAATGTGCGGGTGAACGTGAAGCCCTATCGTATTCCTGATGCTCGTCGAGAAGTTATCTCCAAAGAAGTGGAGCGTATGTTGAAGCTTGGAGTCATTGAGGAATCCAAGAGCGGTTGGTCGAGCCCAATTGTCCTGGTCCCAAAACCTGATGGAGAGTGGAGGTTTTGCAACGACTATCGGAAGTTGAATGAGGTCTCCAAGTTTAACGCTCATCCCATGCCCCGCGTTGATGAGCTCATCGAAAGGCTTGGGCACGCCACATATATATCCACCTTGGATTTAACAAAGGGGTATTGGCAGATCCCCATGGCACAGGAAGCCAAGGAGAAGACGGCCTTTTCGACACCTGATGGATGCTGTTATGATCCCAATGGCAGAGGATCTCAGAGGTTTCAGCAAAGTCTGCAAACACAAAAACCAGCTCATAGGGAAGTGGTAACTAGGCTGACCGTATACCTGATCCTAGCACAAACAACTAGCAGTAGCCGGGGAACGTACCTACGTTGATTCTAGACGTCTCGCGCCAGCCGGAGAACTAACTAACCCTTTCAGGGAAAATAAGACCTCTCTTGCCTCAAGAGAAAAGACCCCAAAGTTATAATACAAGCCCCCAACAAATAATAACGGTGAGGTAAGAAGAAAAGACAAACGTAAGAATGAACTAGATTTCAGCAAAGAGAGGCCCACTGACTAATAGCAGAAGATAGTAAGATGACTTATACAGTCAGCAAAAAACCCTACAAAATATCCACGCTGAATATCCAAGAACCCCCGAACCGACTAACGGTGGGGGGGGGGGAGAATATCAGCCCCCTAGAGCTTCCAGCAATATCAGGAATCACATTTTGTACAAGCTGGACAAAAATTAGAACAATGCCAATAAACAAAAATAAGAAAGCAGGACTTAGCTTATCTTGCAAAGAACCAGGACCAGTAGACAGGAGCAAACAGAAATGAACTGATTACAACGATGCCAGGCACTGGACTGAGAATCCAGGAAGTTTAAATAGCAACACCCCAGGCCTAACGAACCAGGTGAGTACCAACCTGGGGAAAGACAATCCAAGTGCCATACCACTAGTGACCACAAGAGGGAGCCAAGAAGTATAGTTCACAACAGGATGCATCCAGTATGTCCGGATGCCGTTTGGCCTACAGGGAGCTCCGGCGACCTTCCAGAGGGCTATGGATAGAGTCCTTGCACCTCATAAGGCCTACGCTGCTGCGTACCTAGATGATATCGTCATCTTTAGCCCGGACTGGGAGAGTCATCTTGAGAAAGTCCAAGCGGTGTTTGCTGCTCTAAGAGAGGCGGGGTTTACAATAAACCCGAAGAAGTGTGCCTTAGGTAAGGAAGAGGCTAAATACCTAGGCTATATAGTGGGTCGTGGAGAAATAAAGCCCCAAATCAGGAAAGTAGAGGCAATCCAAACATGGCCGAAACCACTCTCCAAAAAGCAAGTTAAAGCCTTTCTGGGAATCGTGGGATATTACAGGAGGTTCATCCCGAACTTCGCCACAGTGGCTGCGCCTCTGACTGATCTGCTAAAGGGGACAAAATCGGTGATGGTTAAATGGTCCGAAGAGACAGAGTCAGCCTTCCAAGAGTTGAAAGTGGCTCTATGTAAGCAGCCCGTTCTGATGGCTCCGGACTTCAATAAAGAATTTATTCTTCAGACAGATGCCTCAGCTGTTGGGGTAGGAGCAGTCCTTTCCCAAGAGCTACATGGGGAGGAGCATCCTGTTCTCTATCTGAGTAGAAAGCTGTCCTCATCTGAGAAGAACTACTCAGTCGTGGAAAAAGAGTGTTTGGCCATAAAGTGGGCGGTGGACACGTTACGGTACTATCTGCTGGGTCGTAAATTCAGACTGATATCTGACCATGCCCCACTAAGATGGATGAGGGAAACAAAGGGTAGAAATGCTAGGGTCACCCGTTGGTTCTTAGCCCTGCAGGACTTCAGTTTCCATGTGGAACATAGGGCCGGAAAGCTGCATGGTAATGCGGATGCCCTATCAAGAATCCCTTGTTTATTGGGGAAAAGTGCCAAGCCCCACAGCTTTAGGCAGAGGGGGGAGGTATGTAGCATGCCTAAAGGGTGTGTAGTCGACGGGAGGTATGTACCACATAAGTGCCTTGTTGCTGTAATGTAGCCCGGAGTATTTCTTTGTTGTATATAACCATGTATATATGTGTGATCCAGGACCTGTGGTGATGTCAGACCACATGGCTAATCATGTGGTGGGTTACTGGGTGTGGTTAGCTTTATATAACAAAATTTCAAGATGTGTGAACGGCACTAAGCTGTGGTGCACAATTTGAAATGGAAGTACGCTGGATCCTCAACGGGCTCATATAGCGGGCGTTCCTGCAGTAATGACCGGGGGTGCTCAACATGGAAGAAAATCAGCAATGTCCAAGAGGTGAACAGAAAGAGATGTGGCACTCACCCAGATAGACTGCTCAGTCAATATCCTTTATTCGTCATGCGGTAAAACACATACCATTTGGAGAGGCGGCTGGGGTCGGGTAATGGTGCGCACCATTACCCGACCCCAGCCGCCTCTCCAAATGGTATGTGTTTTACCGCATGACGAATAAAGGATATTGACTGAGCAGTCTATCTGGGTGAGTGCCACATCTCTTTCTTTTCACCTCTTGGACATAGCTTTATATAAGACAGGCTAATGCTTAACACAGGGGATATGTGTGGAGGTGCTAGCCTCCAGAGGGTGTTAAGCCTCCAGGTCTGAGCCTGAAGGAATGGACAGTTGTTTTTTCCCTTTTGCCTGAGTTAAAGGCTATTTGCTTTTCTGTTTATGCTTGTAACGGGGTCTTCAGTGCTGTAGTACCTCTTTCAGTACCACCCCGTGGGTCAGGAGGTCCACTCTGCTTTGGCTAGAGTCTGAATGAAGGATGCTGGCAGGAATTTCTTGATTACATGAGAGCATATAAAAGCTGACTGCTTCTGCACGTGTTTCCAGTCTAAGAACACACTTTATTCACAGAACACAGAATATAACACACAGTTACAGGGGCGGGTCAATAGAAAAACAGCCCAGACATTCATTACAATAGCTGCAGGGGGTCGGAGCCTGCCAATATTTACTGTGGGAATTACAGAGGTGAAGGTGGGGGAGGTCAGAAGGAAAATATCTTGTCCAGGGGCACAGCCTGTGGACTGATGCATTTCACATGGAAACCACTATATATACATACACTGCATAACATATTCTTGGTGCTGGGGGGTTCTGTAACACGGCTCCCCTTTTCAGCGACGCGATCGGCATACACAGTCTGATCCTTAACGGATCGGTTTGGGGATGACCGAAGTTTATGGGGTTGGTACGAGTTCCGTTTGTCGACTTAGTCCATCGGCGTTACCATTTTGTTTGCCGGGTCTGTAGTGGATGGTGAAGTCCAGAGGTTGTAGGGCTAAACTCCACCGCAGTAATCTGGCGTTGTCTCCGGAGACCCGATTAAGCCAGACTAGGGGATTATGGTCCGTTAGGAGGGAAAGCTGTCGTCCATACAAATATGGTTGTAACTTTTTGAGTGCCCATACTACCGCCAGGCACTCCTTCTCGATGGCCGCATAGCTCACTTCACGGGGCAGTAGTTTCCGACTCAGGTAAGCTACCGGGTGTTCTTGGCCGTCCGGCCCGACTTGGCTCAGTACTGCCCCCAATCCAAATATAGAAGCGTCTGTGTGCACAAGGAAACCTTTAGTTGGATCGGGTGCGGCCAATACAGGGGTATTGGTGAGGGCGTCCTTTAGCTGGCGGAAGGCTTCCTCACACTCTGAGGTCCAGGTTATCTGGCGGGGTTGGTTCTTACGGGTCAGATCAGTGAGGGGCTTGGCTACGCTGCTGTAATTGGGAACGAATTTCCTGTAATACCCCGCTGTCCCTAGAAACGCCATGACCTGGGTTTTAGTGCGTGGGGTGGGCCATTTGGCTATGGCCTCAATCTTGGCTGGTTCTGGTCTCTGTTTCCCACTTCCCACCCAATGCCCTAAATACTGAACCTCTGCTTTGCCCATGTGACACTTGTTTGGGTTCAGGGTGATTCCGGCCTTGTGGATCCTGTCTAATACTGTCTCTAGGTGATTTAAATGCTCTTCCCATGTCATGCTGTAGATGGCGATGTCATCCAGGTAGGCACACGCATAGTCCTGGAGACCATCCAGAAGCCGGTCAGCCAGCCTCTGGAAGGTCGCCGGGGCAGTCTTCATCCCGAATGGCATAACGCGAAACTGGAATAAGCCAAACGGTGTGACAAATGCCGACTTGGGAATAGCATCAGGACTAAGGGGAATCTGCCAGTAGCCTTTGCATAGATCGATGGTGGTCAAATACTTTGCCCCTGCCATGCAGCTTGGAACTTGTTCTGTCTAGTGGGCTCTAACACCAGGACCTTCTGCCCTATTTCCAAGGTGCGCTCTCTGGCCCTCCGATCGTACCATACGCGCTGGCGCCGCTGGGCCACTTCCATGTTCCCACGTACAGCCTGGGTCAGCTCCTGTAGGCGGTCCCGGAATTCCAGCACATAGGGTACAATAGGTACCCCTTCTATGATGCCCTCCCCTTCCCAGTGTTTTAGCACTAAATCTAGGGGTCCCCTTACCCGTCTCCCGTATACTAGTTTGAAGGGGGAGAACCCCATGGATTCTTGGGGCACCTCTCGATAGGCAAACAGGAGGTGAGGCAAGAATTTCTCCCAGTCCCTGTAGGTCCTGGTAAAAGTCCCAATGAGTTGTTTTAACGTCCCGTTAAAGCGTTCACACAACCCATTGGTTTGCGGGTGGTACGGGGCGCTTTTAATGGACTTTACGCCGCACAGCTTCCACAGTTGATTGGTCACCTCTGCTGTAAACTGGGTACCCTGGTCCGAGATAATCTCCCGGGGAAATCCAACCCGTGAGAAAACCTGGAGCAGGGCAGCCGCCACCGTCTCTGCCAGTATGTTAGGTAACGCAACCGCCTCTGGATACCGTATGGCATAATCTACCACTGTCAATATATACCTTTTCCCTGACGGACTGGGTTTGGCTAACGGCCCTATCAGATCGACCGCTACTCGGCTAAATGGTTCCTCCACAATGGGGAGGGGGCGTAATTTGGCCTTGCATCGATCTCCCCTCTTGCCAATGGGCTGGCAACTGTCACAGGTCTGGCAGTATTGACGAACATCATAGGTTACCCCCGGCCAAAAGAAGTTTTGTGTCAGACGGGAAACCACTGGGTAAATCTCACATGGAGAAGGACTTGGGGATCCTAGTTAATGATAAACTTACCTGGAGCAGCCAGTGCCAGGCAGCAGCTGCCAAGGCAAACAGGATCATGGGGTGCATTAAAAGAGGTCTGGATACACATGATGAGAGCATTATACTGCCTCTGTACAAATCCCTAGTTAGACCGCACATGGAGTACTGTGTCCAGTTTTGGGCACCGGTGCTCAGGAAGGATATAATGGAACTAGAGAGAGTACAACGGAGGGCAACAAAATTAATAAAGGGGATGGGAGAACTACAATACCCAGATAAATTAGCGAAATTAGGATTATTTAGTCTAGAAAAAAGACGACTAAGGGGCGATCTAATAACCATGTATAAGTATATAAGGGGACAATACAAATATCTCGCTGAGGATCTGTTTATACCAAGGAAGGTGACGGGCACAAGGGGGCATTCTTTGCGTCTGGAGGAGAGAAGGTTTTTCCACCAACATAGAAGAGGATTCTTTACTGTTAGGGCAGTGAGAATCTGGAATTGCTTGCCTGAGGAGGTGGTGATGGCGAACTCAGTCGAGGGGTTCAAGAGAGGCCTGGATGTCTTCCTGGAGCAGAACAATATTGTATTATACAATTATTAGGTTCTGTAGAAGGACGTGGATCTGGGGATTTATTATGATGGAATATAGGCTGAACTGGATGGACAAATGTCTTTTTTCGGCCTTACTAACTATGTTACTATGTTACTATGTAGACGATGCCTGGTGTGACTGACGCCGAAGTGCCCAGCCAAGGGTATGTCATGAGAGATTCGCAGTAACTCCTGCCTATACTTCTTGGGAACTACCAGCTGTCGTTTTATAGTGGGGCTCGTCCCTGTGTGGTGCTGCTCTGTCATCCGGTAGAGGAGTCCCTGCTTCCATAATAACTGTTCCCCTTCCAGTACCCCTCTCCCCTCCTGTGCCTTCCCGCGATATCCCTCCAATGAAGGATCCTCAATTAACTCCCTCTTAAATTCCTCTGGGGTGGCCCAAGAAATATGTCTGGCTATGGGAATACGTGTAGGACTGGGGTGTCTTACCTGGGCCTCCTCTGAGTGTGATTCTGCCTCCGCAGCTCGAGCTTGTCTCCGGGTGGTCACAGGATATGTCTCAGCCAGAGGGGCAACCGAGAAGGCAGACAACATGGGCCCCAAGTCATTTCCCAGCAAAACGTCTGCAGGTAAATCCTCCATCAAGCCGACCTCAACAAGGCCATCCCCAACTCCCCAGTTCAGGTGAATCCTGGCAGTGGGTAGTCGATGTATGGCTCCCCCGGCTACACGGACTGCCACTGTCCGGTCCGTCTTCTCTTGGTCCCGGACGAGATGAGGCTTCACAAGGGTCAAAGTTGCTCCGGAATCTCTTAGTCCCTGCATACGTTTCCCATTAACCCACACGACCTGTCGATGCTGTTGTCGATTATCTGCCCGGGCTGCCTGCACGGGGTCTACTTCATGCAGCACTTCCTCTATCTCTTCCACCCCTTGCTTAGTTGTAGCCCCCAATGCTGGGTCAGCTTTGCCTTGTTAGCAGTGTACAGCGGCCCGGCTGAAGGTAGCTGTTCCCGCCTTTGGCCACTGGGTACGCAGAGACCGGTTGGGACATTGTCTTTGCAGGTGGCCCAGCTGATGGCAGGTGTGGCATCGCGGCTCAGGGGGACTGTGGTAGGTCGGGCTTTGAGCTGGTCTCTCAACAATCTTCTGTGGTTTGGGGGCTTCCAGACCCATGGGAGGACCCCTAGTGACCATCTTTGATCCTGACAACTGAGGTCTCCTGGCGTCATGATGTTCATCGGCCAGACGAGCGGCTTCCTCAAGAGTCATTGGCCGCCTGTCCCGAAGCCATTCCTGTGTCTCGGGGGTTAGTCCATTAAAGAATTGTTCTAACAAGAAGAGCTGGAGGACGTCCTCCTTAGTGGTTGCTTGGCTCCCTTGTACCCACTGTAGCAGTGACCGCCGTAATTTACAGGCCCATTCAGCGTGGGTATCGGTTACTCGTTTTATAAGTCCGCGGAACTTTTGGCGGTATGCCTCTGGCGTCAGCGCATACCGAGCCAAGATCACTTCTTTGATGCGCTCATAGTCCATACAGTCCTCATCAGGTACCGTGCGATAGGCGTCCGCTGCCCGGCCTGTCAGCTTGCTGGCCAGAATCTGCACCCGTTCCTCCGGCTTCACTTGATGCAGGGCACACTGCCGCTCAAAGTCCTGCAGAAAGCCATCAATGTCTTCCTCTGCCTCCCCCAACTGTCGGAAGGCATTATACTGGATCTTTTTGTGGCTTACTGTTGAAGGTACCTGAGCGGAGGCCAGAGCTCCCCCTGCTCGCTGACTCTCCTCTCTCCGCTCTGCCATCTCCATCTTGGCCAGCTCCACTTTGGTCCGCTCTGCCATCGCCATCTTGGTTAGCTCTATCCTGTTCCGCTCGGCCATCTCTTCCTTCAGATCAGTACGCACATCAGCCATCACCTCTCGTATGAGCTCTACTGCAGGGTTTGGGCCATAGAACGCCAGTCTGTTCTTTACCTCCCTCTGGAATTCAGTCTCCTCCACGTTCACATTGGGGGGCGCTGCACTGTTGTGTTCCATGATGGCTGCTATCAAATCCGCTTTTGTTTTGTTGCTGGCGATTAACCCTCTGGCTTCCACCAGATCTTTTAATGTAGTCCTCTTTAATTTCTGGTAGTTGTCTTCCATTCATTCCTTTCCTCCTGTAGAAGGGGTATCACATCCCGCTGTCTGCCACCAGTGTAACGGGGTCTTCAGTGCTGTAGTACCTCTTTCAGTACCACCCCATGGGTCAGGAGGTCCACTCTGCTTTGGCTAGAGTCTGAATGAAGGACGCTGGCAGGAATTTCTTGATTACATGAGAGCATATAAAAGCTGACTGCTTCCTCACGTGTTTCCAGTCTAAAGGCCCCGTCTCACATAACGACGCTTCAGCGATCCCGACAACGATACGACCTGTCCGGGATCGTTGCTGCATCGCTGTGAGGTCGCTGGTGAGATGTCAAACAGTGCGATCTTCACAACGCTGCTGCGGCGACCTGTAGCGACCTGTACAACGATGTCGTTCGTCGTTGTGACCCAGTCACATGGCTGCTATTATAACGATACAGACCTCGATGAGGGACGTCTTGTGTGACGTTGTAGTCACACAGGCGTGCCTTTGAGTTGTCTGTACCGCCCCCATTCAGTTACGATTGGTGGTCGCTACTGCGTTCTGATTGGTCGGCGGCCTTGCCATATGAGGCGACACGATAGCTCTTCCGTCGTTTGTTCCTGAGCGCATGGTGGATTGCAGATCGTTGTAGAGTTCTCCGGCCTGCACTCTTCCGTCCTTTGTTCCTGGGCGCGTGGTGGATTGCAGATCGTTGTAGAGTTCTCCAGCCTGCGACTTCTATTCGTTTGTATTCTTCAACGGTTCTTCGGATATCTATTATTTGTGCACGGTAAGTATCATTTGAGGTCTCAAATGCGTTTCCATTTCCTTTCCATTCCCTATGGTACACTGGGTACCTATTAATCTGCTATCTTTGTTCTGGAAGGAGGGAGGGAGGCCTTTGTTGGTATGTGTGTACATATACTTTTCCACATGGAGCCATTTTAGGTAGTCTTGTGGGTACAGAGTGACCGCAGACAGGGTTACAAGGCCTTATTTTTTAAATAATAGATTTGGCTCTATGCCGGTTCCATTTGCATGGCAGGGGTACACAGGCAGCATTGGTGTGGTCAGTGGAGGACTATTGGAAGGAGGGACTGCAGACTGGCAGATATTATTAGCAGTCCAGGCACATTGTTCTCTATTTTACATTCACAGTAGTGTGGCTCATACAATAACTCTTTTAAAAATGTTGTTAAAAATTTTCCATATATGCTCACTGTATGCTATTCTTTCTTTCAGATGTCTTTCAATACCGAGGAGTTTGTACGGGAACTAATTGATATGTATCGATTCCTGCCCTGCCTTTGGCAGATTAAATCTGCTGACTACAGCAACCGGAATAAGAAGAGGGAGGCATTTGCACAACTGGTTGCTCTATTTAAGCGGCATGACCCCAGCGAGAAGGTGGATGAGAGTGTTGTCCGCAAAAAAATCCAGGGTCTACGCACAGTTTATAAAAAGGAGCTCAACAAGGTGGTGAAGTCCAAGAAGTCTGGTGCCGCCACAGACGAGGTTTATGTGCCATCATTATGGTACTTTGACTTGCTTGGCTTCACCCGTGACCAGGAGCTCCCGCGCAGAATGGCATCTTCAATGCGGCAGACCACGGATGTAGACCCTGTGATCCCAACTGACACCCCTGTTGGAGATGTAAGTACCTTCTTTGCTTGCTTCCATGTAAAAAGCTTTTAAACTGTGTCTCTCATGCCATAGTAGAGTAGAAATTAGTACCGTATTTTCCGGCGTATAAGACGACTTTTTAACCCCTGAAAATCTTCTTAAAAGTCGGGGGTCGTCTTATACGCCGGGAATCGTCTTGTACGCCGGTGTATATGGTGGGTGGGGAGGGGGAGTGGTCCTGATGACGACGAGGGGGCGTCTCACAGGAATGTGAGTATCCCCCATTACCTTATCGTAGCGCTGCAGCGTGGGGGTCTCTGTGCTGGGAGCGGCGGCTGCTGTGCTGTGGTGCGGCGGCTCCTCTTCTGTGTGGGGCCTCTGTGCTGTGGGGTGGCGGCGGCGGCGGCGTATCTTTATCCAGTTGGGGCTCCTCCGGCATCTCCTTAAGCCCTGGAGGCCCCGCCGGCAACTCCATCGGTGCAATGTGGTGGCCTCTGCGCATGCTCAGATTCAGATCTCGTCCCGAAATCTCGGGCATGAGATCTGAATCTGAGCAGCGGCCATTTTCCCGGAGGCCACCACATTGCACCGATGGAGTTGCCGGCGGGGCCTCCAGGGCTTAAGGAGATGCCGGAGGAGCCCCAACTGCATAAAGATACGCCGCCGCCTCCGCCGCCACCCCACAGCACAGAGGCCCCACACAGAAGAGGAGCCGCCGCACCACAGCACAGCAGCCGCCGCAGGGCTGCCACTAGAAATTTCGGGGCCCCATACTGGCAACATTTTCGGGGCCCCCTTAAGACTCCGCCCAGGCTCCACCCCAGCCCCGCCTCCAAACCTCAAACTGTCTACAGCACCACCGCTGACTCTTGGAAAAACTACACTTCTCACCAATCACACATTAACAGTTCCCATCACCAGATCACACACATAGCCAGCAGATTTTGTTTTGGCCAAAAGGTTTTTTTAATCTGCCACGATGACAAGGTAGACTCTTTTGGCCGGGCCCTACTCTACTCTAACTTATTAAACATTTGTTAAAATATGCAATACAATTTAGGTATATTTTTATTTATTTTTCAATTTTTCAAATGACCAATAATTCCACATACAAGGGACAAATAACACAACACCATGACCAGACACCACATTATCACCACATAGTGACCTATAATACTATCTACAAGGAATAAATACTGCCACACCATGTGCAGACCACATATTACCACCACAGTGACCGAACAATATCGCATACAAGGGACAAATACCACAGCAGCATGTACAGACCACATATTACCACCACATGGTGACCAACTACATACAAGGAACAAATACCAACACAACATGACCAGACCACATATTACCACCACACGGTGACCGAATAATAGCACGTACAAGGAACAAATGCCACCACACCATGACCAGACCACATATTAACACCACATAGTGACCAAATAATAGCACATACAAGGAACAAATACCACCACACCATGGCCGGACAACATATTACCACCACATTGTGACTGAATAGTACAATACTGATCATTAATAAAAAAAAAAAATACTATCACCATAAGTGCTATTATACATAGATCTGTACTTAGTATGCAGTGTCTGTGTACAGGTAATACAGTGGTCACCGATGCCATTATACACAGGAGCTCTATATATAGTGTCAGTGTACAGGTAATACAGGGATCACCAGTGGCATTATACACAGGAGCTCTATATATAGCGTCAGTGTGCATGTAATACAGTGATCACTAGTGACATTATACACAGGAGCTCTGTATATAGTGTTTAGTGTACAGATAATATAGTGATCACCAGTGACATTATACACAGGAGCTCTGTATACAGTATACAGTGTATGGTGTCAGTGTATAGGTAATACAGGGATCACTAGTGACATGATACACAGGAGCTCTGTATACAGTATATAGTGTATGGTGTCAGTGTACAGTGTTATGACCCCAATGGCGAGGGTCTCAGAGGAACGTGGAAGTATGCAAGATACAAAAATCCAGCTCATAGGGCAGTGGTAACTGGGTTGACCATATATCTACTCCTAACGCCAACACTAGCAGTAGCCGGGGATCATTCCTACGTTGATTCTAGATGACACGCGCCAGCCGGAGAATCTAACTACCCCTAGTAGAAGAAAACAAAGACCTCTCTTGCCTCCAGAGAAAGGGACCCCAAAGCAGGATAGAAGCCCCCCACAAATAATAACGGTGAGGTAAGAGGAAATGACAAACACAGAAATGAACCAGGTATAGCACAGAGAGGCCCGCTTACTAATAGCAGAATAAAGAAAGGTAACTTATATGGTCAACAAAAACCCTAACAAAATCCACACTGGAAATTCAAGAACCCCCGAACCGTCTAACGGTCCGGGGGGAGAACACCAGCCCCCTAGAGCTTCCAGCAAAGATCAGGAAATAGATTTGGAACAAGCTGGACAAAAATACAAAACAAAACAAATAGCAAAAAGCAAATAGCTGACTTAGCTGATATAACCGGAACCAGGATCAGTAGACAAGAGCACAGCAGATTAGCTCTGATAACTACGTTGCCAGGCATTGAACTGAAGGTCCAGGGAGCTTATATAGCAACACCCCTAACTGACGACCCAGGTGCGGAAAAAAGGAATGACAGAAAAACCAGAGTCAAAAAACTAGTAACCACTAGAGGGAGCCAAAAAGCAAATTCACAACAGTACCCCCCCCTTAGTGAGGGGTCACCGAACCCTCACCACGACCACCAGGGCGATCAGGATGAGCGGCATGAAAGGCACGAACTAAATCGGCCGCATGAACATCAGAGGCGACCACCCAGGAATTATCCTCCTGACCATAGCCCTTCCACTTGACCAGGTACTGAAGCCTCCGCCTGGAGAGGCGCGAATCCAAGATCTTCTCCACCACGTACTCCAACTCGCCCTCAACCAACACCGGAGCAGGCGGCTCAGCAGAAGGAACTACAGGCACAACGTACCGCCGCAACAAGGACCTATGAAATACATTGTGAATAGCAAACGACACAGGAAGATCCAGACGAAAAGACACAGGATTAAGGATTTCCAATATCTTGTAAGGACCAATGAAGCGAGGTTTAAATTTGGGAGAGGAGACCTTCATAGGAATAAAGCGAGAAGAAAGCCACACCAAATCCCCAACGCGTAGTCGGGGACCCACACCGCGGCGGCGGTTGGCAAAGCGCTGAGCCCTCTCCTGTGACAACTTCAAGTTGTCCACCACATGATTCCAGATCTGCTGCAACCTATCCACCACAGAATCCACCCCAGGACAGTCAGAAGGCTCCACATGACCCGAAGAAAAGCGAGGGTGGAAACCAGAGTTGCAGAAAAAAGGCGAAACCAAGGTGGCGGAACTAGCCCGATTATTAAGGGCAAACTCAGCCAACGGCAAGAATGTCACCCAATCGTCCTGATCAGCAGAGACAAAGCACCTCAAATAAGCCTCCAAAGTCTGGTTGGTTCGCTCCGTCTGTCCATTAGTCTGAGGATGGAAAGCAGATGAAAACGACAAATCAATGCCCATCCTATTACAAAAGGATCGCCAGAACCTAGAAACGAACTGGGATCCTCTGTCTGACACAATATTCTCAGGGATGCCGTGCAAACGAACCACGTTCTGGAAAAACACAGGAACCAGATCGGAAGAGGAAGGCAGCTTAGGCAAAGGAACCAAATGGACCATCTTGGAGAAGCGATCACATATCACCCAGATGACAGACATGCCCTGAGACACCGGAAGATCAGAAATGAAATCCATGGAGATATGTGTCCAAGGTCTCTTCGGGACAGGCAAGGGCAAGAGCAACCCGCTGGCACGAGAACAGCAAGGTTTAGCTCGAGCACAAGTACCACAGGACTGCACAAATGACCGCACATCCCTTGACAAGGAAGGCCACCAAAAGGACCTGGCCACCAGATCTCTGGTGCCAAAAATTCCCGGGTGACCTGCCAACACTGAGGAATGAACCTCGGAAATGACTCTGCTGGTCCATTTATCCGGGACAAACAGTCTGTCAGGTGGACAAGACTCAGGCCTATCAGCCTGAAATCTCTGCAACACACGTCGCAGATCTGGAGAAATAGCTGACAAGATAACTCCATCCTTAAGGATACCAACAGGATCAGCGACTCCAGGAGCATCAGGCACAAAGCTCCTAGAAAGAGCATCGGCCTTCACATTCTTTGAACCAGGTAAATACGAGACAACAAAATCAAAGCGGGAGAAAAACAATGACCAGCGGGCCTGTCTCGGATTAAGGCGTTTAGCAGACTCGAGATACATCAGATTTTTGTGATCAGTCAAGACCACCACACGATGCTTAGCACCCTCGAGCCAATGACGCCACTCCTCAAATGCCCATTTCATGGCCAACAACTCCCGATTGCCCACATCATAATTTCGCTCGGCAGGCGAAAATTTCCTAGAGAAAAAGGCACAAGGTTTCATAACAGAGCAACCAGGGCCTCTCTGCGACAAAACGGCCCCTGCTCCAATCTCTGAAGCATCCACCTCAACCTGAAAGGGAAGTGAGATATCGGGCTGGCACAAAACAGGCGCCGAAGTAAACCGGCGTTTTAACTCCTGGAAAGCCTCCACGGCAGCAGGAGCCCAGTTAGCTACATCGGAGCCCTTCTTGGTCATATCCGTCAAAGGTTTCACAATGCTAGAAAAATTTGCGATAAAACGACGGTAGAAGTTAGCGAAACCCAAGAACTTCTGAAGACTCTTAACTGACGAGGGCTGAGTCCAATCAAGAATAGCTCGGACCTTGACTGGGTCCATCTCCACAGCAGAAGGGGAAAAAATGAACCCCAAAAAGGGAACCTTCTGTACACCAAAGAGACACTTTGAGCCCTTGACAAACAAAGAATTTTCACGCAAAATTTTAAAGACCAACCTGACCTGCTCCACATGCGAGTCCCAATTATCAGAAAAAACCAAAATATCATCCAGATAAACTATCAAAAATTTATCCAGATACTTCCGGAAAATGTCATGCATAAAGGACTGAAAAACTGAAGGCGCATTGGAGAGCCCAAAAGGCATCACCAAGTACTCAAAATGACCTTCGGGCGTATTGAATGCGGTTTTCCATTCATCACCTTGCTTAATGCGCACAAGGTTGTACGCACCACGAAGGTCTATCTTGGTGAACCACTTGGCACCTTTAATCCGGGCAAACAAGTCAGACAACAGCGGCAAAGGATACTGAAATTTGACAGTGATCTTATTTAAAAGCCGATAATCAATACAAGGCCTCAAAGATCCGTCCTTTTTAGCCACAAAAAAGAATCCTGCCCCAAGAGGGGAAGAAGAAGGACGAATATGTCCTTTCTCCAGAGACTCCTTGATATACGAACGCATAGCGGTATGTTCAGGTACCGACAGATTAAACAGTCTTCCCTTAGGAAATTTACTGCCTGGGATCAAATCTATAGCACAGTCACAGTCCCTATGAGGAGGCAATGCACTGGACCTGGACTCGCTAAAGACATCCTGATAATCAGACAAATACTCCGGAACTTCCGAAGGCGTAGAAGAAGCAATAGACACAGGTAGGGAATCCCCATGAATACCACGACAGCCCCAACTTGACACTGACATAGCCTTCCAGTCCAGGACGGGATTATGGGTCTGTAACCATGGCAGCCCTAAAACAACCAAATCATGCATTTTATGTAAAACAAGAAAACGTATCACCTCGCGGTGTTCAGGAGTCATGCACATGGTAACCTGTGTCCAATACTGCGGTTTATTTGCTGCCAATGGCGTAGCATCAATACCCCTAAGAGGAATAGGATTTTCTAATGGTTCAAGAATAAAACCACAGTGCTTAGCAAATGACAGATCCATAAGACTCAGGGCAGCACCTGAATCGACAAACGCCATGACAGGATAAGATGACAGTGAGCAAATCAAAGTTACAGACAGAATAAATTTAGGTTGCAAATTACCAACGGTGACCGGACTAACAACCTTAGCTATACGTTTAGAGCATGCTGAGATAACATGTGTAGAATCACCACAGTAGTAACACAAGCCATTCCGGCGTCTATGAATTTTCCGCTCATTTCTAGACAGGATTCTATCACATTGCATTAAATCAGGTGTCTGTTCAGACAACACCATGAGGGATTTTGCGGTTTTTCTATCACATTGCACCGAATTAGGTGTCTGTTCAGACAACACCATGAGGGAATTTGCGGTTTTGCGCTCCCGCAACCGCCGGTCAATTTGAATAGCCAGTGCCATAGTATCATTCAGACCTGTGGGAATGGGAAAACCCACCATAACATTCTTAATGGCATCAGAAAGGCCATTTCTAAAATTAGCGGCCAGTGCACACTCGTTCCAATGTGTCAGCACGGACCATTTCCGAAATTTTTGGCAGTACACTTCAGCCTCGTCCTGCCCCTGAGACATAGCCAGCAAGGCCTTTTCTGCCTGAATCTCAAGATTGGGTTCCTCATAAAGTAAACCGAGCGCCAGAAAAAACGCATCAATATCGGCCAATGCCGGATCTCCAGGCGCCAGCGAAAAAGCCCAATCTTGAGGGTCGCCCCGTAAGAACGAAATAACAATTTTTACTTGCTGAGCGGAGTCTCCAGATGAACAGGGTCTCAGGGACAAAAACAATTTGCAATTATTCATGAAATTCCTAAACTTAAACCTGTCTCCGGAAAACAGTTCAGGAATCGGTATCTTAGGTTCTGACCTAGGACTTCTGATAACATAGTCTTGTAAGCCCTGCACACGAGTAGCCAGCTGGTCCACACTTGTAATCAAGGTCTGGACATTCATGTCTGCAGCAAGCTTAAGCCACTCTGAGGTGAAGGGGAGGAAGAAAAAAAAAAATGAGAGAGGGAAAAAAAAAACTCAGAATCTTCTTTCTTGTAATCCCTCTTTTGCAATGCATTACACATATAATATGGGCCTGGCAAACTGTTATGACCCCAATGGCGAGGGTCTCAGAGGAACGTGGAAGTATGCAAGATACAAAAATCCAGCTCATAGGGCAGTGGTAACTGGGTTGACCATATATCTACTCCTAACGCCAACACTAGCAGTAGCCGGGGATCATTCCTACGTTGATTCTAGATGACACGCGCCAGCCGGAGAATCTAACTACCCCTAGTAGAAGAAAACAAAGACCTCTCTTGCCTCCAGAGAAAGGGACCCCAAAGCAGGATAGAAGCCCCCCACAAATAATAACGGTGAGGTAAGAGGAAATGACAAACACAGAAATGAACCAGGTATAGCACAGAGAGGCCCGCTTACTAATAGCAGAATAAAGAAAGGTAACTTATATGGTCAACAAAAACCCTAACAAAATCCACACTGGAAATTCAAGAACCCCCGAACCGTCTAACGGTCCGGGGGGAGAACACCAGCCCCCTAGAGCTTCCAGCAAAGATCAGGAAATAGATTTGGAACAAGCTGGACAAAAATACAAAACAAAACAAATAGCAAAAAGCAAATAGCTGACTTAGCTGATATAACCGGAACCAGGATCAGTAGACAAGAGCACAGCAGATTAGCTCTGATAACTACGTTGCCAGGCATTGAACTGAAGGTCCAGGGAGCTTATATAGCAACACCCCTAACTGACGACCCAGGTGCGGAAAAAAGGAATGACAGAAAAACCAGAGTCAAAAAACTAGTAACCACTAGAGGGAGCCAAAAAGCAAATTCACAACAGTACAGGTAACATACTGACTCACCAGTGATGTCTCTAGCTGAAGTCCTTCATCTTTGCGTTTCTTTTTAATCCAGCGCATCCCCCATTACCTTATCGTAGCGCTGCAGCGTGGGGGTCTCTGTGCTGGGAGCGGCGGCTGCTGTGCTGTGGTGCGGCGGCTCCTCTTCTGTGTGGGGCCTCTGTGCTGTGGGGTGGCGGCGGCGGCGGCGTATCTTTATCCAGTTGGGGCTCCTCCGGCATCTCCTTAAGCCCTGGAGGCCCCGCCGGCAACTCCATCGGTGCAATGTGGTGGCCTCTGCGCATGCTCAGATTCAGATCTCGTCCCGAAATCTCGGGCATGAGATCTGAATCTGAGCAGCGGCCATTTTCCCGGAGGCCACCACATTGCACCGATGGAGTTGCCGGCGGGGCCTCCAGGGCTTAAGGAGATGCCGGAGGAGCCCCAACTGCATAAAGATACGCCGCCGCCTCCGCCGCCACCCCACAGCACAGAGGCCCCACACAGAAGAGGAGCCGCCGCACCACAGCACAGCAGCCGCCGCAGGGCTGCCACTAGAAATTTCGGGGCCCCATACTGGCAACATTTTCGGGGCCCCCTTAAGACTCCGCCCAGGCTCCACCCCAGCCCCGCCTCCAAACCTCAAACTGTCTACAGCACCACCGCTGACTCTTGGAAAAACTACACTTCTCACCAATCACACATTAACAGTTCCCATCACCAGATCACACACATAGCCAGCAGATTTTGTTTTGGCCAAAAGGTTTTTTTAATCTGCCACGATGACAAGGTAGACTCTTTTGGCCGGGCCCTACTCTACTCTAACTTATTAAACATTTGTTAAAATATGCAATACAATTTAGGTATATTTTTATTTATTTTTCAATTTTTCAAATGACCAATAATTCCACATACAAGGGACAAATAACACAACACCATGACCAGACACCACATTATCACCACATAGTGACCTATAATACTATCTACAAGGAATAAATACTGCCACACCATGTGCAGACCACATATTACCACCACAGTGACCGAACAATATCGCATACAAGGGACAAATACCACAGCAGCATGTACAGACCACATATTACCACCACATGGTGACCAACTACATACAAGGAACAAATACCAACACAACATGACCAGACCACATATTACCACCACACGGTGACCGAATAATAGCACGTACAAGGAACAAATGCCACCACACCATGACCAGACCACATATTAACACCACATAGTGACCAAATAATAGCACATACAAGGAACAAATACCACCACACCATGGCCGGACAACATATTACCACCACATTGTGACTGAATAGTACAATACTGATCATTAATAAAAAAAAAAAATACTATCACCATAAGTGCTATTATACATAGATCTGTACTTAGTATGCAGTGTCTGTGTACAGGTAATACAGTGGTCACCGATGCCATTATACACAGGAGCTCTATATATAGTGTCAGTGTACAGGTAATACAGGGATCACCAGTGGCATTATACACAGGAGCTCTATATATAGCGTCAGTGTGCATGTAATACAGTGATCACTAGTGACATTATACACAGGAGCTCTGTATATAGTGTTTAGTGTACAGATAATATAGTGATCACCAGTGACATTATACACAGGAGCTCTGTATACAGTATACAGTGTATGGTGTCAGTGTATAGGTAATACAGGGATCACTAGTGACATGATACACAGGAGCTCTGTATACAGTATATAGTGTATGGTGTCAGTGTACAGGTAACATACTGACTCACCAGTGATGTCTCTAGCTGAAGTCCTTCATCTTTGCGTTTCTTTTTAATCCAGCGCAGACCGCCATCACTTCTTTCAGCCAGGACTCGTCTCTGCATAAAATAACACAGTTATCTAGAGCACCGCTTCCAGAGCACATTCCCCACTTTTTTCCTTTCTTCTACACTACACATCTGAATACAGAAATTCACCCACCATTAATATATACTGTAATTGGTTATTATGCAACCCACCATTCCAAATATAAATTATAATACGCCACTGAGCCCCTTCTAGCTATACATAGCCACTTTCCCCATTTAATATATAAATTAATTAGCACCTGTACTCTTTCTCCCAATTTATTTCCAGTCACTTTATCCTCAACGATCCCACTATGCGCCTCCCGCTCTAACCCTAACTCCGATTCATTATAGTTACATGCCCCTTCTGCCTCAATTCATTGTCATGTCTTCTCTCTCTCCCACCCTCTATTCATTATCAACTGCTCTTCCCCACCCTCAAAATTCATTATTTGCTCTCCCTACCTTCAATATACCATTGGCTCTCCCCACCCCCACCTACAATTCAATTGCTGTCCACCGTCCCTCACACTCACTTGATGTGCATGCAGTCCCCATCACCCCCACTTCATCATTTGCAGTTCACCTTACTTCATCATTTAGTCCCCTATCCCCCTTCACTTCATCTGCAGTCCCCCTTGCTTTATCATTTGCAGCCCCCTATCATTTCATCATGTGCAGTACCCCCTCAAACACACTTCATCATCTGCAGCCCCCTATCATTTCGTCATGCGCAGTGCCCCCTCAAACACACTTCATCATCTGCAGCCCCCTATCATTTCATCATGCGCAGTGCCCCCTTAAACACACTTCATCATCTGCAGCCCCCTATCATTTCGTCATGCGCAGTGCCCCCTCAAACACACTTCATCATCTGCAGCCCCCTATCATTTCATCATGCGCAGTGCCCCCTCAAACACACTTCATCATCTGCAGCCCCCTATCATTTCATCATGCGCAGTGCCCCCTCAAACACACTTCATCATCTGCAGCCCCCTATCATTTCATCATGCACAGTGCCCCCTCAAATACACTTCATCATCTGCAGTCTCACTCTCACCCACCTCACCCATTTAAAAAAACAAAAATAAAAATGTTTTTTATACTTACCTCAGTCGTTCCGGGGCGTCTAGTGTTTCCAGCAGTGAAGCAGCAGCTAGAATGTATGGGCTGCTGAGAGGACCTGACAGGAGCCCCTACATTCTAGCACATTCACTACTGAGACTGCTAGAATCAGAGGTGTAGCTAGGGTTTCAACTTAGGGGGGGGGGGGGGTGAAACATCTGAGTGGGCCCCTAACCAGCTAGTTGTGAATATAGGGGAACCTCAGAATATGACCCTACTGTTATTGAAAATAAATCTCTATACAAAAACGAACATTGACTTTACCGCCATATTGTGACCATATGCAACTTTGATGGTCACAATACTCCGAGTGCCCCTATAACAATGATTCTTAAGTGCCCACTTAACATTTAATAATGTCCCCTAAGTTCCCTCATGTACTGCTCCATTATACACAGTATGGTGAGCTTAAAGCTTCCCTATACACCGTCTAAGGCCCCCACAGCTCCCCTATACACCGTATGATGATTCTATAACTCCCCGATACACTGTATGATGTTCTCACTGCTCCCCTCTACACAGTATGATGTTCCCACTTCTCCCCTATTTACACAGTATGATGTTCCCACTGCTCCCCTATAGATAACGAGCCCAATGCTCCCCTATACACAATATAATGCTGACAGAACTCCACTATAGAAAGTATAATGCCCCCCAGAGCTCCCCTATATACAGTGTAATGGGCCAACAGCTCCCATATGCACAATATGCCTTCACAGTTTCCTATACCCAGTATGATGGGCCGGCAGCTCCCGTCAAACAGTATGATGCCCCTCACAGTTCCCCTGTACACAGTATGATGGGCACACAGCTTCCTTATACACAGTATGATGGGCCCGCAGCTCCCTTATACACAGTATGATGGGCCCGCAGCTCCCTTATACACAGTATGATGGGCCCGCAGCTCCCTTACAAACAGTATGCTGGGCCCACAGCTTCCTTATACACAGTATGCTGGGCCCACAGCTTCCTTATACACAGTATGATGGGCCCGCAGCTCCCTTATACACAGTATGATGGGCCCGCAGCTCCCTTATACACAGTATGATGGGCCCGCAGCTCCCTTATATATAGTATGATGGGCCCGCAGCTCCCATATATACAGTATGATGGGCCCGCAGCTCCCTTATACACAGTGTGATGGGCCCATAGCTCCCTTATACATAGTATGATTGGCCCGCAGCTCCCTTATACACAGTATGATGGGCCCACAGCTCCCGTATACACAGTATGATTGGCCCGCAGCTCCCTTATACACAGTGTGATGGGCCGACAGCTCCCGTCTACACAGTATGATGGGCCCGCAGCTCCCGTATACATAGTATGATAGGCCCGCAGCTCCCTTATACACAGTATGATGGACCCCAGCTCCTTTATACAGAGTATGATGGGCCCGCAGCTCCCGTATACACAGTATGATGGACCCCCAGCTCCCTTATACACAGTATGATGTGCCCACAGCTTCCTTATACACAGTATGATGGGCCCGCAGCTCCCGTATACACAGTATGATGGATTCACAGCTCCCGTATACACAGTATGATGGACCCCCAGCTCCCTTATACACAGTATGATGGGCCCGCAGCTCCTGTATACACAGTATGATGGGCCTGCAGCTCCCGTATACACAGTATGATGGACTTACCGCTCCCGTATACACAGTATGATGGACTTACAGCTCCCGTATACACAGTATGATGGACCCGCAGCTCCCGTATACACAGTATGATGGACCCGCAGCTCCCTTATACACAGTATGATGTGTGCACAGCTACCTTATACACAGTATGATGGACCCGCAGCTCCCGTATACACAGTATGATGGACATTTACTCATCCTCCGGCGTATTCAGTATTTTGGGGCACTGCTGCAGTGCCGCTGCTCAAACTTGTGAGCGTAGCTTCTGACAGGCCAGAAGTTAGAAGCTATGTCAAAAGCGCTCAATGTAAGACTATGAGGCTATGTGCACTTTGTTGCGGATTTACTGCGGATTTCCTGTGTTTTTTGTGCAGATTTCACCTGCGTTTTACCACCTGCGGAATCCTATACAGGAGCAGGTGTAAAATGCTGCGGAATCTGCAAATAGAATTGACATGCTACGGAAAATACAATGCAGCGTTTCCGCACCATGTGCACTGTGGATTTGGTTTTCCATAGGTTTAAATGGTACTGTAAACCAGATGGAAAACTGCTGCAGATCCGCAGCGGCCAATCCGCACCGTGTGCACATAGCCTGAGAGTGAGAACGAGGCCAGAACGAGGCTCCCACAGACTCACACTGATTAGTGACCTCTGCGCTGCTCCATGAAACACTGGAGCCTCGGACAGGTCACAAACTGCAGGAGACGGAGCCAAGCAGAGACTAAGGCTACGTTCACATTTGCGTTTGGCGCCGCAGCGTCCCCGCATGCGTCATGCGCCCCTATATTTAACATGGGGGCGCATGGACATGCGTTGCACTTGCGTTTTTTGACGCATGCGTCGCTGTGGTGCATGCGTCAGGGCGCAGAGGACGCAGCAGGTTGCAGTTTTTTCTGCGCCCAAAACCATGCAAAAGTGGACACATGCGTCACAAAACGCTGCGTTGTGCATGCGTTCACATTTGCGTTGTGCGTTGCGTCACCGACGCTGCACCGCACAACGCAAATGTGAACAGATGAAGGTGAGTATCAGACAGGGGGCAGGGGACGAGGATTTTCCGCACCTGGAAGTGGTGCTGTAAATGTGATGCAGCTCTTATTTACTGTATGGGGGCTCCTTATACTAACACTCATAAAATACCCAGGTGGTACATATCAAAGGCCCCCTACCCCCATCTCCAGCCTCCCCGTACATATACTATCATAACTGTTGTGAATTTGGTTTTTGGGCTCCCCCGGTGGTCACTGGTGGTACTGGACTTGTGTGTTTCACTTTCTCTGTTCACCTGTTTCCATCAGGATATGGGAGTATCCTATTTAGCCTTGCTGCTCAGTCATTCTAGTGCCAGCTATCAATGTAACCAGAGCCTTTCTGTTGCATGTTCCTGCTCCTAGTCTTCTGATCAGCTAAGTTGGACTCTTAGTCCTAAGTTTGTTTTGCATTTTTGTTCCAGTTCACAGTTATGTTATTTTTCTGTAGCTGGAAGCTCTTTCGGGCTGAAATTACCACTCCGGTGTCATGAGTTGACACATGAGTCTTAAAGTAATTTCAGGATGGTATTTTAAAAAGGGTTTTCAGCTGACCGTGAAGTCCCCTTTTGTATTTTCCTACTATCTAGTAAGCGGACCTCGCTTTGCTGAACCTACCTTCATACTACGTATGTCTTTTCCTCTGAATTCACCGTCAATATATGTGGGGGGCTTCTGTCTCCTTTTTGGGGAATTTCTCTAGAGGTAAGCCAGGTCTGTTTTTCCTCTATTAGGGTTAGTTAGTCCTCCGGCTGGCGCTGGGCGTCTAGGGATAAAACGTAGGCACGCCACCCGGCCACTATTAGTTGTGTGGTAGGTTTAGCTCACGGTCAGCTCGAGATTCCATCACCCAAGAGCTAGTCCTTATTTATGTTTTTCTGACGTTCTCTTGCCATTGGGAACCATGACAGTATAGCCGGCCTAGTGTTAAAACTGTTGGCAGAAGAAAGGAGAGAAAAAGAAGTCTGCAGATTTTTTTTTTTTTTTTTTCTGAGTTTGCTCTATAGTTGACTCAGTGGCATTTCTGCTCTAATTGCAGCCTTTGTCTCTCTCTCTTTCTAATCCTTGAATGGCTCTGATCTCACCTGATTAAAATGGATCCTCAGAGTTTGGCTACAGGTTTGAATAATCTTGCTACGAAGGTTCAACATTTACAGGATTTTGTTATTCATGCTCCTATATCTGAACCTAGAATTCCTTTACCAGAGTTTTTCTCCGGGGATAGATCTCGTTTTCTGAATTTCAAATATAATTGTAAATTGTTTCTTTCTCTGAGATCTCGCTCCGCTGGAGATCCCGCACAGCAGGTTAGGATTGTAATTTCCTTGCTGCGGGGTGACCCTCAAAATTGGGCATTTGCATTGGCACCAGGGGATCCTGCATTGCTCAATGTGGATGCGTTCTTTCTGGCTTTGGGGTTGCTTTATGAGGAACCTAATTTAGAGATTCAGGCTGAAAAAGCCTTGATGGCCCTATCTCAAGGGCAAGATGAAGCTGAAATATACTGCCAAAAATTTCGTAAATGGTCTGTGCTTACTCAGTGGAATGAGTGCGCCCTGGCGGCGAATTTCAGAGAGGGTCTCTCTGATGCCATTAAAGATGTTATGGTGGGGTTCCCTGCGCCTACAGGTCTGAATGAGTCCATGACAATGGCTATTCAGATTGATCGGCGTTTGCGGGAGCGCAAACCTGTGCACCATTTGGCGGTGTCTTCTGAGAAGGCGCCAGAGAATATGCAATGTGATAGAATTCTGTCCAGAAGCGAACGGCAGAATTTTAGGCGAAAAAATGGGTTGTGCTTCTATTGTGGTGATTCAACTCATGTTATATCAGCATGCTCTAAACGTACAAAAAAGGTTGATAAGTCTATTTCAATTGGCACTTTACAGTCTAAGTTTATTCTGTCTGTGACCTTGATTTGTTCATTATCGTCAATTACCGCGGACGCCTATGTCGACTCTGGCGCCGCTTTGAGTCTTATGGATTGGTCCTTTGCCAGGCGTTGTGGGTTTGATCTAGAGCCTCTGGAAGTTCCTATACCTCTGAAGGGTATTGACTCTACGCCATTGGCTAGTAATAAACCACAATACTGGACACAAGTGACTATGCGTATGAATCCAGACCATCAGGAGATGATTCGCTTCCTTGTGTTGTACAATCTACATGATGTTTTGGTGCTCGGATTGCCATGGTTACAATCCCATAACCCAGTCCTTAACTGGAAAGCAATGTCTGTGTTAAGCTGGGGATGTCAGGGGGCTCATGGGGACGTACCTTTGGTTTCCATTTCGTCATCTATTCCCTCTGAGATTCCGGAATTTTTATCTGATTATCGTGATGTTTTTGAGGAGCCTAAGCTTGGTTCACTACCTCCTCACAGAGATTGCGATTGTACCATAGATCTGATTCCGGGCAGTAAATTTCCAAAGGGTCGTTTATTTAATTTATCTGTACCTGAACATGCTGCTATGCGAGAATATATTAAGGAGTCCCTGGAAAAGGGACATATTCGTCCTTCTTCATCTCCCTTAGGAGCCGGTTTTTTCTTTGTATCTAAAAAAGATGGCTCTTTGAGGCCGTGTATTGATTATCGACTCTTGAATAAAATTACAGTCAAATATCAGTATCCCCTGCCACTGCTGACTGATTTGTTTGCTCGAATAAAGGGGGCTAAGTGGTTCTCTAAGATTGATCTCCGTGGGGCGTATAATTTGGTGCGAATTAAGCAGGGGGATGAGTGGAAAACCGCATTTAATACGCCCGAGGGCCACTTTGAGTATTTGGTGATGCCTTTTGGTCTTTCAAATGCCCCTTCAGTCTTTCAGTCCTTTATGCATGACATTTTCCGTGAATATTTGGATAAATTTATGATTGTGTATCTGGATGATATTTTGATTTTTTCGGATGACTGGGACTCTCATGTCCAACAGGTCAGGAGGGTTTTTCAGGTTTTGCGGGCTAATTTCTTGTGTGTGAAGGGTTCTAAGTGTATTTTTGGGGTTCAAAAGATTTCTTTTTTGGGGTACATTTTTTCCCCCTCTTCCATTGAGATGGATCCTGTCAAGGTTCGGGCTATTTGTGACTGGACGCAGCCTACTTCTCTTAAGAGTCTTCAGAAATTCTTGGGCTTTGCTAATTTTTATCGTCGATTTATAACTGTTTTTTCTGGCGTTGCTAAACCTCTGACGGATTTGACTAAGAAGGGTGCTGATGTTGCCAATTGGTCCCCTGCTGCTGTGGAGGCCTTTCGGGAGCTTAAGCGCCGCTTTTCTTCCGCCCCTGTGTTGCGTCAGCCTGATGTTACTCTTCCTTTTCAGGTTGAGGTCGATGCTTCCGAAATCGGAGCTGGGGCGGTCTTGTCGCAGAAAAGTTCCGACTGCTCCGTGATGAGACCTTGTGCGTTCTTTTCTCGAAAATTTTCGCCCGCCGAGCGAAATTATGATATTGGTAATCGGGAGCTTTTGGCTATGAAGTGGGCTTTTGAGGAGTGGCGTCATTGGCTTGAGGGGGCTAGACATCAGGTGGTGGTATTGACCGATCACAAGAATTTGATTTATCTTGAGTCTGCCAGGCGCCTGAATCCTAGACAGGCGCGCTGGTCGTTGTTTTTCTCTCGGTTTAATTTTGTGGTCTCATACCTACCAGGTTCTAAAAATGTGAAGGCCGATGCCCTTTCTAGGAGTTTTGAGCCTGATTCCCCTGGTGATTCTGAACCTACAGGTATCCTTAAGGATGGAGTGATATTATCTGCTGTTTCCCCAGACCTGCTACGGGCTTTGCAGGAGTTTCAGGCGGATAGACCTGATCGTTGCCCGCCTGGTAGACTGTTTGTTCCTGATGATTGGACCAGTAGAGTCATCTCGGAGGTTCATTCTTCTGCGTTGGCAGGTCATCCTGGAATCTTTGGTACCAGGGATTTGGTGGCTAGGTCCTTCTGGTGGCCTTCCCTGTCTCGAGATGTACGAGATTTTGTGCAGTCTTGTGATGTTTGTGCTCGGGCCAAGCCTTGTTGTTCTCGGGCTAGTGGATTGTTGTTATCCTTGCCTATTCCGAAGAGGCCTTCGACTCACATCTCTATGGATTTTATTTCTGATCTCCCTGTTTCTCAGAAAATGTCTGTCATCTGGGTGGTGTGTGACCGTTTTTCTAAGATGGTTCATTTGGTACCCTTGCCTAAGTTGCCTTCCTCATCCGAGTTGGTTCCTCTGTTTTTTCAAAATGTGGTTCGCTTGCATGGTATTCCGGAGAATATCGTTTCTGACAGGGGGACCCAGTTCGTGTCTAGATTTTGGCGGGCGTTCTGTGCTAGGATGGGCATTGATTTGTCTTTTCCGTCTGCGTTCCATCCTCAGACTAATGGCCAGACCGAGCGAACTAATCAGACCTTGGAGACTTATTTGAGGTGTTTTGTGTCTGCGGATCAGGATGACTGGGTTGCCTTTTTGCCATTGGCGGAGTTTGCCCTCAATAATCGGGCTAGTTCTGCCACTTTGGTTTCTCCTTTCTTTTGCAATTCGGGGTTTCATCCTCGTTTTTCTTCCGGTCAGGTGGAGTCTTCGGATTGTCCTGGAGTGGATACTGTGGTGGATAGGTTGCATCGGATTTGGGGACAGGTGGTGGACAATTTGAAGTTGTCCCAGGAGAAGACTCAGCGTTTTGCCAACCGCCGTCGTCGTGTTGGTCCTCGTCTTCGTGTTGGGGACTTGGTGTGGTTCTCTTCTCGTTTTGTCCCTATGAGGGTTTCTTCTCCTAAGCTTAAGCCTCGGTTCATCGGCCCGTATAAGATTTTGGAGATTCTTAACCCTGTGTCCTTTCGATTGGACCTCCCTGCATCTTTTTCTATCCACAATGTCTTCCATCGGTCATTATTGCGCAGGTATGAGGTACCGGTTGTGCCTTCCGTTGAGCCTCCTGCTCCGGTGTTGGTTGAGGGTGAATTGGAGTACGTTGTGGAGAAGATCTTGGACTCCCGTGTTTCCAGACGGAAACTTCAGTATCTGGTCAAGTGGAAGGGCTACGGTCAGGAGGATAATTCTTGGGTGATAGCCTCTGATGTTCATGCCTCTGATTTGGTCCGTGCCTTTCATAGGGCTCATCCTGATCGCCCTGGTGGTTCTCGTGAGGGTTCGGTGCCCCCTCCTTGAGGGGGGGGGGTACTGTTGTGAATTTGGTTTTTGGGCTCCCCCGGTGGTCACTGGTGGTACTGGACTTGTGTGTTTCACTTTCTCTGTTCACCTGTTTCCATCAGGATATGGGAGTATCCTATTTAGCCTTGCTGCTCAGTCATTCTAGTGCCGGCTATCAATGTAACCAGAGCCTTTCTGTTGCATGTTCCTGCTCCTAGTCTTCTGATCAGCTAAGTTGGACTCTTAGTCCTAAGTTTGTTTTGCATTTTTGTTCCAGTTCACAGTTATGTTATTTTTCTGTAGCTGGAAGCTCTTTCGGGCTGAAATTACCACTCCGGTGTTATGAGTTGACACATGAGTCTTAAAGTAATTTCAGGATGGTATTTTAAAAAGGGTTTTCAGCTGACCGTGAAGTCCCCTTTTGTATTTTCCTACTATCTAGTAAGCGGACCTCGCTTTGCTGAACCTACCTTCATACTACGTATGTCTTTTCCTCTGAATTCACCGTCAATATATGTGGGGGGCTTCTGTCTCCTTTTTGGGAAATTTCTCTAGAGGTAAGCCAGGTCTGTTTTTCCTCTATTAGGGTTAGTTAGTCCTCCGGCTGGCGCTGGGCGTCTAGGGATAAAACGTAGGCACGCCACCCGGCCACTATTAGTTGTGTGGTAGGTTTAGCTCACGGTCAGCTCGAGATTCCATCACCCAAGAGCTAGTCCTTATTTATGTTTTTCTGACGTTCTCTTGCCATTGGGAACCATGACACATAACATAACATTATAATATTCAGCCCCCAGTGACCTGTCCCCCACAATACCCCCATCGTCTCACATCCACCCCTCAGTGCCCTGTCCCACCTCACCCACCTTCAGCCCCCACAACACCCCCATGGTCTCACATTCACCCCCCAGTGCACTGTCTCCCCTCCCCCACAACACCCCCAATGGTCTTACATTCACCCCCCAGTACCCTGTCCCCCCTCACCCACTTTCAGCCCCCACAATACCCCAAGGGTCTCACAGTGACATACCTGAATTTAATAAACCTAAAATGTCCCATCCCCAGCACTCACTGATGAAGTTTGCACTGCAGGACCAGGAAGTGTCAGTGTAATGTATGGTGTGTGCACTAGGACCCAGCGTGCCTGAGCCAATCCCAGCCCTGCACAGAGTGAAGAAAACTGCAGCCAGGAAAAGCTTCATGATCAAGTCAGAGGGGCGAAACCATTCACTGCAGGAGGGAGACTGCAGCCGTCACTGTGCTAGCCTAGTAGCCAGCGTGCAGCTTGTCAGACTGGAGCAGACATTATACTGCTCTGCTCCTATGTGGTGTGTTCTGCCTCGTCACTGATGTGGCCCTGCCCTGGCTCCCCGTGGGCCCCTTCATGTGACAGGGCCCGGGGCGATGGCCCCCTCTGCCCCCCCCCCCACACTACTGGCTAGAATGGATGGGCTGTAGTCAGGACCTGCAGGGAGCCCATACATTCTAGCTACAGCCGAGCAGGAGCTGCGCAGCCGACTAAGTAAGACGGCCGTGCACAGCTCCAAGACGGCTCCCGGGCCCCAGCGCCGACATGTGCGCCGCAGTGCACAGTATTTTAGTGCACGATGGGGCCCGATCAGTAGAAGCACAACAGTGGGGCCCCGGATCTGCGGGCCCCTCTGTGCACTGCTGCTGACCGGGCCCCATACAGCAGTAATGCCTGTAATGCCCTGATGGCGGCCCTGAGCCGCCGCTCCCAGCACTGAGACCCCCACGCTGCAGCGCTACGATAAGGTAATGGGGGATACTCACTTTCCTGTGAGACGCCCCCTCGTCGTCATCAGGATCACTCCCCCCCCAAAAGGCACATATTCACTGGCCCTATAAGATGACATAGGGTGTATAAGAAGACCCCCGACTTTTAAGAAGATTTTATATTTTAACTGGTAAAGTTGGGGGGTCGTCTTATACGCCCAGTCGTCTTATACGCCGGAAAATATGGTAAATAAGTTTTTCCCTCTTTTATTATGCTGCATTTTCTCCAAGTTATCCCTTCCACTTCAGATAAGTACAATCCTTTACTTTTTGGCCGCACTCAGTGCTCATACCGTTGAATGAAAAATCATATCCTGTACTACTAGTTCCTCCCCTTAATTCTTAATTTTCTGTTCCTGCAGCAAGATCGGCATGATGATCTATCCACCCCGTCCACTGACGACCTGCTGGGAGATGAACCGAGCCGGGCGGAGGCTACTGAGGGGTCTAGTGAAGACCCTGCACCCTCTACCCCCAACTCAGCTTATGTACCACGGCGAATTAACAATGGTCGTCGAAGACAGGACACCGTGTCGCCATCAACAGAGTTGGTCATTTTGGCAACACAAATGTTAAGCCAGCAGAGCAACAGGACTGTGGACACCTTTGCCAACTTTGCCGCTGATCGGCTAGGGAAGCTGCAAGCCACACAAAGGGTCCATGCCGAGAGGGTGATTTTTGAAACTTTGAGCAAAGCGGCAGCGGGACAGCTGGATGAAAGGTCACGTGTGCACAGTTTGATGGACCGTGAGCCTTGTTCATGGCAGCCAATTAATGAAATGCCTGAGGCAATGCGTGGCACACCAGCACACCATCAATTTAGATCTCATCCAAACATGCCGCTTGCCCCTCCACCACAATATCCCCGGTTTACCCATTCTTTCCTTGGACAATTAGCATCTCCGCCCAGCCAAGGATTTTCGAATGGTGAAAACCATTATGAAGAACTTTAGTTCCATTTAATATTTCGGGTTATAACTTATAAGTATAATTGTTGTATAGTTAAGTTTTTTTCTATTAAAGAGTTAAATTAAAATGTTAATTTATGTTAATAATTGTTATAAATAAAATTGTTTTGATGATTCAAACTTGCAGCCTGCTTTACTGAATTCAGCATATAGTTATTTGCAGGTCTAGTAGGCGGGGTAATGGGCTGGGTGCATGTATACAGTTGCATATACAGTGGGGCAAAAAAGTATTTAGTCATTCAGCAATAGTGCAAGTTCCACCACTTAAAAAGATGAGAGGCGTCTGTAATTTACATCATAGGTAGACCTCAACTATGGGAGACAAACTGAGAAATAAAAATCCAGAAAATCACATTGTCTGTTTTTTTATCATTTTATTTGCATATTATGGTGGAAAATAAGTATTTGGTCAGAAACAAAATTTCATCTCAATACTTTGTAATATATCCTTTGTTGGCAATGACAGAGGTCAAACGTTTTCTGTAAGTCTTCACAAGGTTGCCACACACTGTTGTTGGTATGTTGGCCCATTCCTCCATGCAGATCTCCTCTAGAGCAGTGATGTTTTTGGCTTTTCGCTTGGCAACACGGACTTTCAACTCCCTCCAAAGGTTTTCTATAGGGTTGAGATCTGGAGACTGGCTAGGCCACTCCAGGACCTTGAAATGCTTCTTACGAAGCCACTCCTTCGTTGCCCTGGCGGTGTGCTTTGGATCATTGTCATGTTGAAAGACCCAGCCACGTTTCATCTTCAATGCCCTTGCTGATGGAAGGAGGTTTGCACTCAAAATCTCACAATACATGGCCCCATTCATTCTTTCATGTACCCGGATCAGTCGTCCTGGCCCCTTTGCAGAGAAACAGCCCCAAAGCATGATGTTTCCACCACCATGTTTTACAGTAGGTATGGTGTTTGATGGATGCAACTCAGTATTCTTTTTCCTCCAAACACGACAAGTTGTGTTTCTACCAAACAGTTCCAGTTTGGTTTCATCAGACCATAGGACATTCTCCCAAAACTCCTCTGGATCATCCAAATGCTCTCTAGCAAGCTTCAGACGGGCCCGGACATGTACTGGCTTAAGCAGTGGGACACGTCTGGCACTGCAGGATCTGAGTCCATGGTGGCGTAGTGTGTTACTTATGGTAGGCCTTGTTACATTGGTCCCAGCTCTCTGCAGTTCATTCACTAGGTCCCCCCGCGTGGTTCTGGGATTTTTGCTCACCGTTCTTGTGATCATTCTGACCCCACGGGGTGGAATTTTGCGTGGAGCCCCAGATCGAGGGAGATTATCAGTGGTCTTGAATGTCTTCCATTTTCTAATTATTGCTCCCACTGTTGATTTCTTCACTCCAAGCTGGTTGGCTATTGCAGATTCAGTCTTCCCAGCCTGGTGCAGGGCTACAATTTTGTTTCTTGTGTCCTTTGACAGCTCTTTGGTCTTCACCATAGTGGAGTTTGGAGTCAGACTGTTTGAGGGTGTGCACATGTGTCTTTTTATACTGATAACAAGTTTAAACAGGTGCCATTACTACAGGTAATGAGTGGAGGAAAGAGGAGACTCTTAAAGAAGAAGTTACAGGTCTGTGAGAGCCAGAGATCTTGATTGTTTGTTTCTGACCAAATACTTATTTTCCACCATAATATGCAAATAAAATGATAAAAAAACAGACAATGTGATTTTCTGGATTTTTATTTCTCAGTTTGTCTCCCATAGTTGAGGTCTACCTATGATGTAAATTACAGACGCCTCTCATCTTTTTAAGTGGTGGAACTTGCACTATTGCTGACTGACTAAATACTTTTTTGCCCCACTGTATATTATGAGTGTGAGTGATGAAACATGTTTGTTGTTTTTAACAAAGCGTACACATCAGGGGATATAAACTGTAATTTTTTTTTATAAACAATATAAAGATAACAACAACCTAATAAACGTAAATAGTAAAAAACCATCAACAAAAAAAAAATTAATGGCTGCCGCTCTGCTGTTGTGCAGCCACAAAACGAGCCAGCATCACTCCGTGCTGTTTGACTTGCTCAGCCAGTGTCCCCTGTGTCGCCATCATCCTCCTGTGTGATGCCTGGAGGTCCTCTAATGTTGGGATTTCTATGGAGGGAATGGTAAAACTTAGTTTGTACTTGCATCTAAAGGCCCCGTCTCACATAGCAATTTACCAACGATCACGACCAGCGATACGACCTGGCCGTGTTCGTTGGTAAGCCGTTGTGTGGTCGCTGGGGAGCTGTCACACAGACAGCTCTCCAGCGACCAAAGATCAGGGAAACGACTTCAGCATCGTTGAAACTGTCTTCAACGATGACGAAGTCCCCCTGCAGCACCCGGATAACCAGGGTAAACATCGGGTTACTAAGCGCAGGGCCGCGCTTAGTAACCCGATGTTTACCATGGTTACCAAAAAAAACAAACAGTACATACTCGTCTTTCGGTGTCCGTCAGGTCCCTTGCCGTCTGCTTCCTGCTCTGACAGTGCCGCCGTACAGTGAGAGCAGAGCGCAGCGGTGACGTCACTGCTGTGCTGTGTTCTCACTGTATGGCGGCAGTCAGTCAGAGCATGAAGCAGACGGCAAGGGACCTGACGGACATCAGATGGTGAGTATGTACTGTTTGTTTTTTTTTACATTTACGCTGGTAACCAGGGTAAACATCGGGTTACTAAGCGCGGCCCTGCGCTTAGTAACCCGATGTTTACCCTGGTTACCAGTGAAGACATCGCTGGATCAGTGTCACACACACCGATTCAGTGATGTCAGCGGGACCTCAACGACCAAAAAAAGGTCCAGGCCATTCCGACACGACCAGCGATCTCACAGCAGGGGCCTGGTCGCTGCTACGTGTCACACATAGCGAGATCGCTACTGAGGTCACTGTTGCGTCACAAAACTTGTGACTCAGCAGCGATCTCGCTAGCGACCTCGCTATGTGAGACGGGGCCTTTAACTATCATGTACGTGTTTGTTATTTAACACTTACGGTTTCCGGGTAAATCGGGTGATGAAGAACTAAGGGACCACCCGGATCCTCTGGCATCACCGCCTAGGGAAAGATACAACACTTTATAGTACACGACAATCCTATCCTTTACGAGCTGTATGGACCTTTTTTTTAAGTGCAAGAATTACCGGGGGACAAGGCTTCACCCATGTCACGGAGTGATGCTGGTGACCCTGTTGTTGACGAGCCTGTCGTTGACTCCTGCTGGGGCTCTGGGTCAGCTGGGGCTGGAGAAAAAATAAATTATAACATTATTACATACCTGAGGTGCTGCACTGTAATTACTGTAGTAACAAATGTGCCGCCATATACTGGGCCGTATTTTGGGTCATATGATCAGGGGCCTCATTGTATGCAGGACTGTGCAGTGCCGGGTGTGCACGAGAAACACAGAGCGTAGCCGGGTGTGTCCGAGGCGTGTGGAGCCTAGCCGGGTGTGTACGAGGCGTGCCGAGCCGAGCCGGGTGTGTACGTACGAGGCGTGCGGAGCCGAGCATTATGTGCTGCCAATATACAAGATGGAGCACTGTGAGGTGTATACGTATATGTGTGTATACATGCCCCTAATTTTACAGCCGGGCGTGTACAAGGCGTGCCGAGCCGAGCCGGTACGTACGGGGCGTGCGGAGCCGAGCATTATGTGCTGCCAATATACAAGATGGAGCACTGTGAGGTGTATACGTATATGTGTGTATACATGCCCCTCATTTTGCAGCCAGGCGTGTAGAAGGCGTGCCGAGCCGAGCCGGTACGTACGGGGCGTGCGGAGCCGAGCATTGTGTGCTGCCAATATACAAGATGGAGCACTGTGGGGTGTATACGTATATGTGTGTATACATGCCCCTCATTTTACAACGGTGTGTCTGACGTTGGGTGCACGCCACCCAAAAACTGTTGGATCTGCCATGAATGTGCTGACAGTCTGTGCATACTCATCAACTGGGGAGGCAGCACAAAAATTGCCAAGGGCAGCAGAAACACTCAAAACGGTCGTGGCCATATGCTATGCTAACCTATCTTAACAACACTCACCACGATGTGGAAGGCTCTGTGACCGGATGCTGGCTAGGCGTTCACTGGACCTGTACTGCAGATCCGCCAGCTTCTTCCGGATCTGGGTACTGGAGCGCTGCACTCCAAATCTCTGTGCTAGGCCCCGACTGATCCTCCGCAGCACAGCCTGCTTATGGAGGACGGCATGTTCTTGGTGATTATGACACGCATAATCACAGGCATCTACCTCAGCTATTAGGTAACGCACTTCTGCGTCACCCCAAGGTGTTGCACGTCGCCTGGCCGCCATTTTGCCGCCACTGGGTAAAAGCAAGGCCGCAGCACTGTCCTTTAACACGCCCACAACGCATCAGCGCCGTAAACCACGCCCACGACGCATCAACGTCACCGCTACTGCGGCCTATATTGTAATCTCCAGGTCACACCGACGACGCTACTGCGTTCTAATTGTAACGCATAAGCAATATAGCGTCTCCGGTTGCACTGGAAGACTGGAGTGTTGGTGGGTTTATGTCTGGATATGTATGAATGTTTAGATAGGTATTTATATTTGTATGTCTGTGAGCAGCGTCGGACATGGGTGTGTCTGGGGCCCACCAGAGGAATGGACTCTAGGGGCCCACCCTACAGCTATATGCAAATATCTGTCATTATAGTGGAGCATCGGCTGTAAACTGGGATGTATAATTACGGTAGTTTACATTAATGTGGTTCTTGGTAAAACAAGTTATCACTGATCCATGGGCTCCACAGGATCCCCAGTGTGTCTCCAGCATTCTGCCCCAGTGTGTCTCCAGCATTCTGCCCCAGTGTGTCTCCAGCATTCTGCCCCAGTGTGTCTCCAGCATTCTGCCCCAGTGTGTCTCCAGCATTCTGCCCCAGTGTGTCTCCAGCAATCTGCCCCCAGTGGATGTCCAGCATTCTGCCCCCCCCCCAGTGTCCCCCACTGCCCCCCACTGCTCCGGGGGCCCCACGGCCGCCACCCTCCTTGAAGACGATACTCACCCTGCTGCCTGCTCCAGCGATGGTCTCGGCGTCTGCTCTGCACTGCATCTTCTTCCTGCTTGTGCGGTCATGTGATACTGATTAAAGTCATGAATATGCGCATATTCATGGCCTTAATGAAGCGGTACCACGTGACCGCACAAGCAGAAAGAAGATGCAGTGCAGAGCAGACGCCGAGACCATCGCTGGAGCAGGGTGAGTATCGTCTTCAAGGAGGGTGGGTGGGGGGTGGCCAGGGGGGCCCCCGGAGCAGTGGGGGCCCCTGGAGCAGTGGGGGCCCTGCCAGCAGGTGTCAGTGCCTGGGCCCACCGGAGGATCCTCCGGTTCTCCGGTGGGCCAGTCCGAGCCTGTCTGTGAGTATGTATGTGTATATGTAGGTATATGTGTAGATTTCAAAGTTGATGTATATGGATGTATATGTATAGATAGGAATACACATATGTATATACGGGTCCTTACTGCAGAAAGAATGAGAAACAAAGCTTTTGCAAAGTAAAACACACAGTTTATTAGACAAATCAGTACAATAAGTAAAACAGTGTATAAATGTCAGTAGTAGCCCACTATAAGTTCTGATGCTGCCAAGTAACAGCACCAGGACCGTTAAAATATTGGCTGTAGTTGTCTCGGCAGGTCTTCGCATCGTGGGTGTTTCTGCCAGGTCCCAATGGTTGAAGGCCTGCAATTGCGGGATTGTCTGCGCGCCATTCACCTAGCTGCACTTCCCCATTTACTAGGCCCACAGAGTCCACGAAGCCAGGTGGACTGTACGCCAAAGCATCGCGACGGCGAAGGAAGTTGTGAAGCACACAACAAGCCAAAACAACGGAGTCTATCGATTCAAGCTTCATGTTAATAGGCGTGTGGAAAACTCTGAAGCGATTAGCCATGATACCGAAGGCATTTTCTACAACCCGACGTGCCCTTGACAAGCGGTAATTGAAAATTCTTCTTTCCTCTGTTAGACTTTTTTGGGGGAACGGTTTGATAAGATTGGGATGAAGCGGGAAGGCCTCATCACTGACAAAAACAAAATTAAGGTTGCCTCTAGTCTCAGAGTTGGGGGGCAAGTGAAGGTCACAGTTGTTCAAACGCTCTCCAAAGAGTGTGTGCTCTAAAACACCACCATCGGAAACCCTTCCGTTCATGCCAACATCTACATTTATAAATTCGTAATTCGCGTTAACAAGGGCCATCAGGATGATGCTGAAATAGCCCTTATAATTATAGAAATAGGATCCGCTGTTAGGTGGTTGAGTGATCCGGACATGTTTCCCGTCCAAAGCCCCACCACAGTTAGGGAACTGCCAAAGCTGCTCAAAATCGGAGGCAATCTTTTTCCATTCCTCCTCCGTGTTGGGAAACTGCATGTAGCTACGTAGACTGTGGAAAATCGCATTACATGTCTCTGGAATTAGAACGCTGAGCAGGGGCCTTGAAATGGCTGAAGAAAAATGCAAGTCTTGTAGCGAGCGCCCGGTGGCCAGGAATCGCAGCGTGACTGCCAATCTTTCATCTGCCGGGATGGCAGCACGCATCGCTGTATCCTTCCGTTTAATCAGTGGAGTAATTCTTTCCAGTAAATGTTTGAAGGATTCCTCAGACATCCGCAGATAGTTGCGGAAATCATGAGGATTGTTATCCTGAAGCTCTCTTACAAGTTGCATGTGGGACAAATCAGATCTCTTCTGCAGCCACTCTCTGGTCCACATGCGACGCTTTCGTTTGGAACGCCTCTCTAGCATCCGTGCCTCATCTTGACGCCGAGCTTCCTCAACAAGCAGTGCAGCAAACACAACAGCACACTGCGCATTGTTCATGATGCTGAAAACTGAAACACATCAAATTATAAAAGATGAGAAAGTTATAAAAAAAATATATATATAAATAAATAAAATAATAAAAAAATAAATGCACTCCATTCCGTTACCATGCATGGCAGAAAACATGCTGTATGGGTGTGCACGCAGAAGACACCCCAAAAATGGCAGCCTGTGTAAAAAGTATATGTACACAGATAGCAGCCAAGCCCTCACTCCCTCCCTCCAGAGCAATAATAGCAGGTAATTAGTAGGTGCCCTTTAAAAATTTAGGAAATGAAAACGCATTTGAGACCCCAAATGATACTTACCGTGCACAAAGTATAGATATCCGAAAAACCGTTGAAGAATACAAACGAATAGAAGTCGCAGGCCGGAGAACTCTACAACGATCTGCAATCCACCACGCGCTCAGGAACAAAGGACAGAAGAGCTATCGTGTCATCTCATATGGCAAGGCCGCAAACCAATCAGAACGCAGTAGCGACCACCAATCGGAACTGAATGGGCGCGGAAAAGGCACCGCAAATGCACGCCTATTGTCGGTGTGTGAGTCGTCATCGAGGTCGTTGGTAAGGTGCCAAACACTGCGATGTGTGCTACCCAGCGGGACCTCAACGACCAAAAAAAGGTCCAGGCCATTCCGACACGACCAGCGATCTCACAGCAGGGGCCTGGTCGCTGCTAGGTGTCACACATAGCGAGATCGCTACTGAGGTCGCTGTTGCGTCACAAAACTTGTGACTCAGCAGCGATCTCGCTAGCGATCTCGCTATGTGAGACGGGGCCTTAAGAACACACTTTATTCACAGAACACAAAATATAACACACAGTTACAGGGGCGGGTCAATAGAAAAACAGCCCAGACATTCATTACAATAGCTGCAGGGGGTCGGAGCCTGCCAATATTTACTGTGGGAATTACAGAGGTGAAGGTGGGGGAGGTCAGAAGGAAAATATCTTGTCCAGGGGCACAGCCTGTGGACTGATGTATTTCACATGGAAACCACTATATATACATACACTGCATAACATATTATTGGTGCTGGGGGGTTCTGTAACAATGCTAAACTGGTTTATGAAGCAATAAACCTTTGAACTTTTGTTGGAACCTGCCTCCTAAGTGTCAGCCGTCGCAGCTGAGTGAGTGAAACCCCTACAAGGCGTTCCCAGTAACCTCCCTGATGTAACAGTAAAGTACTGTTGTTAAGTATACGGTGGGTACTGTTGTGAACTCTGTTCTCAAACTCCCTCCTGTGGTCAGGAATGGTACTTCTGTGAGTTCGGTCCGTGGACTCCCTCTGGTGGCTGAAATTGGAGCTGCTGGTCTTGAAGTTGCTCCCTCAGCTGCATCGTTTAAGACTGGGCTGGTTCCTCTATTTAACTCCGCTCAGATCGTTACTTGATGCCAGCTGTCAATGTATCAGTATTGGTTCAGATCTCTCTTGGATCTCCTGATGTCCTGTCTACTTCAGCAGAAGCTAAGTCCCTGCTAAGCTCATTTGTTGTTCATTTGTGTGCTGAATATATTTCTTAGTACCTGCTAAGTTTCTGTCCAGCTGGCTATCATGATATTGTTTCGCTAGCTGGAAGCTCTGGGTTGCAGAGTGGCACCACCGCACCGTGAGTCGGTGCGGGGGTCTTTTTGCTCACTCCGCGTGGCTTTTTGTAGTTTTTGTGCTGACCGCAAAGATCCCTTTGTCTATCTTCTGCCTATTTAGTAAGTCTGGCCTCCTTTGCTGAAACCGGTTTCATTCCTGTGTTTGTGCCTTCCTCTTAACTCACAGTCAATATATGTGGGGGTCTGCCCTTTTCCTTTGGGGAATTTCTCTGAGGCAAGGTGAGGCTTTATTTCTCTTTATGGGTAGTTACCTCTCAGGCTGTGAAGAGTCGTCTAGGCAGAGTCAGGCACGATCCACGGCTAATTCTAGTGTGTGTGATAATAGGATCAGGGTTGCGGTCAGCAGAGCTCCCACTTCCCAGAGCTCGTCCTATTTTTGCAGTTTGACTATCAGGTCATTCCAGGTGCTCCTAACCACCAGGTCCATAACAGGGTACCTGAGCTGGGTTACCCTGAGGTAGAAGGGAACCAGAGGGAGAGCGCTACAAAAAAGTGCTCACAGTGAGAGAGGACAATACTCCCCCAACATATGGATGGGCAAACCGACGCGTTTCAGCAAGCAGCTGAAAGCACACTTTCCCTGAGAAATCTGAGATTTTGTCCAATGCCCAGCTAAAGAAAAAAAAAAAGTTACCGTACCTCCTATGAGAGAAGGTTAAAAAAAAGATCTTCTTGGATATTTGGTTCAAGATATGAGACAAACGTATCAGCGAAAAGCAATCAGTTATTTTTCTGGCCATCAGGCACCTAAGGGGAGACATCTTTAGGTCAGAAGTCAGTGAATGGAGAGGTACAGAAGGTCCTACTGCAAGGAGATGCAGTAGTCAGGCCATGGTGCTACTGACTAGACTGGACCGTAGAAACCTTGCTGAACCAAGCGGAAGTAACAACAGGAGTCCCTCACCATAAAGATCATATTGGAGACAGCATCAAAGCAACTTATATAGTGTGTCACTGAGGGACCAAACTTCAGATAGAGGCAAGATGGTGGCTCTAGAGGACTACTGTGGTACCAAATTACTGAGAAGAAAGACATCATCAGACCCTTTGGAGGACTGCATGTGCCTAACTGATTTCTTTTATTTTTGTTTTGTTCTGTTTTTTTTTTTTTTTTTTGTTTTTTTTTTTTACAGAATAATCATAGTGTCTATATGGGAAGCTCACTTGGATGGCAAGCGCTCCAGAGACTCAACCCAGTATGGAAGAGTCTAATACTGGTACTTGAGGCTTGAGCTATAGATACGACCAAGTCAGTGGGGCTCAATTCTCAAGAGGGGCTATAAAGGCTCTGAAAAAGGCTAGGTTATAGGCACCACAACAAGAGAGGGCTTGGCTAACCACATTGTAAATGATTTTCACTGTGAGAGCAAACAAAAGAGGGATCATAGAGAACAAAATGATGGAAAAAGGAGGTGATGGACTAATGATACTCACCTGTCTGACATCTTCGGCTGCCCACAGGGTCACTCCCTACCTGACCTCATAAATTTAGTGGGGTCACGTGAACTCCGCAGAAGCTGCTATGGGAGATGAGCGTCAAGCAAAAAACAGCACCCTCTAGTTCATGCTGAGGACTCCCTGCACGTTCGAAAATTGTGGGCGTCATTCATACCACTTGCAAAGAAGAAAAAAAGGAAAAATACAAAGACAAAAAAAGCAGCAAGCACAATGCAGGCCATGTCTGCCTCCTACGGACACTAGGCTAAAACGGAGGTGCCTAGCTTTATAGCACACCTGTAAAAGTGAACACTTTTTTGTTCTGCCTAGTGTCAGCCTTCTAGTGGCATGTGCAGTGTCCCCAATGCTATTAATGGGATACACCAACTTGTTAACGCAGACTGAGAAGCAGGAAACAAAATTTAATTTATTCTAAAGTTCTTTTTTACTTACCTGTTGGTTCATAAATGCTACAACTTCCAGTATATTTATTCTGGGCATCAAAGCTGCAAACCGGCATATGCAGAGAAAACTGTGGGAGTGGAGCTCCATTCACAACTTCCCCTACAGACTTTTGCCTCTTAGAACTGATATATGAGCTCCTCTTTGGATGAAAAGGAATCAATGGCTCAACAAATGCAGCGCGATTCAGCTCTACAAAACTTTCAGGAGGAAAAAAAAACACAGTAAGTATTAAAGACAATTAATACTGTACATTCCAAAGATTGCCACTCTAAGGTCCACTTACCCTTCTCTAACACTTAAGCCATATGATGTAAGAAAATCTGTTGCTTCCTCGGTATCATGGAAAAAGAGAAGACGAACCATGTTTTCTAGAGGAAATAAGGTGGGTCTCTGATAGCTGATTGTGTAAGCTACATTCAAGGCACGCAAAGCATCTCTTCGTACCTGCGAGAGACACAGGGTAAGGCATTAAACTGCACCAAGAAATTAAATAAAAAATGCAAAGCCTTGATCAAATCCAGAAAACATCTATTACCTGTGGGAAATAGCAATGTAGTATGCAACTGTTAAGGTAAGATGCAGAACGGACAAGCTTGAAGAACCGGACAAAGTTGGTGCTATTTAGTGCAGCAAACATTTGGATGGCATACTTCACTTCTTCTGTGTTACGAACAGACTCCGGAACCTGTTGCACTTCTCTGAATAGAATAAAATAAAATAAATGTATTCACTTGGGGCATTGTCACAGTATTTCTAAATAAGATGTGTTCCACAAGTAAGAATAGTCAAAATAAATAAATAAATAAATAAATAAATAAATAAATAAATGGTAAAACAAGGTAATCATTTTTGGAACATGATTTCCAATGAGCTTTAACTTTCACTCCACCACGTTTTTCTAAGGACCACCACTGTGGCTCCAGCCAGCGCTTTCCTGCAAGCCACAGCTATGGCGCCCCCATCCAGTGCATTATAATAAGCAACAGAATTGTTCAGTTTCGCACATCGCAATTAGCCTTAGCATCACTTTGTGTGGCCCCAAGGGCTATGCTCTACCCATTGTATTCCTATAGATTACAGCTATCAGCAGAAAACAGCCAATGCATGATGATCCGCTTAGGTGGAACGCGTTGAGGCGTTTTGTTCATCTCTTTCTGATAAGGATCGGTTCTCACTCTCTGCCCTTATGTTTATTATAGTGCTTTGGAACAAAGCACTATACTGTTATTCCACCGTGGTAAACTTCTTCTTATTATAGTGCTTTGGAACAAAGCACTATACTGTTATTCCATCGTGGTAAACTTCTTCTTATTATTATTATAGTGCTTTGGAACAAAGCACTATACTGTTATTCCACCGTGGTAAACTTCTTATTATTATTATAGTGCTTTGGAACAAAGCACTATACTGTTATTCCACCGTGGTAAACTTCTTCTTATTCTTATTATTCAGTCCGCACGTAATGCGGCCCGAACCGCTAAACTCACAGACTCCAGTGAGGTGTCATTTCGAAGCCAGCGTCCCCAAGAGGTGTGCTAAGTATTTTTCGTGCCGATCGGATTTGTAGTTTTTGCGCAATTTGTGTTTGAAAAAAGTCTTTCAATGCGTTTCAATAGGGAAATTGTCCCATACGTTTATAATGGGCTGGTTTCTGAGGCAATTTCTAAAAATAACTGCCACCTGGCTGATTAGCTCATTGATATGCGCAGTCAGACACAGTTACTATGCCAACGCCTATGAACTCTACATCAGCTCACAAGTTTTGTCAGATAATATCAGCTCTTAAAGTGACAGTACAGCACAATTCCAAACCACTATCTGTAGTCTTATGATTATTAGATGGAGGCCCGATTCTAACTCATCGGGTATTCTAGAATATGCATGTCCACGTAGTATATTGCACAGCCACGCAGTATAAAGCGCAGAGCCGCGCAGTACACAGCGCAGAGCCGCGCAGTATAGAGCGCAGAGCCGCGCAGTACACAGCGCAGAGCCGCGCAGTACAAAGCGCAGAGTCGCGCAGTATAAAGCGCAGAGCCGCGCAGTACACAGCGCAGAGCCGCGCAGTACACAGCGCAGAGCCGCGTAGTACACAGCGCAGAGCCGCGCAGTACACAGCGCAGAGCCGCGCAGTACACAGCGCAGAGCCGTACAGTACAAAGCGCAGAGTCGCGCAGTATAAAGCGCAGAGCCGCGCAGTACACAGCGCAGAGCCGCGCAGTACACAGCGCAGAGCCGCACAGTACACAGCGCAGAGCCGCGCAGTATAAAGCGGAGAGCCGCGCAGTACACAGCGCAGAGCCGCGCAGTACACAGCGCAGAGCCGCACAGTACACAGCGCAGAGCCGCGCAGTATAAAGCGGAGAGCCGCGCAGTACACAGCGCAGAGCCGTGCAGTATAAAGCGCAGAGCCGCGCAGTACACAGCGCAGAGCCGCGCAGTACACAGCGCAGAGCCGCGCAGTACACAGCGCAGAGCCGCGCAGTACACAGCGCAGAGCCGCGCAGTATACAGCGCAGAGCCGCGCAGTACACAGCGCAGAGCCACCCAGTATACAGCGCAGAGCCGCGCAGTATACAGCGCAGAGCCGCGCAGTACACAGCGTAGAGCCACGCAGTATACAGCGCAGAGCCGCGCAGTATACAGCGCAGAGCCGCGTAGTATACAGCGCAGAGCCCCGCAGTATACAGTGCAGAGCCCCGCAGTATACAGCGCAGAGCCGTGCAGTACACAGTGCAGAGCCGCGCAGTACACAGCGCAGAGCCGCGCAGTATACAGCGCAGACACGCGCAGTACACAGCACGGACACGCGCAGTACACAGCGCAGAGCCGCGCAGTACACAGCGCAGAGCCGCGTAGTATACAGCGAAGAGCCGCGCAGTATATAGCGCAGAGCAGCGCAGAGCCGCGTAGTATACAGCGCAGAGCCGCGTAGTATACAGCGCAGAGCCACGCAGTATACAGCGCAGAGCCACGCAGTATACAGCGCAGAGCCACGTAGTTATACTGCCCAGTCACGTAGTATATTGTCCAGTCACATAGTATACTGCATATCCCTGTTAAAAAAAAAAAAAGAATTAAAATAAAAAAGTTACATACTCACCTCCTGGAGCGGCCGGTATCTGATGGTTGTTGCACCTCCTAGAGTGGCCGGTACACGATGCTTGTTGCACCTGGAGTGGCCGGTACCCGATGCTTGTTGCGCGCTCCGGTCCCAAGAGTGCATTGCGGTCTCACGAGATGATGACGTAGCGGTGTTGTGAGACAGAAAGACGGAAGTGCCCTTAGACAATTATATAGTAGATTACCCCGCTCACCAAATCGGACCCAGAGTGACCCCGCCCACCAAATCGGACCCAGAGTGACCCCGCCCACCAAATCGGACCCAGAGTGGCTCCGCCCACCAAATCGAACCCAGAGTGACCCCTTCCACCAAATCAGACCCAGAGTGACCCCTTCCACCAAATCGGACCCAGAGTGACCCCTTCCACCAAATCGGACCCAGAGTGACCCCACCCACCAAATCGGACCATGAGGTGCCCAGCCCACCAAATCAGACCCTGAGGTGCCCAGCCCACCAAATCGGACCGAGTGACCCCACCCACCAAATTGGTCCCTAAGGCGCCCCGCCCACCAAATCGGACCCAGAGTGGCTCCGCCCACCGAATCGGACCCAGAGTGGCCGCGCCCACAGAATCGGACCAAAAGTGACCCCGCCCACCGAATCGGACCTAGATTTACCCTGCCCACAAAATCAGACCCAGATTGACCCAACCCACCAAATCGGACCGCCTGAGGGGCACCCAAGTGTGAAAGTCTTGCAGGGGCAGCCCGGGCACCATTCCAAAGCACTATCCGTAGTTCCTTCAGGAAATACCCATCTAGTTATTATAGTGCTTTGGAACAAAGCATTATACTGTTATTCCACCGTGGTAAACTTCTTATTCTTATTATTCAGTCCGCACGTAATGCGGCCCGAACCGCTAAACTCACAGACTCCAGTGAGGTGTCATTTCGAAGCCAGCGTCCCCAAGAGGTGTGCTAAGTATTTTTCGTGCCGATCGGATTTGTAGTTTTTGCGCAATTTGTGTTTGAAAAAAGTCTTTCAATGCGTTTCAATGGAGAAATTTTCCTATACGTTTATAATGGGCTGGTTTCTGAGGCAATTTCTAAAAATAACTGCCACCTGGCTGATTAGCTCATTGATATGCGCAGTCAGACACAGTTACTATGCCAACGCCTATGAAATCTACATCAGCTCACCAGGTCACAAGTTTTGTCAGATAATATCAGCTCTTAAAGTGACAGTACAGCACAATTCCAAACCACTATCCGTAGTCTTATGATTATTAGACTGTGGCCCGATTCTAACTCATCGGGTATTCTAGAATATGCATGTCCACGTAGTATATTGCACAGCCACGCAGTATACAGTGCAGAGCCGTGCAGTACACAGCGCAGAGCCGCGCAGTACACAGCGCAGAGCCGCGCAGTACACAGCGCAGACCCGTGCAGTACACAGCGCAGAGCCGCGCAGTATACAGCGCAGAGCCGCGCAGTACACAGCGCAGAGCCGCGCAGTACACAGCGCAGAGCCGCGCAGTACACAGCGCAGAGCCGCGCAGTACACAGCGCAGAGCCGCGCAGTATAAAGCGCAGAGCCACGCAGTACACAGCGCAGAGCCGCGCAGTACACAGCGCAGAGCCGTGCAGTACACAGCGCAGAGCCGCGCAGTATAAAGCGCAGAGCCGTGCAGTACACAGCGCAGAGCCGCGCAGTACACAGCGCAGAGCCGCGCAGTACACAGCGCAGAGCCGCGCAGTATAAAGCGCAGAGCCGCACAGTACACAGCGCAGAGCCGTGCAGTACACAGCGCAGAGCCGTGCAGTACACAGCGCAGAGCCGCGCAGTATACAGCGCAGAGCCGTGCAGTACACAGCGCAGAGCCGCGCAGTACACAGCGCAGAGCCGCGCAGTACACAGCGCAGAGCCGCGCAGTACACAGCGCAGAGCCATGCAGTACACAGCGCAAAGCCGCGCAGTATAAAGCGCAGAGCCGCGCAGTACACAGCGCAGAGCCGCGCAGTACACAGCGCAGAGCCGCGCAGTATAAAGCGGAGAGCCGCGCAGTACACAGCGCAGAGCCGAGCAGTACACAGCGCAGAGCCGCGCAGTAGACAGCGCAGAGCCGCGCAGTACAGAGCGCAGAGCCGCACAGTATAAAGCGCAGAGCCGCGCAGTACACAGCGCAGAGCCGTGCAGTACACAGCGCAGAGCCGCGCAGTATAAAGCGCAGAGCCGTGCAGTACACAGCGCAGAGCCGCGCAGTACACAGCGCAGAGCCGCGCAGTACACAGCGCAAAGCCGCGCAGTACAAAGCGCAGAGCCGCGCAGTACACAGCGCAGAGCCACGCAGTACACAGCGCAGAGCCGCGCAGTACACAGCGCAGAGCCGCGCAGTACACAGCGCAGAGCCGCGCAGTACACAGCGGAGAGCTGCGCAGTACACAGCGCAGAGCCGAGCAGTACACAGCGCAGAGCCGAGCAGTACACAGCGCAGAGCCGCGCAGTACACAGCGCAGAGCCGCGCAGTACACAGCGCAGAGCCGCGCAGTATACAGCGCAGAGCCGCGCAGTACACAGCGCAGAGCCGCGCAGTACAGAGCGCAGAGCCGCACAGTATAAAGCGCAGAGCCGCACAGTATAAAGCGCAGAGCCGCGCAGTACACAGCGCAGAGCCGCGCAGTACACAGCGCAGAGCCGCGCAGTACACAGTGCAGAGCCGCACAGTACACAGCACAGAGCCGCGCAGTACACAGCGCAGAGCCACCCAGTATACAGCGCAGAGCCGCGCAGTACGCAGCGTAGAGCCACGCAGTATGCAGCGCAGAGCCGCGCAGTATGCAGCGCTGAGCCGCGTAGTATACAGTGCAGAGCCGCGCAGTACACAGCGCAGAGCCGCGCAGTATACAGCGCAGACACGCACAGTACACAGCACGGACACGCGCAGTACACAGCGCAGAGCCGCGCAGTACACAGCGCAGAGCCGCGTAGTATACAGCGAAGAGCCACGCAGTATATAGCGCAGAGCCGCGCAGTACAAAGCGCAGAGCTGCGCAGTATACAGCGCAGAGCCGCGCAGTATACAGCGCAGAGCCGCGCAGTATACAGCGCAGAACGCGCAGTACACAGTGCAGAGCCGCGCAGTACACAGCGCAGAGCCGTGCAGTACACAGCACAGAGCCGCGCAGTACACAGCGCAGAGCCGCGCAGTACACAGCGCAGAGCCACGCAGTATACAGCGCAGAGCCGCGTAGTATACAGCGCAGAGCCGCGTAGTATACAGCGCAGAGCCACGCAGTATACAGCACAGAGCGACGCAGTATACAGCGCAGAGCCACGTAGTTATACTGCCCAGTCACGTAGTATATTGTCCAGTCACATAGTATACTGCATATCCCTGTTAAAAAAAAAAAAGAATTAAAATAAAAAAGTTACATACTCACCTCCTGGAGCGGCCGGTATCTGATGGTTGTTGCACCTCCTAGAGCGGCCGGTACACGATGCTTGTTGCACCTGGAGTGGCCGGTACCCGATGCTTGTTGCGCGCTCCGGTCCCAAGAGTGCATTGCGGTCTCACGAGATGATGACGTAGCGGTGTTGTGAGACAGAAAGACGGAAGTGCCCTTAGACAATTAGATAGTAGATTACCCCGCTCACCAATTCGGAACCCGAGAGGCCCGGCCCACCAAATCGGACCCAGAGTGACCCCGCCCCCTAAATCAGACCCAGAGTGACCCCGCCCACCAAATCGGACCCAGAGTGGCTCCGCCCACCAAATCGGACCCAGAGTGACCCCTTCCACCAAATCGGACCCAGAGTGACCCCTTCCACCAAATCAGGCCCAGAGTGACCCCGCCCACCAAATCGGACCCAGAGTGACCCCACCCACCAAATCGGACCCTGAGGTGCCCAGCCCACCAAATCAGACCCTGAGGTGCCCAGCCCACCAAATCGGACCGAGTGACCCCACCCACCAAATTGGTCCCTAAGGTGCCCCGCCCACCGAATCGGACCCAGAGTGGCCGCGCCCACAGAATCGGACCAAAAGTGACCCCGCCCACCGAATCGGACCTAGATTTACCCCGCCCACAAAATCAGACCCAGATTGACCCAACCCACCAAATCGGACCGCCTGAGGGGCACCCAAGTGTCAAAGTCTTGCAGGGGCAGCCCGGGCACCATTCCAAAGCACTATCTGTAGTTCCTTCAGGAAATACCCATCTAGTTATTATTATTCAGTCCGCACGTAATGCGGCCCGAACCGCTTCACTCACAGACTCCAGTGAGGTGTCATTTCGAAGCCAGCGTTCCTGAGAGGTGTGCTAAGTATTTTAATAATTTGTGTTTGAAAAAAGTGTTTCAATGCATTTCAATAGAGAAATTTTCCAATACGTTTATAATGGGCCTGATTTCTGAGGCAATTTCTAAAAATAACTGCCACCTGGCTGATTAGCTCATTGATATGCGCAGTCAGACACAGTTACTATGCCAACGCCTATGAACTCTACATCAGCTCACCAGCTCACAAGTTTTGTCAGATAATATCAGCTCTTAAAGTGACAGTACAGCACAATTACAAAACACTATCTGTAGTCTTATGATTATTAGACTGTGGCCCGATTCTAACTCATCGGGTATTCTAGAATATGCATGTCCACGTAGTATATTGCACAGCCACGCAGTATACAGTGCAGAGCCGCGCAGTATACAGCGCAGAGCCGCGCAGTACACAGCGCAGAGCCGCGCAGTACACAGCGCAGAGCCGCGCAGTATAAAGCGCAGAGCCGTGCAGTACACAGCGCAGAGCCGCGCAGTATACCGCGCAGTACACAGCGCAGAGCCGCGCAGTACACAGCGCAGAGCCGCGCAGTACACAGCGCAGAGCCGCGCAGTACACAGCGCAGAGCCGCGCAGAGCTGCGCAGTACACAGCGCAGAGCCGTGCAGTACACAGCGCAGAGCCGCGCAGTACACAGCGCAGAGCCGCGCAGTACAGAGCGCAGAGCCGCACAGTATAAAGAGCAGAGCCGTGCAGTATACCGCGCAGAGCCGCGCAGTACACAGTGCAGAGCGGCGCAGTACACAGCGCAGAGCGGCGCAGTGCAAAGCGCAGAGCCGCACAGTATACAGCGCAGAGCCGCGCAGTACACAGCGCAGAGCCGCGCAGTACACAGCGCAGAGCCGCGCAGTACACAGCGCAGAGCCGCACAGTACACAGCGCAGAGCCGCGCAGTATATAGTGCAGAGCCGCGCAGTATACAGCGCAGAGCCGCGCAGTACACAGCGCAGAGCCGCGCAGTACACAGCGCAGAGCCGCGCAGTACACAGCGCAGAGCCGCGCAGTATAAAGCGCAGAGCCGTGCAGTACACAGCGCAGAGCCGCGCAGTATACCGCGCAGAGCCGCGCAGTACACAGCGCAGAGCCGCGCAGTACACAGCGCAGAGCCGCGCAGTACACAGCGCAGAGCCGCGCAGTACACAGCGCAGAGCCGCGCAGTATACAGCGCAGAGCCGCGTAGTATACAGCGCAGAGCCGCGTAGTATACAGCGCAGAGCCACGCAGTATACAGCGCAGAGCCACGCAGTATACAGCGCAGAGCCACGTAGTTATACTGCCCAGTCACGTAGTATATTGTCCAGTCACATAGTATACTGCATATCCCTGTTAAAAAAAAAAAAAAGAATTAAAATAAAAAAGTTACATACTCACCTCCTGGAGCGGCCGGTATCTGATGGTTGTTGCACCTCCTAGAGCGGCCGGTACACGATGCTTGTTGCACCTGGAGTGGCCGGTACCCGATGCTTGTTGCGCGCTCCGGTCCCAAGAGTGCATTGCGGTCTCACGAGATGATGACGTAGCGGTGTTGTGAGACAGAAAGACGGAAGTGCCCTTAGACAATTATATAGTAGATTACCCCGCTCACCAATTCGGAACCCGAGGGGCCCGGCCCACCAAATCGGACCCCGAGGGGCCCGGCCCACCAAATCGGACCCAGAGTGACCCCGCCCACCAAATCGGACCCAGAGTGACCCCGCCCACCAAATCGGACCCAGAGTGGCGCCGCCCGCCAAATCGGACCCAGAGTGGCGCCGCCCGCCAAATCGGACCCAGAGTGGCGCCGCCCGCCAAATCGGACCCAGAGTGGCGCCGCCCGCCAAATCGGACCCAGAGTGGCGCCGCCCGCCAAATCGGACCCAGAGTGGCGCCGCCCGCCAAATCGGACCCAGAGTGGCGCCGCCCGCCAAGTCGGACCCAGAGTGGCGCCGCCCGCCAAATCGGACCCGGAGTGGCGCCGCCCGCCAAATCGGACCCGGAGTGGCACCACCCGCCAAATCGGACCCGGAGTGGCGCCGCCCGCCAAATCGGACACGGAGTGGCGCCGCCCGCCAAATCGGACCCGGAGTGGCGCCGCCCGCCAAATCGGACCCGGAGTGGCGCCGCCCGCCAAATCGGACCCGGAGTGGCGCCGCCCGCCAAATCGGACCCGGAGTGGCGCCGCCCGCCAAATCGGACCCGGGTGGCCCCGCCCGCCAAATCGGACCCAGGGTGGCGCCGCCCGCCAAATCGGACCCGGAGTGGCGCCGCCCGCCAAATCGGACCCAAAGTGGCGCCGCACGCCAAATCGGACCCAGAGTGGCGCCGCCCGCCAAATCGGACCCAGAGTGGCGCCGCCCGCCAAATCGGACCCAGAGTGGCGCCGCCCGCCAAATCGGACCCAGAGTGACGCCGCCCGCCAAATCGGACCCAGAGTGGCGCCGCCCGCCAAATCGGACCCAGAGTGGCGCCGCCCGCCAAATCGGACCCAGAGTGGCGCCGCCCGCCAAATCGGACCCAGAGTGGCGCCGCCCGCCAAATCGGACCCAGAGTGGCGCCGAACGCCAAATCGGACCCAGAGTGGCGCCGCCCGCCAAATCGGACCCAGAGTGGCGCCTCCCGCCAAATCGGACCCAGAGTGGCGCCGCCCGCCAAATCGGACCCAGAGTGGCGCCGCCCGCCAAATCGGACCCAGTGTGGCGCCGCCCGCCAAATCGGACCCAGAGTGGCCCCGCCCGCCAAATCGAACCCAGAGTGGCGCCGCCCGCCAAATCGGACCCAGAGTGGCGCCGCCCGCCAAATCGGACCCAGAGTGGCGCCGCCCGCCAAATCGGACCCAGAGTGGCGCCGCCCGCCAAATCGGACCCAGAGTGGCGCCGGCCGCCAAATCGGACCCAGAGTGGCGCCGCCCGCCAAAGTCGGACCCAGTGTGGCGCCGCCCGCCAAATCGGACCCAGTGTGGCGCCGCCCGCCAAATCGGACCCAGAGTGGCGCCGCCCGCCAAATCGGACCCAGAGTGGCGCCGCCCGCCAAATCGGACCCAGAGTGGCGCCGCCCGCCAAATCGGACCCAGAGTGGCGCCGCCCGCCAAATCGGACCCAGAGTGGCGCCGCCCGCCAAATCGGACCCAGAGTGGCGCCGCCCGCCAAATCGGACCCAGAGTGGCGCCGCCCACCAAATCGGACCCAGAGTGGCGCCGCCCGCCAAATCCGACCCAGAGTGGCGCCGCCCGCCAAATCCGACCCAGAGTGACCCGGGCCACCAACTCGGACCCAGAGTGACCCGGGCCACCAAATCGGACCCAGAGTGACCCAGGCCACCAAATCGGACCCAGAGTGACCCGGGCCACCAAATCGGACCCAGAGTGACCCGGGCCACCAAATCGGACCCAGAGTGACCCGGGCCACCAACTCGGACCCAGAGTGACCCGGGCCACCAAATCGGACCCAGAGTGACCCGGGCCACCAAATCGGACCCAGAGTGACCCGGGCCACCAAATCGGACCCAGAGTGACCCGGGCCACCAAATCGGACCCAGAGTGACCCCGCCCACCAAATCGGACCCAGAGTGACCCGGCCCACCAAATCGGACCCAGAGTGACCCGGACCACCAAATCGGACCCAGAGTGACCCGGCCCACCAAATCGGACCCAGAGTGACCCGGGCCACCAAATCGGACCCAGAGTGACCCGGGCCACCAAATTGGACCCAGAGTGACCCGGGCCACTAAATCGGACCCAGAGTGGCCTCAACCCTGAGGGGCTACAACTACCAAACCAGCGCCTGAGGGGCACCCAAGTGTGAAAGTCTTGCAGGGGCAGCCCGGGCACCATTCCAAAGCACTATCTGTAGTTCCTTCAGGAAATACCTATCTAGTTATGATTGTAATGCAGTCTTCGGCTGAAGGTTGTAGTAACTTATTGCTGTGATTTTCTGTCCTACCTACTGGGTATTTGTACATTGCGGTGGTTTACCCATCTGACTATTATCATCATCAATATATGAAGAGGGCATTCTAGGGTAAGCCATCGGTTAGTGGGGGCGCCACATCCGCTGTACAGTAGGGCGCCAACCCCCACAGTCAGGCAGGATTTATATGAATAGGGTTCAGAATTAGTGAGATGTCTGTTGAGCACGAGCACTTTTTGGTTTTGCACTCACTGTTTTAGTCCGTGTCTCTCACCCTGCCACAAGGAGCCCCATATGTGCAATATATATTTATACTCATTTGCTCCTTTATTCTGTCTACATCTTTCTTGTTGGATTCAAATGACAGTGAGCATGAGACACTGTGCTCAGGGCATATAGTAGGAGTAATAGGGTCAGCCGCCGACGAGTGGGGGCGCCAATATCGTTTTTGTGTTTAGGGTGCCAACCTTCGCTGTCAGGCAGAGCTTGCTATAGTATCCCTGTTCCGGGTCTGGGTAGAGAGCACGGTTGTGTGTTATACGTGGTTATCTGTTGTAGTTGTGTCATGGTTTTAATCCAATTTAAATAAAACTTTATGTTTTAAATCTACTTCATCAATAAGGAATTAAGGTTATTTGCTTTGATAAATCCACAATCCCCATACATTAGGCTGATGGATCTCTTGCCCTGATCTACCGGTCGAGCCAGGATTGTGATCCAAATACTGTCCGTGTTTGGCGGAAGTGTTAAACCTTACAGTGACATCTGAAAACTTTTTTAAAGCCCCAAATGCAACTTCCCCATAATAACAGTGACTGCCGCACACCCTTCCAACCCCTACCCCTTCTATAAACAACAAAGACAGCTGCAGACCCATGAAAAACCCTCAATAATGGCAGTGACACCGGTTCACTGTATAACCAGAAGAGTTTTTCCTCTTGCATAAATAGGAGCTAGCCGAATTACCTTCCATTTCAAATTTCAGCCAGATGGCTAGTTCACAGGCTGGGTGGTAACCCAGACCGCCCATAGTGCAGAAGTCTCATGTGTAATAATACACATGCGACTTTTTTTCCATTTAAAGGAGTTGTCTTATTCGATACCTATAATTCCTAATAAACATCCATTTACACTGTGTTCCAAATTATTATGCACAAAGAGTTTAGGAGTGATAAGGTTAGAATTTTTTTGTTTGTCATTTAAACTCATTGATGGTGATGTGTGTCAGGGCTCTTTATATCACTGAAAGCAATTGCAGATACCTGTGCACATTAGTTTGGCAGGTGTATCCAAATAAAGGCAAGACTATTTAAGAAGGCTAATGTCAGGACTCTGAACATTTTTTACCTTTTGTGCATTACTGCCCTTTTCCAACATGGCGTCTTTGGTCTCATGTGCACTTGTCTTCCTGCTATAAAACTCCACCCCAGCCTTCAGTCTGTGCTAGATTATTCTGCTTTGCATCCAGCTCCTGATTACTCCCTGGCCTTGCACCTGCACCTGTGAACCTGTGTTGGAGATCCTGCCACTCTGCTCCGAGTTCCTGCTGCATACACCAGTGTTCAGTAATCCTCCTTCATCTGCTGCTCGTGTTACTTCCATCTGCATTTGCTGGACATGTAAGCTGTTTCTGCTCTGCAAAACCTGAGACTATTAACCAGGCCTCCCTGGTTGAGCTAAGATATGATTTGAACTGCCTAATAGCATATCTATCTGTGTCTGGACTAAGTCAAGGATCTATTCGTGTCAAGTTTCCTCAAGAATAACTGTGCTGTTATGATCCGGTGACTTTGGAGCCGCATGAACTTTTCTCTGGAGTAGGTGGAAACTGTACTGACCGCAAAACCTGAACTAACACCACAACTAGAAGTAGCCGTGGGGTGTGCCTAACAAACCCTAGACACCTCGACACAGCCGGAGGACTAAATACCCCTATAGATGGAAATAGGAATACTACCTTGCCTCAGAGTAGAACCCCAAAGGATAGGCAGGCCCCCACGAATATTGACTGTGAGTAGGAGAGGAAAGACACACACAGACAGAAAACAGGATTCAGCAAAAGAGGCCACTCTAGCTAAATAGGGAAAGATAGGACAGAATACTAAGCGGTCAGTATTACAACCCTTCCAAAAATATCCACAGCAGATAATACAAAAAGTTCCACAATCTAACTAAAGACATGGAATGTATATCCGCCACTCCAGAGAATCCAACAAGACTGAGAAAATACGGACACAGTCTAAGCTGGAGAAAAAAACAATGAATGGCACATAATTATTAAGCACACCGCATGTGTGCCACAGAAACAAAACCAGACACTTATCTTTGCTAATTTGGCAGTAAGGCAGAAGGAGCCAAACAAGGACCAAAACCTTCCAACAACCATGGACAACTGGCAAGGACTAATGAATCCTGCACGCCTAAATACCCCCAGTCAGAACTGCAATCAGCAGATACACCTGACCAGGACTGCAACCCAGGGACAACTGCATTACCACCTACAACCACCGGAGGGAGCCCAAAAGCAGAATTCACAACACTGTGCTTCATAGACTTTCTGTTTGTTTACATCTACCTCTGAAGTTTCCTATTGACTGCTAAGCTGCGTTTATTATTTGCACCAAGTGTTGTGGACTTGAGTTTCTCTCTGCACCTGCTTGAATCACCGTGTGATAATATAAACTTTACCACTTATAAAACTGTGTCCTTTTGTCTTGTTCCACGCAAAGAGTCTCCTGAATTATCCCCTATAATTATTACAGCTGTTCCACATTATTGAGCAGCCTACATTTTTTGAAGAAAAAGGATGTGTCGGCTGCTAAGAAGCAACAAATTGTGGAGTATTTAGGTCAAGGCATAACTACAATCAACATTGCCAAGACACTTCATCGTGATCATCGCACAATCAAGTAGTATGTAGCTGATTCCCAGCACACAGGTGTGCGTGCTGATAAGGAAAAATTGAGGACTCTTTCCAACAGCCAATTGTGTAAGGTTAAAAGAGCAGCTGCAAAAATGCCTTGTCATAGCAGCAGACAAGTTTTTGAAGCTGCTGGTGCCTCCAACATCACCAGAACAACAAGATGCAGGGTCCTTCAGAGGTTTGCAGCTGTGCGTAAGCCATCCCGTCGACCACCTCTATCCACTGCACACAAGCAGAAACGGCTCCAGTGGGCCAAACGATACATGAAGACTGACTTCCAAACTGTTTTGTTCACCGATGAGTGCCGTGCAACGCTCGATGGTCCAGATGGATGGAGTGGAGGATGGCTGGTTGATGGACACTCCATGAAAACACGACTAAGGCGCCAACAAGGAGGAGGTGGAGTAATGTTCTGGGCTGGAATCATGGGGAGAGATTGTCGGCCCCTTTATGATCCCTGAAGGGGTAAAGATGAACACCATAATCTATGTGGAGTTTCTAAAACAACACTTCCTGCCATGGTTCAAGAGGAAGAAGCGTGCTTTCCGCAGATCATTTTCATGCATGATAATGAACCGTCTCATGCTGCAAAAAACACATCTGCATCTCTGGCTGTATTGGCATAAAAGAGGACAATCTTATGGTGTGGCCACCATCTTCCCCTGACCTCAACCCCATTGAGAACCTCTTGAGCATCATCAAAAGGAGTGTCTATGATGGCGGGAGGCAGTTCACATCTAAGCAACAGCTCTGGGAGGGTATTCTGTCCACATGCAAAACAATTGAAGCAGAAAACATCCAAAAACTGACAAATTCAATGGACGCGAGAGTTCAGGAGCTTGTTTCGAACAAGGGGTCCTATGTGCAAATGTAACATCACCTAGAATAAAGTTTTCACTTGAAAACTGTTTGATTTCATTTTGTAATAAGCTGATATAATGCTTAAAACTTCACAGCTGACCATTTTTTTGTTCAAAATAAAAAAAAGTTGAAAACTCTGCTGTGCATAATAATTTGGAACATGCAATTTGAGTGTATATTTTTTTAAAAAATATGCAGTTTTCATATGCAGTTAGTTCCAAAACATTGCAATTATACTAGAATAGTAGATGACTTGAAAATAACAATGACTGCAATTCAGATAGGTAATTTAGAGAAAATGAGGAAATATTATTTGCATAAAAATTTGGAACACAGTGTATGCCCTAACCACTTTTGTCATTTGCATCAGTATAAAATTACCCACTGTTCTCCCTATCCTGCTAATCCTTCTATTTTTTTATTTCTTTACGTCTTGCGACATTTCATTTTAGGGAACATGAAGTAGGACATTATCAGGAGGCAGCACTGCTATCAGTTACCACAGCTTCTGTCACCGCTGTTCCTTGATGATGTTCTGTTTCAGGAGGGATGTGACTGAGAAGTGACTGCAGTTTCAGTAGTTGCCAGACTTTTGTCCCTGCCATCTGAATCTTTAGTCTCCGCCGCCACAATCTCTGGTTCTGACACCAGCACCTCTTCGAAAAGGGACGTCATCTGAGGGAGGTGATAGAAGCAGGGCGAGTGACAGCATCATTATGGAGCAGCGTTGGTGTCACTCACCCTGCTTCTATCACCGCTCCCTGATGATGTCTCATTTTAGGGAAATAGATGGCAGTGTCAGAAGCTGCGTTGACCGAAGATGGCTGTGAAGGAATTGTGGTGTCAGCCACTGATGATGCAGCCGGTGACTGAAATTGCTGTCACTTCTCTAACACCCTCCCAGAAACAGGCAGTCATCAGGAGGCGGTGGTGACAGTAACTGTAGTAAGTGACCACAGCGCCGCCTCCAGATGACGTGTAATGTAAAGAAACAATCCAAAATGGACTCTGGTCTATCTTTAAAAGGGAAATAAGATTGTACCTGAGAATATCTCCCTTGTTGAGTCTGAGTAGAATACTGTAGCCCCTAAACTCGGGCTCACGAGGACAGGTCTCGCCACGATTTTGTAGGTCCTGGTACATTTTATTTAGGCTGTGTAAACACTTTATCAAATTCTTATTATTTATTTTTGAATCAAATGAGGACATTGGCTCCTCACAAAGCTGATACGCACAGTGAATGTGAAAACGAGCGCACTTCTCCATCAAAGACACAGTGAACTTATCACACAAGTCCTGCTGTGTAATATCCTAAGAAAAAAACAAAAAGAGAAAAAACCCTATAAACTTATTATAAAACATAAGGCATTAGTAACCTTTGTTACCCTGCATTTCCATCCTCAATCCTCCCCTTTTAGGCTGGAGGGGGAAAAAAAACAAAAAACATCTTTCACGGTTTCCCTCCATCTGTCATTCCTTGTACAATTTCTCAATCTATGTAGTTTTCTACGTGTTTACTTTCTTAAAGGGGTTGTCTGGCCTTAGGCTACAAGTCCGCAGTCACGCTATGTGACAGCAGGCTTGTGAATCCTCACATCACACACACTGCGCACTGTGAAGATTTTCCTGCATGCATTGGAGAAACCTAGATGGGCAAATTTGCAGTCACGTGACCGCCCGCTCTTGCTTATAGCACCGGAGAAACCTCAGCGCGATGCGTTCGCTGTAAAAACTCTGAAGCCTGCAGTCACTTGGGGTAACTGCAGGCTTTCTTCTCAAACCTGGACAACCCTTTTAACAGTCTGAAGCAAAGGTAGACAGGGATTTTTGTGTAATCACAGTAAAATCCTTTTCTCCGAGCCACTCATTGGGGGACACAGGACCATGGGTGTATGCTGCTGCTGCTGTTGCTAGGAGGCTGACACTAAGTGAATATAATAAAATTAGCTCCTCCTCTACAGTATACACCTACCACTGGCTCCTGCTCAAACCAGTTCAGCGACAAAGCAGTAGGAGATAAAAATCATCAAATACAGATACAGCATGTCAAACCAAAGAACAAACAGCCATCAGGCCAATAGGGTGGGTGCTGTGTCCCCTAATGAGTGGCTCGGGAGAAAAGGATTTTACGGTGCGTACACAAAAATCCCCATTTCTCCTTCGCTTTGTTGGGGGACACAGGACCATGGGACGTCCCAAAGCAGTCCCTGGGTGGGAACCGACAGGACGGACAACCTCACGCACTAACAGCATAGAGATGCATTGCCACCATCTGAAAGATCCGTCTTCCCAGACTCGCATCTGCTGAAGGCTAAGTGTGAATGTTGTAGTGCTTTGAGAGGGTTTGCAGACTGGATCGTCGATGCCTGGTGCCGAATGGTCCAGGAAACATCCACCAAACGAATGAAGTGTGCCCTAATCCCACTGGAATAGGCTTTCCTCTGACGCAGTAAGACTCCAGAATAGTCAAGCATATCCACCTGGCTATTGTGGATTTGTGCACGGCTAGTCTCTTCCTGTGAATCTCAGGAAGAATGAATAAGGCATCCGTCTTGCGGAAGAACTCCGTTCGGGAGATGTATCTACTGAGAGCCCTCATGAGATCTAGAGAATCGAGAGCCTTCTCAAAACGGCGTTTTGGTGTCAGTCAAAAAAGAGGGCAGAACAATGTCCTCGTTAAGGAAAAAGAGACCACCTTGGGTAAAAAAGGACGGGAACCACAGGGAACCACCCTGTTCTGATGAAAAAATAAGAAAAAGGAACTCGACCAGAAGAGCGGCTAGCTACGATCTCCGCCTGATCGAAGTTGCAACCAGGACAACAATCTTCCGGGAAAGGAGAGTCAGAGAGACTTCCTGCAGCGGCTCAAACGAAGCATCCTGCGGAACGTCCAGGATCAAGATAAGGTCCCCGACGTCCAACGGCTTTCTGTAGGGAGGCACCATGAATGAGGCCCCCTGAAAGTCTACAACTGTAGTTTAGAAACAATCGGGCGCTGAAGCAAAACCGATCAGGTCAGAACGGGGAAAGCAGGGGGAGAACGACTTCAATCCTTGCACCCTGCAAAAAAACGCTGTCCTGGGATGATGAAAAATGTACTTTGATAAATGTTCCCTGATGTAGGTTTCCGAGCGATGCAGGGCCCTGGTGGCAGATTGGGCCCCGGAAGAGCAATTCTGGACAATCCAGTGGCCGCCAGGGGGCGTTGACGATGAGCTGAGCCAAATCTGCGTACCAGGCCCGGCGGAGGCTAGTCCAGAGAGACTAGGATAACCGGCATCCCTGTCGCCTTGATTGTCCCGATGACCATTGGAAGTAACGGAGGATGAATCTGATGCCACGAATGGAAGGTGTATCCGCCCTCATGGCCTCTGGCTAAAAAAACGGGTACTGTGGCATTTAGCCATGATGTACTCAGGTCCCCATCCGGAATCCCCCAGCGATAAATATGATGGAACATGTCCAGAGGAAGTGACCACTCTACCGATACAAGACCCTGACGGCTGAGGAAGTCTGGTGCCCAGCTTCCCACTCTAGGGATGTGAACTGCTGAGATGACCGAGCGGAGAATGTGTTCCATCTCACGCCTTGCTGCCTGGCTGCGGATGATTCCGTGATAAATGATATATTCGGATGGGGGGACCCATCGGGGTGATGAAACCGCCTCAGGGACAACCGGGTTGCCCGGATCTCCAAGCCGTTGATTGAAAGGGGTGACTCTCGATGTGACCAGTGCACCTGGGCCGTGAGTTCGAAGACAAGCGGCATAGACAGTGGAAAGAGAATGGATGACTGCCCCAGCCGATAGTGAGGCAAAGGGCGACAAGGCCCGAGTCCCCTGTTGAAGGGCTATTGCCCTGTCTCGCAGAAAAATCACCAACCCTCGGGAGGTGTGTAGGGTCATACCTAAAAGGGATACCTGCTGAGCCAGGACAGGGAAAGATTTGTGTAAGTCTATCCACTAGCCCAGGCGGGAAAAGTGTCCAAAGGGGTATGGACGCCTACTCGCAGGCTTGGAAAGACTGCCACTTAAGCAGGAGGATGCTAGGTATGACAGGACGACCCCACCCCGAGCATGCAGAATGAATGCGACAACCGTCATGACCTTTGTGAATGCCCTGGGATCGGCAGTGAGGCCGAAGGGCAAAGCTTTAAATTGGAAATGATCCTCTCGGACGGCGAGATGCAAAAACCTTTGAGAGTCGGAAATATATGAATGTAAGCATCCCGTATGTCGATGGATGCTAGTAAACTCCCTCTTCTACGTTGAATAGCTTCAGGTCCAGGATGGGCCATACCACTCCGTCCTTCTTTCTCTAGGGACAAACCGTGCTGTAGACCGGAAGGAAACACTGTCTTGAATGAAAGACACCAGGAGACTGACTCATTCGTCATGAAAGACGGCGAGCCAGATATGGCAAGACAGAAATAGACGTCCGCCTACGAAAGGACCGGAAACGTTCCTGTTGAGGAAAAAGGACGCCTAGACTTTTGCTACGGAGGGAATTTTGAGTGACTTGCTCACAGGATATGTGTGAGGTGTCTTTTTGTCTCCAAGCGCGCTTGTAAAATAACGGGCGTAACTACTTGATTTGGGTCTCAATGGTGATCTGTCAGCTGACATTGGGTCAGAACAAAAACAGCTACGACAGTTTTGGCGCCCGAACGGGGGCCGTGGTAACCAGCCTTATTCGGAATCCGTATGTGGGAGCTTCCTGAGAGATTGGACATGCAAACACCAGCTGTAGCAAGGTGAGAAATGTTATTCTTACAATCTGTTTTGCACCTGCAATCTCTCTTCGGGATCTGTCCATACCTCTGGGTAAAACGCTGCCAACACGGTTCAAAGAATCCACATCACCAGTGCAGTCAGACACAATCAGATGAACTCTGAGAAAGTATCCCGCAGGCATTTGAAGTCATGTTTGTCCTAGAAGCTGCTCTTGGGATGCACACCACGTGTAGGGCCCAGGCACCTTGTGCACAAATCTGCCCAGACACCGATGCTGACCCATACAAGACCCATTTTTCACTCCCACGTATGACAGGAGCTCGTACTGAGAATCTGCTGCAGGGGCTCAATGCCGACCTGGATTCTCTTACCAACGGTGTGCGTCCCGGCATGGCGCCGCCGCCGCTGATGAGTGGGCTTCAGCGTTGTTACAATGTGGACGGAGCCGGGAACCCTCCATCCACCATCCCATTGTCCGCGAGGTAGAGAGGGACCGTGCACCTCCTCCCATTGCCGCTGTTCGTCAGTGGTGACACAGCGGGGGCCGCACGGACGCCATAAGTGCCTCAGGACATCCAAGGGGTTGACTGCCTTAGGATGGGGCAGGGCTGTTGGTCAGGCAGAATTAAGCCTAGCTCAGAAGAGGGTACATAGAGGCAACACCATGTTTTCGTACGTTGATGTGTGGAGAGATCGGAGCCCTGAAGGGAACAGTCGCCCCTAAAAAAGCTCAGGCATACCTTTTCACGGTGCAGGAGTGGGTACGTGGAGGCGACACTCCACATTCATGCCTGTTGTTGGTTTGGGGAGATCGGAACCCTGAAGGGATCGGTCGCCCCTGTAATCCATTAAAAGGAATAAAGATTGAAAAGTAAAAATTAAAAAAATTGAAAGCAATAAATAATGGTTTGAATAGCAGACCCATGTGCCTCCTACAGACACTAAGGAAGAACTGGTTCGGGCTGGAGCCAGTGGTAGGTGTATACTGTAGAGGAGCTTATTTTGTTATTTTCACTCAGTGTCAAACTCCTAGTGACAGCAGCATAACACCCATGGTCCTGAGTCCCTCAATGAGGCGAGGGAGAAATATAAAATTATTTATCCAAAGATCAGACTTTTTTTTCTTTGCAGTAAGAAGGATGGGAATGATTTAAACTTTATATTCATTCTTCTTTTATGCAAGAGAACCGGCAATCGCTTGATCACTTCTACAATACACTACACACAATACACTGTCAATCAAATTACTGATCTACTTCAAGTGTACAATACAAACATGGAAGTGCCAGGGTCTTCAGGAGCCGTTGGAAAAGGGGGCAAGAATTGAGTTAAGGCACTCCTCCCCTTCAGACTGCGCCACTTAAATGCAGCCATCAGAGATTGACAGCAGCATCTAAGAGGCTAGACAGTAGCAACTGGTATATAGAACACACCGGAGGCTCAACTGGTTAAGCATATGTATGGCAGATGTAGGGTGGGGGTTAAAAATAATTAAAAAAAAAAAGAGCATTATTACCTGTTCATGCACCTGCTTTTCCAACGCCACCTCTTAACTACTCCTTACTGATATTTGTTTATAGGGATCCAGTCTGCAACCCAAGACCACTGCAGTCAATCACTGTCTTCAGCAATATTGTGCAGTTCAACTAGGCAATATATTGTTTACAAAATGTAACCGCTGCAGACAATCACTGACTCCTTCAGCAGTAATAGTGAGGCACATGGCAACAACAGTACCTGTAATGTAACAATCGCGTAGTTTAGACAGGACGTCACCACTGCAGCTGTGCAAACAATCAGCGGCAGGGAGCAGTGGAGAGGTGGCGCTAGGCAGCAAAATCTTCAACAGGTAAAAAATTTGTATTTTATGGAATTAAGTACATTTAGAACAATCTCTTACAATCATTTTAATTAGTGATGAGCAAACGTGCTCAGTTGAGGTGTTATCTGAGCATGCTCGGGTGCTAACAGAGTGTCTTCGGCGTGCTCGCAAAATACGTTCAAGTCCCCACACTTGCATGTCTCGCGGCTTTTCGACAGTCGCAACACATGCAGGGATTGCCTGTTTGTTAGGCTATGCCTGCATGTGTTGCAGCTGTCAAACAGCTGAGAGACATGCAGCTGCGGGAACTCAAACATTATTTGAACACGCCAAAGATACTTAGCACATGAGCATGCTCGGATAACACCTTATTTGAGCCCTGTTAGCTCATCACTAATTTTAATATAATGTTTTTTTTTCTGGAGACATAAAAGTTTCTTGAATTCTATAAATTGTAGAAAAAAAACGATTCAGTATTTCAATATAGACATATCTTTCAGTAGAGCATCTCAGGCAGATCTCACCTTCCGAATTCCACGTGTTCGGTTCCAAACAAAGTCATACCATTCTCTGTAATCCTCCTCTCCCAGATCCATGATGTTGGTCACCATGTAATCCATTGTCATACACAGCACTGGTAATGGGCGCAATTCGTGTGCCAGGGGCTCTTCTTGATCTGCTGAAGAGCGACTGTACTCCTTTATTGCAGCTGCATGGTCCAACTTTGAAAGGAAAGGATTATGCAAGTCACGATCAGACCAAAATGTAGAAAAATCAAGGTAAACTGAACATGAAAAATGCTACAAATGACAGATTTTTTATTTTTTTTGGGGGGGGGAAATATACCAGACATGCTCAAAAAATTTGAAGGTAAGAAGATAATGGATTCTATTACCTTGTCGGTTCCTGGCAGGAACTCATAGAGGCTAAGTTGATTCCGAGTATCTCTCATGTATCTCTCCTTTTCAGGGCACATGTCAGGACAGTTTCCAACAAAAACTTTGGCTTGATCTAACCCTGTTCGTTTAACTCTAGCTACAAAAAAAAAAAGGAGGAAAGTGATTGGAAAATATATTAGGAGACTTAACCATTTCTTTTTTGGTTAGTTTCCCAAAATGACACATTTACTTTTCTAGCTACCTAAATAATTGCAAAACTGACAGATTCTTTGAATACCTTGTCTCATTAGCTTGTCCCTCTGGTCTAGGAGACGATACTTCTCCTCTGAGGTCTCAGCTACTGTTCCAACAAGATGAGACAGTGAAGGAGGTAAAGACATTTGAGCCTCTTTCTTCTTTGCAGGACCTGAAAAACGACAATTATTTCTAGGATTAAGAGACCACACACACATGTGTATCATGGCTCTAAGAACACTGGAGCTACAATATGGCACCCATGTGTATGTCTCCAATATCATGCAATCAAATCTGCTCAATCGGATGCCATTTTATTTAAGACTTTCTTCAAAGCAAGCATTGCTTTTCTAAGAGAACATCTTAATAATGTGGCTCTGTAAAGAGGGGCTTGTAACGCAAAATGAGATATAAATCACTCACTTGTTTTTTTCCATGGCCAAAAAGCAATAACGTCTTTGTGCAGTTTTTTTACTGATGTCGCTGCCGCTGCCACAGAGTTCTGTAAAAGCAAAAACAGTATCCCAATTGTGAGTCTATTTTTCCCAAATCAATACAGTAGGGGTATGTTCATACACTTGTTTCAGGAATGCAAAAAAGACAAGATTTTCTAGTAGATAACACATCAAGAAAAAAAAAAAAAGTTTTCATTACCCTTTTATTTTTTGAAGCAACTTGTTGATGGTTATTGTTGCCATTTTCTTTAAATGTTTATTATTGTGTTATTTCTTAAGCAGATTTTAACATCTATTAAGGAATGAATATAGGGATTTTTGTGTACTCACCGTAAAATCCTCTTCTCCGAGCCACTCATTGGGGGACACAGAACCATGGGGTGTTATGCTGCTGTCTCTAGGAGGCTGACACTAAGTTGAGACAAAAAAGTTAGCTCCTCCCCTGCATATACACCCTCGTGCTGGCTTCCAGACACAGTTCAGTGTAAAAGCAGTAGGAGATCAGTAACAACATCTTACATAATATTAGAGTACAACATATCAGAGTAAGTCAAGAACCAAAAAAGAAATGAGCCATAAGGCTAACAAGGTGGGTGCTGTGTCCCCCAATGAGTGGCTCGGAGAAAAGGATTTTACGGTGACTACACAAAAATCCCTATTTCTCCTTCGCCACATTGGGGGACACAGAACCATGGGACGTCCCAAAGCAGTCCCTGGGTGGGGAACAATACAACCAAATAACTCCGTGTATCAACCGACTATAAATGCGCAACGGCCGCCTGCAGAATACGTCTGCCAAGGGCCACTTCCGCAGAAGATTGAATGTGAACGTTGTAGTGCTTCGTGAAAGTATGCAGGCTGGACCATATTGCGGCCTTGCAAACCTGCTTTGCCAAGGCCTGGTGCCGAATGGCCCAGGAAGCACCCACTGACCGAGTTGAGTGTGCCCTAATCTCCACCAGGATAGGTCTGCCCCTGACCCGATAAGATTCTTGAATAGCTGATCATATCCATCTGGCTATCGTGGCTTTAGAAGCAGCTAAACCCTTTTTGTGACCCTCTGGGAGCACAAAGAGGGAGTCCGATTTGCGGAAGGGGGCAGTCCTAGAAATGTACCTCCTAAGGGCCCTCACCACGTCCAAGGTGTGAAGGGCCTTTTTAACCCGATGTCTTGGCTGTGGGCAGAAGGAGGGAAGAACGATTTCTTCATTAAAGGTGGAAGGATGAAACCACCTTGGGAAGAAAGGCCGGAGGTGGACACAGGACTACCTTGTCCTGGTGGAAGGAAAGGAAGGGCGCCCGGCAGGACAGTGCGGCCAACTCTGAGACTCGCCTGATAGAGGTTATAGCCACAAGGAAGGCGAACTTCCAGGAGAGAACAATCAGCGAGACATCCTGCAGAGGTTCAAAAGGGGGCTCCTAAAGGACAGCCAGGACCAAATTGAGATCCCAAATCTCTAAGGGCATTCTATAGGGGGGTACGACGTGGAAAACCCCCTGAACAAAAGTCCTGACTTGAAAGTCAGTAGCAATCTTGCATTGGAACAACACGGATAATGCCGAGATCTGACCCTTGAGAGAACTGAGCGCCAGACCGGAATCCAAGCCGGACTGGAGAAATTCCAGAATGGAGGGGATTGAAAAAACGAGAGGAGGATGTCCACGGAGCCTGCACCAAGAAAAGAAGGCTTTCCAGGTGCGGTGATAGATGCGAGCGGAAGACGTCTTGCGAGCGCTTATCATGGTGGCAATGACTTGCTGGGAGAAACCAGCTTGAGTTAGGATCCAGGTTTCCACAGCCAAGCTGTTAAACGTAGGACCCCTGAGCTCTGGTGGTAGATCGGCCCTTGGCGAAGCAGATCTGGGCGGTCTGGTAACTGCCAGGGAACGTCGGCTACGAGTTACGAGTTGAACAAGCTCCGCGTACCATGCGCGACGAGGTTAATCCGGGGAGACTAGAATCAAAGGAACCCCTTCCATCTTGATTTTTCAGATTACCTTCGGTAGAAAGGGAAGCGGAGGAAACACATACGGGAAGTGGAACCGGTGCGATGGGGATATCAGCGAGTCCACTCCAATGGCCTGGGTATCCCGAGAACGTGCTATGAAGTTGGGAACTTTGGCGTTCAGTCTGGACGTCATCAGATCCATGTCCGGAGTCCCCCAGCGAAGGCAAATCTACTGGAAGACCTCCGGATGGAGTTCCCACTCTCCCGAGGCGAGACCCTGACGGCTGAGAAAGTCCGCCAACCAGTTTTCGACGCCTGGAATGTGCACTGCGGAAATTATGGAGCGGTTGTTCTCAGCCCAACGGAGAATGTGGGAGACCTCACGCATCGCCGCTCTGCTGCGGGTCCCCCCGATGGTTTATGCACACCACAGCTGTGACGTTGTCTGATTGAATCCGATTTGGGTGACCCACGAGGAGGAAGTGGAAACGTCTCAGGGCAAATCTGATCGATCAAATCTCCAAGATGTTAATCGGAAGTCTCGACTCCCGAATGGTCCAAAGCCCCTGGGCAGTGTGGTGGTGAAATACCGCTCCCCAACAGAGGAGGCTGGCATCGGTAGTCACCACCAGCCAGTGGGTTGGGAGAAAGGACCTCCCCTGGCTGAGGGATAATTCCAAAGTCCACCATTTGGGCGCTTGCCTGATCCACGGGGGCAGAGGACATGGTCGATCGAGGGATAAGGGACTCCTGCAGGGCCTGATGTAAGTGGCGGAGGTGCAGTTGAGCGACGGGAACTGCTTCCACTGCGGCCACCATTTTTCCCAGGATCCTCATGGCAAATCGAATGGAATGAGGAAAGGGACGACAAAGCGTCCGGGTTCCCTGCAGAATCGCTTGGGCCTTGGATGAAGGAAGCAGGACCAGCAACTTGGACGTGTCCAGGATCATGCCTAGGAAGGAGATCCATCAAGCTGGAACGGGGAGGACTTGTCCAAGTTGATCAGCCAGCCCAGGCGTGAAATGGTATCCAAGGTAATGCGGACGCTTGCTTCGCAGGCGTCATAGGACGGACCTTTCATCAGGAGGTCGTCTAGTATGTAGTCTAGTAAGTATGGCAACATGACCACTCCTCAGGAGTGAAGAATGGCCATGATCGCCGCCATGACCTTTGTGAATACCCTGGGCGTGGTGGCAAAGCCGAAGGGTACGGCCGTGAATTGAAAATGGTCCTCCTGAGTGGCAAAATGCAGGAACCTTTGATGTGGCGGGAAGACTGGGATATGGAGATAAGCATCGTTGATGTCTATTGATGCTAGAAACTCGCCTATCTCCAATGAGGAGATGACCAACCGGATGGATTCCATCCTGAAGTGCCAGACCTTTACATACTTGTTTAGGAGCTTTAAATCCAAAATAGGGTGCACCGTCCCATCCTTTTTTGGAACGACGAAGAGGTTTGAGTAAAAACCTCTGAATCTCTCATGTTCTGGAACTGGAACAATGACTCCGTTTTGGCGGAGAGATTCGATGGTGCGGTGAAGTGCACGAGACTGAGCTCCTGAACTTGGGAGACGAGAGGGAAAAAAACGTGCAGGAGGGGAGGCGGAGAAACCTATTTTGTAACCAGAAGACACCGGCCTCTGACCCATTCGTCGTGGATGACGGAAAGCCAGACATGTTGAAAGAGAAGCAGGTGTCCGCCTACTCTGGTAGTGTCGACCGAAAAACTCCCCGAGTCATTGTGAAGGAAATCTGGAGGGCCTGGATCCCCTGGTTCTGGGTTGCCTAGGCTTACCTCGCCAGGACTGATTCGGCCTGTATGAGGGCCGAGGGTCTCTCTCTGTACGTGGAGATCGTTCTGTTCTGGACGAAGCTGTGGAGGAGGACCAGAATGGGCTATTGCAAAAGGGCCGAAAGCGAAACTGTTGCCGACGCTGAAAAGCAGTTTTAGGCCTGTGCTGCGGGAGGAATTTGCTTTTCCCTCCTGTAGCATCTGAAATAAGCTGGTCTAATTTTTCTCCAAACAGACATCCGCTCAGAAAAGGCAGAGAAATCAGACTTTTTAGAGGAGGAATCCATGCGTCACTCTCTAAGCCAAAATGTTCACCTAATGGTGATGGCGTTTGAGGCAGCAACTGCCGCATAGTCTGCTGCGTCTAAAGACGCATACATCACAGTCTCCAGCCATAGCGATTTGTTTGGCGAGATCCGCCACCTCAGACGGAAGAGCCTGGTCCTGAATAGATTTTGCCCACAAAACCATTGCTTTTGCGACCCATGCCGCCGCAAAGGAAGGGGATAAAGAGGAACCTGAGGCTTCATATACTGAGCGAGCCAGGGAATCTACCTGGCGTTTTTAATTGAAGCCCCATCAGGTACAGATAAAAGCATTTAGCGTGGTAGCCAAACGCGATACAGGAGGATCTACTGTTGGAGGTTCCGTCCAATCTTTGACAAGATCTGCGGAAAAGGGATACTTCAATCCCAGGGCCTTTTTACCCATAGAGAGCTTAGCCGGTCGCTCCCTGTGTCGCCGGACTATATCTAAGAAATCCGGATGAGAGGCGAACACCCTATGGGTTTGCTTGGTTCTTGTAAAAGATACCGAATGATCCGGAGCCGCATTAGGGTCATCATCAACCTTTAGCGCATGATCGACAGCTTCAATGAGGGAATCCACAGTCGATTGAATCTCCAGAGAATCCGGGTCCAAGGACGCCTCAGACTCATACTCAGTCATGATCGCTGCAAACCCCTGGAAAGGGTGAGCGAGAAGTGGAGCCACCAGAGGTTGAATGGCGTGGTGAATGCTCAGGAGAGGTAGTGCGGATCCGTTTTTTGGATGACCGTACCTCCTTCAAGTGAGAGTGGCCACTGTTGGCCGATGATTCCCCTGTAAGGGAGGGGTCTCTTAACCCAGGTAAAATGAGTGCCCCGCTCCCAAGAGGGGTCATGAAGGGATTCAATCGCTTTGGCCAGCGAAGCCATGGATTGTGAGTGACGCGGCCCACTCAGGGGGGCTAGATACACTGGGGTCGGTAGCGGCGGAGGGCTCCTGGGTACATTGGGCATCACAGGCTGGGCAGAGAGGAGAGCTTTGAGGCCGAGAGGAGCCTGGCAGGTGGTACACGCAGTGAAAAAGGTGGTATGAACCTATGTAGCCTTTTTAGCCCTTAACTGCGACATGATGTACCCCAATATAAGTAAAATCGCTGCTAGTGGAAGCTATGAGGGGTAAAGCTGCAGGGAAGCATCTAGTGCAGTTTCCTTACCCAGGACCTGTGTCCCGCAATCAGATGAGGCGGCGCGCTGAGTAGGGGAGAAGACCGGCTTCCAGGGCTTGACAAGTGCAGACTAAGGGCAGCCAGAAGAACGGTGCTGCAGGGAAGATGGCTGCCGAGATTTGGGGGGTAGTCTCGCATAGAGCGAGAAGTGCCAGGTCTGTGGGCGGAGCCGCTGGAATGATGCGATCGGTGGGCGGGGCCTATCGGGATGCGGCCTACACCAAGGCCGAAACCGTGGACTAAATTTGTGGCCGGTGCGCACCTGCGGACGGCTGAGAAAGAGCCGCGGAGCCCTGCGGGGACCCTGCTGCTATGGAGCCCTCCTAAGCTTTCTGGAAAACGACCCCTCCCGGGTGGCACTTACCCCGATATGAAGGGGATGGCAGATGCCGCAAGTCAGAGCTGTGCCCGGGGTAGATAGGACGGTGCAGGGGAGCCTCCATCCACCATCCCCATGAAAGGGGGATGGAAAGGAACCGTCTGCCTCCCTCCATCATCCGCTCTCTTCAGTGGTGATGCAGTGGGGGCTGCACGGACGCCACAATGTAGAGTGCCTCTGAACATCCAAGGGTCAGACCTGGTGGGCAGGGCGAGATGTCCGGCAATAGGCCTGGCTGCAGATGAGGATACGTGGAGGTGACACTCCAGTGCTCGTCTGTTAAGGGAGGGGGGAGATCGGTGCTGTTAAAGGGGCCCGTCGCCCCTAGAATCAGCTCAGGCAGTGTCATCCCACATCGCAGGAGAGGATACGGAGAGGTAACACTCCCGTGCTCGCCTGTTGTTGGTTCGGGGAGATCGGCGCCTTGAAAGGTTCCGTCGCCCCTTCGTCCGGGTAGAAAGGTTAAATCCAAAAGGGTAAAAGTTCTGGTCTGAATAGCAGACCCGTGTGCCTCCTACAGACACCAAGCTTGAAATACAAAAGGCCAGAAAAAAGCAGTCAAAATGTCCCAATTTGTACAATAGTACAAAAACCTTTATTTAAGAAAACACATATAAAAAACAGGCATATGACATGGCAGGCATAAGGATCCCCTCTACAAACCCTACACATATCAAAACGGACCAGACAGGGTACACGTAACTGATTATAAACGGTAAACCTGAAATCAATATTAGGTATATAACTACATCAAGCCTGTTTAGCAACATGCAGAACAACTGTCATTGGTGTATGTGACCATGATCATACATATGAGGTCAGTACATACCACAATAGAAGGGTCACAAGCACACGTGCACGCCGCTCCAGTCCACCCCGACGCGCGTTTTGGCGACTACCTTCCTCAGGGGGACACTAAGCTTGAACTGGGTCTCTGGAAGCCAGCACGAGGGTGTATACTGCAAGGGAGGAGCTAACTTTTTTTGTCTCAACTTAGTGTCAGCCTCCTAGCGACAGCAGCATAACACACCATGGTTTTATGTCCCCCAATTTGGCGAAGGAGAAAAACACTCAGAATTTTGAAAGAGAACAAAAAAAAAAAAAACACCCAGACTTCTTCCGAGTGTTTTTAAGCCTTCTTATTGACAAGTATGGAGTGACTATCTAGTAGAAAACGCCTGAAGAACGGTCAAGCTCACTTATTTTAACCACTTGGCGTTTTTAGAAGAGGCTCAAAACTCCACACATGAAAAGTTTGTCATTCTTTGGAGCATTTTTTGGAAAGAATCTGCTCAAAACCCACGGGAAAAACAGGGATTTTTGTGTGTACTCACCGTAAAATCCTTTTCTCCGAGTCAATCATTGGGGGACACAGGACCATGGGTGTTATGCTGCTGCCACTAGGAGGACACTAAGCAAATACACAAAAAAGTTAACTCCTCCTCCGCAGTATACACCCTCTGCTGGCTCTCTTATGAACCAGTTTGGTGCCAAAGCAGTAGGAGCTAAACAGAATTGCAATATGTCAAAACCAACACAGACTACAAGTTAACGGGCTAACAGGGCGGGTGCAGTGTCCCCCAATGACTGGTTCGGAGAAAAGTATTTTACGGTGAGTACACACAAATCCCTGTTTCTCCTTCGCCTCATTGGGGGGACACAGGACCATGGGACATCCTAAAGCAATCCCTGGGTGAGAAAACATCACGACAGGTGAAACCTCGCGCACCCAATGCTTAAAGGATTAAGTGATTAAATGAAGCCTACAGATGCGAAACTGCCGAGGGCCGCATCTGAAGAGGCTTGAGAATGAATGTAGTAATGTTTAGCGAACGTGTAAAGACTGGACCAAATCGCAGCCTTACACACTTGCTGTGCGGATGCCTGGTGCCGAATGACTGAGTGGAGTGTGCCTTAATCCCTGCGGGGATAGACTGACCTTTGACATGGTAAGCTTCTTGGATTGCCGAACGAATCCATCTGGCTATCGTGGCCTTAGAGGCAGGCAAACCTTTTCTGTGTCCTGGAAGCACAAAAAGGAGCATCAGATTTGCGTTAAGACGCTGTTCTGGAAATGTACCGTATATACTCGAGTATAAGCCAAGATTTTCAGCCCAAATTTTTGGGCTGAAAGTGCCCCTCTCGGCTTATACTCGAGTCACGGTCGGCGGTGGGGTCGCATACTCACCTAGTCCCGGCGCTCCCCCTGCCCGTCCCACGGTCTTCGGTGCCGCAGCTCGTCCCCTGTTCAGCGGTCACGTGGGACCGCTCATTAGAGAAATGAATATGGACTCCACTCCCATAGGGGTGGAGCCGCATAATTCATTCCTCTAATCAGCGGTAACGGTGACCGCTGACAGAGGAAGAGGCTGCGGCACCCGGAGACCAGCTGTCCGGGAGAGGGAGCCAGGGATGCCGGGAGCAGGTAAGTATGTCATATATACCTTCCCTCGTTCCACACGCCAGGCGCCGCTCTGTCTTCCGCATCCTCTGGCTCTGACTGTTTAGGTCAGAGGGCGCGATGACGCATATAGTGTGCGCGCCGCCCTCTGCCTGATCAGTCAGTGCGGAGAGACGCCGAGATGGGACGCTGAGGAGCTGCAAGCAAGAGAGGTGAGTATGTGTTTTTTTTTTTTTTTTATTGCAGCAGCAGCATTGTATATTGCACAGGTTTATGTGGAGCATCTATGGGACATAATGAACGGTGCAGAGCATTATATATGGCACATCTTTCTATGGAGCATCTATGGGGCAACGGTGCAGAGCATTATATATATGGCACAGCTTTATGTGAAGCATCTATGGGGCCATAATCAAAGGTGCAGAGCATTATATATGGCACAGCTATCTATGGGGCCATAATCAAAGGTGCAGAGCATTGTATATGGCACAGCTATCTATGGGGCCATAATCAAAGGTGCAGAGCATTGTATATGGCACAGCTATCTATGGTGCCATAATCAAAGGTGCAGAGCATTTTATATGGCACAGCTATCTATGGGGCCATAATCAAAGGTGCAGAGCATTGTATATGGCACGCTATCTATGGGGCCATAATCAAAGGTGCAGAGCATTGTATATGGCACGCTATCTATGGGGTCATAATCAAAGGTGCAGAGCATTGTATATGGCACAGCTTTCTATGGGGCCATAATCAAAGGTGCAGAGCATTGTATATGGCACAGCTTTCTATGGGGCCATAATCAAAGGTGCAGAGCATTTTATATGGCACAGCTTTCTATGGAGCATCTATGGGGCCATAATCAAAGGTGCAGAGCATTGTATATGGCACAGCTTTCTATGGAGCATCTATGGGGCCATAATGAACTGTGCAGAGCATTATATATGGGGAAGCTTTATGTGGAGCGTCTATGGGGCCATAATGAACAGTGCAGAGCATTATATATGGGGCAGCTTTATGTGGAGCGTCTATGGGGCTATACTGAACGGTGCAGAGCATTATATATGGCACAGCTTTATGTGGAGTATCTATGGGGCCATAATGAACGGTGCAGAGCATTATATATGGCACAGTTTTATGTGGAGCATCTATGGGGCCATAATGAACAGTGCAGAGCATTATATGTGGCACAGCTTTATGTGGAGCATCTATGGGGCCACAATGAACGGTGCAGAGCATTATATGTGGCACAGCTTTATGTGGAGCATCTATGGGGCCATAATGAATGGTGCAGAGCATTATATGTGGCACAGCTTTATGTGGAGCATCTATGGGGCCATAATGAACGGTATGGAGCATCTATTTTTAATTTTGAAATTCACCAGTAGCTGCTGCATTTTCCACCCTAGGCTTATACTCGAGTCATTAAGTTTTCCCAGTTTTTTGTGGCAAAATTAGGGGGGTCGGCTTATACTCGAGTATATGCGGTACTTTCTGAGAGCCCTCACCAGGTCCAAAGTGTGAAGAGCTTTCTCAGTACTATGGACTGGATCCGTACAGAACGAGGGCAGGATTATGTCTTCATTCAGTTGAAAATCCGAGATGACTTTAGGCAAGAAGGATGGGGACGTCCTGAGCACCACCTTGTCCTGGTGGAAAATCAGAAATGGAGGTTTGCACGACAAAGCTGCCAGTTCCGAGACCCGTCTGATGGATGTTATTGCCACAAGAAAGGCAACCTTCCATGAAAGAGAGAGAAACATCCTGTATTGGCTTGAAGGGGGTCTCTTGTAAGGCACTGAGGACCAGGTTAAGGTCCCAAGGTTCTAAAGGCATCTTGTATGGAGGGACAAGATGCGAAACTCCCTGCATGAAGGTCCTAACTTGTGGCTTGGAAGCTATCCGTTGCTGGAAAAGGACGGATACAGCCGAGATCTGGCCCTTGAGAGGCCAGTGCTAAGCCTGAAACCAATCCCGCTTGGAGAAACTCCAGAATGGAGGGGATAGAAAACACCAATGGGGAACGACCCTTATCCTTGCACCATGAAAAAAATGTTTTTCCAAACATGATGGTATATATGCATGGAAACAGGCTTCCTAGTGTTGATCATGGTATATGCCACTTGACGCGAGAACCCAGCCTGGGCTAGAATCCAGGATTCAATGGCCAGGCCGTTAAACTCAGCACTCTCAAGTTCTGATGGCAAATGGGTCCCTGGGAGAGTAGATCCGGTAACTGCCAGGGAATGTCAGCAACTAGATGTACTAGCTCCGCATACCAGGCTTGGCGAGGCCAGTCTGGAGCGACAAGAATCACTGAACGCCTTCCGCTTTGATTTTCCGGATGACCCTTGGGATCAGCGGAAGTGGTGGAAAGATGTAAGGGAGGCAAAACTGGCTCAATGGAAGTACTAGAGCATCCGAGCCAATAGCGAATGGATCGCGGGATCGGGCTACTAATGCCGGAACCTTGGCGTTCAGCCTGGAGGCCATTTGGTCCACATCTGAAGTGCCCCAATGCTGGCAAATCCGATGAAAGACTTTTGAGTAAAGAGACAACTCTCCTGAGGCTATGCCCTGGCAGCTGAGAAAGTCCGCCATCCAATTCTCTACTCATGGAATATGAACTGCGGAGATGAGCGATTGGTTTTTCTCGGCCCATTGTAGAATGTGCGTAACTTCAATCATCGCTCTTCTGCTTTGCGTGCCTCCCTGGCGACTGATGTATGCCACAGCCGTGGCATTGTCTGATTGGATCCGGACAAGACGTCTGTCATGGTTCTCAATGGCAAGAGAACATAGCCCAGCAAACATAAGAACTAGCTCTTGGAAGGATGGAAACTAAACTGACCATGAACTAAACCTGCCGCACAACTAACAGTAGCCGGGTAGCGTTGCCTACGTTTTATCCCTAGACGCCCAGCGCCAGCCGGAGGACTACCTAATCCTGGCAGAGGAAAATATAGTCCTGGCTCACCTCTAGAGAAATTTCCCCGAAAGGCAGACAGAGGCCCCCACATATATTGGCGGTGATTTTAGATGAAATGACAAACGTAGTATGAAAATAGGTTTAGCAAAATTGAGGTCCGCTTACTAGATAGCAGGAAGACAGAAAGGGCACTTTCATGGTCAGCTGAAAACCCTATCAAAACACCATCCTGAAATTACTTTAAGACTCTAGTATTAACTCATAACATCAGAGTGGCAATTTCAGATCGCAAGAGCTTTCCAGACACAGAAACGAAACTTCAGCTGTGAACTGGAACAAAATACAAAAACAAACGAGGACTAAAGTCCAACTTAGCTGGGAGTTGTCTAGCAGCAGGAACATGCACAGAAAGGCTTCTGATTACATTGTTGACCGGCATGAAACTGACAGAGGAGCAAGGTTAAATAGCGACTCCCACATCCTGATGGGAGCAGGTGAACAAAGGGGATGATGACACAAGTTCAATTCCACCAGTGGCCACCGGGGGAGCCCAGAATCCAATTTCACAACAGACGTCCGGCCAAAAGGTGATGGAATTGATGAAGAGCCAGCCTTATCGATCGGATCTCGAGCATATTGATTGGAAGGTTGGCTTCCTGAGTAGACCAACATCCCTGAGCCGTGTGGTGACGAAAGACCACACCCCATCCAAGGAGGCTGGCGTCGGTGGTCACTACCAGCCAGTGTACAGGGAGAAGGGACCTTCCCTGATCCAAGGACGACGTTGCAGTCCACCACCTGAGAGACCGCCTGATTATGGATGCCAGGCGAAAGCGGCGACCCAGGAAGGCTGGATTCTTGTCCCAGGCTGAGATCAAAGTCTGCTGCAGGGGACGGAAGTGAAATTGGGCAAACGGTACTGCCTCGATGGATGCCACCATTTTCCCGAGGACCTGCATGGCGAACCGCACGGAGTGAGAGCGGGCCAGAGATAGCATTTGGAATCCCCGGGTTAGAGAGGAAATCTTTTCTGGAGGGAGAATTACCAACCGTAGGGAAGTGTCCAAGATCATTCCCAAAAAGGAAAGTCGTGTGTCGATGGTGAGAGTGACGCTCTCTGCTCAAGCCCAATAGGACGGACTTTTGATGAGAAGATCATCCAGCTAGGGTAGAATCACCACGCCCCGGGAGTGTAGAATAGACATGACGGTTGCCATGACTTTTGTGAATACTCTGGGGGGCGGTGGCAGGCCCGAAGGGCAGAGCAGTGATTTGAAAATGTTGTTGAGACATACTGAAAGTTCCGAGGGAAGCTGCAAAAGGCTGTTGAAAGGCTGAAGGGATGTGCCTGCAGCATATGGATTATGTGAACCTGCAGCAGAGGAGTTAAGTAGCGTGCACCTGCAGTGGTGTGTGGCTATCTTTCCCAGGTCCTGAGTGCCCCAGAGAAGTGCTTGTGCCGCAGATCTTAAGAGGGTAATGGCGTCCCCCACAAGCTTCCTGCCTAGGACGCACCAGGAAGTAAGGTCTGATAGGAGAATTGGGGCTTCTCGTGAACTGTGAGAAGCGCCAGAGACAGTGAGCTGAGAAAAGGCAGGGGAGGCCAGGAAGACTATGCAGAGCGAGTCCCCGCCCACTCTGTGCAGACCCGGCCAGAAGCACTCGGAAAGGGGGCAGAGTCGCCGTGAGGGGGCGGAGCTGGCGGGGACCATGGGCGTTGTTGGGCCTACCGCAGCCAGAAGCCGGGAACAAAATTAGTGGCCGCGGCCAACAGTGACGCCCGTGGCAGCGGAAACTAGCACAGCAGAGGCGGCGGTGACGGCAGCAGTCAGCGGCTGTGCACGGCGGAGGTGCAATCCCCCGCCTCCAGGTACTCACGGTATAGCAGAGTCGGCTGCTGTCCACAAGGGAAGGGTCTGTGCCACTCCATTCTTCCTCAATCCACCATCCCATTGACAGGGAGGTGGAGAGGGCCCGTTTGCCTCCTGGCACCAGCCGCTTTCTGACAGTGGTGGTGCAGTGGCACATAGATGCTTTAAGGGAGCCTCCGCTGAAGTAACTTCATAGGAAGCCGGGCATGAAGGGCCGCGGTCTGCTTTTCAGGGTGAAGGCCTGGCTCCGGAAGGGGGTACGTGAGGGCGACACCTCATGTTCCCGTCCGTTGTTGGTGTGGGGAGAGCAGACTCATTTAAGGATCCATCGCCCTATGAGAGCCCAGGCAGACTCAGAGGTTGCAGGAGGGGGTACGGGGAAGCGACACTCCGCGTTCCCGCCTGTTGATATTAGGAGATAAAGACCTTAAAAGGCCCCGTCGCTCCTGGAATCCAAATAAAAAATAATATAACAAAATCGAGGTCTGAAACCAGACCCTAGTGCCTCCTACAGAGACTAAGCAAGAACTGGTTCATGAGAGAGGCAGCAGAGGGTGTATACTGCTGAGGAGTTAACTCTTTGTCTATTTGCTTAGTGTCCTTCTAGTGGCAGCAGCAAAAACACCCATGGTCCTGTGTCCCCCAATGAGGCGAAGGAGAAAAAAACATGATGTGAACATACCCTTATTTATAAAGATGTATAAATACATATATTTTACCTGCTGAAGATGAATAAACCACCATAGTTTGGTTAGTAAATGTACTCATAGGTGCCAATCAAACCACAATTCTGCACGACTGTCATGGTATTGTGTACCTGTCCTATACCAAATGAACAAAAAGGGTACACCATACCCGTCGCTCACTCTCACAAGCTGGGAGATATCTTTTGAAGTGACGTCACCAGCTTCACCAACATCCCAATATGAAACCAGATTATCCCTTTTACCAATTATCCAGAAATCAAAAGTATAAGCACATTACAATTTTTTTTTTTTTTTACTCACATGGTTATTAAACTGAATGATGGCCATTTTTTGCTTTACTTTGCAGGTTATACTCAGAATTTTGCCATACTTCTTAAAGTGATCCTCCATGATGTTTTTTTTGTTCAAATTATTAGGCACATACTTTATTACGAAAGTAGTCAGATCACTGGGGGAGACCGGGACGTGTTCAGCACCATCAGAACGTTCTCCTCTACTTGCTGAGTTTGAGGAAGGAGCTGGATAAAAAAAAAGATTTATAAAGGTCATTCCCCTCTGCCCCCAATCTACAACCGTGACATCACAAAAACACCATACGGGACCTATGCTGCCAATCACCGCGCTCAGCTGCCGAGCCCAGTGATTGGCTGTAGCCATCATATTCGCTGTAGTTATGACATCAGCACTGCAGCCTATCAACAAAGATCATCTGGACTGGTGGACAGCAATACATTTTATTTTTTACTAATGCATGCCTATGGACACTAAAAAAAAATGTTAAAACGGAAATCCCTGAAAAACCACTAACATTATACATGACTGAGCGGTGTACAGTGTCAGAGAATAAGCAGCCTTATCAAACAAATCTACAGAACAGAGATAGATATATATATATACACACACACACACACACACACACACACTAGATGGTGGTCCGATTCTAACGTATCGGGTATTCTAGAATATGTAGGTAGTATATATCACAGGCTACGTACCATATAGCACAGTGACGTAATAACTAAATTGGAGAAGGTATTTAATGAGTCGTTGTTTGAAGAGGGGAATACTACCTACATCTATGAGAGAGGCCATTGTTGTGGTCATTCCTAAAGCTGATAAGGATCCGCTGAATCCGGAGTCCTACAGACCAATCTCACTCCTTACGGCGGATATAAAGATTTTGGCGAAGGCCTTGGCCAACAGACTAAGCCATGTGATTGATAAAGTAATCCACCCAGATCAATCTGGATTTATGCCCAACAAATCCACAGCAATCAATTTAAGGAGACTATATTTAAATATGCAAATTCCAGCCGAAAATGCTGGAAAGAGAGTGGTGGTGTGTTTGGATGCCCATAAGGCCTTTGATCGTGTAGAATGGAATTATTTGTGGTCAGTTTTGTTGTGCCTTGGGTTCGGGCCTAAGATTATATCTTGGGTGGGGTTGCTATACTCCTTTCCAATGGCAAAAATTAGAGTACCATATTTTCCGGCGTATAAGACGACTTTTTAACCCTTAAAAATTGTCCGAAAAGTCGGGGGTCGTCTTATACGCCGGGTACGGCGTGTGCAGGGAGCAATCCTGGATGTTCCCAGGGTCTGAAGGAGAGGAGACTCTCCTTCAGGCCCTGGGATCCATATTCATGTAAAAAAATAAAGAATAAAAAAAAGGATATACTCACCCTCGGACGGCCCCTGGCTGTCACCGCTGCAAGCGTCTGCCTCCGTTCCTAAGAATGCAGAGTGAAGGACCTTCCATGACGTTGCGGCTTGTGATTGGTCACGTGACCGCTCATGTGACCGCTCACGCGACCAATCACAAGCCGCGACGTCATCGCAGGTCCTACACACTGCATTCTTAGGAACGGAGGCAGACGCTTGCAGCGGTGACAGCCAGGGTTCGTCGGAGGGGTGAGTATATCCATATTTTTTATTTTTATTCTTTATTTTTTACATGAATATGGATCCCAGGGCCTGAAGGAGTTTCCTCTCCTCCAGACCCTGGGAACCACACGCCGTATAAGATGACTGGGCGTATAAGATGACCCCCGTCTTATACGGCAGGCATATCCCAAATTCCATATTTTATATGGAAAAATTGGGGGTCGTCTTATACGCCCAGTTGTCTTATACACCAGAAAATACGGTAAATAATAAATTATCTGATAGTTTCTCATTGCATAGGGGTACAAGGCAGGGGTGCCCATTGTCTCCGTTGCTATTTGCCCTAGCTGTGGAACCCTTGGCCGCTAAAATAAGGGAGACACGAGAGATAAAAGGATTTGTCTATGGAATGAAGGAGGAGAAGGTGTCTCTGTATGCTGATGATATTTTGTTATTTTTGGGGGACTCAGGGGAGAATCTGGATAACGCGGGGGCATTAATTGAGGAATTTGGGGAATTCTCTGGACTCAAAATAAATTGGGACAAATAGTGCATTATGCCCATTGATGAGGTAGAAAGGGGTACTGGGGAGGTGGAAATGTCAGCAAAATTGAAGGTAGTTTCGAAATTTAAATATTTGGAGATACAAATCGCCCTTCCTCTGATGAGGTTTGAAGAACTTAATCTAAGCCCTCTGCTACAAAAAATACGTACAAAAATTTCGGCGTGGAACAAACTACATCTTTCTCTAATTGGAAGAGTGAACCTTTTGAAGATGATTGTGATGCCGCAGTTGTTATATGTACTGCACAATTTGGATTCCGCAGAGTAGGTTCCGTAAAATCAAATCGCTGTTTGGTGAACTAATATGGGGGGGAAGCCCAAGATTTAAACAAGAAACTTTGCAGAGGCCAAAGGCAGAAGGGGGCTTGGCGCTCCCTAACCCTTGGGTATATTTTTTTATCAGCACAATGCCAGCATATTGGAAGATGGGGGGAGGAGATGGGAAAGGGGCAATCGCCCAGTAGTTTGAGATATTTGTTTGGAAAATGGCCTCTGGGTGAGAGTTTGGAAGGGGGGCAATTTTTGAAACTGGGTTCTCGGTTTCCTACTGTTCTCCTAATTCATAAGGTATGGGAAAAAGGTAAACAGATTAGGAGTGCCACGGGCCTTACCAAATACTCTCCTATATGGGATAATATAAACTTACAAGAATTTAAGCAAGGATATGGGCCATGGAGAGAGGCAGGAATTAGAAAGATGGGTCAGCTACTGGGTCAAGGGGGACTTAAGTCATTCGTGGAGTTACAAACAGAATTCCAGTTATCACAGTTAAATTTATATCATTATAAAAGAATTCAGCATGCGTATTGGTCGCAATGTCGGAGAAAACTTATTGAGATCCAGATTGATATCACACTGGCTTCCATTTTGGAGAACAACGGGACAAGGGGGGCAATTTCAGAAGTGTATAGAGATTTATTATTCACCTTTCTTGTCAAACATCCCATCAAGTCTAGAGGGAAATGGGAAGCTGAAATGGGAGAGTTAAATGATGACAGATGGGAATCTATTTTAGAATATGTGACTAACATCTCTATGAGCGAACCTGGGAGGATGTCTCAATTATATGTGATTCATAGAGCTTACAGAACTCCCGATAGACTGTTCAAGATGGGTTTGAGGTCTGATTCCGAGTGTCCACGATGTTCGCAGGAACAGGCAGACATGTTACACATGCTGTGGCACTGCCCTATATTGTCTGCCTACTGGACAGTTGTATTGAATCGGATTGAATTGGTATATAGATGTGTCATTTCCAGAGACCCTTTTGTCTGTATATTAGGCTATGTGGAAGAAATAGCAGTGGTATCTATGGTTAAACTGGTGATTGCTAGACTGTTATTTATAGCAAGGAATAGTTTGCTCTGTTCTGGATCAGAGAGGAGCCTCCGACTAGACGAGACTTTCTTACGCAGGTGGATCATATAATTTTATTGGAAAAAAGTATCTATACTAAGAGAAATAAACTAGATGTATTTCAAAAGATATGGCAGCCATGGATAGAATGGAATTAGAATTGTGGGGAGGATGCATAATGTTATAGATGATGTTCATACTATACAATTGAATTTGAATTGGGGAAGGAATATCGGATGGGAATTTGGGAAGGCATTAAAGGGGTCTCGAAGGGGGGGGGATAGGGAGAGAAAAGGGGGTGGGGGAGTTATGTTCATAAAATATATGATTATCTGTGAATAACAGCTTGATGTCATTTGTTATAATTGTTTTTCCTTAATAAAAATGTATCTGATTAAAAAAAAAATATTGCACAGTGACGTAGTATATAACACAAACGACGTAGTATATAACACAGCGTACGTAGTATATAGCAGAGCTACGTAGTATATAACACAGCCACATAGTATATAACATAGCCACGTAGTATATTGCACAGCTACCTAGTGTATTGGTCAGCCACGTAGTATATAGCAGAGCTACTGTTATGATCCGGTGACCCTGGAGCCGCATGAGACTATCTCTGGAGTAGGTGGTACCTGTACTGACCGCAAACCTAAACTGACAGCGCAACTAGAAGTAGCCGTGGGGTGTTCCTAAAACGGCCTAGACACCTCGACACAGCCGGAGGACTAAATTGTTATGATCTGGTGGCCTAGGAGCAGCATGAGACGTACTCTGGAGAAGGTGGTACCTGTACTGACCGCGGACCCTGAACTTAACACCGCAACTAGAAGTAGCCGTGGGATGTTCCTGTCACTCCCTAGACACCTCGACACAGCCGGAGGAATAAATACCCCTAGAGAAAGAAACGGAAAAACTATCTTGCCTAAGAGAAAATCCCCAAAAGATTGACAGTCCCCCACAAATATTGACTGTGAGAGGAGAGGGAATTAACATAAACAGACTGAAATCAGGATTTAGCAAAGGAGGCCATTCTAGCTAGATAGAAAGGATAGGACAGAGTACTATGCGGTCAGTATTAAAACACTAGAAAATATCCACCACAGAAAATACAAAATCTCCACATCTAACTAAAGGTATGGAGGGTATATCTGCATCTCCAGAGACACCAGCTTGGATGAGCAAGACCTTATACAGACCAAGCTGGACAAGACAAAACCTAGAAATGCACTGAACTATAAGGCCCACAGCATGTGGACTGCAAAAACAAAGCCAGAACTTATCTTTGTTGAAATGAACGGCAAAGCAGGAGAGACCAGACAGAGATGTGAATCCTCCAGGAACAATGGACAACTGGCACTGACTAAAGGGTGAAACAAAACTAAATAGCCCAGTGTAATGCATTAAGTGGACACACCTGATGAAATGCTGCGATCGAAAACAGCAGCGCTACCACTTATAACCACCGGAGGGAGCCCCAGAGCAGAATTCACAACACTAAATACCCCTAAAGTTGGAAATGGGAGTTCTATCTTGCCTCAGAGCAGAACCCCAAAGGATAGGCAGCCCCCCACAAATATTGACTGAGTTTAAGAGGAAATACGTACGCAGGCAGAAAGACAGGATTTAGAAAAAGAGGCACTTCTAGCTAAAGAGAAAGGATAGGACAGAATTCTAAGCGGTCAGTATTAAAACCCTAAAAATATCCACAGCAGGTTATTCTAATATTCTACATCTAACTAAAGACATAGAATGTATATCTGCATCTCCAGAGAATCCAGCATGACAGAAAAATCCAAACACAGTCTAAGCTGGACAAAAACACAATAAATTGCACTGAACAGAAAAGCACACTGCATGCGTGCTACAGAGACCAAAAACCAGACACTTATCTTAGCTGAATTGACAGCAGGGCATGAGGAGCCAGACAGAGATGCAATCCCTCCATGAACATTGAACAACTGGCAGGGAGTCCTGGATCCTACACACCTAAATACCTAATAGAGCTGCAATCAGCAGAAACACTTGCCCTGGATTACAATCCAGAGACAACTGCACTACCACTAACAACCACCGGATGGAGCCCAAGAGCAGAATTCACAACAAGCCACGTAGTATATTACATAGCCACGTAGTATATTGCAGAGCTACGTAGGCACAAGAACCCCAATAGCAAAATATGCATGTCCCAAAGACAGCAAAACACCAGAAGACCCGCTCAAAGAATAGCTATTATATTTCAGGAGAAAAATGAGCAATCAGGTATATTAAAAGTAGAAAAGTTTATTAATATAAATCAACAAAGTACACTATATAGACAAGTCATCACAAAAGATTTTTTGCAGGAAACGACACCAAAGCGCCACAGTACCTCCGCCCTCTATCTCTTATTGCTGAATATAGCAGATATATTTCACAAGTAAAGTGCAAAGTGCGACATCAGCATTGTGTATAGGCAGCAAAGCCATGAGCCCCATAATTAAGCACTACCAATAATGCACGTAACAATATCTTACTGGGGGTGGAATGCTCACCTAAGGTAGAGATGCAGGGGTCCTGGACCGGGTGTAGGTACCCCGACCCGCGTTTCGCGGGTGAGAAGACCCGCTTTTTCAAGGGGATGTGATATTTGCTCAAACAGGACCTTTTATGATCCTTTGAACCGTTGTTGATTTATATTAATAAACTTTTCTACTTTTAATATACCTGATTGCTCATTTTTCTCCTGCAGAGCTACGTAGTATATTGCACAACCACGTAGTATATACACAGAGCCGTGTAGTATATTGTAGAGGCACGTAGTATATTGCATAGCTACGTAGTATATAACACGTAGTATATTGCACAGTGTAAGAATCAGGCTGCACTCAGATGTCATCCGAGTGCAGTCCTGTAACTACTACTGCTGTGACTAGTGTGACAATGTCGGAGACGTAATAAGGAACGAAGGGGTGGACCCACTGGACCATGACAACGATCCTCCCACGGGCGAGCTGACCATATGGAACCGCCCCCTATACAGGGAGCGTTAGGGGCAGACCCGTGAGAGACTATCGCCACGGCAGCTGGAAGACAGGGTGAGAGGGCAAGAAATAGGAACCAGGAGGGTATACCAGACTAAAATAGATAAGACAGGATGGTGAAGTGGTACAAGAGAGAAGCACGGAACCAGAAGATAACTGAGGACTGGCTGGAGAGTGAAGCAGGGGCGGTGCAGTGGAAGCGGACAAGCAAGGAGGACTGCGTGGAGGTAGACTGGATGAGGAACTAGGACAGGACCTAGGGAAATAGAGAAAGAAGCACAAGGTCAGGCAAAAGAGACGCAGGACAATAGTGCGGCCAAGGTCAGTTGCAAGTACAAATGATCACAAGGTGAGGTTGGAAGGAAGAGGCGGACTAATAAGGCCAGCGCTGAGAGCACTTCCGGGTTGAGGTCCTCCAGGGAAAAGAGAGAAGATAGAGCGGCAGGGACACTCTCAGAGACATACGCGCACAGCGCTGAACCGAGCATGTGCGCGCAGCCGGGGAGGAGCAGAGTCCGGACGCGCACGCAGATGAGAGGACGCCGGACGGGAACCCGTGGCAAAGGAGGCACGCCGAAGACAGGTGAGAGCAAGAGGGATCAGGGAGCCGCGATGAAAGCAAAGATGTAACACACAGCTACGTAGTGAATTGCACAGCTATGTAGTATATTGCTCAGCGACGTAGTATATAGCAGAGCCGTGTAGTATATTGTAGAGGCACGTAGTATATTGCATAGCTACGTAGTATATTGCACAGTAATGTAGTATATAACAGAGCCACGTAGTATATTGCACAGTCGCCGTAGTATATAACAGAACGGTAGAGGCTAAATCCAAGTCGGCTAAAGGACCTCTGCCGACGTCATGCCCATGTGACCGAAAAGGGCGGTGCCTCTTCCTCCATAGAACAGACAGAGCAGACACGAGGAAGCTGTGGATATCATGGCGGGATTTCGTGCAGGATTTGGTTTTGGCATGTTTTGTGCAGGATTTGCCTCTTCCTCCATAGAGCAGAGCAGACAGGAGGAGGCTGTGGATGTCATGGCTGGATTTTGTGCAAGATTTGGGGTATTTTGGGGTCATTTTCCAAAGTCACAATAAGTTAAGTGGGAGTCTGCCTGGGGAGAATGGGGTGATGTTGCTTGCATGGGCTGCCTAGGGAGAATGGGGTGATGTTGCTTGCATGGGGCTGCCTGGGGAGAATGGGGTGATGTTGCTTACATGGGGCTGCATGTGCATGTTGGACGGGGGTCTGCCTGGGGAGAATGGGGTGATGTTGCTTGCATGGGGTTGCCTGGGGAGAATGGGGTGATGTTGCTTGCATGGGGCTGCTGGTGGGGGGGTCTGCCTGAGGAGAATGGGGTGATGTTGGTTGCATGGGGCTGCATGTGCATGTTGGACGGGGGGTCTGCCTGGGGAGAATGGGGTGATGTTGCTTGCATGGGGCTGCCTGGGGAGAATGGGGTGATGTTGCTTGCATGGGGCTGCATGTGCATGCTGGGGGGGGGGATCTGCCTGGGGAGAAGGGGGAGATGTTGTTTGCATGGGACTGCGTGCTGAAGGGGCCTGCCTGGGGAAGGGTGACTGCATGCTGGGGGTCTCAGTGGGAAGGGGGTCATGTTCCTTGCTAGCGGTGCTGGGTGTCTGTTGGGAAGGGGGGCTGTGTGCTGGAGTCTCTGTTGGGAGGGGGGGGGGTCATGTTGCATGCGTGGGGGATCTGCGTGCAGGGGGGTCTACCTGCAGAATGGGGCTGATGTTACTCGCATGGGTCTGTGTGGTGTGGGGGGCTGATGTCACGTGTTGTGCAGGTCAGTGTGTGTGATGTCACTTGCGGTGGGGGGTGCAGGGAAGTATAGTGCTTCGTGTGTGGGGGCGAACAGGAGAGGGGATGAATGATGATGGAGATCTGAGGGATTGATCTTACTTAGCATGAGAATCTCTGCCTGATGGTGAGGAGTCGGTCCTGGTTGTTTTTTTTTTAATACATAAAACGTGTTCTCATTAATATTATTGGGGACACAGGCTGTCAGGTTGATGACTGACCTCTGGGAGCAAAACAGCTTTACAACAATGTCTCCAGATCCCTGGCTTTATTCTCCGCCCGCACGCTGTGCTGGTCAGTATTAGCCCGGTGGCCACTGGTGTCAGCCACTACTTGTATCCAGTTTTCTGCATGATTTTTTTTCTGTTTTATTCTAGGTATTGTGACTTTTCCCCATCCTGTGCCCCCCAGAGCAGAGACCTCCCTGCAGATGTAATTTCATCACTGGACTTCTTTTCACCAAGTGGAATGGCGGTGCCCCCACAATCCATGTGAGGACCCAAAGGGATGACACCGTGGGCGTCTGATAATGTCAGATAGATGAGTATAATTACTAAAAAAAAAAAAAATCCCTTTTTCTCGCCTCCGCGCGCTCTCCGTCTGCCTCGCCCCCGCGCGCTCTCCGTCTGCCTCGCCCCCGCGCGCTCTCCTTGTGTTAAAGGGAACCTGTCACCCCCAAAATCGATGGTGAGCTAAGCCCACCAGCGTCAGGGGCTTATCTACAGCATTCTGTAATGCTGTAGTTAAGCCTCCAATGTATCCTAAAAGATGAGAAAAAGAGGTTATATTATACTCACGCGAGCGGTCCGATCCAAGTCGCGGTCCGGTCCTGGGCCTCCCATCTTGATAGGATGACTTCCTCTTCTTGTCTTCACGCTGCGGTGCGCAGGTGCCAGGAAAGGTCAGAGAGGCCTGGGGCCTGCACACTGCAGTACTTTGTGCTGGAGCCGCAGCGTGAAGACACGAAGAGGACGTTATCTGATGAAGATAGGAGGCTCCGGACCGCGATGCCCATCGGACAGGACTGGGACTGCCCCTGGGTGAGTATAATATAACCTCTTTTTCTCATTTTTTTTTTTAGGATACATCAGGGGCTTATCTACAGCATTACAGAATGCATTACAGAATGCTGTAGATAAGCCCCTGATGCTGGTGGGCTTAGCTCGCCCTCGATTTTGGGGGTGACAGGTTGCCTTTCAGCACCACAATACAATTTTTGCAGCTAAAGCACAGGGGACTTTGGTACAAAATGTGTTTCTTTTTTTTGTCATTAATCTGTCTTTAACCCCTTCACCCCCGGAGCTTTTTCCGTTTTTCCGTTTTCGTTTTTCGCTACCCTCCTTCCCAGAGCCATAACTTTTTTATTTTTCCGTCAATTTGGCCATGTGAGGGCTTATTTTTTGCGGAACGAGTTGTACTTTTGAACGACATCATTGGTTTTAGCATGTCGTGTACTAGAAAACGGGAAAAAAATTCCAAGTGCAGTGAAATTGCAAAAAAAGTGCAATCCCACACTTGTTTTTTGCTTGGCTATTTTGCTAGGTTCATCAAATGCCAAAACTGACCTGCCATTATGATTCTCCAGGTCACTACGAGTTCATAGACACCTAACATGACTAGGTTATTTTTCACCTAAGTGGTGAAAAAAAATTCCAAACTTTGCAAAAAACAAAACAAAACAAAATTGCGCCATTTTCCGATACTCGTAGCGTCTCCATTTTTGTGATCTGGGGTCAGGTTAGGGCTTATTTTTTGCGTGCCGAGCTGGCGTTTTTAATGATAGCATTTTGGTGTAGATACGTTCTTTTGATCGCCCGTTATTGCATTTTAATGCAATGTCGTGGCGACCAAAAAAACGTAAATCTGGCGTTTCGAATTTTTTTCTCATTACGCCATTTAGCGATCAGGTTAATGCTTTTTTTTTATTGATAGATCGGGCGATTCTGAACGCGGCGATACCAAATATGTGTAGGTTGGGGTTTTTTTTTATTGATTTATTTTGATTGGGGCGAAAGGGGGGTGATTTAAACTTTTATATTTTTTTTATTTTTTTCACATTTTTAAAAACTTTTTTTTTTTACTTTTGCCATGCTTCTATAGCCTCCATGGGAGGCTAGAAGCAGGCACAGCCCGATCGGCTCTGCTATGCAGCACTGATCATAAGATCGCTGCTACACAGCAGAATTGCAGGTGTGCTGTGAGCGCCGACCACAGGGGGGCGCTCACAGCCACCGGCAATCAGTAACCATAGAGGTCTCAAGGACCTCTATGGTTACCTTCCTGACTCATCGCCGACCCCCGATCATGTGACGGGGGTCGGCGATGCGCTCATATCCGGCCGCACGGCCGGATGCGGTAGTTAAATGCCGCTGTCTGCGTTTGACAGTGGCATTTAACTAGTTAATAGCGGCGGGTGATCGCGATTTCACCCGCCGCTATTGCGCGCACATGTCAGCTGTAAAAAACAGCTGACATGTCGCGACTTTGATGTGCGCTCACCGCCGGAGCGCACATCAAAGCGGGGGTCCCGACATGTGACGTACTATACCGTCACATGTCGGGAAGGGGTTAATGTTTAATTCATTGTTTTGATTTCTAAAACTCTTTATTATTGATTTGTATGTATGCATACTTATATATTTCTCTTTTTTATTTCTAACTATTCGTCTTGTAATAAACTTGTTTGACAGCTATGAGTTGAAATTTCATTTCCTTGCGGATTTACATTCTATGGGATAATGGGGAAGAGACAAAAGGTCGGGGGTGCAGTAGCTCTGGTGGTGGTGAGGCGGCAGAATGGTTATTGCAGGCTGTAGGCTTTCCTGAAGAGATGGGTTTTCAGGTTCCGTCTGAAGGATTCGAGGGTGGTGGATAATCGGACGTGTTGAGGTGTGGAATTCGAGAGGATGAGGGATATTGGGGAGAAATCTTGGAGGCGGTTGTGTGAGGAATGAATAAGTGTGGAGGAGAGTAGGAGGTCTTGGGAGGATCGGAGATTACGTGAGGGAAGATATTGGGAGATTAGTTCAGAGATATAGGGAGGGGACAGGTTGTGAATGGCTTTGTAGATCAGTGTTAGTAGTTTGAACTGCATTCGTTGGGGAATTGGGAGCCAGTGGAGGGATTTGCGGAGGGGAGAAACAGGAGTAGCGAGGAGAGAGGTGGATTAGCCGAGCAGCAGAGTTGAGGACAGACTGGAGTGGTGCAAGAGAGTTAGCGGGGAGGCCACAGAGGAGGATGTTGCAGTAGTCGAGGCGAGAGATGATGAGGGCATGCACAAGCATTTTAGTAGATTGAGGGCAGAGGAAGGGACGGATTATGGCAATATGTTTGAGTTGGAGGCGACAGGAGGTGGCAAGAGTTTGGACGTGCGGTTTGATGGACAGGGCAGATTCGAGAGTTACCGCGAGGCAGCATATTTCAGGTGTGGGAGAGCGCGTGATGCCGCTTACCATAATAGATAGATCAGGTAGGGGGCATACGCGAGATGGAGGAAAGATGATGAGTTCGGTATTGTCTACACTGAGTTTTAGGAAGCGAGAGGTGAAGGAGGATATGGCTGCTAGACACTTCGGAATTCTGGACAGCAGAGAGGTGACATCTGGGCGAGAGAGGTGAATCTGAGTGTCGTCCGCATACAGGTGATACTGGAAGCCATGGGACTTTATGAGTTATCCTAGGTCAAGGGTATAGATGGAAAAAAGTAGGGGCCCCAGGACAGAGCCTTGAGGGACTCCAACAGAGAGAGGGCGGAATGAGCCAATACAGTCTGCTGTGCCTGCGCAACGACCGCAGAGTTGCCCAGATCTTCCCTACTGATTACCGGGTGGCCACCCTGCTGGATCCCTGCTGCAAAGACAAAGTACCATTATTTGTTCCGTCATTGGAGTGGGATTGCAAAATGTGTGAATACTAGCACATGCTGGTAGAGGCACTACTGACGGCGTTCCCACCTGACAGAAGAAACACAAGGCAGAGGAGGAGGAAGTCGCCAACGCAGCTGTGGCATCACCTCAGAAGGGAGGGTTAACATGGCTAAAATGTGAAAAAAATTAATCAGCATGACACAGCATTCAGCACCACCATCTGATACGGTCTATACAACCAGGTGCCGGCGTTATAACAACATGGTGGAAGAGTATATGTCAATGTCCACACGTCTGCATGTACTAAGTGATGGGTCTGCCCATTTAACTTCTTGGTTTCCAAACTGGACACATGGCCTAGGCTTGTACTTTTTGACTTGGAAGTGCTGGCATGCCCCGTGGCAAGTGTAATGTTGGAACATGTGTTTATCACAGCAGGGGATATAGTCACACATAGGCGCATCCACCTGTCCAAAGACAACCTGGGCACTCTTGCATTCATTAAAAGAAACCAGGAGTGGAGTCCACAGGACTTGTCTTTGCCTTTGGCAAACCAGACAAATGTACCATCTGCACCCAGGCATTGTTATATTTTTATTTTCCATTTGTTTTATTTTGGGGCCTTACCAAAAAGGAAGAGAAATAAAATCCACAAAAATAATGTTGGATACCATCAGGCCTGCCTCTTCCACCTACACTGCAATGTCCACCTACACCACCTTCTCCACTAGGACATCCAACTACTGTATCTACATTGTTCTTTTTTATTTTATTTTATACTATGTTCTTTTAAATGCTGTCCCTAAAAAAAAAAAAAAAATTATAAGAAACCCTCCAAAAAACTGTTGGATACCTCATCCCCTGCCTCTTCCACCTTCATCGCCACATTCGCCTCAAGCTCATCCACCTACTACACCTCCTCCTACATTTGAACCTATGCCTCTTTTTTCAAGATTATTATTATTACTTTTTATTCTCTGTTATTGTAAGTGATCTTACTATCCACATTTGTTTTCAGGGCTATTGTCCTGCTTACCCCCTTTTTGTTCTATTTTTCACCTTTACCGCTTACTACCCCCATTTTACCACGCGAAAGGACGAGACCACATTGGCTGTGAGCTGGTCTCATTATGCTGGGAAGGACCCAATAAACATTTAACTTTTCAGCTTATTAATCAGTGAACAGCTGTCTGCTTTTTCTTTGCTGGTTATTAAAAAATGGATGGACTCATCCAAAAAATTAATTGGGGCCCCCTCCATTTTTAATAACCAGCTACGGCAAAACAGACAGATAAAAGCTGATATTAAAAAGCTGTGAAGGTCCATGGATATTGGCCCCTACCAACACTAATAAGACTAGTCCTCAGCCGCACGAGAAATGGAGCATCTATTAGAAGTGCTAATTCTTGAGCATTGACTCAGCTCTTCCTGATTGCATGTGTGCAGTGGCAATTGGGGTAATATATACAGCTCTGGCCAAAATTAAGAAACCACCACATCAAAACCCTGCCATGGGCAGCCCATTCTCCAGACCTGAACCCCACTGGAAACCTCTGGAATGTAATCAAGAGGATGATGGATAGTCACAACCCATCAAACAAAGAAGAACTGCTTAAATGTTTGTGCCAGAAGCAGTGTGAAACACTGCTGGAAAGCATGCCAAGATGCATGAAAGCTGTGATTAAAAATTATGGTTATTACACAAAATATTAATTTCTGAATAGTGATGGGCGAGCATTAAAATGCTCGTTGCTAGGGTCGAGCAAATTGGAATACTCGGGTACTCGGCCAGAACAGCGAACCCAATATAAGTCTATGGGAGACCCAAGTATTTTTACTACGATCCCCCCCCGGGGGTCCTTTTAAGGTCTAAAAATGATGGAAACACTGCTCAAAAGACACAGGAACATCATGGGGATCGCCCCTGGAAGGATTCCTGACTCCTAGTTCACAGCCTTAATAATTTTTTCCCGTGATTCATGCCATTTTTCCTGGTGCCACAAAAAACACATTAAAACGAAACCAAAACGGGTTTTGCTGGACTGTAAGGCCAAATATTTAACCCCAGGCCGAAAATTTCCTCTCCCTCTTAGGCTTAGTTCAGACGCAGCGCTTTTGAAGCGTTTTTCAACTTTAACATTGCTTTCAACCACTACAAATGCATTCACTGGGAAATGTCATTGTAACATTTAAAGGGAACCTGTCACCCCGTTTTTTCCGTATGAGATAAAAATACTGTTAAATAGGGCCTGAGCTGTGCATTGCAATAGTGTATTTTGTGGACCCCGATTCCCCACCTATGCTGCCGAAATACGTTACCAAAGTAGTCGTTTTCGCCTGTCAATCAGGCTGGTCTGGTCAGATGGGCGTGGATCTTGCTTAGTTTTCCGTTGGTGGCGTAGTGGTGTGCACATGCCCAAGGTCCCGAATCCACTGCACAGGGGAGTGAAAAGCGCGCGATGTGCGCTATTTCATTGGTGATCGGTGGGGGCGGCCATCTTCCTTTGGCCGCGCGTGCGCAGAAGCGGCGCTCTGCTGGCCGCGGCTTCAGGAAAATGGCTGTGGGATGCCGCGCGTGCGCAGATGGAGATCGCGGCAGCCATTTTCCTGAAGCAGAGTTCGCATCTCTGCTTCAGGAAAATGGCTGCCGCGATCTCCATCTGCGCACGCGCGGCATCCCGCGGCCATTTTCCTGAAGCCGCGGCCAGCAGAGCGCCGCTTCTGCGCACGCGCAGCCAAAGGAAGATGGCCGCCCCCACCGATCACCAATGAAATAGTGCACATCGCGCGCTTTTCACTCCCCTGTGCAGTGGATTCGGGACCTTGGGCATGCGCACACCACTACGCCACCAACGGAAAACTAAGCAAGATCTGGGGGAAGACATCACGCCCATCTGACCAGACCAGCCTGATTGACAGGCGAAAACGACTACTTTGGTAACGTATTTCGGCAACATAGGTGGGGAATCGGGGTCCACAAAATACACTATTGCAATGCACAGCTCAGGCCCTATTTTACAGTATTTTTTATCTCATATGGAAAAAATGGGGTGACAGGTTCCCTTTAACACCTCTAGCTGGCCATGTGGTGTGTGACACATAAGCAGACCCATCTTGTTTCATTTACAAAGGAGGGACTCTTAAAGTCACAGAGCCTATTTTTACTGGTGCATCAGGCGGCATTAATCTTCTTAAAGGGCCAATATGAAACAGTGGGTCTCCTAAGCTGTTGTAGCCTATGCTGTGAGTGGATGGGCTGCCAAGAATTACGACACACCACAGTACCCCTGTCATAAGATGTCCAGGGGGGACTCCTGAAAAAGTGTTGCATTGAATTCAAGGCCTGCCCTGCTACCAATTCATATGCACCCCAATAAGCCTTTGACCCCACATAGTGGATGGGCCCATGAAAATCCACTTCACAATATGCATTTTGTACTCCATACTCCTTTGTTTTACACATTGGCAGGAAGGCGAGCCCTGCTGCATAGTCATATGCACCCCATTAGGCCTTGGAACACACATACTGGATGTGCCCATGAAAATCCACTCGTATTTTTTATGGTATGATGGTTCCATCTTTGCAGAATTATTTACAGGAGAATTTGGCAATTGTGTTTGCCATGTTTTTAACACTAAGGTTCAGTTACGGCTTTAAAAAAGTCTAATCCTAGCAATACAACGCAATTTCATTGCAAACTACAAAATTCAAGGAATATCAAGATTGAATAGTGTGAGTGCATACATTTTTGTATATGTTACCAATAACATACAAAAGTTAATGATTACATATAAGGATTACATAAATATACTGATTACGTGTATATATGAAGATTAACTTCATACAGTCTACTTAGATCATCACCAAGAGGCTTTTAAATATCATCCGTCTGGAATATCCGAGAAGCAACACCAAGACAGAGAACCCCTTTGAGATTACCTACACTGCATGGGCATCCCCAATTATGCAGGTATCAGCACACTGTACATGTACAGGTACCCCAGTTTTTGGCATCTGTCTTAGTCATGTTTCTCTGGTCTTATATAGTGATTTACACTATGTAGTGACTCTAGTTTCACCCAGACCTTCAAGTGGCCAGCTTTCAAGGTTGTATTAAACTGAGATATCATGGAGTCATGAGACGAGTGGCCATAAACCACTAGAAAATAAAAACCACAAGGATTTAGATCAAACCACCACAGGCAGAGTTTCAGTAAACCTTAATGTTTTACAATGACAAACAGCAAACATATATAGGCTTCGAACTGTTTCTGAAGTGAGAAAACAAACATTTATCAAGATTGTGTCACTATGAGCATTGTCTGTCACATCTGTAAATGTTTTACAAGACATGCAGCTATGTGATTGTCTGAATGCATTCGGTGTACAGTATTTCAATCTTGTTTACAAATCACCATTTGTATATTCGCCATTTGTACATTTGAGGCAGCCAAAGTTATGGCTCTCAAGGAGAGAAACTAATATAGTGGACAAAGAAATATTTGTAATAAACTACTGAGCCAAACTAACATCATTGCATTATCAAATTTATATGAAGTGTATTGTGTCCAATTTGCGCAACCAGGCAACACAAAAATGAGCTTTTCCAGTGAGCTCTTTAAGGTACACAAATGTGAAGTGTTTGCTATCAAGGATGTGGTTTCACCAATGGGGGGGTACCTTTTTTAAAAATATACTATTGCCATCACAGCCACCCATGCCCAAACTTCACGGGCCTATAACAATACAAAGCATGTTCACCCAGGTCATGTTGTCGGAGATAAGGAAGAGACATTGCAGGAGACAGTTAAGAATTAGGGCCAATGTAGTGGTGTGGGTCTCTGAGACTTGTAATGCAGTGCATGATCTGCCAAACAATTCCCCAATGGGGGTACCTTTTTTTAAAGTACACTAGTGCCATCGCATGCCCCTAGCCCAAATATTAACGGCCTATAACAGTACTGAGCACGTTTAGCCTGGTGATCTAGTGGCAGGAACAATGACAGCCCAATGGAATGTCATGCCCAATTCCACAATGTGGGATCCTTTTTTTTAAAAAAAAAAGTGCCCTTGGCCAAAATGCACCGTACAGAGCACGTTCACCCTGGTGATCTACTGGCAGATACAGGACAGATTGCAGGCGACCGAGTTAAGAAGTAGGCCCAATGTAATGTCATGCCCAATTTCCCAATGTAATGTCCTTTTTTTACTTAAAAAAATAGTGCCAGCACAGCCCCTTTGCCCAAAATTCACTGGCCTATAACAGTACAGAGCACGTTCACCCTGGTGATCTACTGGCAGGTACAGGACAGTTTGCAGGAGACCGAGTTAAGAAGTAGGCCCAATGTAATGTCATGCCCAGTTCCCCAATGTGTTGTCCTTTTTAAAAAAAATAAAAGAGTGCCATCAGCATGCTTGGCCAAAATGCACCATACAGACCACGTTCACCCTGGTGATATATTGGTTCTGGATGAGGAGGATGAGGATAAGGAGGAGGATAAGAACAAACAGACCAAATCTGTAAGAGTATACCCATGTTGGGTTGTGAAGAGGTGCATAAGAATACGCCTCCCCAAAAGAGAGAATGTATTTGAGGTTATGTTTTGCTGTTTTCACTTGGTGGTGTACAGAAGTCTTTCCCAATCCAGGCCTTGTTAATTTTTATAGGAGTCAGCCTGTCAGCATTTTCAGTTGACAGGCGGATGTGCTTTTCTGTTATAATTCCACCAGCGGCACTAAAAACTCTCTCTGACAGAATGCTAGCAGCAGGGCAGGCCAGGACCTCCGAGGTGTAGACAGCCAGTTCATGTCACGTGTCCAGCTTGGATACCCAATAATTCAAAGGCACATAGGAATCCCGGAGGATGTTTGCGCGATCTGCAAGGTACTCCCTCACCATCTTCCCAAACATTGCACTTCTTGTGACAGCACCCCTTGTGTTATGGTTCTCAATGGCAAGAGAACATAGCCCAGCAAACATAAGAACTAGCTCTTGGAAGGATGGAAACTAAACTGACCATGAACTAAACCTGCCGCACAACTAGCAGTAGCCGGGTAGCGTTGCCTATGTTTTATCCCTAGATGCCCAGCGCCAGCCGGAGGACTAACTAATCCTGGCAGAGGAAAAACATAGTCCTGGCTCACCTCTAGAGAAATTTCCCCGAAAGGCAGACAGAGGCCCCCACATATATTGGCGGTGATTTTAGATGAAATGACAAACGTAGTATGAAAATAGGTTTAGCAAAATTGAGGTCCGCTTACTAGATAGCAGGAAGACAGAAAGGGCACTTTCATGGTCAGCTGAAAACCCTATCAAAACACCATCCTGAAATTACTTTAAGACTCTAGTATTAACTCATAACATCAGAGTGGCAATTTCAGATCACAAGAGCTTTCCAGACACAGAAACGAAAGTACAGCTGTGAACTGGAACAAAATACAAAACAAACAAGGACTAAAGTCCAACTTAGCTGGGAGTTGTCTAGCAGCAGGAACATGCACAGAAAGGCTTCTGATTACAATGTTGACCGGCATGGAAGTGACAGAGGAGCCAGGCTAAATAGCGACTCCCACATCCTGATAGGAACAGGTGAACAGAAAGGATGATGCACACAAGTTCAGTTCCACCAGTGGCCACCGGGGGAGCCCAAAATCCAATTTCACAACAGTACCCCCCCCTCAAGGAGGGGGCACCGAACCCTCACCAGAACCACCAGGGCGATCAGGATGAGCCCTATGAAAGGCACGGACCAGATCGGAGGCATGAACATCAGAGGCAGTCACCCAAGAATTATCCTCCTGACCGTATCCCTTCCATTTGACCAGATACTGGAGTTTCCGTCTGGAAACACGGGAGTCCAAGATTTTTTCCACAACGTACTCCAACTCGCCTTCAACCAGCACCGGAGCAGGAGGCTCAACGGAAGGCACAACCGGTACCTCATACCTGCGCAATAATGACCGATGAAAAACATTATGAATAGAAAAAGATGCAGGGAGGTCCAAACGGAAGGACACAGGGTTAAGAATCTCCAATATCTTGTATGGGCCAATAAACCGAGGTTTAAACTTAGGAGAAGAAACCCTCATAGGGACAAAACGAGAAGACAACCACACCAAGTCCCCAACACAAAGCCGAGGACCAACCCGACGCCGGCGGTTGGCAAAAAGCTGAGTCTTCTCCTGGGACAACTTCAAATTGTCCACCACCTGCCCCCAAATCTGATGCAACCTCTCCACCACAGCATCCACTCCAGGACAATCCGAAGATTCCACCTGACCAGAAGAAAATCGAGGATGAAACCCCGAATTACAGAAAAAAGGAGACACCAGGGTGGCAGAGCTGGCCCGATTATTGAGAGCAAACTCCGCCAAAGGCAAAAAAGCAACCCAATCATCCTGATCTGCAGACACAAAACACCTCAAATATGTCTCCAAGGTTTGATTCGTCCGCTCGGTCTGGCCATTAGTCTGAGGATGGAAAGCAGACGAGAAAGACAAATCTATGCCCATCCTAGCACAGAATGCTCGCCAAAATCTAGACACGAATTGGGTACCTCTGTCAGAAACGATATTCTCCGGAATACCATGCAAACGGACCACATTTTGAAAAAACAGAGGAACCAACTCGGAAGAAGAAGGCAACTTAGGCAGGGGAACCAAATGGACCATCTTAGAGAAACGGTCACACACCACCCAGATGACAGACATCTTCTGAGAAACAGGAAGATCCGAAATAAAATCCATCGAGATGTGCGTCCAAGGCCTCTTCGGGATAGGCAAGGGCAACAACAATCCACTAGCCCGAGAACAACAAGGCTTGGCCCGAGCACAAACGTCACAAGACTGCACAAAGCCTCGCACATCTCGTGACAGGGAAGGCCACCAGAAGGACCTTGCCACCAAATCCCTGGTACCAAAGATTCCAGGATGACCTGCCAACGCAGAAGAATGAACCTCAGAAATGACTTTACTGGTCCAATCCTCAGGAACAAACAGTCTACCAGGTGGGCAACGATCAGGTCTATCCGCCTGAAACTCCTGCAAGGCCCGCCGCAGATCTGGAGAAACGGCAGACAATATCACTCCATCCTTAAGGATACCTGTAGGTTCAGAATTACCAGGGGAGTCAGGCTCAAAACTCCTAGAAAGGGCATCCGCCTTAACATTCTTAGAACCCGGCAGGTAGGACACCACAAAATTAAACCGAGAGAAAAACAACGACCAGCGCGCCTGTCTAGGATTCAGGCGTCTGGCGGACTCAAGATAAATTAAGTTTTTGTGGTCAGTCAATACCACCACCTGATGTCTAGCCCCCTCAAGCCAATGACGCCACTCCTCAAAAGCCCACTTCATGGCCAACAGCTCCCGATTCCCAATATCATAATTCCGCTCGGCGGGGGAAAATTTACGTGAAAAAAAAGCACAAGGTCTCATCACGGAGCAATCGGAACTTCTCTGCGACAAAACCGCCCCAGCTCCGATTTCCGAAGCGTCGACCTCAACCTGAAAAGGAAGAGCAACATCAGGCTGACGCAACACAGGGGCGGAAGAAAAGCGGCGCTTAAGCTCCCGAAAGGCCTCCACAGCAGCAGGGGACCAATCAGCAACATCAGCACCCTTCTTAGTCAAATCAGTCAATGGTTTAACAACATCAGAAAAACCAGCAATAAATCGACGATAAAAGTTAGCAAAGCCCAAAAATTTCTGAAGACTCTTAAGAGAAGAGGGCTGCGTCCACTCACAAATTGCCTGAACCTTGACAGGATCCATCTCGATGGAAGAGGGGGAAAAAATATATCCCAAGAAGGAAATCTTTTGAACCCCAAAAACGCACTTAGAACCCTTCACACACAAGGAATTAGACCGCAAAACCTGAAAAACCCTCCTGACCTGCTGGACATGAGAGTCCCAGTCATCCGAAAAAATCAAAATATCATCCAGATACACAATCATAAATTTATCCAAATAATCACGGAAAATGTCATGCATAAAGGACTGAAAGACTGAAGGGGCATTTGAAAGACCAAAAGGCATCACCAAATACTCAAAGTGGCCCTCGGGCGTATTAAATGCGGTTTTCCACTCATCCCCCTGCTTAATTCGCACCAAATTATACGCCCCACGGAGATCTATCTTAGAGAACCACTTGGCCCCCTTTATGCGAGCAAACAAATCAGTCAACAGTGGCAACGGATATTGATATTTAACCGTGATTTTATTCAAAAGCCGATAATCAATACACGGCCTCAAAGAGCCATCTTTCTTAGCCACAAAGAAAAAACCGGCTCCTAAGGGAGATGACGAAGGACGAATATGTCCCTTTTCCAAGGACTCCTTTATATATTCTCGCATAGCAGCATGTTCAGGCACAGACAGATTAAATAAACGACCCTTAGGGTATTTACTACCCGGAATCAAATCTATGGCACAATCGCACTCCCGGTGCGGAGGTAGTGAACCAAGCTTAGGTTCTTCAAAAACGTCACAATAGTCAGACAAGAATTCAGGAATCTCAGAGGGAATAGATGATGAAATGGAAACCAAAGGTACGTCCCCATGCGTCCCCTTACATCCCCAGCTTAACACAGACATAGCTTTCCAGTCGAGGACTGGGTTATGAGACTGCAGCCATGGCAATCCCAGCACCAACACATCATGTAGGTTATACAGCACAAGAAAGCGAATAATCTCCTGATGATCCGGATTAATCCGCATAGTTACTTGTGTCCAGTATTGTGGCTTATTACTAGCCAATGGGGTGGAGTCAATCCCCTTCAGAGGTATAGGATTTTCAAGAGGCTCTAAATCATACCCACAGCGTTTGGCAAAGGACCAATCCATAAGACTCAAAGCGGCGCCAGAGTCGACATAGGCATCCGCAGTAATAGATGATAAAGAACAAATCAGGGTCACAGATAGAATAAACTTAGACTGTAAAGTGCCAATTGAAACAGACTTATCAAGCTTCTTAGTACGCTTAGAGCATGCTGATATAACATGAGTTGAATCACCGCAATAGAAGCACAACCCATTTTTTCGTCTAAAATTCTGCCGTTCGTTTCTGGACAGAATTCTATCACATTGCATATTCTCTGGCGTCTTCTCAGTAGACACCGCCCCATGGTGCACAGGTTTGCGCTCCCGCAGACGCCTATCGATCTGGATAGCCATTGTCATGGACTCATTCAGACCCGCAGGCACAGGGAACCCCACCATAACATCCTTAATGGCATCAGAGAGACCCTCTCTGAAATTCGCCGCCAGGGCGCACTCATTCCACTGAGTAAGCACAGCCCATTTACAGAATTTTTGGCAGTATATTTCAGCTTCGTCTTGCCCCTGAGATAGGGACATCAAGGCCTTTTCCGCCTGAAGCTCCAAATGAGGTTCCTCATAAAGCAACCCCAAGGCCAGAAAAAACGCATCCACATTGAGCAACGCAGGATCCCCTGGAGCCAATGCAAAAGCCCAGTCTTGCGGGTCACCCCGGAGCAAGGAAATCACAATCCTGACCTGCTGAGCAGGATCTCCAGCAGAGCGAGATTTCAGGGACAAAAACAACTTGCAATTATTTTTGAAATTTTGAAAGCATGATCTATTCCCCGAGAAAAATTCAGGCAAAGGAATTCTAGGTTCAGATATAGGAACATGAACAACAAAATCTTGTAAATTTTGAACTTTCGTGGTGAGATTATTCAAACCTGCAGCTAAACTCTGAATATCCATTTTAAACAGGTGAACACAGAGCCATTCCAGGATTAGAAGGAGAGAGAGAGAGAGAAAGGCTGCAATATAGGCAGACTTGCAAAAAAAAAAAAAAAAAAAAATCTTCAGCAGACTTCTCTTTTCTCTCCTTTCTCTGCCAATTACTTTAACCCTTTGTGGCCGGTCAAACTGTTATGGTTCTCAATGGCAAGAGAACATAGCCCAGCAAACATAAGAACTAGCTCTTGGAAGGATGGAAACTAAACTGACCATGAACTAAACCTGCCGCACAACTAGCAGTAGCCGGGTAGCGTTGCCTACGTTTTATCCCTAGACGCCCAGCGCCAGCCGGAGGACTAACTAATCCTGGCAGAGGAAAAACATAGTCCTGGCTCACCTCTAGAGAAATTTCCCCCAAAGGCAGACAGAGGCCCCCACATATATTGGCGGTGATTTTAGATGAAATGACAAATGTAGTATGAAAATAGGTTTAGCAAAATTGAGGTCCGCTTACTAGATAGCAGGAAGACAGAAAGGGCACTTTCATGGTCAGCTGAAAACCCTATCAAAACACCATCCTGAAATTACTTTAAGACTCTAGTATTAACTCATAACATCAGAGTGGCAATTTCAGATCACAAGAGCTTTCCAGACACAGAAACGAAAGTACAGCTGTGAACTGGAACAAAATACAAAACAAACAAGGACTAAAGTCCAACTTAGCTGGGAGTTGTCTAGCAGCAGGAACATGCACAGAAAGGCTTCTGATTACAATGTTGACCGGCATGGAAGTGACAGAGGAGCCAGGCTAAATAGCGACTCCCACATCCTGATAGGAACAGGTGAACAGAAAGGATGATGCACACAAGTTCAGTTCCACCAGTGGCCACCGGGGGAGCCCAAAATCCAATTTCACAACACCCTTGCCTCTGTGCCGCCACGATAGGAGTGTCTGAGAAAACTGTCCCAGAACTTGGCCATTGTTCCCCTGCCTGAGCTGGATTGTACTTCTCTCTCTCTCTTGCTTGGAGTCCTTGGTTGTACAACAAACTCGACGTCTGATGCCAGCGTTCTCACATGGGAATTTTCTAAGTAATTCCGCTACAAGGGCCCTGTGGTACTGCAAAATTTTAGTACACCTCTCTGCCTCAGGCAGAAGAGATTGAAAGTTCTCCTTGTAGCGTGGGTCTAGAAGTGTCACCAACCAGTTATGAGTGTCACCCAAAATTTTGATAATCCGAGGGTCACGTGAAATGCAGCGCAACATAAAGTCAGCCATGCGTGCCAGACTGCTAACAGGCAAGACTTCCATGTCCTCACCAACAGGACGACTGACCATGCTGTCCTCCTCCTCCTCATCATCCTCCTCCTCCTCCCTGTCCTCAGGTCATCCCCACTGAACAGAAGCTAATACAGATGTGTTTGTAGTACCATCTATAGCACATGAAAGTAGCTCCTGTTCTTCCTCCTCATTGCCTACCAATCCACGTTGAGAAGACATGAGACTGGGCTGAGTGTAATCCCCCTGTATGTTTCCTTGCTCCATGTCCTCGTGCTCCGCCTGCAATGCATCCTCTTTGATTGTGAGCAGAGAGTTTTTCAGAATGCTGAGAAGCGGGATAGTGATGCTAATTATGGCATCATCGCCACTCACCATCTTAGTGCAGTCCTCAAAGTTTTGGAGGATGTTATATATGTCTGACATCCATGTCCACTCCTGAGGTCTTATGTGTGGAGTCTGACCTGAAATTCAATGGCCTTGTTGATGTTGGTAGTCAACAATGGCCCTCTTCTGCTCACAAATCCTTTCCAACATATGCAGCGTAGAGTTCCAGCGCGTGGGGATGGGGGACATCACACAATAGTCGGTGAGCTGGAATCTGAAAACGCTGCTGAAGCACGGCAAGTGCGGCTGAAGCTGTAGCTGACTTTCTAAAATGGTCAGACAGACGGCGTACTTTCACTAGCAGATCCGGCAGCTCCGGGTAGCTTTTCAGAAAAAGTTGAACCAAGAGATTAAGCACATGGGCCAAGCAAGGTACGTGTGTGAGCTCACCTTGCCTCAGAGCCGCCACCAGGTTATGGCCATTGTCACACATGACCATGCCTGGCTGTAGGTTCAGCAGTGTCATCCAAACATCTGACTGCTCTTTCAGCGCTGTCCACAACTCTTCTGCATTGTGCGGTTTGTCACCTATGCAGATTATCTTCAGCACAGCCTGTTGCCGCTTGGCTGAGGCAGTGCTGCAGTGCTTCCAGCTTCTGACTGATTTCAGAGATGGAGGATGAAGAGGAGGAGGAGATGCAGGAGCTGTAGACTGTGGGGGCAACCCTGATTGACATAGGGCCAGCAATCCTCAGCGTGGGGAGGATGTGTTCCATCTCAAGGTCCAACTGGGTCACGGCTTCCACTATGTTACCTGTCATGTTCTCAATGGCAAGAGAACATAGCATCAGCATATATAGGAACTAGCTCTTGGAAGATGGGAACTGAACTGACCATGAACTAATCTACCGCACAACTAGAAGTGGCCGGGTAGCATTCCTACTTATTATCCCTAGATGCCCAGCGCCAGCCGGAGGACTAAATAATGCTAGCAGAGGAAAATATTAGTCCTAGCTCACCTCTAGAGAAATACCCCGAAAGGAGACAGAGGCCCCCCACATGTATTGGCGGTGATTAAAGATGAAATAACAAACGCAGCATGAAAATAGGTTTAGCAAATTTGAGGTCCACTTACTAGATAGCAGAAGACAGAAAGGACACTTTCATGGTCAGCTGAAAACCCTATCAAAACACCATCCAGAAATTACTTTAAAACTCTGGCATTAACTCATAATACCAGAGTGGCAATTCCTGATCACAAGAGCTTTCCAGACACAGTAACGAAACAACAGCTGTGAACTGGAACAAAAATGCAAAAACAAACATGGACTAAAGTCCAACTTATCTAGTTGTTGTCTAGGAGCAGGAACAAGCACAGAGAGGCTTCTGATAACATTGTTGACCGGCAAGCAACTGACAGAGAAGCAAGGTTATATAGCGACTCCCACATCTTGATGGGAACAGGTGAACAGAGAAGATGATGACACAAGTTCAATTCCACCAGTAACCACCGGGGGAGCCCAAATCCAAATTCACAACAGTACCCCCCCCTCAAGGAGGGGGCACCGAACCCTCACCAGAACCACCAGGGCGATCAGGATGGGCCCTATGAAAGGCACGAACCAGATCGGAGGCATGAACATCAGATGCAGTCACCCAAGAATTATCCTCCTGGCCGTATCCCTTCCACTTGACCAGATACTGGAGTCTCCGTCTGGAAACACGGGAGTCTAAGATTTTCTCCACAACGTACTCCAACTCACCCTCAACCAACACCGGAGCAGGAGGCTCAACGGAAGGCACAACCGGTACCTCATACCTGCGCAATAATGACCGATGAAAAACGTTATGAATAGAAAAGGATGCAGGGAGGTCCAAACGGAAGGAAACAGGGTTAAGAATCTCCAATATCTTATACGGGCCGATGAACCGAGGCTTAAACTTAGGAGAAGAGACCCTCATAGGGACAAAACGAGAAGACAACCACACCAAATCCCCAACACAAAGCCGAGGACCAACACGACGGCGGCGGTTGGCAAAAAGCTGAGTCTTCTCCTGGGACAACTTCAAACTGTCCACCACCTGCCCCCAGATCCGATGCAATCTCTCCACCACAGTATCTACTCCAGGACAATCCGAAGACTCCACTTGACCGGAGGAAAATCGAGGATGAAACCCCGAATTACAGAAAAACGGGGACACCAAGGTGGCAGAGCTGGCCCGATTATTGAGGGCGAACTCCGCCAATGGCAAAAAAGCAACCCAATCATCCTGGTCAGCAGACACAAAACACCTCAGATATGTCTCCAGGGTCTGATTAGTCCGCTCGGTCTGGCCATTAGTCTGAGGATGGAAAGCAGACGAAAAAGATAAATCTATGCCCATCCTAGCACAGAATGCCCGCCAAAACCTAGACACAAATTGGGTTCCTCTGTCAGAAACGATATTCTCAGGAATACCATGCAAACGAACAACATTTTGAAAAAACAGAGGAACCAACTCGGAAGAAGAAGGCAACTTGGGCAGGGGAAACAAATGGACCATCTTAGAGAAACGGTCACACACCACCCAGATGACAGACATCTTCTGAGAAACAGGCAGATCTGAAATAAAATCCATCGAGATGTGCGTCCAAGGCCTCCTAGGAATAGGCAAGGGCAACAATAATCCACTTGCCCGAGAACAACAAGGCTTGGCCCGAGCACAAACGTCACAAGACTGCACAAGGCCTCGCACATCTCGTGACAGGGAAGGCCACCAGAAGGACCTTGCCACCAAATCCCTGGTACCAAAAATTCCAGGATGACCTGCCAACGCAGAAGAATGAACCTCAGAGATGACTCTACTGGTCCAATCATCAGGAACAAACAGTCTATCAGGTGGGCAACGATCCGGTCTATCCGCCTGAAACTCCTGCAAGGCCCGCCGCAGGTCTGGAGAAACGGCTGACAATATCACTCCATCATTAAGGATACCTGTGGGCTCAGAGTTACCAGGCGAGTCAGGCTCAAAACTCCTAGAAAGGGCATCCGCCTTAATATTCTTAGAACCCGGTAGGTATGACACCACAAAATTAAACCGAGAGAAAAATAATGACCAGCGCGCCTGTCTAGGATTCAGGCGCCTGGCGGTCTCAAGATAAATCAAATTTTTGTGGTCAGTCAATACCACCACCTGATGTCTGGCCCCCTCAAGCCAGTGGCGCCACTCCTCAAAAGCCCACTTCATGGCCAAAAGCTCCCGATTCCCAACATCATAATTCCGCTCAGCGGGCGAAAATTTACGGGAAAAGAAGGCACAAGGCCTCATCACGGAGCAGTCGGAACTTTTCTGCGACAACACAGCCCCAGCTCCGATCTCAGAAGCGTCGACCTCAACCTGAAAAGGAAGAGCAACATCAGGCTGACGCAACACAGGGGCAGAAGAAAAACGGCGCTTAAGCTCCCGAAAGGCCTCCACAGCATCAGGGGACCAATCAGCAACATCAGCACCCTGCTTAGTCAAATCAGTCAATGGCTTAACAAAATCCGAAAAACCAGCAATGAATCGACGATAAAAGTTAGCAAAGCCCAACAATTTCTGAAGACTCTTAAGAGAAGAGGGCTGCGTCCAATCACAAATAGCTTGAACCTTGACAGGATCCATCTCAATGGAAGAGGGAGAAAAAATAAATCCCAAAAAGGAAATCCTCTGAACCCCAAAAACGCACTTAGAACCCTTCACACACAAAGAATTAGACCGCAAAACCTGAAAAACCCTCCTGACTTGCTGGACATGAGAGTCCCAGTCATCCGAAAAAAATCAGAATATCATCCAGATACACAATCATAAATTTATCCAAATAATCGCGGACAATGTCATGCATAAAGGACTGGAAGACTGAAGGGGCATTTGAAAGACCAAAAGGCATCACCAAATACTCAAAGTGGCCCTCGGGCGTATTAAATGCGGTTTTCCACTCATCCCCCTGCCTGATTCGCACCAAATTATACGCCCCACGGAGATCAATCTTAGAGAACCACTTGGCCCCCTTTATGCGAGCAAACAAATCAGTCAGCAACGGCAATGGGTATTGATATTTAACCGTGATTTTATTCAAAAGCCGATAATCAATACATGGTCTCAAAGAGCCGTCTTTTTTTGACACAAAGAAAAAACCGGCTCCTAAGGGAGATGACGATGGACGAATATGTCCCTTTTCCAAGGACTCCTTTATATATTCTCGCATAGCAGCATGTTCTGGCACAGACAGATTAAATAAACGACCCTTTGGGTATTTACTACCCGGGATTAAATCTATGGCACAATCGCACTCTCGGTGCGGAGGTAGCGAACCAAGCTTGGGTTCTTCAAAGACGTCACGATAGTCAGACAGGAACTCAGGAATTTCAGAGGGAATAGATGATGAAATGGAAACCAAAGGTACGTCCCCATGAGTCCCCTTACATCCCCAGCTCAACACAGACATAGCTCTCCAGTCGAGGACTGGGTTGTGAGATTGCAGCCATGGCAATCCTAGCACCAAAACATCATGTAGATTATACAGCACCAGAAAGCGAATAATCTCCTGGTGATCCGGATTAATACGCATAGTTACTTGTGTCCAGTATTGTGGTTTATTATTAGCCAATGGGGTGGAGTCAATCCCCTTCAGAGGAATAGGAGTCTCCAAAGGCTCTAAATCATACCCACAGCGTTTGGCAAAGGACCAATCCATAAGACTCAAAGCGGCGCCAGAGTCGATATAGGCGTCCGTGGTAATGGATGACAAAGAGCAAATCAGGGTCACAGATAGAATAAACTTAGACTGTAAAGTGCCAATGGAAACAGATTTATCAAGCTTTTTAGTGCGCTTAGAGCATGCTGATATAACATGAGTAGAATCACCACAATAGAAACACAACCCATTTTTCCGTCTAAAATTCTGCCGCTCGCTTCTGGACAGAATTCTATCACACTGCATACTTTCTGGCGTCTTCTCAGTGGACACCGCCAGATGGTGCACTGGTTTGCGCTCCCGCAGACGCCTATCGATCTGAATAGCCATTGTCATGGACTCATTCAGACCCGCAGGCACAGGGAACCCCACCATAACATCCTTAATGGCATCAGAGAGACCCTCTCTGAAAGTCGCCGCCAGGGCGCACTCATTCCACTGAGTAAGCACAGACCATTTACGGAATCTTTGGCAGTAAATTTCAGCTTCATCTTGCCCCTGAGATAGGGACATCAAAGTTTTTTCTGCCTGAAGCTCCAAATGAGGTTCCTCATAAAGCAACCCCAAGGCCAGAAAAAACGCATCCACATTGAGCAACGCAGGATCCCCTGGTGTCAATGAAAAAGCCCAGTCTTGAGGGTCGCCCCGGAGCAAGGAAATCACAATCCTGACCTGCTGTGCAGGGTCTCCGGCAGAGCGAGACTTCAGGGACAAAAATAATTTGCAATTATTTCTAAAATTCTGAAAACCAGATCTATTCCCCGAGAAAAATTCCGGCAAAGGAATTCTCGGCTCAGACACAGGTGCATGAACAACAAAATCTTGCAAATTTTGTACCTTCGTGGCGAGATTATTCAAACCTGCATTTACACTCTGAAGATCCATTACAAACAGGTGAACACAGAGCCATTCAAAGATTAGAAGGAGAGAAAGAGAAAAAAAAGGCTGCAGCATAGACAGACTGGCAAAAGGTCCAATTAAGAGCACACTCAAAACTAGAGGGAAAAAAAAAAAAAAAAAAATCTCAGCAGACTTCTTATTTCTCTCCTTTCTCAGCCAAGGATTTTAACCCTTTAGTGGGCCGGTCAAACTGTCATGTTCTCAATGGCAAGAGAACATAGCATCAGCATATATAGGAACTAGCTCTTGGAAGATGGGAACTGAACTGACCATGAACTAATCTACCGCACAACTAGAAGTGGCCGGGTAGCATTCCTACTTATTATCCCTAGATGCCCAGCGCCAGCCGGAGGACTAAATAATGCTAGCAGAGGAAAATATTAGTCCTAGCTCACCTCTAGAGAAATACCCCGAAAGGAGACAGAGGCCCCCCACATGTATTGGCGGTGATTAAAGATGAAATAACAAACGCAGCATGAAAATAGGTTTAGCAAATTTGAGGTCCACTTACTAGATAGCAGAAGACAGAAAGGACACTTTCATGGTCAGCTGAAAACCCTATCAAAACACCATCCAGAAATTACTTTAAAACTCTGGCATTAACTCATAATACCAGAGTGGCAATTCCTGATCACAAGAGCTTTCCAGACACAGTAACGAAACAACAGCTGTGAACTGGAACAAAAATGCAAAAACAAACATGGACTAAAGTCCAACTTATCTAGTTGTTGTCTAGGAGCAGGAACAAGCACAGAGAGGCTTCTGATAACATTGTTGACCGGCAAGCAACTAACAGAGAAGCAAGGTTATATAGCGACTCCCACATCTTGATGGGAACAGGTGAACAGAGAAGATGATGACACAAGTTCAATTCCACCAGTAACCACCGGGGGAGCCCAAATCCAAATTCACAACAGTTACCCCAGTGTGCCATCATTGAGATGTACCGTCCCTGCCCACAAGCACTTGTCCACGTGTCCGTGGTTAGGTGGACTTTCCCGGTAACAGCATTGTTGAGGGCACGGGTAATGTTGTGGGACACATGCTGGTGTAATGCCATTACGGCACACCGGGAGAAATAGTGGCGACTGGGGACCGAGTACCTTGGGATGACCGCCCCCATCAGGTTGCGGAATGCTTCCGTCTCAACAAGCCTAAAAGGCAGCATTTCTAGCACAAGCAGAATAGAAATATTAGAATTGAAGACTGTGGCCTGTGGGGTGTTGGCTGGGTATTTCTGCTTGTGTTCCAAAGACTGGGTTTTAGACAACTGAACGCTGTGCTGCGTCAAGGACGTGGACGGGCTTGCTGATGGTGCTGCTTGACTGTGGGCCACAACAGGTGCAGAGCTAGAGGCATCTTCACATGCACGGTGTACTAGGGATTGGCTTCTATGCAAAACAGTGGAAGAAGCAGTGGTGTGACCAGCATGCAGTGGTCCTCGAGCCTGGGGTTCGGCCCACAAAGTCAGGTGCTTTGCTTACATGTGCCTGATCATGCTGGTGGTCAGGCTGGTTGTTTTGCTACCCCTGCTGAAGCAGGCATGGCAGGTGCTGCAAATGGCCTGTTTAGGGTTAGCGGCAGAGTATTTAAAAAATAGCCAGACTCGGGAAGATCTCACAGGTGGAATGGCAACTTCACTCACGTTGGTGTTAGGCCATGTTCACACTTTGCGGTTTTTACCGCGGAACCGCCGCGATTTTGCCGCTGCGGGTCCGCTGCAGTTTCCATTGCGTTTACATTTATATGTAAACCTATGGAAACCGCAAACCGCTGTGCAAATGCTGCGGGAAAAACCGCGCAGAAACGCAGCGGTTTACAACCCGCAGCATGTCACTTCTTTGTGCGGAACTGCAGCGGTTCTGCACCCATAGAACTCCATTGTGAGTGTCAAACCCGCAGAAGAAAAAATATCTGCGGGTTTTATGCGGTTTGGGGTGTAGAAACAGCTGCAGCAGGAAGTGCGGGGAAGCGGGAGGAAGTGCGTGGGCGGAAGTGCGTGGGCGGAGTGTGACTGTCATCATGGAGACATATCGTCGCATGGGGATCGATGTCAGCCGTTTGATAGATCTGGTATGTATGTCTGTGTATGTCTGTGTGTGTGTCTGTGTATGTGTGTGTGTCCCCATGCGACGATAGTGCCACCATTGTGCTAAGTCGCCGTATGGGACTACTACTCCGATCCAATATTAGGATGGGAGAGTTGTCCCTGTGTTTCCGGCGACTTAGCACAATTGTAAGTAACACAAACACACACAATACACACACAATAAACGTAACATACATGACAGACATTACATACAACATATAACAGAGCATATACTCACCATACAGCACACTGGTACGCGAAGCCCTCGCCCTAGGGAAAAAGTCCAAAAAAAATAAACAAAATCCATACTCCCTGTCCGCAGAATCCAATACCGAGTGTCCCACGCCGATCCCCTGCTCTCCGGCGATACACTGCCAGGAGCGAAGCTCCTAGCAGTGTATCGTGCACTGTTCCGGAGTTCAATGGCGCCGGCGTCTCTATTTGCGGCACTACAGGTGCGTGTGAACTTTCCCACGCTCTAGTGCCGTAAAGCGAGAGTACCGGGGTCAATGACCGCCGGTAAACTCTAGCGCATGCACAGTAACACACCGACAGGTGCCAAAGCACCTGTCAGTGTGTTGCTGCAGCCGTGGAGAGCAGACACATCTCCGGATGTGTCTGTTCTCCATGGCAGATCGACGTGGGACCCTCGTTGGATTTCTGCGGACAGGGCCAGGGAGTATGAATTTGGTTTGTTTTTTTATTTCTGTTACAGGTCGAGGGTCTTCAGGTGGATTACCCGTGTAATAAAGGGATTGTCAAAAAGTGTGTGTCATTATTTCATTAAAATATTTTTTCCAAGTGTTTGTTTTTTTATTTTTATTGTATTTTAGTGCCACGTATTTAGGAGCCACGTATCACATATTACAGTGCCACGTGTCACGTATTTAAGTGCCACGTATTTAAGTGCCACGTGTCACGTATTTAAGTGCCACGTGTCACGTATTTAAGTGCCACGTATTTAAGTGCCACGTATTTAAGTGCCACGTATTTAAGTGCCACGTACTTAAGTGCCACGTGTCACGTATTTCAGTGCCACGTATTTAAGTGCCACGTGTCACGTATTTCAGTGCCACGTATTTAAGTGCCACTTGTCACGTATTTAAGTGCCACGTGTCACATATTTCAGTGCCACGTGTCACGTATTTCAGTGCCACGTATTTAAGTGCCACGTGTCACGTATTTAAGTGCCACGTATTTAAGTGCCACGTGTCACGTATTTAAGTGCCACGAGTCACGTATTTAAGTGCCACGTATTTAAGTGCCACGTGTCACGTATTTCAGTGCCACGTATTTAAGTGCCACGTGTCACGTATTTAAGTGCCACATGCCACGTATTTAAGTGCCACGTATTTAAGTGCCACGTATTTAAGTGCCACGTGTCACGTATTTAAGTGCCACGTGTCACATATTTCAGTGTCACGTATTTCAGTGCCACGTATTTCAGTGCCACGTATTTAAGTGTCACGTGTCACGTATTTAAGTGCCACGTATTTAAGTGCCACGTATTTAAGTGCCACGTATTTAAGTGCCACATGCCACGTATTTAAGTGCCACGTATTTAAGTGCCACGTATTTAAGTGCCACGTGTCACGTATTTAAGTGCCACGTGTCACATATTTCAGTGCCACGTGTCACGTATTTCAGTGCTACGTATTTCAGTGCCACGTATTTAAGTGCCACGTGTCACGTATTTAAGTGCCACGTATTTAAGTGCCACATATTTAAGTGCCACGTATTTAAGTGCCACGTATTTAAGTGCCACGTATTTAAGTGCCACGTGTCACGTATTTAAGTGTCACGTGTCACGTATTTAAGTGCCACGTGTCACGTATTTAAGTGCCACGTATTTAAGTGCCACGTATTTCAGTGCCACGTATTTAAGTGCCACGTGTCACGTATTTCAGTGCCACGTGTCACGTATTTAAGTGCCATGTGGCACGTATTTAAGTGCCACGTATTTAAGTGCCACGTGTCACGTATTTAAGTGCCACGTATTTAAGTGCCACGTATTTAAGTGCCACGTGTCACGTATTTAAGTGCCACGTGTCACGTATTTAAGTGCCACTTAAATACGTGGCACTTAAATACGTGGCACTTAAATATGTGGCACTTAAATACGTGCCACTTAAATACGTGGCACTTAAATACGTGACACGTGGCACTTAAATACATGGCACTGAAATACATGACACGTGGCACTTAAATACGTGACACGTGGCACTTAAATATGTGACACGTGGCACTTAAATACGTGGCACTTAAATACGTGGCACTTAAATACGTGACACGTGGCACTCAAATACGTGGCACTTAAATACGTGGCACTTAAATACGTGGCACTTAAATACGTGACACGTGGCACTTAAATACGTGACATGTGGCACTTAAATACGTGACACGTGGCACTTAAATACGTGGCACTTAAATGCTGTCTATGATTATTCAATATTTGCAGCAGCAACCCCAGCATAAGTATACGGTGCGGCCTGCGGAGCTGTATCTGCGGCATGCTGTGGTTGCTTCCACTCATTTTGATGTTTTCACAACATGGAGGATGAAAGAAGAAGGGGTTGGACAAGGAAGTGACATTTTTTTTTGTTACTGAATTTTTTCAAGTTTGTAAACCTTTATTTATGTCAAAAACGCAGACAATCTGCAGAAAAACGCACTGAAAACCGCACCAAAAACGCACCTGCGTTTTCTGCCAATAACTGCGGATTTAGTGCAGAAAAATCCGCAGGTAAATCTGCAAAGTGTGCACATACCCTTACAGGGAACGGATGCACGCCTTCTGTCTGTGGCCACCACACTGCTTCTTCCTGCCTGTTGGGGGATATGCCTCCTTCCCCATTTGTGCTGCTGTCCTCGCTACGCATGTCCTCCTGCCAGCTTGGGTCATTTACTATGACATCCACCACCTCCTCTTCCACATGTGCACCCTGCTCCTCCTCCTGACTTTCTAGAAATTAGAACTCATCATGGTCCACCTCTTGTGACACTTTCCCACCATTGCCTTCGTGTGACTGGGGCTGGTCAAAGCTTTGGGCAGCTTTACATGCGATCTCATCTTTCCCCACTTCAAGTTGACCGGCAGAGATTTCTGAATCTTGAAATGGAAAACTGAACAGCTCTTCAGAGTGTCCAAGTGTGGCATCAGTTGTCTCAGGGCACTCGGCATGGTGGGAGGAAGGAGGATCAGGGTGAGGAATATCCTGGCCTCACTCACGGCTACTCAGACTTGACCGTGTGGAAGACAAGGTGGTGGTGGCTAAGTGACTGGAAGCATTATCCGCTATCCAACCAACAACCGTTACACACTGCTCTGGCTTCAATAGTTGTGTGCTGCGGTCCCCTAGAAACTGGGACAGGAATGTCGAGTGAGAAGATGTGGGTCTTTGTTGTGGCCCACTTTCACCTTGCCCACTGCCTCATCCTCTGGATGCACCATCAGCATCACGTCCACTTCCCCGTCCTTTGCCCCTTGCCTTAACCATTTTAAATGGACTACTGCACTATTTCAAATGCTCAACACAAATGTCTTTATTAGTAGCGAAATAATATGTGATCACTATGCCTGCAAATCTATGATTTTTCAAAACCAAACACCAGGCAGGCCTCAGCCTAACCGAACAGACTGTATTCAATTTTTTTTAAGTTAATTTATGCAAAATAGTGCTGTATAGAATTTGAGTATCACACAGCCAAAAAATAAGTACACCAGCCTCCAATGCCCAAACTTGGAGCACAGAGATATATGACGGCTGTAACGGAAACACCACACTGGCAAATCTGTGGCCTTTGAATTTTTTTGATACAAAATAGTGCTGTATAGAATTTGACTATCACAGTCAAAAAATAAGTACACCGGCCTCCAATGACCAAACATGGAGCACAGATATATATATGAGGCCTTTTTCAGTGAATTTAAAACACCAAAAAAAAAGGGAGCACAAGCAGCGTCGGACTGGAGTACCTTGGGCCCACCAGAGAAAAATCTTTCTTGGGGCCCACCATACCGTTTAAAAATACCACACAGGATAGATCCTATATACCACACCACGCACGAGAGCTGACAGATCCTCTATATACTACACCACACAGGAGAGCTCATGGCTCCTCTATATACTGCACCACACAGGAGAGCTGACAGATCCTCTATATACTACACCACACGGGAGAGCTGACAGATCCTCTACATACTACACCACACGGGAGAGCTGACAGATCCTGTATATACTACACCACACAGGAGAGCTGACAGATCCTCTATATACACCACACAGGAGAGCTGACAGATCCTGTATATACTACACCACACAGGAGAGCTGACAGATCCTCTATATACTACACCACACGGGATAGCTGACAGATCCTCTATATACTACACCACACAGGAGAGCTGACAGATCCTGTATATACTACACCACACAGGAGAGCTGACAGATCCTCTATATACTACACCACACGGGAGAGACGACAGATCCTCTATATACTACACCACACAGGAGAGCTGACAGATCCTCTATATACTACACCACACGGGAGAGCTGACAGATCCTCTATATACTACACCACACAGGAGAGCTGACAGATCCTCTATACACCACACGGGAGAGCTGACAGATCCTCTATACACCACACGGGAGAGCTGACAGATCCTCTATACACCACACGGGAGAGCTGACAGATCCTCTATATACTACACCACACGGGAGAGCTGACAGATCCTCTATATACTACACCACACAGGAGAGCTGACAGATCCTCTACATACTAAACCACACAGGAGAACTGACAGATCCTCTATACACCACACGGGAGAGCTGACAGATCCTCTATATACACCACACGGGAGAGCTGACAGATCCTCTATACACCACACGGGAGAGCTGACAGATCCTCTATATACTACACCACAAAGGAGAGCTGACAGATCCTCTATATACTACACCACACGGGAGAGCTGACAGATCCTCTACATACTACACCACACAGGAGAACTGACAGATCCTCTATACACCACACGGGAGAGCTGACAGATCCTCTATACACCACACGGGAGAGCTGACAGATCCTCTATATACTACACCACACGGGAGAGCTGAAAGATCCTCTATATACTAGACCACACGGGAGAGCTGACAGATCCTCTATATACACCACACGGGAGAGCTGACAGATCCTCTATATACTACACCACACGGGAGAGCTGACAGATCCTCTATACACCACACAGGAGAGCTGACAGATCCTCTATACACCACACAGGAGAACTGACAGATCCTCTATACACCACACGGGAGAGCTGACAGATCCTCTATATACACCACATGGGAGAGCTGACAGATCCTCTATACACCACACGGGAGAGCTGACAGATCCTCTATATACTACACTACACAGGACAGCAGTAATGTAGGTCCACTGTGTGTAGTAAAATACTTACCGGTGGCCATATTCCACTGCAATGAAGAAGACACAAGCAACGACACAGCGGCAGAAGACGGCGACTGCTGCATATTTTATTACACACAGGGAAGCTTTCTGTTGGGGGCGAGACATTGTTTTTATTAGTATCATTTTAGGATAGATGTGATTTTTTTTCATCATTTGTTATAGCTTTTTTTGTGTAATTGTGGCGAACAGAAAAAAGGACATTTGGCGTTCTTGAGTTGTTTCTGTTTACGGTGTTTACTGATCGAGTTAATTGTTTTTATATTTTGATATATCATACTTTTCTGAACCCAGCAATGCCAAATATGTGTTGTTTTTTATTTTTTAAATATATTTATTTTCAATTGGATAAAAAGGGGTGATTTAAACTTTTAGGAATTTTTAAAATTTTGTTTTTTCCTTTCACTGGTACAGTTAGCCCCCTTAGAGGACATGAAAATGCGATCATCCGATCGCATGTGCTATTATATACAGTGATACCACAGCATCACTGCATATAGCAGAAATCACGGTCTCCTTTAAAGCCTGGCCACAGGAAGAAGACCCCTGGCTGTCATAACAACCCATCGGCGACCCACGATCACATCATGGGTGCCAATGGGTGAGAGAATGATGTGCACGCATGTTGGCATGTGTTATATGCTGCTGTCAGAGATTGACACTGGCATTTAACACGCGCCATACATGTAAGGCTGATGTCGTAAAGGTGTTAATTACCTGAGGACTCCCTTCACCACTGTCACCCAATATCCTGTGGGCCCCCTCCCCCACTATTTCACCTCTGATTTCCTGTGGGCTTACTGAGAGGGGGAAAGGGGAGCCACAGTAAAATAGAGGTGGTTGACACAATGGGGGAGAGGGCTCACAAGAAAATTATAATATCACTGTGGGCCCCCTCCCCTGTATTACCTTAAGGATGCATGGGGCCCCCTCGCCTAACTGCCTCTATGGCCACTGATCTACTCCTCAGGGTGCAGGCATCATAACTGTTTATTTACTTACACTCACACCACTGACTGCAGCGAGCCATCCCTCTGCACAATACACGGCCGTGTGCTGCTTGGGTAGGACTGCTGACCAATCACAGCACAGCTCCTTGCCTGAGCTGTGCTGTGAGCTCACACAAAGAAAACTAACGCTGATTGGCTGAATTGCAGCCAATCAGCGTTTACACTGCTGCCCAGGGCTTTGTGGAAGAGGAGCAGAGGGACAGAGCACAGGATGAGACAGGTGACTGCGGGACAAACTGTAGTGTGCAAGTGCTCGTCTCCTCTCAGCCTCAGAGTCAGCTGTTCTGCTGACTGTGCTGGCTGAAGTGAGGGTCGGCACACACACACACAGCTCCTGGCAGAGTAGAAGCCGGCAGCGGCAGAAGGTGATGTGAAGGAGCTGCGCCTGCACTTCCCATCACCTGTGCAGTCTGCCAGCCGCTGCCGGCTATACAGTAAAGTGAGCCCTGCTCCCCGCAGCTATGCAGGGCAGGCACAAATGAAGGAGGCAGGGGCTGGGGGGCGGGGCCCCCTGGAGGATTCTCCGGTGCCCCAGTCTGACGGTGTCCGACATCTGTCCGACATCTGTAAGATGCGCCAATTTCGGCACTTAGCCTCTCTCTTCCCACTCCCGTGTAGCGGTGGGATATGGGGTAATAAGGGGTTAATGTCACCTTGCTATCGTAAGGTGACATTAAGCCGGGTTAATAACGGAGAGGCGTCAATAAGACGCCTATCCGTTATTAATCCAATAGTAAGAAAAGGGTTAATAAAACACGCACACATTAGGTAAAAGTATTTTAATATTCTTCATTTCACCATACTTACCATACTTCAGCGCCTGCAAAAAACGTAAAATAATAAACCGCATACTACCTGTCCGCCGTAGTCCAATTAATAACGAGTGTCCCACGACGATCTCCCCTATAGAACAGTGACATCGGGTGATGTCACTGCTCTATAGGACCCTATGTGACACACTGACAGGAGACAATGGCTCCTGCAGTGCATCACTGAGGTTACCTGAGTTCAAAGTGTCACTTTATATAATTGCTGCATGGGAAAATGTCTCATACAGCAATGCCATAAAGTGAGACTAGGGACTTTTTTTTTTTTTACAGCGGCGGAGGAATACAGTGGCGGAAGGATACCTTCCTCCCGTCATTGTGTTTCTGAGCCCCTAGAGAGCGGTCGCATTATCTGATGCTGCTGCTCTCCACGGGAGATCGTCGTGGGACACTCGTGGATTTCTGCGGACAGGGAGTATATTGGTTGTTTGTTTTTTTCACATTTTTTATAGATGACACTGGCTTCGGGGATCAAAATGACAAGTAATGGTGAGTATGTAATCTATGTTTAATGTAATGTATGTCATGTATGTCATGTATGTAATGTATGAATGTACTGTATGTCTATATGTATGTATGTAGAATGTATGTATGGAGTATTTTTTTTTTTTTTTCATTCAACACATTAGCCGGATGATGGGACTACTACTGTCCCATCATTGGCTAATGTGGCAATCACTGTCAGTGTAGCAGGCATAGCCCGATGGGACTTGTAGTCCCATCGGACGATGCCCGCACTGAGACCCCCGCACGCCGCTGAGACCCCCCACGCCGCAGAGACCCCCCCCACGCTGCAGAGACCCCCCCCACGCCGCAGAGACCCCCCAGCACGCCGCAGAGACCCCCCAGCACGCCGCAGAGACCCCCCAGCACACCGCAGAGACCCCCCAGCACGCCACAGAGACCCCCGCACGCCGCTGAGACCCCCGCACGCCGCAGAGACCCCCCCAGCACGCCTTATAGACCCCCCAGCACGCCGCAGAGACCCCCCAGCACGCCGCAGAGCCCTCCCACGCCGCATCAAGCCTGGGCAGCCCGGATACAGCGCCGGCTGCATAGAATGAGATCCCTGGCAGGCCTGCACAGACTCCGCCCGCACAGAGACACGCAGTCTCTGCCCACGCACCGCCCACTTTACATTATAGTGATTTTAGCACTGTGGGGACTTCCGATTCCGATTTCTGATATCGCAGAAATATCGGATCTCGGTATCGGAATTCCGATACCGCAAGTATCGGCCGATACCCGATACTTGCGGTATCGGAATGCTCAACACTAGTGATAACCCTTATCCAGCAGTGGGTGCAGCAATTCCCACACAATTTTCCCACTCACCCCCAGGTCAGGAGGGCATTCAGGGGGGTTAATCTGAGTGTCCTTCCCCTCGTAGACCCTACATCTGTGGGTGTGCCCTGAGGTACTCTCGCACAGTTTGTACAGCTTTATTCCGTACCTGGACCTCTTACTGAGCAAGTACTGTCGGAATTTTAGCCTCCCTTTGAAGTGAATGAGAGATTCATCTATAGCGACGTCCGTCTGGGGTGTGTATGCCTCAGCAAACTTTCTGCTGAAGTGTTCAATCACTGGCCAAATTTTATATAGACGATCAAAGTTTGGATCGTCTCGAGGAGCATTATCACTGAAATGCAACATTTTTTGGATCCCTTCAAATCGTGTCCTTTTCATGGCCATGCGGAATACCGGTGTACTGTAGACAATGTCAGTACTCCAGTATTGCCGAAGCTTTGGCTTTTTGATTATGCCCATATGCAGCACAATTCCCCAAAATGTCATCATCTCTGCTGCATTTACGTGGGGTCCATCTGGCGTGTGATGACGTGGGATTTTGGGTGAAAAATTGTTGGGCATACAGGTTCGTCTGGGCCACCATAAGATTTATTATTTCATCACTGAAGAAATCAATTTCAGTGAGGTCAGTCGTGTCAAACTGGATTCCTGAGCTGCTGCTGAAATCCGGAATGACGGGCTGAAAATTTTCAGGGGGTGCAATCCATATGGGATCGATTGCTGCAGGAGTTGCCTGGGTCCTAGGGCGCCTTGTTGGGGGTCCTTCCTCACCAGATGAGGAGGAGGAGGAATAGAGGAATGTGGGATCTTCCTCACTGGCTGTATCCGTGTCGGACGCAAGGATGGCGTAAGCCTCCTCTGGTGAATAGCGCCTCGTTGACGAATGGGCCATTTTTTTTCCCCAAACCCTGGGGATGTGTGTGTAGGTGGTGCTTTTACACGTGTAATGTGTGGGGCTTTTGTATAGGGTACTCTTTATTATAACCAATCAGAGAGAAAAAAACAAGTAGTGAGAAAAAATGTAGAAGAAACAAGAAAAAAAGATGAAAAGAAAAATCAGATGTAAAAAAATAAGTTTGCATAAAAAAAGTATAAATTTACCCTACGCAACTAAATTTTTTTTTGCAAAAGAAAAAACGAACGCCACTAACAGTGTGACGTACGCTCCCCTAATGAACGCGCTAAAAATTAGGCGACGCAACTAATTATTCTTTTTACAAAAGAAAAGCGAACGCCACTAACAGTGTGACGTACGCTCCCCTAATACACTCGCTAAAAATTAGACAACGCAACTAATTATTCTTTTTACAAAAGAAAAAACGAACGCCACTAACGGTGTGACATACGCTCCCCTAATGAACGCGCTAAAAATTAGGTGACGCAACTAATTATTCTTTTTACAAAAGAAAAGCGAACGCCACTAACAGTGTGACGTACGCTCCCCTAATGCACTCGCTAAAAATTAGACGACGCAACTAATTATTCTTTGTACAAAAGAAAAGCGAACGCCACTAACAGTGTGACGTACGCTCCCCTAATGCACTAGAGATTATCTAGCGATAGCAGATTTTTTTGATGCAGAAAAGACGCTACCTCCCTACCTATAAAACTACTCTGTATGATTTTTTTTTTCTAAAAGATGATCAGTCGTCACTAACGCTGTGACGCCGGCTACACTAACAAGCTACCACTAAACTACTCTGTACAATTTTTTTTTTCTCTAAAAAAAAAAGACCGGTCGTCACTAACGCTGTGACACCAGCTAATCTACGTCTAAAACTACACTCTACTAACTACTATTATTATATTTTTGTAAAAAAAAAAATCGGACGTCGCTTAGACTGCAAAGTCCACTACACTAACTAGCTAAACAAAGAAAAAGCCCTGTGGCGCAGTCTCTGATCAGCAGCGATACTGATCAGAGCACTGCGAACACAGGAAGAGCATGAATGCACTGCGCGGGATGCCGCTCACAGGAAAATATCATCCAGATACACAATCATAAATTTATCCAAATAATCGCGGAAAATGTCATGCATAAAGGACTGGAAGACTGAAGGGGCATTTGAAAGACCAAAAGGCATCACCAAATACTCAAAGTGGCCCTCGGGCGTATTAAATGCGGTTTTCCACTCATCCCCCTGCCTGATTCGCACCAAATTATACGCCCCACGGAGATCAATCTTAGAGAACCACTTGGCCCCCTTTATGCGAGCAAACAAATCAGTCAGCAACGGCAATGGGTATTGATATTTAACCGTGATTTTATTCAAAAGCCGATAATCAATACATGGTCTCAAAGAGCCGTCTTTTTTTGACACAAAGAAAAAAACGGCTCCTAAGGGAGATGACGATGGACGAATATGTCCCTTTTCCAAGGACTCCTTTATATATTCTCGCATAGCAGCATGTTCTGGCACAGACAGATTAAATAAACGACCCTTTGGGTATTTACTACCCGGGATTAAATCTATGGCACAATCGCACTCTCGGTGCGGAGGTAGCGAACCAAGCTTGGGTTCTTCAAAGACGTCACGATAGTCAGACAGGAACTCAGGAATTTCAGAGGGAATAGATGATGAAATGGAAACCAAAGGTACGTCCCCATGAGTCCCCTTACATCCCCAGCTCAACACAGACATAGCTCTCCAGTCGAGGACTGGGTTGTGAGATTGCAGCCATGGCAATCCTAGCACCAAAACATCATGTAGATTATACAGCACCAGAAAGCGAATAATCTCCTGGTGATCCGGATTAATACGCATAGTTACTTGTGTCCAGTATTGTGGTTTATTATTAGCCAATGGGGTGGAGTCAATCCCCTTCAGAGGAATAGGAGTCTCCAAAGGCTCTAAATCATACCCACAGCGTTTGGCAAAGGACCAATCCATAAGACTCAAAGCGGCGCCAGAGTCGATATAGGCGTCCGTGGTAATGGATGACAAAGAGCAAATCAGGGTCACAGATAGAATAAACTTAGACTGTAAAGTGCCAATGGAAACAGATTTATCAAGCTTTTTAGTGCGCTTAGAGCATGCTGATATAACATGAGTAGAATCACCACAATAGAAACACAACCCATTTTTCCGTCTAAAATTCTGCCGCTCGCTTCTGGACAGAATTCTATCACACTGCATACTTTCTGGCGTCTTCTCAGTGGACACCGCCAGATGGTGCACTGGTTTGCGCTCCCGCAGACGCCTATCGATCTGAATAGCCATTGTCATGGACTCATTCAGACCCGCAGGCACAGGGAACCCCACCATAACATCCTTAATGGCATCAGAGAGACCCTCTCTGAAAGTCGCCGCCAGGGCGCACTCATTCCACTGAGTAAGCACAGACCATTTACGGAATCTTTGGCAGTAAATTTCAGCTTCATCTTGCCCCTGAGATAGGGACATCAAAGTTTTTTCTGCCTGAAGCTCCAAATGAGGTTCCTCATAAAGCAACCCCAAGGCCAGAAAAAACGCATCCACATTGAGCAACGCAGGATCCCCTGGTGTCAATGAAAAAGCCCAGTCTTGAGGGTCGCCCCGGAGCAAGGAAATCACAATCCTGACCTGCTGTGCAGGGTCTCCGGCAGAGCGAGACTTCAGGGACAAAAATAATTTGCAATTATTTCTAAAATTCTGAAAACCAGATCTATTCCCCGAGAAAAATTCCGGCAAAGGAATTCTCGGCTCAGACACAGGTGCATGAACAACAAAATCTTGCAAATTTTGTACCTTCGTGGCGAGATTATTCAAACCTGCATTTACACTCTGAAGATCCATTACAAACAGGTGAACACAGAGCCATTCAAAGATTAGAAGGAGAGAAAGAGAAAAAAAAGGCTGCAGCATAGACAGACTGGCAAAAGGTCCAATTAAGAGCACACTCAAAACTAGAGGGAAAAAAAAAAAATAAAAAATCTCAGCAGACTTCTTATTTCTCTCCTTTCTCAGCCAAGGATTTTAACCCTTTAGTGGGCCGGTCAAACTGTCATGTTCTCAATGGCAAGAGAACATAGCATCAGCATATATAGGAACTAGCTCTTGGAAGATGGGAACTGAACTGACCATGAACTAATCTACCGCACAACTAGAAGTGGCCGGGTAGCATTCCTACTTATTATCCCTAGATGCCCAGCGCCAGCCGGAGGACTAAATAATGCTAGCAGAGGAAAATATTAGTCCTAGCTCACCTCTAGAGAAATACCCCGAAAGGAGACAGAGGCCCCCCACATGTATTGGCGGTGATTAAAGATGAAATAACAAACGCAGCATGAAAATAGGTTTAGCAAATTTGAGGTCCACTTACTAGATAGCAGAAGACAGAAAGGACACTTTCATGGTCAGCTGAAAACCCTATCAAAACACCATCCAGAAATTACTTTAAAACTCTGGCATTAACTCATAATACCAGAGTGGCAATTCCTGATCACAAGAGCTTTCCAGACACAGTAACGAAACAACAGCTGTGAACTGGAACAAAAATGCAAAAACAAACATGGACTAAAGTCCAACTTATCTAGTTGTTGTCTAGGAGCAGGAACAAGCACAGAGAGGCTTCTGATAACATTGTTGACCGGCAAGCAACTAACAGAGAAGCAAGGTTATATAGCGACTCCCACATCTTGATGGGAACAGGTGAACAGAGAAGATGATGACACAAGTTCAATTCCACCAGTAACCACCGGGGGAGCCCAAATCCAAATTCACAACAGTTACCCCAGTGTGCCATCATTGAGATGTACCGTCCCTGCCCACAAGCACTTGTCCACGTGTCCGTGGTTAGGTGGACTTTCCCGGTAACAGCATTGTTGAGGGCACGGGTAATGTTGTGGGACACATGCTGGTGTAATGCCATTACGGCACACCGGGAGAAATAGTGGCGACTGGGGACCGAGTACCTTGGGATGACCGCCCCCATCAGGTTGCGGAATGCTTCCGTCTCAACAAGCCTAAAAGGCAGCATTTCTAGCACAAGCAGAATAGAAATATTAGAATTGAAGACTGTGGCCTGTGGGGTGTTGGCTGGGTATTTCTGCTTGTGTTCCAAAGACTGGGTTTTAGACAACTGAACGCTGTGCTGCGTCAAGGACGTGGACGGGCTTGCTGATGGTGCTGCTTGACTGTGGGCCACAACAGGTGCAGAGCTAGAGGCATCTTCACATGCACGGTGTACTAGGGATTGGCTTCTATGCAAAACAGTGGAAGAAGCAGTGGTGTGACCAGCATGCAGTGGTCCTCGAGCCTGGGGTTCGGCCCACAAAGTCAGGTGCTTTGCTTACATGTGCCTGATCATGCTGGTGGTCAGGCTGGTTGTTTTGCTACCCCTGCTGAAGCAGGCATGGCAGGTGCTGCAAATGGCCTGTTTAGGGTTAGCGGCAGAGTATTTAACCCCTTAAGCCCCGAGGGTGGTTTGCACGTTAATGACCGGGCCAATTTTTACAATTCTGACCACTGTCCCTTTATGAGGTTATAACTCTGGAACGCTTCAACGGATCTTGGCGATTCTGACATTGTTTTCTCGAGACATATTGTACTTCATGATAGTGGTAAAATTTCTTCGATATAACTTGCGTTTATTTGTGAAAAAAACGAATATTTGGCGAAAATTTTGAAAATTTCGCAATTTTCCAACTTTGAATTTTTATGCCCTTAAATCACAGACATATGTCACACAAAATACTTAATAAATAACATTTCCCACATGTCTACTTTACATCAGCACAATTTTGGAACCAAAATTTTTTTTTGTGACGGAGTTATAAGGGTTAAAAGTTGACCAGCAATTTCTCATTTTTACAACACCATTTTTTTTTAGGGACCACATCTCATTTGAAGTCATTTTGACGGGTCTATATGATAGAAAATACCCAAGTGTGACACCATTCTAAAAACTGCACCCCTCAAGGTACTCAAAACCACTTTCAAGAAGTTTATTAACCCTTCAGGTGTTTCACAGGAATTTTTGGAATGTTTAAATAAAAATGAACATTTAACTTTTTTTCACACAAAATTTATTTCAGCTCCAATTTGTTTTATTTTACCAAGGGTAACAGGAGAAAATAGACCCCAAAAGTTGTTGTACAATTTGTCCTGAGTACGCTGATACCCCATATGTGGGGGTAAACCACAGTTTGGGCGCATGGCAGAGCTTGGAAGCAAAGGAGCGCCATTTGACTTTTCAATGCAAAATTGACTGGAATTGAGATGGGACGCCATGTTGCATTTGGAGAGCCCCTGTTGTGCCTAAACATTGAAACCCCTAACAAGTGACACCATTTTGGAAAGTAGACCCCCTAAGGAACTTATCTAGATGTGTGGTGAGCACTTTGACCCAACAAGTGCTTTACAGAAGTTTATAATGCAGAGCCGTAAAAATAAAAAATCATATTTTTTCACAAAAATGATCTTTTCACCCCCAATTTTTTATTTTCCCAAGGGTGAGAGAAGAAATTGGACCCCAAAAATTGTTGTGCAATTTGTCCTGAGTACGCTGATACCCCATATGTGGGTGTAAACCATTGTTTGGGCGCAGGGCAGAGCTCGGAAGGGAAGGAGCGCCATTTGACTTTTCAATGCAAAATTGACTGGAATTGAGATGGGACGCCATGTTGCATTTAGAGAGCCCTTGATGTGCCTAAACATTGAAACCCCTAACAAGTGACACCATTTTGGAAAGTAGACCCCCTAAGGAACTTATCTAGATGTGTGGTGAGCACTTTGACCCAACAAGTGCTTTACAGAAGTTTATAATGCAGAGCCGTAAAAATAAAAAATCATATTTTTTCACAAAAATGATCTTTTCACCCCCAATTTTTTATTTTCCCAAGGGTGAGAGAAGAAATTGGACCCCAAAAATTGTTGTGCAATTTGTCCTGAGTACGCTGATACCCCATATGTGGGTGTAAACCATTGTTTGGGCGCAGGGCAGAGCTCGGAAGGGAAGGAGCGCCATTTGACTTTTCAATGCAAAATTGACTGGAATTGAGATGGGACGCCATGTTGCATTTAGAGAGCCCTTGATGTGCCTAAACATTGAAACCCCTAACAAGTGACACCATTTTGGAAAGTAGACCCCCTGAGGAACTTATCTAGATGTGTGGTGAGCACTTTGACCCAACAAGTGCTTCACAGAAGTTTATAATGCAGAGCCGTAAAAATAAAAAATCATATTTTTTCACAAAAATGATCTTTTCACCCCCATTTTTTTATTTCCCCAAGGGTAAGAGAAGAAATTAGACCACAAAAGTTGTTGTGCAATTTGTCCTGAGTACGACGATACCCCATATGTGGGTGTAAACCATTGTTTGGGCGCATAGCAGAGCTCAGAAGGGAAGAAGCGCTATTTTACTTTTCAATGCAAAATTGACTGGAATTAAGATGGGATGCCATGTTGCGTTTGGAGAGCCCCTGATGTGCCTAAACATTAAACCCCCCCACAAGTGACACCATTTTGGAAAGTAGACCCCCTAAGGAACTTATCTAGATGTGTTTTGAGAGCTTTGAACCCCCAAGTGTTTCACTACAGTTTATAACGCAGAGCCGTGAAAATAATTTTTTTTTTTTTTTTCACAAAAATGAAATTTAGCCCCCAGTTTTGTATTTTCACAAGGGTATCAGGATAAATTGGACCCTAAAAGTTGTTGTCCAATTTGTCCTGAGTACGCTGATACCCCCTATGTGGGGGGGAACCACTGTTTGGGCGCATGACAGAGCTCAGAAGGGAAGGAGCGCCATTTGGAATGCAGACTTAAATGGATTGGTCTGCAGGCGTCACGTTGCATTTGCAGAGCCCCTGATGTACCCAAACAGTACAAACCCCCCACAAGTGACCCCATATTGGAAACTAGACCCCCCAAGGAACTTATCTAGATGTGTTGTGAGAACTTTGAACCCCCAAGTGTTTCATTACAGTTTATAACGCAGAGCCGTGAAAATAAAAATTATTTTTTTTTTCACAAAAATGATTTTTTAGCCCCCAGTTTTGTATTTTCACAAGGGTATCAGGATAAATTGGACCCTAAAAGTTGTTGTCCAATTTGTCCTGAGTACGCTGATACCCCCTATGTGGGGGGGAACCACTGTTTGGGCGCATGACAGAGCTCGGAAGGGAAGGAGCGCCATTTGGAATGCAGACTTAAATGGATTGGTCTGCAGGCGTCACGTTGCATTTGCAGAGCCCCTGATGTACCCAAACAGTACAAACCCCACACAAGTGACCCCATATTGGAAACTAGACCTCCCAAGGAACTTATCTAGATGTGTTGTGAGAACTTTGAACCCCCAAGTGTTTCACTACAGTTTACAACGCAGAGCCGTGAAAATAAAACATATTTTTTTTCCCACAAAAATGATTTTTAGCCCCCCAAATTTTTATTTTCCCAAGGATAACAAGAGAACTTGGACCCCAGAAGTTGTTGTTCAATTTGTCCCTAGTACGCTGATACCCCATATGTTGGGGTAAACCCCTTTTTGGACGCACGGGAGAGCTCAGAAGGGAAGGAGCACTGTTTTACTTTTTCAACGCAGAATTGGCTGGAATTGAGATTGGACGCCATGTCGCGTTTGGAGAGCCCCTGATGTGCCTGAACAGTGGAAACTCCCCAATTCTACCTGAAACCCTACCCCTAACCTCACCCCTAACCGTTTACTGAACATTTTCTGACAGTCATAAGTGCCACGTATATAAGTGCCACGTATATAAGTGCCACGTATGTAAGTGCCACGTATGTAAGTGCCACGTATGTAAGTGCCACGTATATAAGTGCCACGTATATAAGTGCCACGTATTTAAGTGCCACGTATTTAAGTGCCACGTATTTAAGTGCCACGTATTTAAGTGCCACGTATTTCAGTGCCACGTATTTCAGTGCCACGTATTTCAGTGCCACGTATTTCAGGCACTGAAAAATACGTGGCACGTAAATACGTGGCACGTAAATACGTGGCACGTAAATACGTGGCACTTAAATACGTGGCACTTAAATACGTGGCACTTAAATACGTGGCACGTACATACGTGGCACGTACATACGTGGCACGTACATACGTGGCACGTACATACGTGGCACGTACATACGTGGCACTTAAATACGTGGCACTTAAATACGTGGCACTTAAATACGTGGCACTTAAATACGTGGCACTTAAATACGTGGCACTTATATACGTGGCCACTGAAATATCGTGGCACTTATATACGTATATACGTATATAAACGTATATTTCAGTGCCACGTATTTCAGTGCCACGTATTTCAGGTTAGGGGTAGGGTTAGGGTTTTTTGTTTTTTTCTTGTTTTCTTGTGTTTTTCTATAAAAACGCATGCGTTTTACCGCGTTTACATGCATTTTTTCACACATGCGGTTTTTTAAAAAAACGCATGCAGATAAAAACGCAAGTGTGAAACCAGACTAAAAGACGCTTTTTATAGCAAAAAAGTTTTTGCGTCTCCACATTTTGAGACCTATAATTTTTCCACATTTTGGTCCACAGAGTCATGTGAGGTCTTGTTTTTTGCGGGACGAGTTGACGTTTTTATTGGTAACATTTTCGGACACGTGACCATTTTTTATCACTTTTTATTCCGATTTTTGTGAGGCAGAATAACCAAAAACCAGCTATTCATGAATTTCTTTTGGGAGAGGCGTTTATACCGTTCTGCGCTTGGTAAAATTGATAAAGCAGTTTTATTCGTCGGGTCAGTACGATTACAGCGATACCTCATTTATATCATTTTTTTTATGTTTTGACGCTTTTATACGATAAAAACTATTTTATAGAAAAAATAATTATTTTGGTATCGCTTTATTCTCAGGACTATAACTTTTTTATTTTTTTGCTGATGATGCTGTATGGCGGCTCGTTTTTTGCGGGACAAGATGACGTTTTCAGCGGTAACATGGTTATTTATATCCGTCTTTTTGATCGCGTGTTATTCCACTTTTTGTTCGGCGGTATGGTAATAAAGCGTTGTTTTTTGCCTCGTTTTTTTTTTTTTTTCCTTACGGTGTTTACTGAAGGGGTTAACTAGTGGGCCAGTTTTATAGGTTGGGTCGTTACGGACGCGGCGATACTAAATATGTGTACTTTTATTGTTTTTGTTTGGTTTTTTTAGATAAAGAAATGTATTTATGGGAATAATATTTTTTTTTTTATTATTATTTATTTAGGAATTTTTTTTATTTTTTTTTACACATGTGGAAATTTTTTTTTTTACTTTTTTACTTTGTCCCAGGGGGGGACATTACAGATCGCTGATCTCACAGTGTGCACAGCACTCTGTGAGATCTCCGATCTCACTTACAGCCGTGCAGGCTGCAGCTTTCATCTGCAGCCTGCTCCGACCCGGAAGTGCTCCCTGCAGGACCCGGATACAGCCCCTCGGCCATTTTGGATCCGGGGCCTGCAGGGAGAAGACGTTCGGTACGAGGTGAGTACATCACCTTGTACCGATCGTCTCAGGGAAGCCCGCAGGGAGCCCCCTCCCTGCGCGATGCTTCCCTGTACCGCCGGTACACCGCGATCATGTTTGATCGCGGTGTGCCGGGGGTTAATGTGCCGGGGGCGGTCCGTGACCGCTCCTGGCACATAGTGCCGGATGTCAGCTGCGATATGCAGCCGACACCCGGCCGCGATCGGCCGCGCTCACGGGGGGAATGCTTCCGTCTCAACAAGCCTAAAAGGCAGCATTTCTAGCACAAGCAGAATAGAAATATTAGAATTGAAGACTGTGGCCTGTGGGGTGTTGGCTGGGTATTTCTGCTTGTGTTCCAAAGACTGGGTTTTAGACAACTGAACGCTGTGCTGCGTCAAGGACGTGGACGGGCTTGCTGATGGTGCTGCTTGACTGTGGGCCACAACAGGTGCAGAGCTAGAGGCATCTTCACATGCACGGTGTACTAGGGATTGGCTTCTATGCAAAACAGTGGAAGAAGCAGTGGTGTGACCAGCATGCAGTGGTCCTCGAGCCTGGGGTTCGGCCCACAAAGTCAGGTGCTTTGCTTACATGTGCCTGATCATGCTGGTGGTCAGGCTGGTTGTTTTGCTACCCCTGCTGAAGCAGGCATGGCAGGTGCTGCAAATGGCCTGTTTAGGGTTAGCGGCAGAGTATTTAAAAAATAGCCAGACTCGGGAAGATCTCACAGGTGGAATGGCAACTTCACTCACGTTGGTGTTAGGCCATGTTCACACTTTGCGGTTTTTACCGCGGAACCGCCGCGATTTTGCCGCTGCGGGTCCGCTGCAGTTTCCATTGCGTTTACATTTATATGTAAACCTATGGAAACCGCAAACCGCTGTGCAAATGCTGCGGGAAAAACCGCGCAGAAACGCAGCGGTTTACAACCCGCAGCATGTCACTTCTTTGTGCGGAACTGCAGCGGTTCTGCACCCATAGAACTCCATTGTGAGTGTCAAACCCGCAGAAGAAAAAATATCTGCGGGTTTTATGCGGTTTGGGGTGTAGAAACAGCTGCAGCAGGAAGTGCGGGGAAGCGGGAGGAAGTGCGTGGGCGGAAGTGCGTGGGCGGAGTGTGACTGTCATCATGGAGACATATCGTCGCATGGGGATCGATGTCAGCCGTTTGATAGATCTGGTATGTATGTCTGTGTATGTCTGTGTGTGTGTCTGTGTATGTGTGTGTGTCCCCATGCGACGATAGTGCCACCATTGTGCTAAGTCGCCGTATGGGACTACTACTCCGATCCAATATTAGGATGGGAGAGTTGTCCCTGTGTTTCCGGCGACTTAGCACAATTGTAAGTAACACAAACACACACAATACACACACAATAAACGTAACATACATGACAGACATTACATACAACATATAACAGAGCATATACTCACCATACAGCACACTGGTACGCGAAGCCCTCGCCCTAGGGAAAAAGTCCAAAAAAAATAAACAAAATCCATACTCCCTGTCCGCAGAATCCAATACCGAGTGTCCCACGCCGATCCCCTGCTCTCCGGCGATACACTGCCAGGAGCGAAGCTCCTAGCAGTGTATCGTGCACTGTTCCGGAGTTCAATGGCGCCGGCGTCTCTATTTGCGGCACTACAGGTGCGTGTGAACTTTCCCACGCTCTAGTGCCGTAAAGCGAGAGTACCGGGGTCAATGACCGCCGGTAAACTCTAGCGCATGCACAGTAACACACCGACAGGTGCCAAAGCACCTGTCAGTGTGTTGCTGCAGCCGTGGAGAGCAGACACATCTCCGGATGTGTCTGTTCTCCATGGCAGATCGACGTGGGACCCTCGTTGGATTTCTGCGGACAGGGCCAGGGAGTATGAATTTGGTTTGTTTTTTTATTTCTGTTACAGGTCGAGGGTCTTCAGGTGGATTACCCGTGTAATAAAGGGATTGTCAAAAAGTGTGTGTCATTATTTCATTAAAATATTTTTTCCAAGTGTTTGTTTTTTTATTTTTATTGTATTTTAGTGCCACGTATTTAGGAGCCACGTATCACATATTACAGTGCCACGTGTCACGTATTTAAGTGCCACGTATTTAAGTGCCACGTGTCACGTATTTAAGTGCCACGTATTTAAGTGCCACGTATTTAAGTGCCACGTATTTAAGTGCCACGTACTTAAGTGCCACGTGTCACGTATTTCAGTGCCACGTATTTCAGTGCCACGTATTTCAGTGCCACGTATTTAAGTGCCACTTGTCACGTATTTAAGTGCCACGTGTCACATATTTCAGTGCCACGTGTCACGTATTTCAGTGCCACGTATTTAAGTGCCACGTGTCACGTATTTAAGTGCCACGTATTTAAGTGCCACGTGTCACGTATTTAAGTGCCACGTGTCACGTATTTAAGTGCCACGTGTCACGTATTTAAGTGCCACGAGTCACGTATTTAAGTGCCACGTATTTAAGTGCCACGTGTCACGTATTTAAGTGCCACGTATTTAAGTGCCACGTGTCACGTATTTAAGTGCCATATGCCACGTATTTAAGTGCCACGTATTTAAGTGCCACGTATTTAAGTGCCACGTGTCACATATTTAAGTGCCACGTGTCACATATTTCAGTGCCACGTGTCACGTATTTCAGTGCCACGTATTTCAGTGCCACGTATTTAAGTGTCACGTGTCACGTATTTAAGTGCCACGTATTTAAGTGCCACGTATTTAAGTGCCACATGCCACGTATTTAAGTGCCACGTATTTAAGTGCCACGTATTTAAGTGCCACGTGTCACGTATTTAAGTGCCACGTGTCACATATTTCAGTGCCACGTGTCACGTATTTCAGTGCCACGTATTTCAGTGCCACGTATTTAAGTGCCACGTGTCACGTATTTAAGTGCCACGTATTTAAGTGCCACATATTTAAGTGCCACGTATTTAAGTGCCACGTATTTAAGTGCCACGTATTTAAGTGCCACGTGTCACGTATTTAAGTGTCACGTGTCACGTATTTAAGTGCCACGTGTCACGTATTTAAGTGCCACGTATTTAAGTGCCACGTATTTAAGTGCCACGTATTTAAGTGCCACGTGTCACGTATTTCAGTGCCACGTGGCACTTAAATACGTGACACGTGGCACTTAAATACATGGCACTGAAATACATGACACGTGGCACTTAAATACGTGACACGTGGCACTTAAATATGTGACACGTGGCACTTAAATACGTGGCACTTAAATACGTGGCACTTAAATACGTGACACGTGGCACTTAAATACGTGGCACTTAAATACGTGGCACTTAAATACGTGGCACTTAAATACGTGGCACTTAAATACGTGACACGTGGCACTTAAATACGTGACATGTGGCACTTAAATACATGACACGTGGCACTTAAATACGTGGCACTTAAATGCTGTCTATGATTATTCAATATTTGCAGCAGCAACCCCAGCATAAGTATACGGTGCGGCCTGTGGAGCTGTATCTGCGGCATGCTGTGGTTGCTTCCACTCAATTTGATGTTTTCACAACATGGAGGATGAAAGAAGAAGGGGTTGGACAAGGAAGTGACATTTTTTTTTGTTACTGAATTTTTTCAAGTTTGTAAACCTTTATTTATGTCAAAAACGCAGACAATCTGCAGAAAAACGCACTGAAAACCGCACCAAAAACGCACCTGCGTTTTCTGCCAATAACTGCGGATTTAGTGCAGAAAAATCCGCAGGTAAATCTGCAAAGTGTGCACATACCCTTACAGGGAACGGATGCACGCCTTCTGTCTGTGGCCACCACACTGCTTCTTCCTGCCTGTTGGGGGATATGCCTCCTTCCCCATTTGTGCTGCTGTCCTCGCTACGCATGTCCTCCTGCCAGCTTGGGTCATTTACTATGACATCCACCACCTCCTCTTCCACATGTGCACCCTGCTCCTCCTCCTGACTTTCTAGAAATTAGAACTCATCATGGTCCACCTCTTGTGACACTTTCCCACCATTGCCTTCGTGTGACTGGGGCTGGTCAAAGCTTTGGGCAGCTTTACATGCGATCTCATCTTTCCCCACTTCAAGTTGACCGGCAGAGATTTCTGAATCTTGAAATGGAAAACTGAACAGCTCTTCAGAGTGTCCAAGTGTGGCATCAGTTGTCTCAGGGCACTCGGCATGGTGGGAGGAAGGAGGATCAGGGTGAGGAATATCCTGGCCTCACTCACGGCTACTCAGACTTGACCGTGTGGAAGACAAGGTGGTGGTGGCTAAGTGACTGGAAGCATTATCCGCTATCCAACCAACAACCGTTACACACTGCTCTGGCTTCAATAGTTGTGTGCTGCGGTCCCCTAGAAACTGGGACAGGAATGTCGAGCGAGAAGATGTGGGTCTTTGTTGTGGCCCACTTTCACCTTGCCCACTGCCTCATCCTCTGGATGCACCATCAGCATCACGTCCACTTCCCCGTCCTTTGCCCCTTGCCTTAACCATTTTAAATGGACTACTGCACTATTTCAAATGCTCAACACAAATGTCTTTATTAGTAGCGAAATAATATGTGATCACTATGCCTGCAAATCTATGATTTTTCAAAACCAAACACCAGGCAGGCCTCAGCCTAACCGAACAGACTGTATTCAATTTTTTTTAAGTTAATTTATGCAAAATAGTGCTGTATAGAATTTGAGTATCACACAGCCAAAAAATAAGTACACCAGCCTCCAATGCCCAAACTTGGAGCACAGAGATATATGACGGCTGTAACGGAAACACCACACTGGCAAATCTGTGGCCTTTGAATTTTTTTGATACAAAATAGTGCTGTATAGAATTTGACTATCACAGTCAAAAAATAAGTACACCGGCCTCCAATGACCAAACATGGAGCACAGATATATATATATGAGGCCTTTTTCAGTGAATTTAAAACACCAAAAAAAAGGGAGCACAAGCAGCGTCGGACTGGAGTACCTTGGGCCCACCAGAGAAAAATCTTTCTTGGGGCCCACCATACCGTTTAAAAATACCACACAGGATAGATCCTATATACCACACCACGCACGAGAGCTGACAGATCCTCTATATACTACACCACACAGGAGAGCTCATGGCTCCTCTATATACTGCACCACACAGGAGAGCTGACAGATCCTCTATATACTACACCACACGGGAGAGCTGACAGATCCTCTACATACTACACCACACGGGAGAGCTGACAGATCCTGTATATACTACACCACACAGGAGAGCTGACAGATCCTCTATATACACCACACAGGAGAGCTGACAGATCCTGTATATACTACACCACACAGAAGAGCTGACAGATCCTCTATATACTACACCACACGGGATAGCTGACAGATCCTCTATATACTACACCACACAGGAGAGCTGACAGATCCTGTATATACTACACCACACAGGAGAGCTGACAGATCCTCTATATACTACACCACACGGGAGAGCCGACAGATCCTCTATATACTACACCACACAGGAGAGCTGACAGATCCTCTATATACTACACCACACGGGAGAGCTGACAGATCCTCTATATACTACACCACACAGGAGAGCTGACAGATCCTCTATACACCACACGGGAGAGCTGACAGATCCTCTATACACCACACGGGAGAGCTGACAGATCCTCTATACACCACACGGGAGAGCTGACAGATCCTCTATATACTACACCACACGGGAGAGCTGACAGATCCTCTATATACTACACCACACAGGAGAACTGACAGATCCTCTATATACTACACCACGCACGAGAGCTGACAGATCCTCTATATACTACACCACACAGGAAAGCTGACAGATCCTCTATATACTACACCACACGGGAGAGCTGACAGATCCTCTATATACTACACCACACAGGAGAGCTGACAGATCCTCTACATACTAAACCACACAGGAGAACTGACAGATCCTCTATACACCACACGGGAGAGCTGACAGATCCTCTATATACACCACACGGGAGAGCTGACAGATCCTCTATACACCACACGGGAGAGCTGACAGATCCTCTATATACTACACCACACAGGAGAGCTGACAGATCCTCTATATACTACACCACACGGGAGAGCTGACAGATCCTCTATATACTACACCACACAGGAGAGCTGACAGATCCTCTACATACTACACCACACAGGAGAACTGACAGATCCTCTATACACCACACGGGAGAGCTGACAGATCCTCTATACACCACACGGGAGAGCTGACAGATCCTCTATATACTACACCACACGGGAGAGCTGAAAGATCCTCTATATACTAGACCACACGGGAGAGCTGACAGATCCTCTATATACACCACACGGGAGAGCTGACAGATCCTCTATATACTACACCACACGGGAGAGCTGACAGATCCTCTATACACCACACGGGAGAGCTGACAGATCCTCTATACACCACACAGGAGAGCTGACAGATCCTCTACATACTACACCACACAGGAGAACTGACAGATCCTCTATACACCACACGGGAGAGCTGACAGATCCTCTATATACACCACATGGGAGAGCTGACAGATCCTCTATACACCACACGGGAGAGCTGACAGATCCTCTATATACTACACTACACAGGACAGCAGTAATGTAGGTCCACTGTGTGTAGTAAAATACTTACCGGTGGCCATATTCCACTGCAATGAAGAAGACACAAGCAACGACACAGCGGCAGAAGACGGCGACTGCTGCATATTTTATTACACACAGGGAAGCTTTCTGTTGGGGGCGAGACATTGTTTTTATTAGTATCATTTTAGGATAGATGTGATTTTTTTTCATCATTTGTTATAGCTTTTTTTGTGTAATTGTGGCGAACAGAAAAAAGGACATTTGGCGTTCTTGAGTTGTTTCTGTTTACGGTGTTTACTGATCGAGTTAATTGTTTTTATATTTTGATATATCATACTTTTCTGAACCCAGCAATGCCAAATATGTGTTGTTTTTTATTTTTTAAATATATTTATTTTCAATTGGATAAAAAGGGGTGATTTAAACTTTTAGGAATTTTTAAAATTTTGTTTTTTCCTTTCACTGGTACAGTTAGCCCCCTTAGAGGACATGAAAATGCGATCATCCGATCGCATGTGCTATTATATACAGTGATACCACAGCATCACTGCACATAGCAAAAATCACGGTCTCCTTTAAAGCCTGGCCACAGGAAGAAGACCCCTGGCTGTCATAACAACCCATCGGCGACCCACGATCACATCATGGGTGCCAATGGGTGAGAGAATGATGTGCACGCATGTTGGCATGTGTTATATGCTGCTGTCAGAGATTGACACTGGCATTTAACACGCGCCATACATGTAAGGCTGATGTCGTAAAGGTGTTAATTACCTGAGGACTCCCTTCACCACTGTCACCCAATATCCTGTGGGCCCCCTCCCCCACTATTTCACCTCTGATTTCCTGTGGGCTTACTGAGAGGGGGAAAGGGGAGCCACAGTAAAATAGAGGTGGTTGACACAATGGGGGAGAGGGCTCACAAGAAAATTATAATATCACTGTGGGCCCCCTCCCCTGTATTACCTTAAGGATGCATGGGGCCCCCTCGCCTAACTGCCTCTATGGCCACTGATCTACTCCTCAGGGTGCAGGCATCATAACTGTTTATTTACTTACACTCACACCACTGACTGCAGCGAGCCATCCCTCTGCACAATACACGGCCGTGTGCTGCTTGGGTAGGACTGCTGACCAATCACAGCACAGCTCCTTGCCTGAGCTGTGCTGTGAGCTCACACAAAGAAAACTAACGCTGATTGGCTGAATTGCAGCCAATCAGCGTTTACACTGCTGCCCAGGGCTTTGTGGAAGAGGAGCAGAGGGACAGAGCACAGGATGAGACAGGTGACTGCGGGACAAACTGTAGTGTGCAAGTGCTCGTCTCCTCTCAGCCTCAGAGTCAGCTGTTCTGCTGACTGTGCTGGCTGAAGTGAGGGTCGGCACACACACACACAGCTCCTGGCAGAGTAGAAGCCGGCAGCGGCAGAAGGTGATGTGAAGGAGCTGCGCCTGCACTTCCCATCACCTGTGCAGTCTGCCAGCCGCTGCCGGCTATACAGTAAAGTGAGCCCTGCTCCCCGCAGCTATGCAGGGCAGGCACAAATGAAGGAGGCAGGGGCTGGGGGGCGGGGCCCCCTGGAGGATTCTCCGGTGCCCCAGTCTGACGGTGTCCGACATCTGTCCGACATCTGTAAGATGCGCCAATTTCGGCACTTAGCCTCTCTCTTCCCACTCCCGTGTAGCGGTGGGATATGGGGTAATAAGGGGTTAATGTCACCTTGCTATCGTAAGGTGACATTAAGCCGGGTTAATAACGGAGAGGCGTCAATAAGACGCCTATCCGTTATTAATCCAATAGTAAGAAAAGGGTTAATAAAACACGCACACATTAGGTAAAAGTATTTTAATATTCTTCATTTCACCATACTTACCATACTTCAGCGCCTGCAAAAAACGTAAAATAATAAACCGCATACTACCTGTCCGCCGTAGTCCAATTAATAACGAGTGTCCCACGACGATCTCCCCTATAGAACAGTGACATCGGGTGATGTCACTGCTCTATAGGACCCTATGTGACACACTGACAGGAGACAATGGCTCCTGCAGTGCATCACTGAGGTTACCTGAGTTCAAAGTGTCACTTTATATAATTGCTGCATGGGAAAATGTCTCATACAGCAATGCCATAAAGTGAGACTAGGGACTTTTTTTTTTTTTACAGCGGCGGAGGAATACAGTGGCGGAAGGATACCTTCCTCCCGTCATTGTGTTTCTGAGCCCCTAGAGAGCGGTCGCATTATCTGATGCTGCTGCTCTCCACGGGAGATCGTCGTGGGACACTCGTGGATTTCTGCGGACAGGGAGTATATTGGTTGTTTGTTTTTTTCACATTTTTTATAGATGACACTGGCTTCGGGGATCAAAATGACAAGTAATGGTGAGTATGTAATCTATGTTTAATGTAATGTATGTCATGTATGTCATGTATGTAATGTATGAATGTACTGTATGTCTATATGTATGTATGTAGAATGTATGTATGGAGTATTTTTTATTTTTTTTCATTCAACACATTAGCCGGATGATGGGACTACTACTGTCCCATCATTGGCTAATGTGGCAATCACTGTCAGTGTAGCAGGCATAGCCCGATGGGACTTGTAGTCCCATCGGACGATGCCCGCACTGAGACCCCCGCACGCCGCTGAGACCCCCCACGCCGCAGAGACCCCCCCCACGCTGCAGAGACCCCCCCCACGCCGCAGAGACCCCCCAGCACGCCGCAGAGACCCCCCAGCACGCCGCAGAGACCCCCCAGCACACCGCAGAGACCCCCCAGCACGCCACAGAGACCCCCGCACGCCGCTGAGACCCCCGCACGCCGCAGAGACCCCCCCAGCACGCCTTATAGACCCCCCAGCACGCCGCAGAGACCCCCCAGCACGCCGCAGAGCCCTCCCACGCCGCATCAAGCCTGGGCAGCCCGGATACAGCGCCGGCTGCATAGAATGAGATCCCTGGCAGGCCTGCACAGACTCCGCCCGCACAGAGACACGCAGTCTCTGCCCACGCACCGCCCACTTTACATTATAGTGATTTTAGCACTGTGGGGACTTCCGATTCCGATTTCTGATATCGCAGAAATATCGGATCTCGGTATCGGAATTCCGATACCGCAAGTATCGGCCGATACCCGATACTTGCGGTATCGGAATGCTCAACACTAGTGATAACCCTTATCCAGCAGTGGGTGCAGCAATTCCCACACAATTTTCCCACTCACCCCCAGGTCAGGAGGGCATTCAGGGGGGTTAATCTGAGTGTCCTTCCCCTCGTAGACCCTACATCTGTGGGTGTGCCCTGTGTTGTGAATTTGGATTCTGGGCTCCCCCGGTGGCTACTGGTGGAATTGAACTTGTGTCATCATCTTCTCTGTTCACCTGTTCCCATCAAGATGTGGGAGTCGCTATATAACCTTGCTTCTCTGTTAGTTGCTTGCCGGTCAACAATGTTATCAGAAGCCTCTCTGTGCTTGTTCCTGCTCCTAGACAACAACTAGATAAGTTGGACTTTTGTCCATGTTTGTTTTTGCAGTTTTGTTCCAGTTCACAGCTGTTGTTTCGTTACTGTGTCTGGAAAGCTCTTGTGTACAGGAATTGCCACTCTGGTGTTATGAGTTAATGCCAGAGTCTTAAAGTAATTTCTGGATGGTGTTTTGATAGGGTTTTCAGCTGACCATGAAAGTGTCCTTTCTGTCTTCTGCTATCTAGTAAGCGGACCTCAAATTTGCTAAACCTATTTTCATGCTGCGTTTGTTATTTCATCTTAAATCACCACCAATACATGTGGGGGGCCTCTGTCTCCTTTCGGGGTATTTCTCTAGAGGTGAGCTAGGACTAATATTTTCCTCTGCTAGCATTATTTAGTCCTCCGGCTGGCGCTGGGCATATAGGGATAAAAAGCAGGAATGCTACCCGGCCACTTCTAGTTGTGCGGTAGGTTTAGTTCATGGTCAGTTCAGTTCCCATCTTCCAAGAGCTAGTTCCTATATATGCTGATGCTATGTTCTCTTGCCATTGAGAACATGACAGTTTGACCGGCCCATTAAAGGGTTAAAATCCTTGGCTGAGAAAGGAGAGAAATTAGAAGTCTGCTGAATTTTTTTTTTTTTTTCCCTCTAGTTTTGAGTGTGCTCTTAATTGGACCTCTTGCCAGTCTGTCTATCTGCAGCCTTTTTTTTTTTTTTTCTTTCTCTCCTTCTAATCTTTGAATGGCTCTGTGTTCACCTGTTTGTAATGGATCTTCAGAGTGTAACTGCAGGTCAGGATTGTGATTTCCTTGCTCCGGGGCGACCCTCAAGACTGGGCTTTTTCATTGACACCAGGGGATCCTGCGTTGCTCAATGTGGATGCGTTTTTTCTGGCCTTGGGGTTGCTTTATGAGGAACCTCATTTGGAGCTTCAGGCAGAAAAAACTTTGATGTCCCTATCTCAGGGGCAAGATGAAGCTGAAATTTACTGCCAAAGATTCCGTAAATGGTCTGTGCTTACTCAGTGGAATGAGTGCGCCCTGGCGGCGACTTTCAGAGAGGGTCTCTCTGATGCCATTAAGGATGTTATGGTGGGGTTCCCTGTGCCTGCGGGTCTGAATGAGTCCATGACAATGGCTATTCAGATCGATAGGCGTCTGCGGGAGCGCAAACCAGTGCACCATCTGGCGGTGTCCACTGAGAAGACGCCAGAAAGTATGCAGTGTGATAGAATTCTGTCCAGAAGCGAGCGGCAGAATTTTAGACGGAAAAATGGGTTGTGTTTCTATTGTGGTGATTCTACTCATGTTATATCAGCATGCTCTAAGCGCACTAAAAAGCTTGATAAATCTGTTTCCATTGGCACTTTACAGTCTAAGTTTATTCTATCTGTGACCCTGATTTGCTCTTTGTCATCCATTACCACGGACGCCTATATCGACTCTGGCGCCGCTTTGAGTCTTATGGATTGGTCCTTTGTCAAACGCTGTGGGTATGATTTAGAGCCTTTGGAGACTCCTATTCCTCTGAAGGGGATTGACTCCACCCCATTGGCTAATAATAAACCACAATACTGGACACAAGTAACTATGCGTATTAATCCGGATCACCAGGAGATTATTCGCTTTCTGGTGCTGTATAATCTACATGATGTTTTGGTGCTAGGATTGCCATGGCTGCAATCTCACAACCCAGTCCTCGACTGGAGAGCTATGTCTGTGTTGAGCTGGGGATGTAAGGGGACTCATGGGGACGTACCTTTGGTTTCCATTTCATCATCTATTCCCTCTGAAATTCCTGAGTTCCTGTCTGACTATCGTGACGTCTTTGAAGAACCCAAGCTTGGTTCGCTACCTCCGCACCGAGAGTGCGATTGTGCCATAGATTTAATTCCGGGTAGTAAATACCCAAAGGGTCGTTTATTTAATCTGTCGGTGCCTGAACATGCTGCTATGCGAGAATATATAAAGGAGTCCTTGGAAAAGGGACATATTCGTCCATCGTCATCTCCCTTAGGAGCCGTTTTTTTCTTTGTGTCAAAAAAAGACGGCTCTTTGAGACCATGTATTGATTATCGGCTTTTGAATAAAATCACGGTTAAATATCAATACCCATTGCCGTTGCTGACTGATTTGTTTGCCCGCATAAAGGGGGCCAAGTGGTTCTCTAAGATTGATCTCCGTGGGGCGTATAATTTGGTGCGAATCAGGCAGGGGGATGAGTGGAAAACCGCATTTAATACGCCCGAGGGCCACTTTGAGTATTTGGTGATGCCTTTTGGTCTTTCAAATGCCCCTTCAGTCTTCCAGTCCTTTATGCATGACATTTTCCGCGATTATTTGGATAAATTTATGATTGTGTATCTGGATGATATTCTGATTTTTTCGGATGACTGGGACTCTCATGTCCAGCAAGTCAGGAGGGTTTTTCAGGTTTTGCGGTCTAATTCTTTGTGTGTGAAGGGTTCTAAGTGCGTTTTTGGGGTTCAGAGGATTTCCTTTTTGGGATATATTTTTTCTCCCTCTTCCATTGAGATGGATCCTGTTAAGGTTCAAGCTATTTGTGATTGGACGCAGCCCTCTTCTCTTAAGAGTCTTCAGAAATTTTTGGGCTTTGCTAACTTTTATCGTCGATTTATTGCTGGTTTTTCGGATGTTGTTAAGCCATTGACCGATTTGACTAAGCAGGGTGCTGATGTTGCTGATTGGTCCCCTGATGCTGTGGAGGCCTTTCGGGAGCTTAAGCGCCGTTTTTCTTCTGCCCCTGTATTGCGTCAGCCTGATGTTGCTCTTCCTTTTCAGGTTGAGGTCGACGCTTCGGAGATCGGAGCTGGGGCAGTGTTGTCACAGAAAAGTTCCGACTGCTCCGTGATGAGGCCTTGTGCCTTCTTTTCCCGTAAATTTTCGCCCGCTGAGCGGAATTATGATGTTGGGAATCGGGAGCTTTTGGCCATGAAGTGGGCTTTTGAGGAGTGGCGCCACTGGCTTGAGGGGGCCAGACATCAGGTGGTGGTATTGACTGACCACAAAAATTTGATTTATCTTGAGACCGCCAGGCGCCTGAATCCTAGACAGGCGCGCTGGTCATTATTTTTCTCTCGGTTTAATTTTGTGGTGTCATACCTACCGGGGTCTAAGAATATTAAGGCGGATGCCCTTTCTAGGAGTTTTGAGCCTGACTCGCCTGGTAACTCTGAGCCCACAGGTATCCTTAAGGATGGAGTGATATTGTCAGCCGTTTCTCCAGACCTGCGGCGGGCCTTGCAGGAGTTTCAGGCGGATAGACCGGTTCGTTGCCCACCTGATAGAATGTTTGTTCCTGATGATTGGACCAGTAGAGTCATCTCTGAGGTTCATTCTTCTGCGTTGGCAGGTCATCCTGGAATTTTTGGTACCAGGGATTTGGTGGCAAGGTCCTTCTGGTGGCCTTCCCTGTCACGAGATGTGCGAGGCTTTGTGCAGTCTTGTGACGTTTGTGCTCGGGCCAAGCCTTGTTGTTCTCGGGCAAGTGGATTATTGTTGCCCTTGCCTATTCCTAAGAGGCCTTGGACGCACATCTCGATGGATTTTATTTCAGATCTGCCTGTTTCTCAGAAGATGTCTGTCATCTGGGTGGTGTGTGACCGTTTCTCTAAGATGGTCCATTTGGTTCCCCTGCCCAAGTTGCCTTCTTCTTCCGAGTTGGTTCCTCTGTTTTTTCAAAATGTTGTTCGTTTGCATGGTATTCCTGAGAATATCGTTTCTGACAGAGGAACCCAATTTGTGTCTAGATTTTGGCGGGCATTCTGTGCTAGGATGGGCATAGATTTATCTTTTTCGTCTGCTTTCCATCCTCAGACTAATGGCCAGACCGAGCGGACTAATCAGACCCTGGAGACATATCTGAGGTGTTTTGTGTCTGCTGACCAGGATGATTGGGTTGCTTTTTTGCCATTGGCGGAGTTCGCCCTCAATAATCGGGCCAGCTCTGCCACCTTGGTGTCCCCGTTTTTCTGTAATTCGGGGTTTCATCCTCGATTTTCCTCCGGTCAGGTGGAATCTTCGGATTGTCCTGGAGTAGATGCTGTGGTGGAGAGATTGCATCAGATCTGGGGGCAGGTGGTGGACAATTTGAAGTTGTCCCAGGAGAAGACTCAGCTTTTTGCCAACCGCCGCCGTCGTGTTGGTCCTCGGCTTTGTGTTGGGGATTTGGTGTGGTTGTCTTCTCGTTTTGTCCCTATGAGGGTCTCTTCTCCTAAGTTTAAGCCTCGGTTCATCGGCCCTTATAAGATATTGGAGATTCTTAACCCTGTTTCCTTCCGTTTGGACCTCCCTGCATCCTTTTCTATTCATAACGTTTTTCATCGGTCATTATTGCGCAGGTATGAGGTACCGGTTGTGCCTTCCGTTGAGCCTCCTGCTCCGGTGTTGGTTGAGGGTGAGTTGGAGTACGTTGTGGAGAAAATCTTAGACTCCCGTGTTTCCAGACGGAGACTCCAGTATCTGGTCAAGTGGAAGGGATACGGCCAGGAGGATAATTCTTGGGTGACTGCATCTGATGTTCATGCCTCCGATCTGGTTCGTGCCTTTCATAGGGCCCATCCTGATCGCCCTGGTGGTTCTGGTGAGGGTTCGGTGCCCCCTCCTTGAGGTGGGGGTACTGTTGTGAATTTGGATTCTGGGCTCCCCCGGTGGCTACTGGTGGAATTGAACTTGTGTCATCATCTTCTCTGTTCACCTGTTCCCATCAAGATGTGGGAGTCGCTATATAACCTTGCTTCTCTGTTAGTTGCTTGCCGGTCAACAATGTTATCAGAAGCCTCTCTGTGCTTGTTCCTGCTCCTAGACAACAACTAGATAAGTTGGACTTTTGTCCATGTTTGTTTTTGCAGTTTTGTTCCAGTTCACAGCTGTTGTTTCGTTACTGTGTCTGGAAAGCTCTTGTGTACAGGAATTGCCACTCTGGTGTTATGAGTTAATGCCAGAGTCTTAAAGTAATTTCTGGATGGTGTTTTGATAGGGTTTTCAGCTGACCATGAAAGTGTCCTTTCTGTCTTCTGCTATCTAGTAAGCGGACCTCAAATTTGCTAAACCTATTTTCATGCTGCGTTTGTTATTTCATCTTAAATCACCGCCAATACATGTGGGGGGCCTCTGTCTCCTTTCGGGGTATTTCTCTAGAGGTGAGCTAGGACTAATATTTTCCTCTGCTAGCATTATTTAGTCCTCCGGCTGGCGCTGGGCATATAGGGATAAAAAGCAGGAATGCTACCCGGCCACTTCTAGTTGTGCGGTAGGTTTAGTTCATGGTCAGTTCAGTTCCCATCTTCCAAGAGCTAGTTCCTATATATGCTGATGCTATGTTCTCTTGCCATTGAGAACATGACAGCCCTGAGGTACTCTCGCACAGTTTGTACAGCTTTATTCCGTACCTGGACCTCTTACTGAGCAAGTACTGTCGGAATTTTAGCCTCCCTTTGAAGTGAATGAGAGATTCATCTATAGCGACGTCCGTCTGGGGTGTGTGTGCCTCAGCAAACTTTCTGCTGAAGTGTTCAATCACTGGCCAAATTTTATATAGACGATCAAAGTTTGGATCGTCTCGAGGAGCATTATCACTGAAATGCAACATTTTTTGGATCCCTTCAAATCGTGTCCTTTTCATGGCCATGCGGAATACCGGTGTACTGTAGACAATGTCAGTACTCCAGTATTGCCGAAGCTTTGGCTTTTTGATTATGCCCATATGCAGCACAATTCCCCAAAATGTCATCATCTCTGCTGCATTTACGTGGGGTCCATCTGGCGTGTGATGACGTGGGATTTTGGGTGAAAAATTGTTGGGCATACAGGTTCGTCTGGGCCACCATAAGATTTATTATTTCATCACTGAAGAAATCAATTTCAGTGAGGTCAGTCGTGTCAAACTGGATTCCTGAGCTGCTGCTGAAATCCGGAATGACGGGCTGAAAATTTTCAGGGGGTGCAATCCATATGGGATCGATTGCTGCAGGAGTTGCCTGGGTCCTAGGGCGCCTTGTTGGGGGTCCTTCCTCACCAGATGAGGAGGAGGAGGAATAGAGGAATGTGGGATCTTCCTCACTGGCTGTATCCGTGTCGGACGCAAGGATGGCGTAAGCCTCCTCTGGTGAATAGCGCCTCGTTGACGAATGGGCCATTTTTTTTCCCCAAACCCTGGGGATGTGTGTGTAGGTGGTGCTTTTACACGTGTAATGTGTGGGGCTTTTGTATAGGGTACTCTTTATTATAACCAATCAGAGAGAAAAAAACAAGTAGTGAGAAAAAATGTAGAAGAAACAAGAAAAAAAGATGAAAAGAAAAATCAGATGTAAAAAAATAAGTTTGCATAAAAAAAGTATAAATTTACCCTACGCAACTACATTTTTTTTTGCAAAAGAAAAAACGAACGCCACTAACAGTGTGACGTACGCTCCCCTAATGAACGCGCTAAAAATTAGGCGACGCAACTAATTATTCTTTTTACAAAAGAAAAGCGAACGCCACTAACAGTGTGACGTACGCTCCCCTAATGCACTCGCTAAAAATTAGACAACGCAACTAATTATTCTTTTTACAAAAGAAAAAACGAACGCCACTAACGGTGTGACATACGCTCCCCTAATGAACGCGCTAAAAATTAGGTGACGCAACTAATTATTCTTTTTACAAAAGAAAAGCGAACGCCACTAACAGTGTGACGTACGCTCCCCTAATGCACTCGCTAAAAATTAGACGACGCAACTAATTATTCTTTGTACAAAAGAAAAGCGAACGCCACTAACAGTGTGACGTACGCTCCCCTAATGCACTAGAGATTATCTAGCGATAGCAGATTTTTTTGATGCAGAAAAGACGCTACCTCCCTACCTATAAAACTACTCTGTATGATTTTTTTTTTCTAAAAGATGATCAGTCGTCACTAACGCTGTGACGCCGGCTACACTAACAAGCTACCACTAAACTACTCTGTACAATTTTTTTTTTCTCTAAAAAAAAAAGACCGGTCGTCACTAACGCTGTGACACCAGCTAATCTACGTCTAAAACTACACTCTACTAACTACTATTATTATATTTTTGTAAAAAAAAAAATCGGACGTCGCTTAGACTGCAAAGTCCACTACACTAACTAGCTAAACAAAGAAAAAGCCCTGTGGCGCAGTCTCTGATCAGCAGCGATACTGATCAGAGCACTGCGAACACGGGAAGAGCAGGAATGCACTGCGCGGGACGCCGCTCACAGGAAAAAAAGCGCAATAAAGTGTGCTAAAAATTGAATTGGAGGGGGGTACTGGAACAGGGATGGAGGGACGTCACCAAATATTGACGCCGGCTACGCTACCTTGTTACGTCTAAAACTACACTGTACTTGCTACTATTTTTTTTCTAAAAAAAAAAAAAGGACGTCGCTTAGACTGCAATGTCTGCTACGCTAACTAGCTAAAAAAAAAAGAAGTCCTGTGGCACAGTCTCTGATCAGCAGCGATACTGATCAGAGCACTGCGAACACGGGAAGAGCACGAATGCTCTGCGCGGGACGCCGCGCACAGGAAAAAAAGCGCAAAAAAGTGCGCTAAAAAATCAATTGGAGGGTGGGGGTACTGGAACAGGGATGGGAAAGGGGTGGGGAGGTGCTGCTGCTGCTGCTGTGATCACAGGCCTCACACAGCAGGCAGATGGCAGCAGAGAGCACGGAGCTGGAGCAGCACACAGCACAGGAGGGCAGGAGATCGCCGGGTTGGTCACACTGGCCACCAATGGATTCCTTCACTCAGGTCAGACAGAGGGGCTTGGACAACCGCTCTGCACGCCAAATCTGAGAGAAAGATGGCGTGCAGGGCAGTGATCGGTATTTTAAATTAACCCCTTTGGCGCTGATTGGCTAGAAGCTATTGTTCAGCCAATCAGCGCCATAGGGGTTAATCAGGTGACGTGACGTGGCGATCACCCCACCTACTGTGACGGCTGTGAATGGTGCGACGTCACACAGCCCCAATCACAGCCAGTCGTTTTGTTTTTTTTACTTTATTGTCATGTCGCTGAGATTGGCTGGCCAGAATTGACCAGCCAATCACAGCGATCGCTGATGCGGGGGGCGGTGCAGCCCCCCGGGGCTACGTGCAGAGATGGTCTGCTGTCAGGGACAGCAGTGATCGGAACCCGATCGCCGCGCGATGCCTTGCGGTGACCGGAAAATGGCGGCGCTGTACTAGTACTGCGGCTGGCACAAATGCACCTCCCGCAGCGCAGTACTAGTACGGCGCATGGCGCGAAGGGGTTAAAGATAGGTACGCGGGATGAATGTAGAAGTATGCAGAAGTAGGCGGGGCTTAAAAGAGGACGTATGCAGCCCTCCGCAAACCCCCGAACGCTAATGTGAACTTAGCCTAACACATACATGCAGGAGTATACTGACACATATATGTATAAGTGCTTCTCACTAAATTAGAAAATCATCAAAAAGTTAATTTATTTCAGTTGTTCAATACAAAAAGTGAAACTCATATATTTTATAGTCATTACAAACAGAGTGATCTATTTCAAGTGTTTCTTTCTGACCATATCCACATGTAGAATCTATGGGGATTGTCAAAAGGAAGATGAGAGACACCAGACCCAACAATGCAGACAAGCTGAAGGCTGCGATCAAAGCAACCTTGGCTTCCATAACACCTCAGCAGTGCCACAGGCTGATCGCCTCCATGCCACGCTGCATTGATGTAGTAATTGATGCAAAAGGAGCCCTGACCAAGTATTGAGTGCATTTATAGTGACTCTGGGGGAGCTCGGAGCTACGAGGTTGTCCTAATGAGGGGTGAACCGGCCCAGGTCGGAAACGGAGCAGGTCAAAACCCCCGTGCCTATCAGTAGTGGGACCGTGCCTGTGAATAGCCAGTGTAGAGCATCCTGGACAACACAGCGTGACACAAACTTTTTATACATGCAGAAAATATTCAATTTATAGCACAAAATCATCATTATATCATTACCCTCAGTCATATCATCATTATACCCTCAAATACATCTGGAATGATTAATATTGATTGGAAGCTCGAGATAATAAACTGTACAAAACTTCTACATTTTTCATAAAATACGTATCTATCCATGTATTTGTACTTTTTCACTATTTCTCCATATTCTGCTTTTCTGCCTCCTGATCTCTATGTGATGCCGTTACCCTGAGCGCTACTGACACCTACTGGTAGAACTAAGAAAATGCTTCTATCTGTGTGCAGTACTGGTTATTACCAGTAGAGACCGCTCTGGTCTAAACCTTCAGGACAGAACAGTAATCACTCACACTGAGCAATTCCCGTTATAATAAGGTTGCAGTGCCGCCATCATCAGGGAATAATGTATTGTCAGGTTTTTTTGGTCAATGTTTTTTTTCCCCATATAACAATCTGTGTTAAAAATAAAAAGCAGTAATATAATCTATATATATAATTGTCTAAGGGTTTAATTGTCTGTCTGTCCTGGAAATCCCGCGTCGCTGATTGGGCACAGCCAGCCGGCCTCGACCAATCAGCGACGGGCACAGTCTGCCGCAAATTCTGGAATCATCATTGTTCTCCACTGCTGTCAAGTTCCGCCATTGTGTTGTCTAAGGGTCTAATTGTCTGTCTGTCTCGGAAATCCCGCCTTGCCAGCCGGCCTCGACCAATCAGCGACTTGCACAGTCTGCCGCGAATTCTGGAATCATCATTGTCCTCCACTGCTGTCAAGTGCCGCCATTGTGTAGGGTGCGTGCCTGCATCTCCCTGTATGGGTGGCATCTCCCTGTGTTTCTATCTTAGAATAGGTCGTAAACGAAAATACGCCAATGAGGATGACAGAAAAGCAGCAGCAGCAAGAAAACGACAACATCGGGAACAGGGGACACCACAACAAACTGCCGCCAGACAAGCCCAGGATGTGGAATCTCACAGACAACGTCGCCAACAGGAGACACCACAACAAACTGCCGCCAGACAAGCCCAGGATGTGGAATCTCACAGACAACGTCGCCAACAGGAGACACCACAACAAACTGCCGCCAGACAAGCCCAGGATGTGGAATCTCACAGACAACGTCGCCAACAGGAGACACCACAACAAACTGCCGCCAGACAAGCCCAGGATGTGGAATCTCACAGACAACGTCGCCAACAGGAGACACCACAACAAACTGCCGCCAGACAAGCCCAGGATGTGGAATCTCACAGACAACGTCGCCAACAGGAGACACCACAACAAACTGCCGCCAGACAAGCCCAGGATGTGGAATCTCACAGACAACATCGCCAACAGGAGACACCACAACAAACTGCCGCCAGACAAGCCCAGGATGTGGAATCTCGCAGACACTGTCACCAACCGGAGACACCACAACAAACTGCCGCCAGACAAGCCCAGGATGTGGAATCTCACAGACAACGTCGCCAACAGGAGACACCACAACAAACTGCCGCCAGACAAGCCCAGGATGTGGAATCTCACAGACAACGTCGCCAACAGGAGACACCACAACAAACTGCTGCTAGACAAGCCCAGGATGCAGAATCTAACAGACACCGTCACCAACCGGAGACACCACAACAAACTGCCGCCAGACAAGCCCAGGATGTGGAATCTCACAGACAACGTCGCCAACAGGAGACACCACAACAAACTGCCGCCAGACAAGCCCAGGATGCGGAATCTAACAGACACCATCACCAACCGGAGACACCACAACAAACTGTTGTATGACAGGAACAACATGATCGTCAAATTCATAAAAAAACGAATGCTCTACCAACTAAGGCACGACCAGGACAATATTCAACAACTTGCACATTACGTAACAGACAATGAAAGTACAATTCATGAATACTAGTGTGGGAATATGAATGCAGTTTGCTCTAAATGCGACTCTCTGAATTTCATTGATGAAAAACCATCTGACAATCAGTTTACTCAAGATCTGTTTGAGCAGTTAATGAAAGGAATGCATCAACACAGTAGAAATTTCATGGAAAATATCAGAAGCATCAACAGGTCTCATGCGTTTGCTTCATTCGGCTGTGCAATATACTACGTGGGCTGTGCAATATACTACGTGGGCTGTGCAATATACTACGTGGGCTGTGCTATATACTACGTGGTCTGTGCAATATACTACGTGGGCTGTGCTATACACTACGTGGGCTGTGTTATACACTATGTGCGCTGTGTTATACACTACGTGGGCTGTGTTATACACTATGTGGGCTGTGTTATACACTATGTGGGCTGTGTTATACACTACGTGGGCTGTGTTATACACTACGTGGGCTGTGTTGTACACTGCGTGAGTGGGCTGTTATATGCTATGTGGGCTGTTATACACTCCGTGGGATGTGCTATATACTCCGTGGCTGTGCAATGTACTACGTGGCTGTGCAATATACTACGTGGCTGTGCAATATACTACGTGGGCTGTTATATACTACATGGTCGGCTGCGAACAATCAGCGACAGACGCAGTGTATGAATCCTGTGTATTCAATGTATTATTCTAAAATCTTCATAAATAAACTACATACATATTCTAGAATACCCGATGCGTTCGAATCGGGCTACCATCTAGTACTGTATAATGGCCACACAGTGCTCCATACTGTATAACGACCCCACATGATGCTCAATACTGCATAATGGCCCCACATGATGCTGTGTACAGTATAATGGCCACACAGTGCTCTATACTGTATAATGGCCACACAGTGCTCCATACTGTATAATGGCCCCACATGATGTTCAATACTGTATAATGGCCACTGTTATGGTTACCCCCAAAGACCAGGGAAATAAAAATACTAAACGGACTAGCTCTCGGGTGATGGAAACTAAGGTCGACCGTGACCTGAACCTGACACAACACTTACAGTAGCCGGGGGATGTACCTACGATGCCCTAGACACCACGCGCCAGCCGGAGATCTAACTACCCCTATAAGAGGACTATACAGGCCTGCCTTACCTCCAGTGAGGAACCCCAAAAGATGATAGTAGGCCCCCACAGATATTGACGGTGAGTTCAGAGGAAATGACATACGTAGGATGAACAGCAGATTTAGCACAGTGAGGTCCGCTTACTAGATAGCAGAAGGACAGGAAAGAGTTACTTCACGGTCAACCTAAAAAAACACTATTCAAAAACACCATCCAGAAATTACTTTAAACTCCAGTGACAACTCATGCCACTGGAGTGGTAATTTTCTGTCCACAAGAGCTTCCAGCACTGAAGAGTCACATTGCAGATAGCTGGACAAAAATAGCAAAACAAGAAACAAAATTCAACTTAGCTGAACTGGGACTTGAGGCAGGTGAATGCAACAGAATGCTACTGGCACATTGTTGGCCGGCATATGACTAACAGCCAAGCAGCCTTAAATAGGAAACTCCCCTAGAGGGTGGCGACAGGTAATCAGAGATGGAGGAAGGCACATAAGAGACACTACCATAACAGACCACCGGGGGAGCCCACAAACCGAATTCACAACAGTACCCCCCCCCTTAAGGAGGGGGCACCGAACCCTCACCAGAATCACCAGGGCGATCTGGATGAGCACTATGAAATGCACGAACCAAATCGGGAGCATGAACATCGGATGCTGTCACCCAAGAATTATCCTCCTGGCCATAACCTTTCCACTTAACCAGATACTGAAGTTTCCGTCTGGAAACACGGGAGTCCAAGATCTTTTCCACCACATACTCCAATTCACCCTCAACCAACACAGGAGCAGGTGGATCAGCAGAAGGAACAACCGGTACCTCATACCTCCACAATAATGACCGATGGAAAACATTATGGATATTAAAAGATGCTGGGAGGTCCAAACGAAAGGACACAGGATTAAGAACCTCCAGAATCCTATAAGGGCCGATAAACCGAGGCTTAAACTTAGGAGACGAGACCTTCATAGGAACAAATCGAGAAGACAGCCACACCAGGTCCCCAACACAAAGACGAGGACCAATACGCCGATGACGATTAGTGAACTGTTGAGTCTTCTCCTGGGACAACTTCAGATTGTCCACAACCTGTCCCCAAATCTGATGCATCCTATCAACCACAGCATCCACTCCAGGACAATCCGAAGACTCCAATTGACCGGACGAAAACCGAGGGTGAAACCCTGAATTACAAAAAAATGGAGAAACCAAAGTGGCAGAACTGGCCCGATTGTTAAGGGCAAACTCTGCCAACGGCAAAAAGTCAAGCCAATCATCCTGATCAGCGGACACAAAACACCTCAAGTAAGTCTCCAAGGTCTGATTAGTACGCTCAGTCTGGCCATTAGTCTGAGGATGGAATGCAGACGAAAAAGACAAATCGATACCCATCCTGGCACAGAACGTCCGCCAAAATCTAGACACAAACTGAGTACCCCTGTCAGACACTATATTCTCAGGAATACCATGCAAACGCACCACATTCTGAAAAAATAGAGGAACCAACTCAGAGGAGGAGGGCAATTTGGGTAAAGGTACCAAATGAACCATCTTGGAAAAACGGTCACAAATCACCCAGATGACAGACATCCTACGAGAAACCGGAAGGTCAGAAATAAAGTCCATAGAGATGTGTGTCCAAGGCCTCTTAGGAATAGGCAAGGGCAACAACAACCCACTGGCCCTAGAACAGCAGGGCTTGGCCCGAGCACAAACATCACAAGACTGCACAAACATGCGCACATCTCGAGACAAAGAAGGCCACCAGAAGGACCTAGACACCAAATCCCTGGTGCCAAAAATTCCAGGATGACCTGTCAACGCGGAAGAATGAACCTCCGAGATAACTCTACTGGTCCAATCATCAGGGACAAACAGTCTACCAGGCGGACAGCGATCAGGCCTATCCACCTGAAACTCCTGCAAAGAACGCCGCAGGTCTGGGGAGACAGCTGACAATATCACCCCATCCTTCAGGATGCCGGTAGGTTCGGAATCACCAGGCGAGTCAGGCTCAAAACTCCTAGAGAGGGCATCCGCCTTCACATTCTTGGACCCAGGCAGATATGACACCACAAAGTTAAATCGGGAGAAAAACAACGACCAGCGCGCCTGTCTAGGATTCAGACGCCTGGCCGACTCAAGATAAATTAGATTCTTGTGGTCAGTGAGGACCACCACCTGGTGTCTAGCACCCTCAAGCCAATGACGCCACTCCTCAAACGCCCACTTCATGGCCAGAAGTTCCCGATTTCCCACATCATAATTTCGCTCAGCGGGCGAAAACTTTCGGGAGAAAAATGCACATGGTCTCATTACTGAGCAGTCAGGATCTTTCTGCGACAAAACTGCACCTGCTCCGATCTCCGAAGCATCTACTTCAACCTGGAACGGAAGTAACACATCAGGTTGGCGCAACACAGGGGCGGAAGAAAAGCGGCGCTTAAGCTCTTGAAAGGCCTCCACAGCCGCAGAGGACCAATTAGCAACATCAGCACCCTTTTTGGTCAAATCAGTCAAAGGTTTAGCAATGGCAGAAAAACCCGCTATAAATCGGCGATAGAAATTAGCAAAACCCAAGAACTTCTGCAGACTCTTCAAAGAAGTAGGTTGCATCCAATCACAAATAGCCTGAACCTTGACAGGGTCCATCTCCATAGATGAAGGGGAAAAAATATATCCCAAAAAGGAAATTCTCTGAACTCCAAAACTACACTTTGAGCCCTTTACAAAAAGAGAATTAGCTCGCAAGACCTGAAAAATTCTCCTGACCTGTTGAACGTGAGATTCCCAGTCCTCCGAAAAAACAAGAATATCATCCAAATACACAATCATAAACTTATCCAGATATTCACGGAAAATATCGTGCATAAAGGACTGAAAAACGGAAGGGGCATTTGCGAGACCGAAAGGCATTACCAAATACTCAAAATGGCCTTCAGGCGTATTAAATGCGGTCTTCCACTCATCCCCCTGCTTAATCCGCACCAAATTATACGCACCACGTAGATCGATCTTAGTGAACCACTTAGCCCCCTTTATGCGAGCAAACAGATCAGTCAGTAAAGGTAACGGGTACTGGTATTTAACAGTAATCTTATTCAAAAGTCGATAGTCGATACAAGGTCTCAATGAACCATCCTTTTTACCTACAAAGAAAAATCCTGCCCCTAGTGGAGACAACGAGGGGCGAATATGACCCTTTTCCAAGGATTCTCTGATATACTCCCGCATAGCAGTATGTTCAGGCACAGACAAATTAAACAAGCGACCCTTAGGAAACTTACTACCGGGGATCAATTCAATAGCGCAGTCACACTCTCTGTGAGGAGGAAGAGAATCAACTTTAGGCTCTTGGAAGACATCATAAAAATCTGACAGGAATGCTGGGATCTCAGAGGGAGTAGATGAAGAAATAGGAACCAAAGGTGCATCCCCATGAATACCCCGACATCCCCAGCTCAACACAGACATAGATTTCCAGTCCAAGACGGGATTATGAATCTGTAACCATGGTAATCCAAGCACTAATACATCATGTAGGTTATATAACACAAGGAAACGAATAATCTCCTGATGGTCTGGGGTAAGACGCATAGTCACTTGTGTCCAATATTGTGGTTTATTGCTAGCCAAAGGTGTAGAATCAATACCCTTCAGGGGAATAGAAACTTCCAACGGCTCCAAATCAAACCCACAACGCTTGGCAAAGGACCAATCCATGAGACTCAGAGCGGCGCCAGAATCCACATAAGCATTCACAGTAACAGATGATAAGGTACAAATCAATGTCACGGACAAAAGAAATTTTGACTGCAAGGTACCTGTTGAAAAAGATTTATCAACCTTTTTATCAACCTTATTTATACGTTTAGAGCATGCTGATATAACATGAGCTGGATCTCCACAGTAGAAACACAATCCATTTTTGCGCCTGTAATTTTGACGTTCGCCTCTAGACAAAACACGATCGCATTGCATATGCTCTAATGCCTTTTCAGAGGTCACCGCCAAATGGTGCACAGGTCTTTGCTCAGAAGACACCGCCATATGGTGCACAGGTTTTTGCTCAGAAGATACCGCCATATGGTGCACAGATTTGCGCTCCCGTAAACGCCGATCAATCTGGATGGCCAATTTCATGGCATCATTCAGACCTGTAGGCACAGGGAACCCCACCATGACATCCTTCACGGCATCAGAGAGACCTTCTCTGAAAATAGCTGCTAAAGCGCACTCATTCCATCTAGTAAGCACCGACCATTTACGGAATTTCTGGCAGTATATCTCAGCTTCATCTTGCCCTTGGGAAAGAGCTATCAAGGCTTTCTCAGCCAAAATCTCCAAATTAGGTTCTTCATAAAGCAACCCCAAAGCCTGAAAAAACGCATCTACATTTAACAACGCAGGATCCCCTGGCGACAATGCAAATGCCCAACTTTGTGGGTCGCCGCGCAGTAGAGAGATAACAATTTTAACTTGTTGAGTATGATCACCAGCAGAGTGAGATCTCAGAGACAAAAACAATTTGCAATTTTCTCTGAAACTCAAAAACCGGGATCTGTCTCCGGTAAAGTATTCAGGCAGAGGAATCTTAGGTTCAGACATTGGAGTACGTACAACAAAATCTTGTAGGTTCTGTACTTTTGTCGCAAGGTTATTCAAACCTGCAACTAAACTCTGTGGATCCATGTTTCAAATGGGTGTAACCCAAGCATTCAGAGGTTAAGAGGAGAGAGAAAAAAAAAAAGGGCTGAAGACTGCAGTTTAAGCAAGGAATACAAATGAGCAAACTAAGTGCACTTTCAAACACAGAAAAAAAAAAAAACCCTTTCTCCTCCTTCCTGCTTTAGTGCATATTTTAACACATAGATTTTTTACTGGCCGGCCAAACTGTTATGGTTACCCCCAAAGACCAGGGAAATAAAAATACTAAACGGACTAGCTCTCGGGTGATGGAAACTAAGGTCGACCGTGACCTGAACCTGACACAACACTTACAGTAGCCGGGGGATGTACCTACGATGCCCTAGACACCACGCGCCAGCCGGAGATCTAACTACCCCTATAAGAGGAATATACAGGCCTGCCTTACCTCCAGTGAGGAACCCCAAAAGATGATAGTAGGCCCCCACAGATATTGACGGTGAGTTCAGAGGAAATGACATACGTAGGATGAACAGCAGATTTAGCACAGTGAGGTCCGCTTACTAGATAGCAGAAGGACAGGAAAGAGTTACTTCACGGTCAACCTAAAAAAACACTATTCAAAAACACCATCCAGAAATTACTTTAAACTCCAGTGACAACTCATGCCACTGGAGTGGTAATTTTCTGTCCACAAGAGCTTCCAGCACTGAAGAGTCACATTGCAGATAGCTGGACAAAAATAGCAAAACAAGAAACAAAATTCAACTTAGCTGAACTGGGACTTGAGGCAGGTGAATGCAACAGAATGCTACTAGCACATTGTTGGCCGGCATATGACTAACAGCCAAGCAGCCTTAAATAGGAAACTCCCCTAGAGGGTGGCGACAGGTAATCAGAGATGGAGGAAGGCACATAAGAGACACTACCATAACAGACCACCGGGGGAGCCCACAAACCGAATTCACAACAGGCCACACAGTGCTCTATATATTGCATAATGGCCACACATGATGCTCAATACTGTATAATGACCACACATGATGTTCCATACTGTGTAATGGCCAAACAGTGCACCATACTGTATAATGACTACACAGTGCTCCAAACTGTATAATGGCCCCACATGATGCTCAGTACTGTATAATGGCCACACATGATGCTCCATACTGTATAATGACCACACAGTTGTTGTGAATTCTGTTTTTGGGCTCCCTCTGGTGGCTGCAGATGGTACTGGGTGACTTGCGTTCCCTACGGTCTCTGGCATCCACCTGTTCCATCAGGAAGTGGGAGTTCCTATTTAACCTGGCTTCTCTGTCATTCCCTCGCCGGCTATCAATGTATCAGTGTGTCTCTGTTACCTTTGCTACCTGCTCCTAAAGCCTACAGGACAAGCTAAGTCTGGATTTCCCTGTTTCATGTTTGCTTTCATGTTTTTAGTCCAGCTTGCAGATATATAAATCTCTGCTGCTGGTTGCTCTAGTGGGCTGAAATTACCACTCATGTACCATGAGTTGGCACATGAGTTCAAGTAATTTCAGGATGGTATTTTGAAGGGTTTTAAGCTGACCGCGCAGTTCACCTTTTGTATCCTCTGCTATCTAGCTTTAGCGGGCCTCATTTTGCTGAATCTGTTTTCATAACTACGTTTGTGCCTTCCTCTCATTTCACCGTCATTACATGTGGGGGGCTGCTATTTCTGTGGGAATATTTCTCTGGAGGCAAGAGAGGTCTGTGATTCTTCTGATAGGGGAAGCTAGATCTCCGGCTGGCGCGAGACGTCTAGAGCCCCCCCAGGAACGTTCCCCGGCTGCTGCTAGTTGTGTGTTGAGGTTCAGGATCGCGGTCAGCTCAGGTTCCATCACCCTAGAGCCCGTCCTGTTTTTGCCCGTGTTCTTTTGTTAATTCCCTGCCATTGGGAACATGACAGTATAGCCGGCCCACAAAGTGTTAATTGTATTGGCTGAAGTAGGAGGAAAAGAAGTCTGAGGAACCTTTCTTTTTTTCTTTTTTTTTCCTCTCTCTTACTCAGAGTGTGCTGCCTAGCCATAATTGCAGCCTGCTGCTTCTTTCCTCCTCTTAATCCTTGAATGGCTCTGACCTCAGCTGTTTAACATGGACGTCCAGAGTTTGGCTTCCAGCCTGAATAATCTTGCTGCTAAGGTGCAAAATATACAAGATTTTGTTGTACATGCTCCTGTGTCTGAACCTAGAATTCCTACCCCAGAGTTTTTTTCTGGGGATAGATCTAGTTTCCTGAATTTCAGGAACAATTGCAAATTGTTTCTTTCTTTGAAATCTCGCTCCTCTGGAGACCCTGCTCAGCAGGTTAAGATTATTATATCTTTCCTGCGGGGCGACCCTCAGAATTGGGCATTTGCATTGGCACCAGGGGATCCTGCGTTGCTCAGTGTGGATGCGTTTTTTCTGGCATTGGGTTTGCTCTATGAGGAACCTAACTTAGAGATTCAGGCTGAAAAAGCTTTATTAGCTCTCTCTCAGGGGCAAGATGAAGCAGAAATATATTGTCAGAAATTTCGGAAATGGTCAGTACTTACTCAGTGGAATGAGTGCGCCTTGGCTGCTAATTTCAGAGAGGGCCTTTCTGAGGCAGTAAAAGATGTTATGGTGGGGTTTCCTGCGCCTACAGGTCTGAATGAGTCTATGACAATGGCTATTCAGATTGATCGGCGTTTTCGGGAACGCAAACCTGTACACCAGTTGGCAGTGTCTACTGAACAGGCACCTGAGACTATGCAATGTAATAGAATTCTGTCCAGAAGCGAACGGCAAAACTATAGACGGAAAAATGGGTTGTGTTTTTATTGTGGTGATTCAGCTCATGTTATATCAGCATGCTCTAAACGCACAAAAAAGGTTGATAAGTCTTTTGCCATTGGCACTTTGCAGTCTAGGTTCATTTTGTCTGTGACTCTGATTTTTTCATTGTCATCCATTTCCGTAGATGCCTATGTAGATTCGGGCGCTGCCCTGAGTCTTATGGATTGGTCATTTGCCAAGCGCTGTGGTTTTTGTCTGGAGCCTCTGGAGGTCCCTATCCCCTTGAAGGGAATTGACTCTACACCATTGGCTAGGAATAAACCACAATATTGGACACATGTGACTATGCGTATGACTCCCGTTCATCAAGAGGTGATTCGCTTCCTTGTACTGTATAATCTACATGATGTCCTAGTGCTTGGTCTGCCATGGTTACAAGCTCATAATCCAGTCCTTGACTGGAAAACAATGTCTGTGTTAAGCTGGGGATGTCAGGGGGTTCATGATGATGCACCTCCGATTTCCATCGCTTCGTCTACTCCCTCTGAGGTCCCTGCGTTTTTGTCTGACTATCGAGATGTTTTTGAGGAGCCTAAGCTCAATTCGCTCCCTCCTCATAGGGATTGCGATTGCGCTATAGATTTAATTCCTGGCAGTAAATTTCCTAAAGGTCGTTTGTTTAATCTGTCTGTGCCAGAGCATACTGCTATGCGGGATTATATTAAGGAGTCCTTGGAAAAGGGACATATCCGTCCATCTTCATCCCCTTTAGGAGCAGGTTTTTTTTTTGTGGCCAAAAAAGATGGTTCCCTGAGGCCTTGTATAGATTATCGTCTTTTGAATAAAATTACAGTCAAATATCAGTACCCTTTGCCATTATTGACTGATTTGTTTGCTCGCATTAAGGGGGCTAAATGGTTTACTAAGATAGATCTTCGGGGTGCGTATAATCTTGTGCGAATAAAGCAAGGGGATGAGTGGAAAACCGCATTTAATACGCCTGAGGGCCATTTTGAGTATTTGGTAATGCCTTTTGGACTTTCTAATGCTCCTTCAGTCTTCCAGTCCTTTATGCACAATATTTTCCGTGAATATCTGGATAAATTTATGATTGTGTATTTGGATGATGTTTTGATTTTTTCTGATGATTGGGAGTCCCATCCCATGTCCAACAGGTCAGGAAGGTATTTCAGATTTTGCGGGCCAATTCTTTGTTTGTAAAGGGCTCAAAATGTCTTTTTGGGGTCCAGAAGATTTCTTTTTTGGGGTACATCTTTTCCCCTTCTACTATTGAGATGGATCCTGTCAAGGTTCAGGCTATTTGTGACTGGACGCAACCTACTTCTCTTAAGAGTCTTCAGAAATTCTTGGGCTTTGCTAATTTCTACCGTCGCTTCATAACTAATTTTTCTAGTGTGGTTAAACCTTTGACTGATTTGACTAAGAAGGGTGCTGATGTTGCTGATTGGTCTCCTGCGGCTGCGGAGGCCTTTCGGGAACTTAAGCGCCGGTTTTCTTCTGCTCCTGTGTTGCGCCAGCCAGATGTTTCACTTCCTTTTCAGGTTGAGGTTGATGCTTCCGAGATTGGTGCGGGGGTGGTTTTGTCGCAGAGAAGTTCCGATGGCTTGGTGATGAGGCCATGTGCGTACTTTTCTAGAAAATTTTCGCCCGCCGAGCGGAATTATGATGTTGGTAATCGGGAGCTTTTGGCCATGAAGTGGGCATTTGAGGACTGGCGTCATTGGCTGGAGGGTGCTAAACATCGTGTGGTGGTCTTGACTGATCACAAGAATCTGATTTACCTTGAGTCTGCCAGGCGTCTGAATCCTAGACAGGCTCGTTGGGCGTTGTTTTTCTCCCGTTTCAATTTTGTGGTCTCATACCTGCCAGGTTCAAAGAATGTTAAGGCGGATGCTCTTTCTAGGAGTTTTGCGCCTGACTCCCCTGGAGATTCTGAGCCCACTGGTATCCTTAAGGATGGGGTGATATCTGCTGTCTCCCCAGACTTGCGTCGTGCTTTGCAGGAGTTTCAGGCGGATAGACCTGATCATTGTCCGCCTGAAAGACTGTTTGTTCCGGATGATTGGACCAGTAGAGTCATCTCTGAGGTCCATTCTTCTGCGTTGGCGGGCCACCCTGGAATATTTGGTACTAGAGACTTGGTGGCCAGGTCCTTTTGGTGGCCTTCTTTGTCAAGGGATGTGCGTTCTTTTGTGCAGTCTTGTGAGATTTGTGCTCGGGCTAAGCCTTGCTGTTCTCAGGCCAGTGGACTGTTGTTGTCTTTGCCTATCCCGAAGAGGCCTTGGACGCACATTTCCATGGACTTTATTTCAGATCTCCCTGTCTCTCAGAAAATGTCCGTCATCTGGGTTGTGTGTGACCGTTTTTCTAAAATGGTTCATCTGGTACCCTTGCCTAAGTTGCCTTCCTCCTCTGAGTTGGTCCCTCTGTTTTTTCAGAACGTGGTTCGTTTGCATGGGATTCCGGAAAACATCGTTTCTGACAGGGGATCCCAGTTTGTGTCTAGATTTTGGCGGGCGTTCTGTGCTAGGATGGGCATTGAATTGTCTTTTTCGTCTGCATTCCATCCTCAGACGAATGGCCAGACGGAACGAACTAATCAGACCTTGGAAACTTATTTAAGGTGTTTTGTGTCTGCTGATCAGGACAACTGGGTTGCCTTTTTGCCCCTGGCTGAATTTGCCCTCAATAATCAGGCTAGCTCTGCTACCTTGGTTTCTCCTTTCTTTTGTAATTCGGGGTTTCATCCTCGTTTTTCCTCTGGTCAGGTTGAGACTTCTGATTGTCCTGGAGTGGACATGGTGGTGGATATGCTGCACCAGATTTGGAGTCATGTGGTGGACAATTTGAAGTTGTCCCAGGAGAAGACTCAGCAGTTCGCTAATCGCCGTCGTCGTGCGGGTCCTCGACTTCGTGTTGGGGACTTGTTATGGTTGTCTTCTCGTTTTGTTCCTATGAAGGTCTCCTCTCCTAAGTTTAAGCCTCGGTTTATCGGTCCTTATAAGATCTTGGAGATTCTTAACCCTGTATCTTTTCGTTTGGACCTCCCAGCATCGTTTGCTATCCATAACGTCTTCCATCGGTCGTTATTGCGGAGGTATGAGGTACCGGTTGTTCCTTCGGTGGAGCCTCCTGCTCCGGTGCTGGTGGAGGGTGAATTGGAGTATGTTGTTGAGAAGATATTGGATTCTCGTGTTTCCAGACGGAGACTCCAATATTTGGTTAAGTGGAAGGGTTATGGTCAGGAGGATAATTCTTGGGTAGTCGCCTCTGATGTTCATGCCACTGATTTAGTCCGTGCCTTCCATAGGACTCATCCTGATCGCCCTGGTGGTTCTCGTGAGTGTTCGGTGACCCCTCCTCAAGGGGGGGGTACTGTTGTGAATTCTGTTTTTGGGCTCCCTCTGGTGGCTGCAGATGGTACTGGGTGACTTGCGTTCCCTACAGTCTCTGGCATCCACCTGTTCCATCAGGAAGTGGGAGTTCCTATTTAACCTGGCTTCTCTGTCATTCCCTCGCCGGCTATCAATGTATCAGTGTGTCTCTGTTACCTTTGCTACCTGCTCCTAAAGCCTACAGGACAAGCTAAGTCTGGATTTCCCTGTTTCATGTTTGCTTTCATGTTTTTAGTCCAGCTTGCAGATATGTAAATCTCTGCTGCTGGTTGCTCTAGTGGGCTGAAATTACCACTCATGTACCATGAGTTGGCACATGAGTTCAAGTAATTTCAGGATGGTATTTTGAAGGGTTTTAAGCTGACCGCGCAGTTCACCTTTTGTATCCTCTGCTATCTAGCTTTAGCGGGCCTCATTTTGCTGAATCTGTTTTCATAACTACGTTTGTGCCTTCCTCTCATTTCACCGTCATTACATGTGGGGGGCTGCTATTTCTGTGGGAATATTTCTCTGGAGGCAAGAGAGGTCTGTGATTCTTCTGATAGGGGAAGCTAGATCTCCGGCTGGCGCGAGACGTCTAGAGCCCCCCCAGGAACGTTCCCCGGCTGCTGCTAGTTGTGTGTTGAGGTTCAGGATCGCGGTCAGCTCAGGTTCCATCACCCTAGAGCTCGTCCTGTTTTTGCTCGTGTTCTTTTGTTAATTCCCTGCCATTGGGAACATGACAACAGTGCACCATAGTGTATAATGATCACACAGTGCTCCATACTGTATAATGACCACACAGTGCTCTATACTATATAATGGCCACACATGATGCTCCATACTGTATAATGGCCACACAGTGCTCCATACTGTATAATGTCCTACATGATGCTCAATACTGTATAATAGCCACACAGTGCTTGATAGTGTATGATGGCCACACATGATGCTCCATACTGTATAATGACCACACAGTGCTCTACACTGTCTATTAGCCACACATGATGCTCACTACTGTATAAAGACCCCACATGATGCTCCATACTGTATAATGGCTTCACATGATGCTCCATACTGTATAATGCCCTCAAGTGCCTAGTGGCAAATACAGACCTGCTTCTTCCAGCCTGGACTCATCTCTGCAAAAAATAGCACACAGTCTTCAATAGCTGATCACTTCCAGATCACTTTCCCCACTTTTCCCCTGACTTCTACACTAGAAGAAATATTCATGAAGAAAAAAAGCCACATAGTGCCGCCCTGCACAGTAACAGGACCCCTAAAAAGTAAATTATATTACAGTAGCAATATGTCCCTAATTGGACCCTAAAGAAATTATGCTCCTCTCTTGTCACCATAAACTAATATAGCATGCTCCTCATACTGGCCCCCGAACAGTAATTAAGTCCCTCATCCTGGCCCCATTTATTTAATATTGCCCAGCCTGGCCCCCTTTATTTTATAATATACCCCAACCTGGGCCCTATGTCCCTGGCCTCTATGTACCTTGTGCAGCCTGGCACCCCAGAAACCCATCCTACCCCCCAGCTATCCATACTGGCCCCCATATGTCCCTTGTCCTGCCCCCCATATATCTATCCTGGTTCATTGTCCTGGCCTCCCCCCATACATCCATCCTGGACCCACTTACATATGCATCCTGGCTCCCTGTATAGCCATCCTGGCCCCCCATATATATGCATCCTGGCTCCCCCATATATAACCATCCTGGCTGCCCTATATATATATATATATATATATATATATATATATATATATGTGTAATATATATATATATATATATATATATATATACTACACATCCTGGCCCCCCACATACAGTACAGACCAAATGTTTGGACACATCTTCTCATTTAAAGATTTTTCTGTATTTTTATGACTATGAAAATTGTACATTCACACTGAAGGCATCAAAACTATGAATTAACACATGAACACATGTGGAATTATATACTTAACAAAAAAGTGTGAAACAATTGAAATTATGTCTTATATTCTAAGTTCTTCAAAGTAGCCACCTTTTGCTTTGATGACTGCTTTGCACACTCTTGGCATTCTCTTGATGAGCTTCAAGAGGTAGTTACCAGGAATGGTCTTCCAACTATCTTGAAGGAGTTCCCAGAAATAATTAGCACTTGTTGGCCCTTTTGCCTTCACTCTGCGGTCCAGCTCACCCCAAACCATCTCGATTGAGTTCAGGTCTGGTGACTGTGGAGGCCAGGACATCTGGCGTAGCATCCCATCACTCTCCTTCTGGGTCAAATAGCCCTTACACAGCCTGGAGGTGTGTTTGAGGTCATTGTCCTGTGAAAAAATAAATTATGGTCCAACTAAGCGCAAACCTGATGGAATAGCAGGCCGATGCAAGATGATGTGGTAGCCATGCTGGTTCAGTATGCCTTCAATGTTGAATAAATCCCCAACAGTGTCACCAGCAAAGCACCCCAACACAATCACACCTCCTCCATTCTTCACGGTGGGAACCAGGCATGTAGAGTCCATCCGTTCACCTTTTCTGCGTCACACAAAGACATGGTGGATCTCAAATTTTGACTCATCAGACCAAAGCACAGATTTTCACTGGTCTAATGTCCATTCCTTGTGTTCTTTAGCCCAAACAAGTCTCTTCTGCTTGTTGCCTGTCCTTAGTAGTGGTTTCCTGGCAGCTATTTTACCATAAAGGCCTGCTGCACAGTCTCCTCTTAACAGTTGTTGTAGAGATGTTTCTGCTGCTAGATCTCTGTGTGGCATTGACCTGGTCTCTAATCTGAGCTGCTGTTAACCTGCGATTTCTGAGGCTGGTGAGTCGCATAAACTTATCCTCAGAAGCAGAGGTGACTCTTGGTCTTCCTTTCCGAGGGGCGGTCCTCATGCGAGCCAGTTTCTTTGTAGCACTTGATGGTTTTTGCAACTGCACTTGGGGACACTTTCAAAGTTTTCCCAATTTTTCGTACTGACTGACCTTCATTTCTTAAAGTAATGATGGCCACTCGTTTTTCATTACTTAGATGCTTTTTTCTTGCCATAATACAAATTTTAACAGTCTATTCAGTAGGACTATCAGCTGTGTATCCACCAGACTTCTGCACAACACAACTGATGGTCCCAACCCCATTTATCAGGCAAGAAATCCCACTTATTAAACCTGACAGGGCACACCTGTGAATTAAAAACCATGCCCTGTGACTACCTCTTGAAGCTCATCAAGAGAATGCCAAGAGTGTGCAAAGCAGTCATCAAAGCAAAAGGTGGCTACTTTGAAGAACCTAGACTATAAGACATAAATAAATATGCACATAAAAGAACATCAGCTGTGTATTTTAGAAAAAAATGGCGACTCAACCATAAATGTTGCACAAATTGGAGAACCATGAGTCAAAAAAGTCACCAAAATCAGGTTTAACGAAAAATACAAAAGTTTATTAAAGGCACATAACTGCCATAAGTAAAACATTACCAGTTAACACAAAAGTAATGAAGTGACTAAATCCGTGGTTACAATAGTGAGCTGAGAACACCAGTACGGGACAAATGCAATCATTATTTTATAAACATGCAATGAATGTGCTATCAACAAAATGCACTTAGGCTATCCACCAAACGCTGGCAGCCCGGCTAGATAAATGTGAATATATGCATCAGTGTTACAATAGTAGCCAGAAGCCAAAAATGCACATAATATAAATAAAGAGATCAATTAACCATGTGGGATGAAGTAGAAGTCCCGTCCGGATCCCAGTCACATACCCCAACGCGCGTTTCGCGTTTGAACGTTACCGCTTCCTCAGGGGGTGTGGCTTAATAGAGGTCTCAGTCTCATATAAATAGCGGTCACATCCGATCATGTGACCAAGTGAAAACGTGAAAATTGCGCATGCGTGAACCGCAGGACCCACTGTATGCATCCCAAGCCTCATTCTCATAACGTCAGCGCCGGTCATGTGAGCGGGCTGGCGCCACGCCCACAACACATTGGACAATGAATTCAGTAAGTGGGAGAAAAGTATATGTGAAAACAAATCAAGAAAATTCCAACGTGACTTGAGTGACCGACAGTCCAATATGGTCTATAGATGGAATAGAAGTGGAAATCGATCGAGGGGATCCTCCCGTGCCAGATCTGCCTCCACGGTATCTATTGCCTCAAGTGAAGAGTCAAATAAAAATCAACCAAAATTTTATGATCTACGCAATTCTGGTCTCAACCGTGAGAGAAGCATGGCTAAGCGTAAAAACGCTCAAGCTACCTAAAAAAATAAAAAAAGGCTATAAGGGCCTTGAGGTAATCAACCTTTCCCATTACATGCTTTCTAATGATCAATTGGATGTCTTACAGAGGGGTCTGACATTCTCCCCTACTAATAAATTCAATCTTTTCACAGCTACCAAGGACTTATACTTGTTCTCAAGGAAATTGATCTTTAAGAAATTATTTGAGAAAGACAACTGCTTGTTGACAAGTGATGATGTGGAAAGGGAGGCGCTCATGGCACTGGAGGATCTCCTGGATTAGCAAACATCTGGAGTGGTAGGTACTTTTCCACATGATTGTCGGCCCAGGTCTACCAGGTTTCCCCCCTTGTCTGCTTGTCCGGCAGTGGAAATCTTTACTAAGATGGTGTTGCAGGATTTCCAAAAAATTTCAACAAGGCGTAGATATGATAATTTAACATCTAAACAAAGATTGGCCTTGGAACAACTACAAAAGTATGACGACATAGTCATCAAACCGGCGGACAAGGGGGGAAACGTGGTACTTTGGCCTAATACTCTCTACGAGAGAGAGGCATTTAAACATCTCAGAGATAAGGAGACGTATAAAAAACTTGATTATAACCCCACTGATGCTTTCTCCCATGAATTGGAGGGAATTTTGGTTGATGCCCATGATAGGGGCATTATCCCCAAACATGTGTTGGATGGTCTTCTTACCAAATTCCCTAGGGTCCCAACACTCTACTTCATTCCTAAGATCCATAAAAATCCCATTGATCCACCAGGTCGTCCGATAGTCTCTGGTATGGGAGGGTTGAGTGACCCTATATGCAAGTTTGTGGACTATTATTTAAAGCCGTTGGTCGAGTCGCTCCCCTCTTATGCCAGGGACACGTCGGACGTCCTCCGTCGGATCAATGGGATACAGTTAGAGGAGGACATGTGTCTTGTCACCGCAGATATACAGTCTTTGTATACTTGTATCGGTCATAGGGACGGATTGGAGGCGGTCCGCTTCTTCCTGGATGCCAGCAACTGGGATGGCGCTATCTGTGAGTTGATCATGGAACTCTTGACATTTATTTTGACTAAGAACTTTTTCGTCTTTAAGGATGTTTTTTATTTACAGCAGCGCGGCACTGCCATGGGCGCGGCCTGTGCGCCCTCTTTCGCCAATCTCTTCCTGGGTTATTGGGAGAGGGAGGTGTTTGGCGGAGGGGGGCCGCGGGCTGCGGACCATGTGCAGTGCTGGCTACGCTATATTGATGATTTATTCATCATATGGCAAGGACCTGATGTGGCCCTACATGAGTTCATGCATCAACTCAATGAGAATACGTACAAACTGACGTATCAGATGAGCAAAACTGAGGTGGACTTTCTTGACATCAAGACATGTGGACATGCAGGATGGAAGAGCTTAAATGCAAATGACCCACAGAGGAGTGGTGGACTCCCCAGTCTTGTAGAAACAAGAGAACAATTAGAGAACCAGAAACACATGGGCCACTTGCACATTGAACAAGTCTATAGGAACCTGTTCACACCACCAGAAAACTCTGTGGGTCATTTGCATTTAAGCTGTTCCATCCTGCATGTCCACATGGATAGTCCTTCTCTGAACCCTGCTTATTCAGGTACTATACAGATTATCAGGTTTTAAATATATCAGATAGGGATTTTATACATTAGTTAGGACTGCTCTATAAGGGTATACCTTGACGATTTGGTGGAGCAGCTTAGTATACATTTTTTTTGCAAAAAAACGTATCAACTAAATACCCTGTTTTCTTTACATCTTTTGACTAGCACTTGCTGATTACTGTGATTTTTTTTTTTACAACATAGTATTTTTGACCTCACTGTGCTCTTTTGTGTCTTCAAGTTTTCTGGTGGTGTGAACAGGTTCCTATAGACTTGTTCAATGTGCAAGTGGCCCATGTGTTTCTGGTTCTCTAATTGTTCTCTTGTTTCTACAAGACTGGGGAGTCCACCACTCCTCTGTGGGTCATTTGCATTTAAGCTGTTCCATCCTGCATGTCCACATGGATAGTCCTTCTCTGAACCCTGCTTATTCAGGTACTATACAGATTATCAGGTTTTAAATATATCAGATAGGGATTTTATACATTAGTTAGGACTGCTCTATAAGGGTATACCTTGACGATTTGGTGGAGCAGCTTAGTATACATTTTTTTGCAAAAAAACGTATCAACTAAATACCCTGTTTTCTTTACATCTTTTGACTAGCACTTGCTGATTACTGTGATTTTTTTTTTTACAACATAGTATTTTTGACCTCACTGTGCTCTTTTGTGTCTTCAAGTTTTCTGGTGGTGTGAACAGGTTCCTATAGACTTGTTCAATGTGCAAGTGGCCCATGTGTTTCTGGTTCTCTAATTGTTCTCTTGTTTCTACAAGACTGGGGAGTCCACCACTCCTCTGTGGGTCATTTGCATTTAAGCTGTTCCATCCTGCATGTCCACATGGATAGTCCTTCTCTGAACCCTGCTTATTCAGGTACTATACAGATTATCAGGTTATAAATATATCAGATAGGGATTTTATACATTAGTTAGGACTGCTCTATAAGGGTATACCTTGACGATTTGGTGGAGCAGCTTAGTATACATTTTTTTGCAAAAAAACGTATCAACTAAATACCCTGTTTTCTTTACATCTTTTGACTAGCACTTGCTGATTACTGTGATTTTTTTTTTTACAACATAGTATTTTTGACCTCACTGTGCTCTTTTGTGTCTTCAAGTTTTCTGGTGGTGTGAACAGGTTCCTATAGACTTGTTCAATGTGCAAGTGGCCCATGTGTTTCTGGTTCTCTAATTGTTCTCTTGTTTCTACAAGACTGGGGAGTCCACCACTCCTCTGTGGGTCATTTGCATTTAAGCTGTTCCATCCTGCATGTCCACATGGATAGTCCTTCTCTGAACCCTGCTTATTCAGGTACTATACAGATTATCAGGTTTTAAATATATCAGATAGGGATTTTATACATTAGTTAGGACTGCTCTATAAGGGTATACCTTGACGATTTGGTGGAGCAGCTTAGTATACATTTTTTTGCAAAAAAAACGTATCAACTAAATACCCTGTTTTCTTTACATCTTTTGACTAGCACTTGCTGATTACTGTGATTTTTTTTTTACAACATAGTATTTTTGACCTCGCTGTGCTCTTTTGTGTCTTCAAGTTTTCTGGTGGTGTGAACAGGTTCCTATAGACTTGTTCAATGTGCAACTGGCCCATGTGTTTCTGGTTCTCTAATTGTTCTCTTGTTTCTACAAGACTGGGGAGTCCACCACTCCTCTGTGGGTCATTTGCATTTAAGCTGTTCCATCCTGCATGTCCACATGGATAGTCCTTCTCTGAACCCTGCTTATTCAGGTACTATACAGATTATCAGGTTTTAAATATATCAGATAGGGATTTTATACATTAGTTAGGACTGCTCTATAAGGGTATACCTTGACGATTTGGTGGAGCAGCTTAGTATACATTTTTTTGCAAAAAAATGTATCAACTAAATACCCTGTTTTCTTTTCATCTTTTGACTAGCACTTGCTGATTACTGTGATTTTTTTTTTTTACAACATAGTATTTTTGACCTCACTGTGCTCTTTTGTGTCTTCGCATATTATCTTGTGGTGTTCACTGTCTTCTCGGCCATCTCTCTGTGCGGCGGTCCCGTGTCATGTGTTGTGGGCGTGGCGCCAGCCCGCTCACATGACCGGCACTGACGTTATGAGAATGAGGCTTGGGATGCATACAGTGGGTCCTGCGGTTCACGCATGCGCAATTTTCACGTTTTCACTTGGTCACATGATCGGATGTGACCGCTATTTATATGAGACTGAGACCTCTATTAAGCCACACCCCCTGAGGAAGCGGTAACGTTCAAACGCGAAACGCGCGTTGGGGTATGTGACTGGGATCCGGACGGGACTTCTACTTCATCCCACATGGGTAATTAATCTCTTTTATTTATATTATGTGCATTTTTGGCTTCTGGCTACTATTGTAACACTGATGCATATATTCACATTTATCTAGCCGGGCTGCCAGCGTTTGGTGGATAGCCTAAGTGCATTTTGTTGATAGCACATTCATTGCATGTTTATAAAATAATGATTGCATTTGTCCCGTACTGGTGTTCTCAGCTCACTATTGTAACCACGGATTTAGTCACTTCATTACTTTTGTGTTAACTGGTAATGTTTTACTTATGGCAGTTATGTGCCTTTAATAAACTTTTGTATTTTTCGTTAAACCTGATTTTGGTGACTTTTTTGACTCATGGTTCTCCAATTTGTGCCACTATAAGACATAAGTTGTTTCACACTTTTTTATTAAGTATATAATTCCACATGTGTTAATTCATAGTTTTGATGCCTTCAGTGTGAATGTACAATTTTCAGTCATGAAAATACAGAAAAATCTTTAAATGAGAAGGTGTGTCCAAACTTTTGGTCTGTACTGTATATGCATCCTGGCTCTACCTTATATCCATCCCGGTCGCCCATATGTCTGCATCCTGGCCCCCCATATATATTCATCCTATTCCCTTGTCCTGCCCCCCGATGAGTCCATCCTGACTCTCCATATATTGATCCTGGTTCCCTCATATATACATATATACGCATTCTGGCCCACTATATATATGCATCCTGTTTCCTTGTCCTGCTCTCCCCCCCATAAATCCATCCTGGTTCCCATATACTGTATATTCCTATATATGTATATACAGTATATATATATATATATATATATATATATATATATATATATATATATATATATATATATATATATATATATATATATATATATATACTGTGTATATATATATATATATATATATATATATATACTAGCTATTGAACCCGTTCTACGCCCGGGTGGCGAGCATTTATATTGGAATATGGTCTCCATCCTGGTATGTGCTGCTCCCATCCTGTCGTATGCTGCTCCATCCTGCGCCCCCATCCTGTCATGTGCTGCTCCACCGTGTCATGTGCTGCTCCATCCTGCGCCCCCATCCTGTCATGTGCTGCTCCACCGTGTCATGTGCTGCTCCATCCTGCGCCCCCATCCTGTCATGTGCTGCTCCACCGTGTCATGTGCTGCTCCATCCTGCATCCCCATCCTGTCATGTGCTGCTCCACCGTGTCATGTGCTGCTCCATCCTGCGCCCCCATCCTGTCATGTGCTGCTCCACCGTGTCATGTGCTGCTCCATCCTGCGCCCCCATCCTGTCATGTGCCACTCCACCGTGTCATGTGCTGTTCCATCCTCATCCCCATCCTGTCATGTGCTCCCATCCTGCGCCCCCATCCTATCACGTGCTGCTCCATCCTGCGCCCCCATCAGTGCGGGCGGCTGTGCTGAGTGCGGGCGGCTGTGCTGAGTGCTGGCGGCTGTATGTGGCTGTGCTGAGTGCGGGCGGCTGTGCTGAGTGCGGGCGGCTGTGCTGAGTGCGGGCGGCTGTATGTGGCTGTGCTGAGTGCGGGCGGCTGTATGTGACGTGGTTGTGCTGGGTGCGGGCGGCTGTGCTGGGTGCGGCAGCTGTGGACGGCTGTGCTGGGTGCGGTGGCTGTGCTGGGTGCAGCGGCTGTGCGTGGCTGTAGGCGGCTGTGCGTGGCTGTGGGAGGCTGTGCTGGGTGCGGCGGCTGTGCGTGGCTGTGGGCGGCTGTGCGTTGCTGTGGGCGGCTGTGGGCGGCTGTGGGCGGCTGTGCTGGGTGCGGCGGCTGTGGGCGGCTGTGCGTGGCTGTGCTGGGTGCGGCGGCTGTGGGTGGCTGTGCTGGGTGCGGCGGCTGTGCTGGGTGCGGCGGCTGTGCGTGGCTGTGGGCGGCTGTGCTGGGTGCGGCGGCTGTGCTGGGTGCGGCGGCTGTGCTGGGTGCAGCGGTTGTGCGTGGCTGTGGGCGGCTGTGCGTGGCTGCGGCGGCTGTGCGCGGCTGTGCTGGGTGCGGCGGCTGTGCTGGGTGCGGTGGCTGTGCTGGGTGCGGTGGCTGTCCGTGGCTGTAGGCGGCTGTGCGTGGCTGTAGGCGGCTGTGCGTGGCTGTGGGCGGCTGTGCGTGGCTGTGCGGCGGCTGTGCTGGGTGCGGCGGCTGTGGACGGCTGTGCTGGGTGCGGTGGCTGTGCTGGGTGCAGCGGCTGCGGCGGCTGTGGGTGGCTGTGCTGGGTGCGGCGGCTGTGCGTGGCTATGGGCGGCTGTGCTGGGTGCGGCGGCTGTGCGTGGCTGTGGTCGGCTGTGCTGGGTGCGGCGGCTGTGGGCGGCTGTGCGTGGCTGTGCTGGGTGCGGCGGCTGTGCGTGGCTATGGGTGGCTGTGGGCAGCTGTGCTGGGTGCGGCGGGCGGCTGTGCGTGGCTGTGGGCGCCTGTGCGTGGCTGTGGGCGGCTGTGCTGGGTGCGGTGGCTGTGCTGGGTGCAGCGGCTGCGGCGGCTGTGGGTGGCTGTGCTGGGTGCGGCGGCTGTGCGTGGCTATGGGCGGCTGTGCTGGGTGCGGCGGCTGTGCGTGGCTGTGGTCGGCTGTGCTGGGTGCGGCGGCTGTGCTGGGTGCGGCGGCTGTGCGTGGCTATGGGTGGCTGTGGGCAGCTGTGCTGGGTGCGGCGGGCGTGGCTGTGGGTGGCTGTGGGCGGCTATGGTCGGCTGTGCTGGGTGCGGCGGCTGTGCTGGGTGCGGCGGCTGTGCTGGGTGCGGCGGCTGTGCTGGGTGCGGCGGTTGTGCGTGGCTGTGGGCGGCTGTGCGTGGCTGCGGCGGCTGTGCGCGGCTGTGCTGGGTGCGGCGGCTGTGCTGGGTGCGGTGGCTGTCCGTGGCTGTAGGCGGCTGTGCGTGGCTGTGGGCGGCTGTGCGTGGCTGTGGGCGGCTGTGCGTGGCTGTGCGGCGGCTGTGCTGGGTGCGGCGGCTGTGGACGGCTGTGCTGGGTGCGGTGGCTGTGCTGGGTGCAGCGGCTGCGGCGGCTGGGGGTGGCTGTGCTGGGTGCGGCGGCTGTGCGTGGCTATGGGCGGCTGTGCTGGGTGCGGCGGCTGTGCGTGGCTGTGGTCGGCTGTGCTGGGTGCGGCGGCTGTGGGCGGCTGTGCGTGGCTGTGCTGGGTGCGGCGGCTGTGCGTGGCTATGGGTGGCTGTGGGCAGCTGTGCTGGGTGCGGCGGGCGCCTGTGCGTGGCTGTGGGCGGCTGTGGACGGCTGTGCTGGGTGCGGTGGCTGTGCTGGGTGCTGCGGCGGCTGTGGGTGGCTGTGCTGGGTGCGGCGGCTGTGCGTGGCTATGGGCGGCTGTGCTGGGTGCGGCGGCTGTGCGTGGCTGTGGTCGGCTGTGCTGGGTGCGGCGGCTGTGCTGGGTGCGGCGGCTGTGCGTGGCTATGGGTGGCTGTGGGCAGCTGTGCTGGGTGCGGCGGGCGTGGCTGTGGGCGCCTGTGCGTGGCTGTGGGCGGCTATGGTCGGCTGTGCTGGGTGCGGCGGCTGTGCTGGGTGCGGCGGCTGTGCTGGGTGCGGCGGCTGTGCTGGGTGCGGCGGCTGTGCTGGGTGCAGCGGTTGTGCGTGGCTGTGGGCGGCTGTGCGTGGCTGCGGCGGCTGTGCGCGGCTGTGCTGGGTGCGGCGGCTGTGCTGGGTGCGGTGGCTGTGCTGGGTGCGGTGGCTGTAGGCGGCTGTGCGTGGCTGTGGGCGGCTGTGCGTGGCTGTGGGCGGCTGTGCGTGGCTGTGCGGCGGCTGTGCTGGGTGCGGCGGCTGTGCTGGGTGCGGTGGCTGTGCTGGGTGCAGCGGCTGCGGCGGCTGTGGGTGGCTGTGCTGGGTGCGGCAGCTGTGCGTGGCTATGGGCGGCTGTGCTGGGTGCGGCGGCTGTGGACGGCTGTGCTGGGTGCGGTGGCTGTGCTGGGTGCAGCGGCTGCGGCGGCTGTGGGTGGCTGTGCTGGGTGCGGCGGCTGTGCGTGGCTATGGGCGGCTGTGCTGGGTGCGGCGGCTGTGCGTGGCTGTGGTCGGCTGTGCTGGGTGCGGCGGCTGTGGGCGGCTGTGCGTGGCTGTGCTGGGTGCGGCGGCTGTGCGTGGCTATGGGTGGCTGTGGGCAGCTGTGCTGGGTGCGGCGGGCGCCTGTGCGTGGCTGTGGGCGCCTGTGCGTGGCTGTGGGCGGCTGTGGACGGCTGTGCTGGGTGCGGTGGCTGTGCTGGGTGCAGCGGCTGCGGCGGCTGTGGGTGGCTGTGCTGGGTGCGGCGGCTGTGCGTGGCTATGGGCGGCTGTGCTGGGTGCGGCGGCTGTGCGTGGCTGTGGTCGGCTGTGCTGGGTGCGGCGGCTGTGCGTCGCTATGGGTGGCTGTGGGCAGCTGTGCTGGGTGCGGCGGGCGGCTGTGCGTGGCTGTGGGCGCCTGTGCGTGGCTGTGGGCGGCTATGGTCGGCTGTGCTGGGTGCGGCGGCTGTGCGTGGCTGTGCTGGGCGCGGCGGCTGTGCTGGGTGCGGCCATTTTCTTGGTCCTGCTCCCGGAGTCGGCGCCTGCGCAGTCCGCGCTTTCCGGCGCCATTTTCTTGAAGACACTGCAATGTGTCTTCAAGAAAATGGCGCCGGAAAGCGCGGACTGCGCAGGCGCCGACTCCGGGAGCAGGACCAAGAAAATGGCCGCACCCAGCACAGCCGCCGCGCCCAGCACAGCCACGCCCGGAAGCGCGTCGGTGGAACGGGACAGGTAAGTATACTCACCCTCCGCCTCCTGGCTCGTCCCTGCTTGTCCGGTGGAGATCGCGGTGTGCGTTCAGCGCTTACGCATACCGCGATCTCCTGGGAGCGTCGCTCTGTGCGGTCCAGACTGCGCCGGCGCTTGCGCTTGCGCAGTCTATAGAGGCTTCGGACAGAGTGACGCTCCCAGCGTTATATTATATATATATATATATATATATATATATATATATATATATATATATATATATATACACACACACATCCTGGCTCTACCTTATATTCATCCTGGTCGCAAATATATCTGCATCCTGGCTCCTCACGTGTATCCATCTTGGTTCTTTGTCCTGCCCCCCATATATCCATCCTGCCGCCACCCTTGTATCCATCCTGGTCCTTTTTTCCTGCCCCCGATATGTATGCATCCTGGCCTCTCATATGTATCCGTCCTGGTCCTTTTTTTCTGCCCCCATATATCCATCCTGGACTCTTATCTTGGCTTCATGGAGATAGACAGACAGAGAGACAGACAGACAGAGAGACAGACAGAGACACAGACAGAGACAGAAGATTCCTCTTACCTCCCAGCGCCAGGCAGCGTTCTCCTCCTCTGCAGGTCCGGTGCTCACATAGTAAAATGGCCGTCGACCCAGCAGAGGCCGGCGGCTGATGTGCGTCTGTCGCATGCAGCACATGACACTGACGTCATGCGCTGGTTATGACGGGCGCACATTTGCCACCATCGATCGGGATGTGAGAGGCCGCCATTCAGGTAATGACCGCTGCATGCGCGCGCCCCTGCACTTTCAGTGTCTGCGCTTTTAAAGGGCCCATGCCCCTAAAAACCACAGATTTATTTTTTCTTTTTCTCCTCTCCTTCCCACTGCCAAGGGCCCACCTGGGATTTCTCCAATACCCCGCCAGGCCAGTCCGACCCTGCCTGAATATAAAGGAGCACAGAAGAACTAGGACTTGGTAACAGGACTGATGGTGCATTCACCCTCACCCTGACATACGTTTCACCCTTGCTCCTTCCGGGGGGTGTCTGGGTGAGGAGAGTCAAGCCTTTTAAAGGACTAAGAGCCAATAGAAAAAGGAGATGGTGGGGCTTATGTGGTGTCATGGACTTGTCAGCTGTCCGGGCTATCCGGAGCATGCGGCGTGTGTCACTCCTCTGATGGAAATCCAATTCCGGGATGGTTCTTACTGGAACGCATGCATAAATCGAGTGCTCCCGGAAGTGCGTGGGGTTTGATAGTGGATGCATGTGCACAGTCCAGAGAGCCAACACACTAAGGGAACAGAAATAGAGAAGAGACAGTTGTGCATCTTCACACCAACTACTGACCTATGGCTATGTAAAAACCCACAGTCCACACTATACAGGGATACAAAATCAATGGTAGTGAGATGCCTCAGGAAGAAGATGCCATGTGATGTGAAAGTGAGTGAAAGAAGTAATAAATAAGGTGAATGAAAGAGCATGACACAAATGATTAATATATGGTGAAAGATAGGAGTATTATCTACAAATAAATGATGAGTAGTAGTGATGGGTGAGTGTGCTGGTTACTCGAGATTTCCGAGCATGCTCAGGTGTTCTCCAAGTATTTTGGGCATTCTCAGAGATTATGTTTGAGTCCCCGCAGCTGCATGATTTGCGGCTGCTATACAGCCATACAGCCTGAATACATGTGGGGATTCCCTAACAAATAGGCAATCCCTGCATGAGTTTAGGCTGTCTAGCAGCCGCAAATCATACAGCTGCGGTGACTCAAACATAATCTGCGAGCACGCCCAAAATACTCGGAGACAACCCGAGCATGCTCGGAAATCTTTAGTAATGAGCACACTCACTCATCACTAATGAGTAGTTGTAAAATATGAACAATACATATATGCATAATTGCAGAGAATGTAATAAAGTGACTCGTGAAGAGTTGGATATCTAGGTTTAAGATTGAGAAGTTTATTAAAACATTAACAAAATTATATACCAAAAGAGGTTTAAATAAGGGGCAAATTGAGGATGTGAATAAATTTAAGTTGGACAATGGAAATAATATTGTATGTTGTTGTATGTGAACAGATAAAATTGCCATTTATGATCAGTCATATATAGTCTTTTGATGCAAGGGAAGAAACTAAGCCCTTGACACATGAGAACAGTCCCATTATAGTTCTGCAGTCATCCTGGTCCACATCATGAGTCCATCTAATGGTGAGTAGAGAACAATAAAGATACTGGGATTTTGGTTCCAATAGTAAGGCATCCTGATCATCCTTGGGGAAAGCATGGTCCAGATGGCGTGGAAATAGGATCAAAGGGTAGATGATATAGAAAAATGACAAGGGGAAGGTCCAATGATGTATTCCAAGATCAGAATGATGCCCTTAGTTCCTTTCAATAAAGGGTCCCACAGCTGATGGTGTATGCCACAGAAGAAAGAAAGGAGACAGCCCCGTCAATCAAGATGGAGACCATCCACTGCCCAGCACTGAGGTAAGTTTCTCTAGTACAACAACAATTAAAATCTATGTTAATATATATACACAGCAAAAACAAACAACCTCTCCACACATTAAAAAGATGCCTCACACATGGTCAATCTCTTTAACTGTTTCTTGGAGGGCTCCCCCATGTCGGGAGCATTGGCTCATTCCTAGTTGGTCCTTGTCCCAAAGGTGGGGAAGTATCCTCTGGAATGTTCAAACTACCAGCCAATAGCGCTGTTTAACTTTGATTTTAAGGTATTTATTCACTTGTTGGCTAGTAGGTTGAACTATTGGCTTCCACAGCTTATCAACAAGGATCAGGTGATTTTTGTCCCTAACCGGCAGGGGGAGACAACACTAGAAGGGCAATAGACTTAAAGGATGTAGCTAACAAAAATAAACTACAGTTTCTGATATTGAGTCTGGATGTGGAAAAGGCATTTGGTGGCCTTAAATGGTCCTTCTTGTTGGAAACCTTAACCCCTTCATGACCCAGCCTATTTTGGCCTTAATGACCTTGCCGTTTTTTGCAATTCTGACCAGTGTCCCTTTATGAGGTAATAACTCCGGAACGCTTCAACGGATCCTAGCGATTCTGAGACTGTTTTTTCGAGACATATTGGGCTTCATGTTAGTGGTAAATTTAGGTCGATAATTTCTGAGTTTATTTGTGAAAAAAAAGGAAATTTGGCGAAAGTTTTGAAAATTTTGCAATTTTCACATTTTGAATTTTTATTCTGTTAAACCAGAGAGTTGTGTGACACAAAATAGTTAATAAATAACGTTTCCCACATGTCTACTTTACATCAGCACAATTTTGGAAACAAATTTTTTTTTTTGCTAGGAAGTTATAAGGGTTAAAATTTGACCAGTGATTTCTCATTTTTACAACAAAATTTCCAAAACCATTTTTTTTAGGGACCACCTCACATTTGAAGTCAGTTTGAGGGTTCTATATGGCTGAAAATACCCAAAAGTGACACCATTCTAAAAACTGCACCCCTCAAGGTGCTCAAAACCACATTCAAGAAGTTTATTAACCCTTCAGGTGTTTCACAGCAGCAGAAGCAACATGGAAGTAAAAAATGAATGTTTAACTTTTTAGTCACAAAAATTATCTATTAGTAACAATTTTTTTGTTTTCCCAAGGGTAAAAGGAGAAACTGGACCATGGACGTTGTTGTCCAATTTGTCCTGAGTACGCTGATACCTCATATGTGGGGGTAAACCACTGTTTGGGCGCACGGCAGGGCTCGGAAGGGAAGGAGCGCCATTTGACTTTTTCAATGAAAAATTGGCTCCAATCTTTAGCGGACACCATGTCGCGTTTGGAGAGCCCCCGTGTGCCTAAACATTGGAGCTCCCCCACAAGTGACCCCATTTTGGAAACTAGACCCCCAAAGGAACTTATCTAGAAGCATAGTGAGCACTTTAAACCCCCAGGTGCTTCACAAATTGATCCGTAAAAATGAAAAAGTACTTTTTTTTCACAAAAAAATTATTTTAGCCTCAATTTTTTCATTTTCACATTTGCAACAGGATAAAATGGATCCTTAAATTTGTTGGACAATTTCTCCTGAGTACACCAATACCTCACATGTGGGGGTAAACCACTGTTTGGGCCCATGGTAAGGCTCGGAAGGGAAGGAGCGCCATTTGACTTTTTGAATGAAAAATTATCTCCATCGTTAGCGGACACCATGTCGCGTTTGGAAAGCCCCTGTGTGCCTAAACATTGGAGCTCCTCCACAAGTGACCCCATTTTGGAAACTAAACCCCCCAAGGAACTTATCTAGAGGCATAGTGAGCACTTTAAACCCCCAGGTACTTCACAAATTGATCCGCAAAAATGAAAAAGTACTTTTTTTCACACAAAACTTCTTTTAGCCTCAATTCTTTCATTTTCACATGGGCAACAGGATAAAATGGATCCTAAAATTTGTTGGGCAATTTCTCCTGAGTACGCCGATACCTCATATGTGGGGGTAAACCACTGTTTGGGTGCACGGCAAGGCTCGGAAGGGGAGGCGTGCCATTTGACTTTTTGAATAGAAAATTAGCTCCAATCGTTAGCGGACACCATGTCGCGTTTGGAGAGCCCCTGTGTGCCTAAACATTGGAGCTCCCCTACAAGTGACCCCATTTTGGAAACTAGACCCCCCAAGGAACTTATCTAGATGCATAGTGAGCACTTATAACCCCCAGGTGCTTCACAGAAGTTTATAACGCAGAGCCGTGAAAATAAAAAATTTTCTTTCCTCAAAAATGATTTTTAGCCCAGAATTTTTTATTTTCCCAAGGGTAATAGGAGAAATTTGACCCCAAATGTTGTTGTCTAGTTTGTCCTGAGTACGATGATACCCCATATGTGGGGGTAAACCACTGTTTGGGCGCACGGCAGGGCTCGGAAGGGAAGGCACGCCATTTGGCTTTTTGAATGGAAAATTAGCTCCAATCATTACCGGACACCATGTCGCGTTTGGAGAGCCCCTGTGTGCCTAAACATTGGAGCTCCCGCACAAGTGACCCCATTTTAGAAACTAGACCTCCCATGGAACTAATCCAGATGTGTGGTGAGCACTTTGAACCCCCAAGTGCTTCACAGAAGTTTATAACGCAGAGCCATGAAAATAAAAAATAATTTTTCTTTTCTCAAAAAAGATTTTTTAGCCCACAATTTTTTATTTTCCCAAGGGTAACAGGAGAAATTGGACCCCAATATTTGTTGCCCAGTTTGTTGTGAGTACGCTGATACCCCATATGTGGGGGTAGACCACTGTTTGGGCATATGCCGGGGCTCGGAAGGGAAGTAGTGGCATTTGAAATGCAGACTTTGATGGAATGGTCTGCGGGCGTCACATTGCATTTGCAGAGCCCCTGATGTGCCTAAACAGTAGAAACACCCCACAAGTGACCCCATTTTGGAAACTAGACCCCCGATGGAACTTATCTTGATGTGTGGTGAGCAGTTTCAACCCCCAAGTGCTTCACAGAAGTTTATAACGCAGAGCCGTGAAAATAAAAAATAATTGTTCTTTCCTCAAAAATTATGTTTTAGCAAGTAATTTTTTATTTTTGCAAGGGTAACAGGAGAAATTGGACCCCAACAGTTGTTGCCCAGTTTGTCCTGAGTACGCTGGTACCCCAAATGTGGCGGTAAACCACTGTTTGGGCGCACTTTGAGGCTTGGAAGGGAGGGAGCACCATTTGACTTTTTGAACGCAAGATTGGCTGGAATCAATGGTGGCGCCATGTTGCGTTTGGAGACCCCTAATGTGCCTAAACAGTGGAAACCCCTCAATTCTAACTTCAACACTAACCCTAACACACCCCTAATCCTAATCCCAACTGTAGCCATAACCCTAATCACAACCCTAACCCCAACACACCCCTAACCACAACCCTAACCGCAACACACCCGTAACCCTAATTCCAACCCTAACCCTAATCCCAACCCTAACCACAACTGTAACCCCAAAACACCCTTAACCCTATCCGTAACCCTAACCACAAGCCTAATCTTAACCCTATTTCCAACCCTAGCCCTATTTCCAACCCTAACTCTAATTCCAACCCTAAGGCTATGTGCCCACGTTGCAGATTCGTGTGAGATTTTTCCGCACGATTTTTGAAAAATATGCAGGTAAAAGGCACTGCGTTTTACCTGCAGATTTACAGCAGATTTCCAGTGGTTTTTTGTGCGGATTTCACCTGCGGATTCCTATTGAGGAACAGGTGTAAAACGCTGCGGAATCCGCACAAAGAATTGACATGCTGCGGAAAATACAACGCAGCGTTTCTGCACGGAATTTTCCGCACCATGGGCACAGTGGATTTGGTTTTCCATAGGTGTACATGGTACTGTAAACCTGATGGAAAACTGCTACGAATTCGCAGCGGCCAATCCGCTGTGGATCCGCAGCCAAATCCGCTGCGGATCCGCGGCCAATCCGCTGCGGATCCGCAGCCAAATCCGCACTGTGTGCACATGCCATAACCCTAACCCTACCCGTAACCCTAACCCTACCCGTAACCCTACCCGTAACCCTAACCCTACCCCTAACCCTACCCCTAGTTCTAACCCTAACCCTAGTGGAAAACGAAAAAAAAAAAAATAATATTTTCTTTATTTTATTATTGTCCCTACCTATGGGGGTGATAAAGGGGGGGTTTATTTATTATTTGTTTTATTTTGATCGCTGTGATAGAACCTACCACAGCGATCAAAATGTACTTGTAAGGAATCTGCCGGCTGGCAGATTCGGCAGGCGTACTGAGCATGCGCCCGCCATTTTGGAAGATGGCGGCGGCCAGCGAGGAGACGTACGGACACCGGGAGGATCGGTTAGTATGAAGGGGTGGTGGGGGGGTGGATCGGAGCACGGGGGGGTGATCGGACCACAGGGGGGGTGAATCCAAACAAGGAGGGAGCGGACAGCAGGACGGGGGAGCCGGCAGGCGGACGGAGGGAACCGGACCCCATAACGGAGGACTGGGGGGGCGATCGGTGGGTGTGGGGGGGGCCACTTCAGTATTTCCAGCCATGGCCGATGATATTGCAGCATCGGCCATGGCTGGATTGTAGTATTTCACCTGTTTTTTAGGTGAAATATTACAAATCGCTCTGATTGGCAGTTTCACTTTCAACAGCCAATCAGACCGATCGTAGCCACGGGGGGGTGAAGCCACCCCCCCTGGGCTGAAGTACCACTCCCCCTGTCTCTGCAGATTGGGTAAAATGGGAGTTAACCCCTTCACCCGATCTGCAGGGACGCGATCATTCTGTGACACAGCATATGCGTCACAGGTCGGATTGGCACCGACTTTCATGACGCATACGCTGTGTCACAGGTCGGGAAGGGGTTAAAGGCCTTTGGCTTTTTGGGCCCCTTCCTAGCAGCTATAAGAGTACTGTACAACGCTCCCACTGCCTCAATCAAGCTCCCCTTCCATTCGTCTTCCCCATTTAAAATATCCAATGAGACCCATCAGGGTTATCCTCTATCACCCATATTATATGCCTTATGCATTTAGCCGTTAGCGGCTATAGTCAGGCAAAACCCGAACATTTCGGGGATAGAGGTTCGGGATAAGGTGTGTAAGATCTCCCTATTTGCTGACAATGTTCTTTTGACTCTGACTAATCTCCATGCTATGTTTCCTAATCTGATGGATGACCTTAAACAATATGGTGATTTGTCGGGGTATAATTTGAACACGTCAATAACTGAGGCCCTTCCATTGAACATACCAGATGTACTGGATCATCTGAAGTTGAATTTTAAATTCAGGTGGAAAGTTGAGAATATTCAATACTTGGGGGTCAAACTTTCCTTCTCTTATGACAACCTATATAGTTCCAATTTTCCGCCACTCCTGTCTTAGTTGAAGAGATTGTTAGATAAATGGAAGTAGCTCCCAGTATCATTTTTGGGTGGGATTTCCTCAGTCAAGATGTCCCTCCTCTCCAAACTACTCTATGATTTTGAGACCTTACCGGTCAAGGTTCCTACGAGTGAGCTCACGTCCCTCCAGGCGGCTATGATGAGATGAGATCTCTAAGCGTGTTCTCGTCTCCCTTAAGTCACGGGGGGACTATCGGTTCCAGATATAACGAAATATTTTTGGGCTGCTCATCTTCGTAGAATCCCTTTGTTGGCCTCCTTTTGGGCATACGATAAATGGACAGAGATAGAGAAGTTTTGGTTGGCCTCAATCCATCCTAATTTTCTGCTACAGTCTAAGAGGACTGCGATTGTCCCGGAGCCCCTTTTGGGCTCCATTCAATTTACAAGGGAAATTTGGCACTCATGTATGAAGAAGTTCGGATTAGCCTCTCAAAATTCGCCTATGATTTCCTTCATATTCCAACCCCTGTTACCAAGCAGTCTGGAACATGCAATGGCCCATGAATGGTCCTCTGCAGGTCTATTTAGGTTTGCGGATGTGGTGGACAGGGACACGCTTGGGCAGCTTTCATTTGATGAAGTTAAATCTAAATTCTCAATTACTAATAAAGAATTTTACCAATACTTACAAATCAAGAATTTTGCCTCCTCCCTCTTTGGCTCCTTGGGAATCTGTCTGCCAACTGATTTTGAGAGGCTCTGCAGGAGGGGGATGACGACTAAAGGTTTGATTTCAGAAATCTAAAAAATTCTCTGTTCCACCCAAGATGGTCGTCAACCAAGGCATCCTTACATGAGCAGATGGGAATCCATTCTGGGAAAAGAACTCTCAACGCAAAAATGGCATATCATTTGGGAAATGGTGGCTAAATCATCTATCAGTACCCCCTATAAAGAGAATCAGTATAAGATATTAATGTTTTGGTACCACACTCCCGATCTTCTGAATAGACTGAATCCTGCGGTTCCAAATGTGTGTTCAGGACCTTGTTAGGACACTTCAGGCAGCAAGGGACTATAGCGAGCGCAAAGTGGAAGGCTCCCAACCTGACTTGCCAAGGGGAATTCACTTGTTTCCGGTCTCCCTAGACTTCTTGTATACCTATTGCCGGTACCCTGGACTGAGGCCTGTTACAACTTCAGTAAACCAGGTAAAGACTGCAGCGCTGTGTCCTTTTCTCATCTACCGGCATACACCATCATTGCCATACACTGGGAGCCCTGGGGACCCTGCTTCACCTGTGGGAAGCGTCACCATCTGGCCGCCATATTATCACCCCAGAGGACCCCTTTTAAGCTGCGTCAGTCCCCACTGACCGAACACCACAGGGGGTGTCGCGACAAACTTTATTCAACAACCCCTTAAAAGACTGATCCACTTTTTCAGCAAGTCCCAGGGCCACGGGCCAGGTCGCAGCCACCGCGACATCCCCTTTAAGATCGACCGAACCCGATACCGAGTACCCTGCTGCCCTGGTGGGCGACTCACTAAGGCTAGTTTCACATTTGCGTTTAAAAAGGCAGCGTTTAAAATGCAAACGCAGGTGGTGTAAAAAACGCATGTAAACGCGGACAAACGCTGCGTTTTTTAGACGCATGCGTTTTCGCATGCGGTAAAAAAACGCAGCGTTTGTACGCGTTTACATGCATTTTTTCCTGCGTTTGTGTTTTTTTTCCCATGAAGAGAAATTTCACAAGAGAAAAATCAAGATAACCAGACACCGCCAATGGGACTAAAGAGGGCGTATATGTTGGGATCTCTATATTTAGACCCTAGGGCTACTGAAATTTTAACAGTTTGCTACTGTATCCTGTGTCATGATGGATCTTCGCATGGAGAGCTTTTGTTTCAACCTGGATTTCAGCTTCAAGCTGTTTCTTGCCTGTGCTTTTGCTTGGGAGCAAGACAGAAATCGCGAAAGATGGAGAAGGAGACAACGTAGGCGTTTTTGGAGGCACCCCATTATCGAAGTACGTGAGAGCCGTGGAGCTTATCACACGCTCTATGCCGAGCTTAATGCCAACCCGGAGAAATTTCACGCATATACAAGGATGTCGCAAGACTCATTCCAGGATTTGCTTGCTCATGTCCAAGGAACCATACGGAGACAGGACACCCAGCTCCGTAGAGCGATTCCACCGGAGGAACGTTTGCTGGTTACATTAAGGTACGTTACAAATCTAAACCCAATGACAGTCCAAATTTTTTGTTTTCACACATGTATGTTTTGGCTATTTACCTATCTTTCTTTAGTGTTAACACACCATAAATAGAATAGATTGTAATGTTTTTTGTTTCTGTTTTTCTTACAGATTTCTGGCAACCGGAGAGAGTTTATCATCCAATACCGGCTTGGAATATCCACCCTTTCCGGAATAGTTGCGGACACCTGCCGGACTTTGTGGAATGTACTCCGGGATGAGTTTATACACCATGGACATGTGGCTTGAAATAGCTGAAAAATTCTGGAGTGTTTGTGATTTCCCCAACTGTTTAGGAGCGGTGGATGGAAAGCACATCCGCATTATCAAACCTGCCAGGACAGGATCGGAGTACTTCAACTATGAAAAATATTTTTCTGTTGTGCTCATGGCAATAGCTGATGCGGAATGTCGCTTCATCGCCGTGGACATTGGAGCTTGTCGCTTCATCGCCGTGGACATTGGAGCTTTTGGCCGTTTCAACGATTCCCAGACTTTCAAGAACTCAGATATGGGCCGGCGTGTGTATGGCCAAAATTTCAATTTTCCCCCGCCACAACCTCTCCCCAACACTCAAGGTCCACCTCTGCCATTCGTTATGGTTGGGGATGAGGCCTTCCAGATGTGTGAAAACCTACTGAAGCCCTATTCCAGTCGGGACTTGAACCACACTAGAAGGATCTTTAACTACAGATTGACCAGGGCCCGAAGAACAGTAGAGTGTACCTTTGGCATTCTGGTCGCTAAATGGCGAATTCTTGCATCAGCCATAAATCTAAAAGTGGAAACAGTCGACGAGGTGGTCAAAGCCTGTGTGGTTCTCCACAATTACATAATGACTAAGGAGCGACCCAATTTTGAACAGGATGAACCAGTAGCACACCCACTCCCCGATTTCCAGTATCACCCGCTGCGGTCACCTGCAGCCGCTGGTCACATACGGGACCAATTTGCTGCCTTTTTTGATTCAGATATTGGACGTGTTTCATGGCAGGACAATGTTGTGTAAATGTCCTGTTGTAATTATATCTGTACCAGTAATTTTCTACAATGATAATAATATTTCTCATTATTAATAAACTTTAGTTTTGTTTGTGTTGACCGTCTCTCCTATCTTTTTCCTCTCCAAACCAAGGTTGTCCTAAAACTGGCAGTATTTGATCTGTATTTAATATCATTTTTTGTAATCCAAAACCATGAGTGGGTGATAAAGGCAGAGGTGATAGTTATTATGTTAATATCATAACCCGACATGATATGAGACATGGTTTACATACAGTTCATTCGCGGTGATGCGCCCTCTGCTAGATGTCCTCATATGACCTCGAGCCTGGTAACTTTTCTGAATATTTTCCCACGTTCTAGGGACATCCAGCAGGGGGCGCATCACCGCGAATGAAGGTAAATACAGGTCGTTGACCTACATTACCTTCATTCCCTGGGGTTTTTTACAGGCACGAGCACAGCTGCATTAGCAGAGCTCCTGTCTGTAAAATATTTTAACCCCTTTAGATGGATTTATATCGTGGGACGTGACAGATCATCGGAAGGTATGTATATTGTTGGTTTATTATTTTTCCTTTGTTACAGAGCGAGGGTCTTTAGGTGGATTGAGAGAGCAATAAAATATTAAAACAACCTGTGTGTTTATTTCATTAAAATACTTTTTAATAATGTGTATGTGTTTTTTTAACCCTTTCATACAGTTGGATTAATAATGGATAGGTGTCATAATTGACGCCTCTCGATTATTAATCTGGCTTAATGTCACCTTACAATAGCAAGGTGACATTAACCCTTCATTACCCCATATCCCACCGCTACACAGGAGTGGGAAGAGAGTGGCCAAGTGCCAGAATTGGCGCATCTTAAAGATGTGCCTTTTCTGGGGTGGCTGGGGGCAGATGTTTTTAACCGGGGGGGCCAATAACCATGGACCCTCTCCTGGCTATTAATATCTGCCCTCATTCACTGGCTTTACTACTCTGGCGGAGAAAATTGCGTGGGAGCCCACGCCAATTTTTTCCGCAATTTAACCCTTAAATTTAATAGCAACAGCGCCCAAATTTTGCTAATTTTTTCAGTAACGTCAGCTGCTCCCCTGCTGTGTAACCTGCAATGTGTCGTGCGACCGCCACGCTGACACTCCATCAGATATTAAAGTGCCTCCAGTGCAGGCTTCGGCCTGCACTCTGCTCCTCCTGCTGACCCTGGGCTCCAACACCGCTAGGGGCTGTAGGATGACAATCTTGAATAGGCCCCCATCCTGGTTCCAGTACCGTCAGCTGGTTCCGGGCAGAGCCTTTGGCTTAGGTGCCTCCTTCTGGGTATCCGAGTTCCACCAACGTCAGGTGGTCCTTGGTAGTGCTTTCTGGCACGGGTACCTCCTGCTTACTAACCGGGTTCCAGTAACGTCAGCTGGTCCTCGGTAGTTCCATTGGCTCTTGGACCTTCGGGTAGCCATCCGGGTTCCAGTTCCATCAGCTGGTTCTCGGCATTTTCTCAGCCTTCTTGTACCTTCTGCTACATTTCCAAGTTCAAGACCCTAAAGACGACGACCCTGAAGACCACCCCTAAGATGACGACGACACCAGAGACGACAACCCCTGAGATGACGACCCTGGAGACGACGACCCTGAAGACCACCCCGATGACAACGACGACCCCGGAGACGACGACCCTGGAGACGACGACACGGAAGACCGAGAAGCAGAAGAACAAGAGGCTGCAGAACAAAGAGCAGAAGAACATTAAGCATAAGACTAAACATCAGAGCAAGCAATATTATCTTAATTATAAGCAGAAGAAGACTAAGCAGTGTATGGGGGTGAGTCCGTTCCTCCTCGTGGTGCCCCTGGAAAAAGCCTGCTGCTGCAGGCCTAACTGAACACGGACAAATCCTGTTGTAACTCTTTTGTGACAGGCAGAACGGAAGTTGTAATCTTCAAACTTTTATAGATAACAACTACAGGAATGCCTGTCACAAATAAGAATATGATGAAGAAGTATAATATGAAGAAGAATAATAGTTTAATAAAAAGAATATGAAGAATGTAACAAAAAAAATAATAGGTAGAAGATGAAGAAGAAGATGAACAAGGTAAAGAAGAAGTTGATGTCAAAGATGCTGCTGAGGATGATGAAGAAGAAAGTGTGGGAGAAGTAAAAAAGAAGGTGAAGGGCATGGAAGTAGTGAAACATCAATATCTGACAAATTAAAAAAATCTTAACATAGTCAATATCTTTGTAACTCCGAACATCTTAAAAAATTTTTAAAATTCCTGCTATTCTATTTGATTGGGCTAAACCTCTATGCCTTTAATGTCTCCGCCACCTCCCCCAATACATCCTACATTATTCTTAGTAATTTTCCTTCATGTAGAATGAACCTACAAGGAAAGAAAGGGTTTATTTTAATTCCGATATTTTGGTCCCATTGGCTTGCATTGGTATCGGGTATCGGTATCGGCGATATCCGATATTTTTTGATTATCGGCCTATCCAATCCGATACCGATACTTTCCGATATCGGAAGGTATCGCTCAACACTAATTGCGACATATTGCCAGACGTCGCAACCGTCGTGTTTTGGGGACCGCCGCAACAAAAAAATGTTACATGTAACGTTTTTTTGTGCGTCTAGTCTGCCATTTTCAACCGCGCATGTGGAGCGCCCCCACTGCCGCAGGGCGGAGGGGTACCCGGTACCAGGCCTCTCTGTCTCAGTTCTGGGGTTGTCACGGTGGCTAGACGTGGTCCGTGACCCTGCTGAGGGGCGTGCAGTGAAGATGGAAAGTGATGATGTTGGTGTGCGGTGCACGTCGCGGTGAATAACGAGGACACCAGGTTGCAGTCTCTTTACCTCTTTACTGAAGGCTTCAGGATCCTCAGTCCAGAATACGGTTAACCGGGCTGCCTGAGTCCGGCCGGTCCAATGGCACCTCCAGAGTTCCCTTTGCAGGTGGAAAACTGTGCCTACCTTCTAGCGCTTATGTGTTGTAGTCCTTCCCTGCTGTGCTTACGGGATAGTCCTCACAACTGTTGTGTCTGTTTCTCGTGTTCCCTCACAACTCGATTATGATGTTCTTCTTCGTCCCCCAGATGCTATGGATAGGACGCACCCGTATGACAGGTGGGCTCGGAGTTCTTCCGAGACCCTAGAGTCGCCCCTCTCAAAATGTTGCCCCCTGTGTCTGCTTAGGTGATTTTGGGTGAGACAGCCTGCCTAGAACTGACTGTCCTGCCGTAGGTTTGAAGTAAGGCCTTTCTGTTCGCTAGGCCTCTGTCAGGATCCCACCCCTGACAGGGACCCCCCTGAATCTTCCCCTGCAACACCCTCTGCCACAGGATGTTGCCTGGTTCCAACCTAGTCAGCTTTCTCTCTAACTTCCTATCTAAACCCCAGTTTTACCAAATTGTGAGGAGTGGCCTAATACATAGCGCCCTTAGCTCCCCCTGGAGGCCAGACTGTGAAGTGTATTGGTGTCTGTGATACCTGGTCAGGTGAACTCCTTCAGTGCCATCAGACGTACCATAGCCCCCCTTAGTGGCGGAGCAACAATACTGCAATGAACAGGACTCTGGGGCGCTGCACATGCGCGGCCAAAACGCCGTGCCCTCCTCCCCGGACCTTGCAATGGGGCAGCGGAAGCGTCGTAAGACTGCTTCCGCTGCCACGTCGGGCATTTTTTTCACAGTATTCGTCGGTATGTCAGGCCGACACAGTGCGACAGCCCCGTACCGACGCTAGTGTGAAAGCAGCCTAATACAACTGGTGCTGTATTGCAGGGTAGTCTGTAACCATGGAAATGAGAAGTGTATACTGCAATAGCGTAGGTGCAATAGCCCCCCTTAGTGGCGGAGCAACAATACTGCAATGAACAGGACTCTGGGGCGCTGCACATGCGCGGCCAAAACGCCGTGCCCTCCTCCCCGGACCTTGCAATGGGGCAGCGGAAGCGTCGTAAGACTGCTTCCGCTGCCACGTCGGGCATTTTTTTCACAGTATTCGTCGGTATGTCAGGCCGACACAGTGCGACAGCCCCGTACCGACGCTAGTGTGAAAGCAGCCTAATACAACTGGTGCTGTATTGCAGGGTAGTCTGTAACCATGGAAATGAGAAGTGTATACTGCAATAGAAAGATGAGTCAACTCAACAAAGGAGGCAATGTGGACAATTACAAAATACTAGTAAGTGCCATAGATTTACTTTCTGTACACAGTCAATATCATTTATTAATGTGAAACAGCCCGTTTAAGAAGCAAAAAAGGGACAAAGGAAGTTTGAGAAAAAAAGGGGAAAATAAAAGTTTATATTTTTGGTTTATCGTTTTCCACTCCCGCCATTCTCGCAGCCATAGCTTTATATATTCATATAGTTTTATGACCAGCTTATCTTTTTGCAGGACAATTTGTAAGTTCTAATGGCTGCACTTAATATTAGGTTCAAGTGGAAAGCAGAAAAAAAAGCAAAATGGGGTGCAATTTGAAAAGAAAATTCAATTTTGTCACAGTTTTATGGCTTTTATTTTATGCCGTTCCCCACGTGCTCTGAGGAACCTGTCAGCAGGATTGTGTTCAGCAAACTACACACAGTGTCAGGTCGGCGCCGTTATACTGATTACAGTGAGACCTGGTGCTGAAATCCGTCTTGTGGTTGTTGTTTAATCTTTATTTTCAGTATTGAGTTAATGATATGCTTGTGCTTCAGCCTTCGGGGCGGCCTGTGGGGGTCTTCATGTGATGCTCCGATTAGCTATTCATAATGCAAAATGCTGACAGGTCACTGATCCCTCACTGACCCGCCCCCTAGTTTCCATAATGAATACAATCACATAGTGAATAAAAAAAATAAACGCTTTTGCAGGCAGATGCCAGCCTTGGCCCCTGCACTGCAGCATAATTGCATGGTTACTGTGCACTTAATCCCTTTTGCAGATTTACTTGAGCAAAAATAAAATATCAATTTTGTCAGTGGCACTTGGGGCACCTGTGCAATAGCAGCTATCGGTTTGTACATTCTTCCCAACTTTTGAAGACGGGAAAGAGGGACAAAGTTTGCGGCGCGCAAGGCGCGCCGTGGCAAATTTTAGGCCACGCCTCTGACCACACCCATTCATAATTAGTCACACCCATATCTACATCCCAATCACACCCATTTAGCACTGCTGATCATACTGTTTCATATACAATAATTATAAACAAAAAAATATGGCCACACAGTGCTCCATACTGTATAATGACCACACATGATGCCCCATACTGTATAATGGCCACACATGACGCTCCATACTGTATAATGAACACACATGACGCTCCATACTGTATAATGACCGCATGCATACTGTATAATGGCCGCACATGATGCTCCATACTGTATAATGACCGCACATGATGCTCCATACTGTATAATGGCCACACATCGTGCTCCATACTGTCTAATGACCGCACATGATGCTCCATACTGTATAATGACTGCACATGATGCTCTATACTGTATAATGGCCACAGTTCTCCATACTGTATAATGACATACAGGCACGCAGCTCACACACACGCTCACACAGGCACACAGCTCACAGACACAGCTCACACACGCACGCAGCTCACACACATGCAGCATCACACACACACGCAGCATCACAAACGCAGCTCACAAACACATGCAGCTTTGACACAAATGCATCACACACGCAGCCATCACACACACACGCAGCCATCACACACACACACGCAGCCATCACACACACACACGCAGCCATCACACACACACATGCAGCATCACACACACACGCAGCATCACACACACACACGCAGTATCACACACACACGCAGTATCACAAACGCAGCTCACAAACACATGCAGCTTTGACACAAATGCATCACACACGCAGCCATCACACACACACACGCAGCCATCACACACACACAGCCATCACACACACGCAGCCATCACACACACACGCAGCCATCACACACACGCAGCCATCACACACACACGCAGCCATCACACACACGCAGCCATCACACACACCCATCACACACGCAGCCATCACATACACCCCAGATACCTCATACACACATGACACACACACACACATGCAGCATCACACACACACACATGCAGCATCAGACACACACACAAATGCAGCATCAGACACACACACACACACACATGCAGCAGACACACACACACATGCAGCATCAGTCACACACACACATGCAGCATCAGACACACACACATGCAGCATCAGACACACACACACATGCAGCATCAGACACACACATGCAGCATCAGACACACACACATGCAGCATCTCACACACACATGCAGCATCTCACACACACACACACATGCAGCATCAGACACACACACATGCAGCATCAGAAAAAAAAAACGGATCGGCGGAAAAAAATGGACCCGGCAGAAAAAACTGATCTGGCGTAAAAAAAAAACGGATTCGGCGCAAAAAAAAGGATCGTCGAAAAAAAACGGATTAGGTAAAAAAAAACGGATCCGGCACAAAAAAAACGGATCAGCAGGAAAAAACGGATCCGGCGGAAGAAAAACGGATCTGGCTTGTAAAAAAACGGATCCGGCGCAAAAAAAACCCCGATCGGCAGGAACAAAACGGATTCGGCAAAAAAAAAAACGGATAGGCGGAAAAAAACGGATCTGGTGGAAAAAAACGGATGTGGCGGAAAAAAAAACAGATTCGGCGCAAAAAAAACGGATAGGCGAAAAAAACGGATAAGGTAAAAAAAACGGATCGGCAAAATAAAACTGATCCGACGGAAAAAAAAACCGATCTGGCTTGTAAAAAAATGGATCCGGCGCAAGAAAACCCGATCGGTGGGAACAAAAGGGATTCGGCAAAAAAAAACCGGATCGGCAGAAAAAAACGGATCTGGCGTAAAAAAACCGGATTCGGCGCAAAAAAAAACGGATCGGCAAAAAAAAAAAACTATTCGGCAAAAAAAACGGATCAGCAAAATAAAACGGATCCGGCGGAAAAAAAAACGGATCTGGCTTGTAAAAAAATGGATCCGGCGCAAAAAAACCCGATCGGCGGGAACAAAACGGATTCGGCAAAAAAAAAAACCAGATCGGCGGAAAAAACTGATCTGGCGTAAAAAAAACGGATTCGGCGCAAAAAAAACGGATCGGCAAAAAAAACGGATTAGGTAAAAAAAAAACGGATCCGGCACAAAAAAAATGGATCAGCAGGAAAAAACGGATCCGGCGGAAGAAAAACCCCGATCGGCGGGAACAAAACGGATTCGGCAAAAAAAACCAAAAACGGATCGGCGGAAAAAAACGGATCTGGCGGAAAAAAACGGTTGTGGCGGGAAAAAAACGGATTTGGCGCAAAAAAAACGGATAGGCGAAAAAAAAACGGATTAGGTAAAAAAAAAAACGGATCGGCAAAATAAAACTGATCCGGCGGAAAAAAAAACGGATCTGGCGTAAAAGAAACGGATTCGGCGCAAAAAAAAACGGATCGGCAAAAAAAACCCCGGATCGGCAGAAAAAAACGGATCTGGCATAAAAAAAAACGGATTCAAGGCAAAAAAAAAACGGATCTGGATTGTAAAAAAATGGATCCGGCGCAAAAAAACCCGATCGGCGGGAACAAAACGGATTCGGCAAAAAAAAAAAGGATCGGCGGAAAAAACTGATCTGGCGTAAAAAAACGGATTTGGCGCAAAAAAAACGGATCAGCAAAAAAAAACGGATTAGGTAAAAAAAACCGGATCCGGCACAAAAAAAACGGATCAGCAGGAAAAAACGGATCCGGCAGAAGAAAAACGGATCTGGCTTGTAAAAAAACGGATCCGGCGCAAAAAAAACCCCGATCGGCGGGAACAAAACGGATTCGGCAAAAAAAAAAAAACGGATCGGCGGAAAAAAACGGATCTGGCGGAAAAAAACGGATGTGGCGGAAAAAAAACGAATTTGGCGCAAAAAAACGGATAGGCGAAAAAAATCGGATTTTGTTAAAAAAAACGGATCGGCAAAATAAAACTGATCCGGCGGAAAAAAAAACGGATCTGGCTTGTAAAAAAATGGATCCGGTGCAAAAAAAACCGATCGGCGGGAACAAAACGGATCGGCGAGAAAAAACGGATTAAGCAAAAAAAAAACAATCGGCAAAAAAAAACCGGATCTGGCGAAAAAAAAACCCGATCGGCGGGAACAAAACGGATTCGGCAAAAAAAAACAAAAACGGATCTGGCGTAAAAAAAAACGGATCCGGCACAAAAAAAACGGATCGGCGGGAAAAAACAAATTTGGCAAAAAAAAAAAGATCAGCAAAATAAAACGGATCCGGCGGAAAAAAAAACGGATCTGGCTTAGAAAAAAACTGATCCGGCACAAAAAAAAGGATCAGCAGGAAAAAACGGATCCGGCGGAAGAAAAACCCCGAGCGGCGGGAACAAAACGGATTCGGCAAAAAAAAAAAAAAAAACGGATCGGCGGAAAAAAACGGATCTGGCGGAAAAAAACGGATGTGGCGGAAAAAAAACGAATTTGGCGCAAAAAAACGGATAGGCGAAAAAAATCGGATTTTGTTAAAAAAAACGGATCGGCAAAATAAAACTGATCCGGCGGAAAAAAAAACGGATCTGGCTTGTAAAAAAATGGATCCGGTGCAAAAAAAAACGATCGGCGGGAACAAAACGGATCGGCGAGAAAAAACGGATTAAGCAAAAAAAAAACAATCGGCAAAAAAAAACCGGATCTGGCGAAAAAAAAACCCGATCGGCGGGAACAAAACGGATTCGGCAAAAAAAAACAAAAACGGATCTGGCGTAAAAAAAAACGGATCCGGCACAAAAAAAACGGATCGGCGGGAAAAAACAAATTTGGCAAAAAAAAAACAGATCAGCAAAATAAAACGGATCCGGCGGAAAAAAAACCGGATCTGGCTTAGAAAAAAACTGATCCGGCACAAAAAAAAGGATCAGCAGGAAAAAACGGATCCGGCGGAAGAAAAACCCCGAGCGGCGGGAACAAAACGGATTCGGCAAAAAAAAAAAAAAAACAGATCGGCGGAAAAAAACGGATCTGGCGGAAAAAAACGGATGTGGCGTAAAAAAAAAATTTGGCGCAAAAAAACCGGATAGGCGAAAAAAAAACGGATTAGGTAAAAAAAAACGGATCGGCAAAATAAAACTGATCCGGCGGAAAAAAAAACGGATCTGGCGAAAAAAAATGGATTCGGCGCAAAAAAAAAACGGATCGGCAAAAAAAAAACGGATCGTCAGAAAAAAACGGATCTGGCGTAAAAAATACAGATTCGGCGCAAAAAAAATCGTATCGGCAAAAAAAAAAATCGGATTAGGCAAAAAAAAAACGGATCCGGCACAAAAAAAACGGATCAGCAGGAAAAAACGGATCCGGCGGAAGAAAAACGGATCTGGCTTGTAAAAAAAAACGGATCCGGCGCAAAAAAAACCCCGATCGGCGGGAACAAAACGGATTCGGCAAAAAAAAAAAAACGGATCGGCGGAAAAAAACGGATCTGGTGGAAAAAAAGACGGATGTGGCGTAAAAAAAACGGATTCGGCGCAAAAAAAAAAGGAAAGGTCGAAAAAAAAACGGATTAGGTAAAAAAAAACGGATTGGCAAAATAAAACTGATCCGGCGGAAAAAAAACGGATCTGGCTTGTAAAAAAATGGATCCGGTGCAAAAAAAAACCGATCGGCGGGAACAAAACGGATCGGCGAGAAAAAACGGATTAAGCAAAAAAAAAAAACAATCGGCGAAAAAAAACGGATCTGGCGAAAAAAAAACCCGATCGGCGGGAACAAAACGGATTCGGCAAAAAAAAAAAAAAACGGATCCGGCACAAAAAAAACGGATCGGCGGGAAAAAACAAATTTGGCAAAAAAAACATCAGCAAAATAAAACGGATCCGGCGGAAAAAAAAACGGATCTGGCTTGTAAAAAAATGGATCCGGCGCAAAAAAACCCGATCGGCGGGAACAAAACGGATTTGGCAAAAAAAAAAACGGATCGGCAGAAAAAAACGGATCTGGCGTAAAAAATACGGATTCGGCGCAAAAAAAAAACGGATCGGCAAAAAAAACGGATTAGGCAAAAAAAAAACGGATCCTGCGTCTAGAGACTACAGCCGTCGTCCTTACCATTGCACCACAAGCTCAAGTGATCCAAGGTACTAATTTCTGCTAATTTCCTGTATCAGAGTCAGGTATCAGACAAAGTATTTCTGATGTTATTTCTGATGTTACTGTGATTTGTGACCATGTCCTAAAATGAACATGCAGCGGTATACTGACATGTTACTGACTTTATGGCAGTTTCATCCTGCAGACACTAGATGGCGCTGTGGCTCCCGATGACGTCACGGCTCCTTGCAGCCTCTAGTCAGTAATAGCAGCACTAGACAATCGCCGGGCGCGGTGGCGTGCGCCTGTAATCCTAGTTACCAGGGAGGCTGAGTGCTGGAGCGCTTGAGTCCAGGTGTTCTGGGCTGCCCTGTGCTATGCCGATTGGGGTGTCAACATCAGGTCGGTATTTGTGGCTCTGGGGGACCTCAGAACTAACCAGTGGTCCTGAAGTGGGAGGAGGTCGGACGCGGCCTAAGAGACCCCATGCCGATCAGCGGTGCGGATCGCCCCGTCCATAGCCCTCGTTGTAGAGTCTACAATGGGGAGCAGGCTGGACAACACAGCGTGACAACCACTTTTTATACACACAGAAAATATTCATTTTAGATCGGGAAATCATTATTAATGTAGAAAAAGATCCAATTTCTTAAAATTGTGATGTTTATTAGAAAATTCAATGCAAACATTCAAGACTGTCTATGTAAATACTATGCATTGAACTTTGTACTTAGTTCTCTAATAAACATCGACATTTTAAGACGCTGAATTGTTTCTACATTTGATCCCTTGGCTTCCGTGCTACAATGCCCCTAGAGTCGGAGCTGTTTTTTCTTTTTTCACCAGATCATTATTAACCCTCAGTCACATCTGCAATAATTATTATTCGGTAAAAATAATGAACTATGCAAAATATGAAAATGTAAATATATATATATATATATATATATTCCTCCTGTACTTTCTCACTATCTCCCCAGATTCTGATATTACAACCCCTTATCTCTCTGTGATGCCGTTACACTGAGCGCTACTGACACCTACTGGCGAAACCAATAAAATGCTTCCATCTGTTGTGCAGTACTAGGTGTTACCAGCAGAGGCCACTCCAGCTCTAAACCTTCAGGACGAAACATGAATCACCTGCAAATATCACATTATAATGAGGTTACGCTGAAGGCCTCATGAGAAAATGACCTATTGTTTATATCAGGTTTTTTTTCTTCAATGTATTTTTTTCCATATAACAATCTGTATTAAAAATATAGTAGTAATATAATATATCAAAAATTATTAACACAAATAAATATATTTAAAAAATTACCAATAATAAGTATAAAATAAACAGACCACAAATCAACCCCCTAAAAACACAAGAAGATCCTAAGGGTGCGTGTCCACGTTCAGGATGGCCGGCGCTTTGGACGGAGCGGAAAACTCGCTCTGCCCTAAGCCCCGCCCCCTTCTGGAGACACGATGATGCCGGATGTGTTCATTGCACACATCCGGCATCATCGCACCCCACACATAGGGCCCTGTGATTTACCTTGCAGCGGCGCAGCAAGGTAAACGGACATGCTGCGATCTAAAAAGACGCGGCGCATGTCCGGAATCGCAGGGCCGCCGGGTGCGTATTAGCACGCATAGTGGAGACGGGATTTCATAAAATCCCCTCCACTATGCTGTAACATCTGGACGCGGCAGATTGAATGCTGCGGCTCTGCTCAGCGTTCAATCCGCTGCTATTCCGGATGTAAAACGGCCCGTGGACACATACCCTAAGACAAACACACTGACGAGCAAAAGAGTAACAATGTTTTGACCTTTTGACTTTCAGGCTCCATATCTCACCATCCACTACTGCTTCCAACGTGAGACTCCCATCATTTTATAGACAATCATCTTGGCTGTCTTATACACAAATGTATTGTTTATTGTTGATGCGTTTCAGATTCCACCGACTCCTTCCTCAGGATAACCATACAAAAATCAATCAATTGTCCTGCAGACGTTACACAAGTCTGGAAGCTGCAAATAAGGTGAGAGACTTCAACTTCACTATTGTGATGAGAAGCGTTGGCTTGAGTTTGCAAAAACGTATGACAAATGGACAGTATAAGATTGAAGATGGGTGATTTGGAGCGATGAGATGAAAGGCAACAGACTAGTCTCTGATGGGTGCAAATGGGTCTGGAAGAAACAAGGGAAAACGGGGCCAATGGCTGCAATCATTGAAGGAACTGTCAAGTTTTGGTAGAGGAAACCTGATCATATGGGGTTGTTTCAGGGTATGTACACACTTTCCGGATTTTTTGCGTTTTTTCGCTATAAAAACGCATACATATGCATCCCATCATTTAGAATGCATTCCGCAATTTTTGTGCATATGTCACTTTTTTTTCCCGCGAAAAAAATGCATCGCGGTAAAAAACGCAGCATGTTCATTAATTTTGCTGATTTTTTGCGGATTTCCCACCATATTATTGCATTTGGAACCCCCGGAAAAATCTGCAAAAAAATCCACATAAAAAATGCGAGAAAAACATGAAAAAACGCACAGGATTTCTTGCAGAAAATGTCCGGTTTTGGTCAGGAAATTTCTGCAAGAAATCCTGACGTGTGGACATAGCCTCACAGCCAAAGATGTTGGATACTTGACCAGGATCGATGGTGGTCTCACGGCTGAGCTATATGTGTATTTTGATCTGACGTTTAGATCGGACTCGGACATCACTAAGATGACAGTTCTGTTCGATTTTTACACAGACCCATAGACTTGCATTGACAATTTTGTTCTGACGTTTGGATCAGTATGGAACATATCTCCATGATTTTGTATGGACTACAAACAATCCCGGACATGTGAACTGCCCCATTCACTATTTTAGGCACAAGTGTTATCTGTGAAAAGCACGGATAGCACATCCCACCCTATTTCCTTATAGATTGTAGCTTGCGAGCAGGACCCTCACTCCTCCTGTACCTGCTGATCTGTGTCACTTTGTGATATATTTATTGTCTGTTCATGTCCCTGCTTAATTGTAAAGTGGTCAGAAAATGTTGGCGCTATAGAAATAAAAATATCATCATCACTAGTATAAGAAAATATAACGTGTGAATGAGCCGTTGATAATTATCAATTGTATTAAATTAATTAATTTAGTTCCAAGTTTATTAAGCTAATTTATAGATGAATGGGAAAGTGTCTAATATTTCTAGGGAAGACCACAAATGTATTACATAGGGCAAAAATGTGACGGGTTTGGCAGAGGTTTTAGGACAGTTAGGCCGGCGTCACACTAGCGAGTTTTACGGACGTATGAGCGCAAGAAAATACGTCCGTAAAATACGCATTACACACGGCCCAATGATTCTCTATGGCCCAGCTCCTATCAGCCGTATTTTACGGATCTGTATTATACGGCCGTAGAAAATCGCAGCATGCTGCGTTTGTCACCGTATTGCGCAAAAAAATCGCCAATGAAAGTCTATGGGGGCGAGAAAAATATGGATTACTCACGAACCAGCAGTGTGACTTGCAAGAAATACGCAGCGGTGTTATAGAGAAAAGCCGGCAATTCAATTGCCGGCTTTTGCTATCTCCTTCCCAAACCCGACAGGATATGAGACATGGTTTACATACAGTAATCTCATATCCCTTTTTTTTTGCATATTCCACACTAATAATGTTAGTAGTGTGTATGTGCAAAATTTGGGCCCTCTAGCTATTAAATTAAAGGGTTAAATCACAGAAAAAATTGGCGTGGGCTCCCGCACAATTTTCTCCACCAGAGTGGTAAAGCCAGTGACTGAGGGCAGATATTAATAGCCTGGAGAGGGTCCATGGTTATTGCCCCCCCCCTGGCTAAAAACATCTGCCCCCAGCCACCCCAGAAAAGGCACATCTGGAAGATGCGCCTATTCTGGCACTTGGCCACTCTCTTCCCACTCCCGTGTAGCAGTGGGATATGGGGTAATGAAGGGTTAATGTCACCTTGCTATTGTAAGGTGACATTAAGCCAGATTAATAACGGAGAGGCGTCAATTATGACACCTATCCATTATTAATCCAATAGTATGAAATGGTTAAGAAAACACACATTATTACAAAGTATTTTAATGAAATAAAGACAGATGTTGTTGTAATATTTTATTAGACTCTTAATCCACCTGAAGACCCTTGTCACCTGAAACAAAGTAAAAAAAAAACAAACAACAATATTCCATACCTTCTGTCGTTCTGTCCCACGTTGCAAATCCATCTGAAAGGGTTAACTAATTTTACAAGCAGAAGCCTGTTAATGCAGCCGCACCTGCCTGTAAAAACCAGGGGAATGAATGGAAAGCAGGGTGACCTGTAGTTACCTTGAGTTGCGGTGATGCGCCCTCTGCTGGATGTCCTCATGAACTGGAGCCTGTGAAAAGTTCCCACGCTCGAGTTCATATGAGGACATCCAGCAGAGGGCTAGGTAGTAGGTAGGGATGTGAACGCTGTGTTCTGGGATGGGTGGGCACAGAGGAGTCTGCGGGATGTGCCGTGGTGCTGTGCCTGGATTTGCCATTGTGCCGCGTCGGGATGTGCCGTGATGCTTGGATGTGCCGTGATGCTTGGATGTGCTGTGGTGCCGGCATGTGCCGGTGCCTGCGCCGGGATGTGTCGGCGCCGAGATGTGCCGTGGTGCCGGCATCTGCCGGTGCCTGCGCCGGCATGTGTCGGCGCCGGGATGTGCTGTGGGGCTACGCCGGGCGGTGCGGTGGGTCCGCTGGCCGTGCTGGGGTCTGCTGCAGGCGTCATTGCTGTGTGTGTCTCTGTGTGCAGGCGTCGTCCGATGGGACTACAAGTCCTATCGGACGATGCCTGCTACAGTGACAGTGAGTGACACATTAGCCAATGATGGGACAGTAGTAGTCCCATCATCCAGCTAATGTGTTGAATGTAAAAAAAAACAACACACACACGTACATACATACAGACATACAGTACATACAACATGCAGACACAGTACATACAGACATACAACATACACCATGTGACATGCAACATGTGGCGACATGAGAGGGAATGCGACATATGACATGCAAAATGTTACATGCAACATGCGACGACATGCAACATGCCACATGCAACATGCAACAACATGTGACGGCATGTGACATGCAACGACATGTGACATGCGTCAACATGCAACATGTGACAACATGCGACATGCGACATGTGACATGAGATGACATGCGAAATGCAACATGTGGCAGCATGCGACATATGACAACATGTGACATGCAACATGCGACGACATGCAGCATTCGCCGACATGCAGCATTCGACGACATGCAACATGCGACGACATGCGACGACATGCGACGACATGCGACATGTGACATGCGGCGACATGCAACATTCGACAACATACGACGACATGCAATGACATGCAACATGTGACATGCGACGACATGCAACGACATGCAACATGCGACAACATGCAACATGCGACGGCATGCAACAACATGCAACATGTGACATGCAACGAAATGCGACATACAACATGCGAGGGCATGCGACATGTGACAACATGTGACATGCGACAACATGCAACATGAGACATGTGATATGCGACATGCACCATGCGACAACATGCAACATGCGAGAACATGCAACATGTGACGACATGCAACATGTGACATGAAACATGCAACATGCGACGACATGCAACATACGACATGCAACATGCCACATACAGTACATACATACAGTACATACATACAACATACATACAGACGTACAGTACATAAAACATAGAGTACATACTCACTATCACTTGTCACTTTGTTCCTCGAAGCCAGTGTTACCTGTAAAAAATATTAAAATAATAAACAAACACTATACTCCCTGATCCGCAGAAATCCAATTAAAACGAGTGTCCCTCGCCGATCTCCCGTGGAGAGCAGGAGCATCAGCTGATGCGACCGCTCTCCAGGGGCTCCAGGAATACAATGATGGAAGGTATCCTTCCACAATGTTTTCCCCACAATGTATTCCTACGCCCCTGTGAGAAAATAGTCCCTAGTCTCACTTTTGGCATTGCTGTGTGAGAAAGTTCCCACGCAGCTTTTTGCCATAAAGTGAGACCAGTGAACTATAGTAACCTCTCAGTGATGCACTGCAGGAGCCATTGTCTCCTGTCAGTGTGTCACATAGGGTCCTATAGAGCAGTGACATCACCCGATGTCACTGTTCTATAGGGGAGATCGTCATGGGACACTCGTTATTAATTGGACTATGGTGGACAGGTAGTATACGGTTTATTATTTTACATTTTTTGCAGGCGCCGAAGTATGGTAAGTATGCTTAAATGAAGAATATTAACCCCTTTCTGCCAGCTGACGGAATAGTACGTTAGCTGGCAGATCCCCTGCTTTAAGGTGGGCTCCGGCGGTGAGCCCACCTTAAAGCCGCAATATGTCAGCTGTTTTGTACAGCTGACATGTGTGCGCAATGAGCGCGAGCGGAATCGCGATCCGCCCGCCCCCATTAACTAGTTAAATGCCGCCGTCAAGCGCTGACAGCGGCATTTAACTAGCGCTCCCGGCTGCACGGCCGGAAGTGCTCACACCGCTGACCCCCGTCACATGATCAAGGGTCAGCGGTGCATTGCCATAACAACCAGAGGTCTCCTTGAGACCTCTATGGTTGTTGATGGCCGATTGCTTTGAGCGCCACCCTGTGGTCGGCGCTCAAAGTACACCACCATTTCTACTACATAGAGGTGATCTGTACTTCACCTCTATGTAGCAGAGCCGATCGTGTAGTGCATGCTTTTAGCCTCCTATGGAGGCTATTGAAGCATGCCAAAATAAAAAAAAAAAAGTGTTTAAAAATATAAAAAATATATAAAAGTTTAAATCACCCCCCTTTCGCCCCAATCAAAATAAAACAATTAAAAACAAATCAAACCTACACATATTTGGTATCACCGCGTTCAGAATCGCCCGATCTATCAATAAAAACAAAGGATTAACCTGACCACTAAATGGCGTAGCGAGAAAAAAAATCAAAACGCCAAAATTACGTTTTTTTGGTCGCCGCGACATTGCATTAAAGTGCAATAACGGGCGATCAAAGAACGTATCTACACCAAAATGGTATCATTAAAAATGACAGCTTGGCATGCAAAAAATAAGCGCTCACCTGACCCCAGATCACGAAAATTGGAGACGCTACGGGTATCGGAAAATCGCACACTTTTTTTTTTTTGCAAACTTTGGAATTTTTATCCACCACTTAGATAAAACATAAACTAGACATGTTAGGTGTCTATGAACTCGTAATGACCTGGAGAATCATAATGGCAGGTTAGTTTTAGCATTTAGTGAACCTAGCAAAAAAGCCAAACGAAAAACAAGTCTGAGATTGCACTTTTTTTTGCAATTTCATCACACTTGGAATTTTTTTCCCATTTTCTGTTACATGGCATGGTAAAACCAATGGTATCGTTCAAAAGTACATCTCGTCCCGCAAAAAATAAGCCCTCATATGGCCATATTGACTGAAAAATAAAAAAGTTATGGTTCTGGGAAGTAGGGGAGCGAAAAACAAAAACGAAAAAACGGAAAAAGCTCTGGGGGTGAAGGGGTTAAAATACTTTTTTCCTAATGTGTGTGTGTTTTATTAATCCTTTAATACTATTGGATTAATAACGGATAGGCATCTTAGTGACGCCTCTCCGTTATTAACCCGGCTTAATGTCACCTTACAATAGCAAGGTGACATTAACCCCTTATTACCCCATATCCCACCGCTACACCGGAGTGGGAAGATAGGGGCTAAGTGCCGGAATTGGCGCATCTTACAGATGCACCATTTCTGGGGCGGCTGCGGACTGGTATTTGTAGCTGGGGGGAGGGCCAATATCCATGGCCCCTCTCTAGGCTATGAATATCAGCCCGCAGCTGTCTGCGTAGCCTTTCTGGCTATGAAATATAGGGGGACCCCACGTCATTTTTTTGGGGGTCCCCCTATTTTAATAGCCAGTAAAGGCTACGCAGACAGCTGCGGGCTGATATTCATAGCAGGCTACAAATATTGGCCCTCGGCTGTCGGCTTTCCCCCTCTGGCGCAGAAAATTTCGCGGGAGCCCACGCCATATTTTTTTTTCTTCGTTTTTTTTTAACTGAAACATATTGTTCATTAACCCCTTTCTGCCAGCTGACGGAATAGTACATCAGCTGGCATTATCCCCACGCTTTGAGGTGGGCTTCGGCGGTGAGCAACATGTCAGTTGTTTTCATTACAACAAAAAAAATTATGTTTTTTTGGTCGCCGCGACATTGCATCAAAATGCAATAATGGGCAATCAAAAGAACGTATCTGCACAAAAGTGGTATCATGAAAAACGTCAGCTCGGCGAGCAAAAAATTAGCCCTCACCCGACCCAATATCTCAGAAAATATAGACGCTACGGGTATCGGAAAACGGCGCAATTATTTTATTTCTTTTTAGCAAAGTTTTGAATTTTTTTTTACCACTTAGATAAAAAATAATCTACACGTGTTTGGTGTCTATGAACTCGTAATGACCTGGAAAATCATAATGGCAGGTCAATTTTATGCTGTGTGCACACGTTGCAGATTTGGGTGCAGAATTTTCTGCACAAAATCTGCATCTCGCTGAAAACGCAGCTGCGTTTTTTATACATTTTTTTCACGTTTTTTTCATATTTTTTGCGTGGTTTTCATGCGGGTTTTTTGTGTGGTTTTGATGCAGTTCTTGGTGCGGTTTTTGCGTGGTTTTGATTCAGTTTTTGCTGCAGTATTTGGTGCGGTTTTTTGCGTGGTTTTGATTCAGGTTTTTGATGCTTTTTTATGCAGTTTTTGGTGAAGTTTTGATGCAGTTTTTGATTCAGTTTTGATGCAGTTTTTGGTGCGGTTATGATGCAGTTTTTGGTGCGGTTTTGATGCAGTATTTGGTGCGGTTTTGATGCTGTTTTTGGTGCGGTTTTGATTCAGTTTTTGGTGCAGTTTTGATGCAGTATTTGGTGTGGTTTTGATGCAGTATTTGGTGCTGTTTTGATGCAGTTTTTGGTGCGGTTATGATGCAGTATTTGGTGCGGTTTTGATGCTGTTGTTGGTGCGGTTTTGATGCTGTTTTTGGTGCCGTTTTGCTGCAGTTTTTGATACAGTTCTTGGTGAGGGTTTGATGCATTTTTGATGCAATATTTGGAGCAGTTTTGATGCAGTTTTTGGTGCGGTTTTTGCGCGGTTTTGATTCAGTTTTTGCTGCAGTATTTGGTGCTTTTTTGCGTGGTTTTGATTCAGGTTTTTGATGCTTTTTTATGCAGTTTTTGGCGAACTTTTGATGCAGTATTTGGTGCGGTTTTGATGCAGTATTTGGTGTGGTTTTGATGCAGTTTTTGGTGCGGTTTTGAAGCAGTTTTTTGTGCGTTTAGGCCATGTGCCCACGCTGCGGATTCCGCTGCGGAATTTTCTGCAGCGGATTTGATAAATCCGCAGTGCAAAACCGCTGTGGTTATTACTGCGGATTTATCGCGGTTTCTATAGCGGTTTCCGCTGCGGATTTACACCTGCAGTTTTCTATTGGAGCAGGTTTAAACCCGCAGCGCAATCCGCACAAAGAAATGACATGCTGCGGAATATAAACCGATGCGTTTCCGCTCGTTTTTTCCGCAGCATGTACACTGCGGAATTCATTTCCCATAGGTTTATATTGTACTGTAAACTCATGGGAAACCACTGCGGACCCGCAGCTGCGGAAACGCTGCGGTTCCGCAGCAAAATCCGCAGCGTGTGCACATACCCTTATGATGCCATTTTTGGTGCGGTTTTGATGCAGTTTTTGGTGCGGTTTTGATGCGGTTTTGATGCAGTTTTTGGTGCGGTTTTGATGCTGTTGTTGGTGGGGTTTTGATACAGTTTTTGGTGCAGTTTTGATGCTGTTGTTGGTGCGGTTTTGATGCAGTTTTTGCTGCAGTTTTGATGCAGTTTTTTGTGGAGTTTTTTCGCGCTTTTGATGCATTTTTTAATTTTTTTTGGTGCGGTTTTTGCGTGTTTTTTGTGCGTTTTTGTATGCATTTTTGAAAGCTAAATAAAGATGTATTATTGAACAAAAAAAAGATTTGTGATGTCATTATTGTCCAACCTCCTCTTTTACATTTGTCCAACCCACACTCAATTACACACAGATAGATAGACATATAGATGATAGATGAAATGGATAGACAGAGCTACATATAGATAGCTCTATAGATGCATACATCTATCTATTCCTATATCTATCTATAGATATATCTGGATAGATATATCTATTGATAGATGTATGGATAGTGTAGGGTGCGTGTCCACTGTCCAGATTACATCCAAATTAGCTGCAAATTGGATGCTGCGTACTTGTAGTCCCATCAGATGATGCCTGCACACACCCCAAAAGACCCCCCGCACAGCCCCGCACACACCCGAACAGTCCCGCACACACCCGAACAGTCCCGCAGACCCCGTCCGCACACACATACACGCACACCATCACCGCCCACACACTTCCCTCCTCCCGAACTGCAGCGTTTCTCGGACCCACATCCGCATCTAAACTGCAGCTCTTTTTTACATCTGCGGTTTTGCTGCAGATGTGCCCGACTCAATGAAAGTCTATGGGTACAGAAACGCTGCAGTTTGGCAAAAAAAGAAGTGATATGCTGCTGAAAAAAAAAAGCTGCGTTTCGGTGTGTCTTTTTCCGCAGCATGTGCACAACAAGTCTGCTGCTCCCATAGACTTACATTGGTTGAGCACTACACTGCGGATTTGATGCAGCTCTGGGCAGCAAAAAACCCTGCGGATCTGCAATCAAATCCGCAACGTGTGCACAGCCTTAGCATTTAGTGAACCTAGCAAAAAAGCCAAGCAAAAAACAAGTGTGGGATTGCACTTTTTTTGCAATTTCATCGCACTTTGACTTTTTTTTCACATTTTCTGTTACACGACATGGTAAAACCAATGGTGTCGTTCAAAAGTAGAACTTGTCCCGCAAAAGATAAGCCCTCACATGGCCATATTGATGGAAACATTATGGCTCTGGAAAGAAGGGGAGAGATAAACGAAAAAAGCTCCAGGGGTGAAGGGGGTTTAGAAACATGGATATGGACATATCTATGGAAATAGACATAGATATATAGATATATCTGTATGTATCTATCTATCCATCCTATATCTCTGTATCTATCTATCTATCTATCTATCTATCTATCTATCTATCTATCTATCTATCTATCTATAATAATAATTTTTATTTATATAGCGCCAACATATTCCGCAGCGCTTTACAACTTATAGAGGGGCCTTGTACAGACAATAGACATTACAGCATAACAGAAATCACAGTTCAAAACAGATACCAGGAGGAATGAGGGCCCTGCTCGCAAGCTTACAAACTATGAGGAAAAGGGGAGACACGAGAGGTGGATGGTAACAATTGCTTTAGTTGTTCGGACCAGCCATAGTGTAAGGCTCGGGTGTTCATGTAAAGCTGCATGAACCAGTTAACTGCCTAAGTATGTAGCAGTACAGACACAGAGGGCTATTAACTGCATAAAGTGTATGAGAACATGATGAGAGGAACCTGATAATGTTTATTTTTATTTATTTATTTATTTATTTTTTTATTTTTTTTAGGCCACACAGGGATAGTTAGGTTAATGCGTTGAGGCGGTAGGCCAGTCTGAACAAATGCGTTTTTAGGGCACGCTTAAAACTGTGGGGATTGGGGATTAATCGTATTAACCTGGGTAGTGCATTCCAAAGAATTGGCGCAGCACGTGTAAAGTCTTGGAGACGGGAATGGGAGGTTCTGATTATTGAGGATGCTAACCTGAGGTCATTAGCGGAGCGGAGGGCACGGGTAGGGTGGTAGACTGAGACCAGAGAGGAGATGTAGGGTGGTGCTGAGCCATGGAGTGCTTTGTGGATGAGGGTAGTAGTTTTGTACTGGATTCTGGAGTGGATGGGTAGCCAGTGTAATGACTGGCACAAGGTAGAGGCATCGGTGTAATGGTTGGTGAGGCATATGATCCTGGCAGCAGCATTCAGGACAGATTGGAGCGGGGAGAGTTTGGTAAGAGGGAGGCCGATTAGTAGAGATTTACAATAGTCCAGACGAGAATGAATAAGTGAGACAGTAAGAGTTTTTGCAGAGTCGAAAGTAAAAAAAGGGCGAATTCTAGAAATGTTTTTGAGATGCAGATAGGAAGAGCGAGCCAGTGATCGGATGTGGGGGATGAATGAAAGCTCGGAATCAAGGATGACCCCAAGGCAGCGGGCATGTTGCTTTGGAGTAATGGTGGAACCGCACACGGAGATGGCAATGTCAGGCAAAGGTAGGTTAGTAGAGGGAGAGAACACGAGGAGTTCAGTTTTTGACAGGTTCAGTTTCAGATAGAGGGAGGACATGATGTTAGAGAGAGACATCTGTGTGTAATGGAGTGTGCGTTGGACAAATGTAAAAGAGGAGGTTGGACAGAAATGACATCACAAATCTTTTTGAAGCTAGAGGAGGTTCCTGCTTAGTGGCAGTGCAATGCATCATGGAACTTGTAGTATTAGAGCACAATAACTCAGGAGAAAGGAAGTTGTCGATTAACCCCATGAGAGCTAGATCCAGCACTGAAGATGTGCTGCTACAGCATGATAAAAGGTAATATTGCTAAAATAAAGACAGTGGATGTTTTCAGTAGCACATAATTGCAAGATTTATGAAAAAAATAAAATTATTGTAGTGGACAACTTATTTAAGTCTGAAGTTCCAGCCTGGACTCACCGGACTCAAGTTAGTCTGCAGTTAGCTATTAGTTATTAGCTATTCGATTTTCATGTATGGCAGTTAGCTATTAGTTATTAGTTAGCTATTCGATTTTCATATATGGCAGTTAGCTATTTGTTATTAGTTAGCTATTCGATTTTCATGTATGGTTAATTATACATAGAGTGGATATTGTTTGGGTAAAATTTTGATCAGGACTTTGAGATGTTTATTTTGACTACTTGTGGTCCTGGGTTATTCACGTAAATCGCTTATGCCGCACATAATCAAACGCACTCAATCGTACGTAAATTCAATTTGAAAACAGGTACCCTTGACCACTAGTATTAAAAATGAACATATCAATGTCCTGAATAATATTTACCAAAAAAATTATCAACTCTGTGTAGTTCAGAAGTTATTCACGTAAATCGCTTATGTCGCGCATAATCAAACACACTCAATCATACGTAAGTTCAATTTGAAAACAGGTACTCTAGACCACTAGTACTCAAAATGACCACATCAATGTCCTGAACAATATTTGCCAAAAAAATTATCAACTCTATGTGTAGTTCAGAAGTTATTCACGTAAATCGCTTATTTTTGTATGTTAACAGAACCTTGGAAGAGTTTCACCAGTAACTTGCTAGAACTATCATCAAAATGTACTTCATGGCCAGAATGTTGTCAACTACATCCAGTAAGACATTAATTATTCACAGAATCAGCTTACCTTGAACCACAAGTAGTCAAATGAATCAAGTTCAAGTTCTGCACATAATCTGAAATAAAATATCAGAACTCTGTATAGTTTAGAAGCGAAAAGGAAAAATCACTTATTTCCATGTGTGAAAATAAACATGGTAAAATGTCGTTAATAATGTATTAGGTGTGTTTTCAAAATGTTTTATACCTTGTCAGTAAACAATGCAATCAGTTTGGGAGTTAGGCCGGAGTCACACACAACATATAAAAATACAGTCCGTTTTTGATGGCCGAGATAAGCAGAAAATTTCCTGAACAGTGATCCGTATTCAATGCGAGGATGCAATTTTTTCTCCTACAATTATCCGTGTGCCATCCGTGTGGCATCCGTATGGCGAAATTTTCTCGACGGCTTGCAAAATGGACATAGAATGGTTCCATGGCCTCAAATATTCCTTATAACATATATACAGTCTATATATACACTGTGTTCCAAATTATTATGCAAATAATATTTCCTCATATTTTCTCTAAATTACCTATCTGAATTGCAGTCATTGTTATTTTCCAGTCATCTACTATTCTAGTATAATTGCAATGTTTTGGAAAAAACTGCCTATGAAAACAGTATCTTTTTTTAAAAAAATAAACACTCAAAATGCATGTTCCAAATTATTATGCACAGCAGAGTTTTCAACCTCTTTTTTTTATTTTGAACAAAAAAAGGTCAATTGTGAAGTTATAAGCATTATCAGCTTATTACAAAATGAAATCAAACAGTTTTCAAGTGAAAACTTTATTCTAGGTGATGTTACATTTGCACATAGGACCCCTTGTTCGAAAAAAGCTTCTGAACTCTCTCGTCCATTGAATTTGTCAGTTTTTGGATGGTTTCTGCTTCATTTGTTTTGCATGTGGACAGAATACCCTCCCAGAGCTGTTGCTTAGATGTGAACTGCCTCCCGCCATCATAGACACTCCTTTTGATGATGCTCCAGAGGTTCTCAATGGGGTTGAGGTCAGGGGAAGATGGTGGCCACACCATAAGTTTGTCCTCTTTTATGCCCATAGCAGCCAGAGATGCAGATGTGTTTTTTGCAGCATGAGATGGTGCATTATCATGCATGAAAATGATCTTGCTGCGGTTCTTCCTCTTGAACCATGGCAGGAAGTGTTGTTTTAGAAACTCCACATAGATTATGGAGTTCATCTTTACCCCTTCAGGGATCATAAAGGGGCCGACAATCTCTCTTCCCATGATTCCAGCCCAAAACATTACTCCACCTCCTTGTTGGCGCCTTAGCCGTGTTTTCATGGGGTGTCCATCAACCAGCCATCCTCCACTCCATCCATCTGGACCATCGAGCGTTGCGCGGCACTCATCGGTGAACAAAACAGTTTGGAAGTCAGTCTTCGTTTGTTTTAAGTTTCTTTTTATTAGTTTTACACAAATAACAGATAGGTAAATGGTAACATGTGGATTTGAGATACATCAGTATGACATATAACCCAATCTCGGGAAGGCTAGTTCAATAATAACATGTAACATTAGTGATGAACATGTAGATAAACATGTGGATAAACATAAGATTACAGTAAGATGCAATCATTAAGAAAGTTCAGATTTGAAGTCTTGTGACTTCCCGAAGGCTAGATCAGAAACCAAAAACAACTCCACATTAATGCGACATTTAACCAATACACACATACTGTAAATAGAAAGAAAGAAAGAAGAGGAGAAAGGGGGTAGGTGATAGATTCACTAGAAGGGGAGGGTTCGGCTTATCGTAAAATAGGTGCAAGGGATTTAGAGGGGGGACATCGACACGTTCATTTCTGGATTAGGAAGAGATCCAAACCTCTAAAGAGATTTCTAATTGTTAATGAGAGCCAAATACTCATCACTAGATCTGAAAGATTTCCAGGGGACCTATGTTGTGTGGAATTTCTTCTATATAGTATAACTGGTCCACTTTGTTGACCCAATCCGAAATGCTCGGGCAGTTTTTAGTCAACCAGTGGACTGGGATAAGAAGCTTAGCTGCTGATAGAAGGAAAGCCAACAGGGATTTATTTTTATATTTCAAGTTGTCCCCCTTCCAGTTTAAAAAAATGAGTGTCAGGGAGGGTGGATGTAGTAATTTGCATATTTTAGTTATATGTTTTAATACTTCTTTCCAAAAAGTTTGTAGTATTTCACAAGACCACCACATATGCAGAAAAGTACCAACGTCTTTAGTACATCTCCAACAGGTTGGTGAAGAATTAGGATACCAAAGATGAGATAGAGTTGGGGTAGTGTACCATCTAGTGACTATTTTATACAAATTTTCCTGTACTCTTATACAACTAGATGGGCCATGCGAATTTTTGTAAATTTGATCTACCTCCCAGTCCTGAAATTCAGTATCAAGGTCTTTTTCCCAGTTATGTATGTAAGCTCTGTGATATATGTGATGCAGTAACCCCTGTAACAGGTAGGGGGCGCTGCATGGTCTCCCCGGAATCTGCACGGAGTTGTATTGAGGCCGTGAGAATTGACCTGCAGTGATGTCAGGATCACGTGACCAGTCCATGTGATCCATTACTGTGGGTGTGGTTACAGGTACATAACGTGACCAGAGTGTGGGTCACATGTTCCTGTGTGGTTCCAGTGTTTGGACCTGAAGGGTCCAAGTGCAAAATCCCTGAGGGAGTTCCTGAGGGCTCGGTGTGTTCCTGTGTTGGAAGCCTGGGAGGAGGCTTCCTGGAAAGCACCTGCTGGCGTGGGAGGTCCTAGTAGGAGGACCGGATCCCGGAGCCGTGCACAGTGGAACTGGGGAAGCTGGAGTCCTTCGGTGAGGTCTGGACTGACTAGTGTGTGCCGGCCAGGCAAGTTGGTGATCCCTGTAAGGCAGCTTACCCGGAGGTGTGGACTGGCGAGGAGTCAGCAGGTGGAGCCGGAGCTCCCGTCAGGTATCGTACAGGCCGTAGTGCTTGTGAAGTCTATGAACTATGTGGTCTCCCTTGGGAACTGGTTAAGGGAGGACCAGCGTGTTAGTGTCCGTGAGGCAAAGCCGTACACTGAAGTGTTAGAAGCTGCAAGTAAATATTACCAGTTGGTGCCTGTTGTGTTTCATGTTATGAACTGTGCGTAACCCGGTTTATGAGGCTTAATAAACCGCATGGACTGCTTTGTTTTATAAACCCGTGCCCGTGTGCTTGAATATCGCGGCCAAGTGAGTGTCCCCCAACACTCTCAGTGAGAGAAACCTTACAATTGGTGGATAATTTTGGCAACAATCCCGCTAGCACACGTGGAGTTAATTGCTGTGGCAGAGCCACGAAGGTGACAAGCGTCTAGCGGTAACTCGGCGGGGTTACGAAATTGACAAGCGTCTGCTGTGACTCGGCGGGGTCACAAAGGTGACAAGCGGCAGCGGTGGAGCCGTGCAGAGCCGTGTGGAGAGTAGCCGTGGTTGCAGCGAGAGGTTCCACAGCAGGCGGAGCTGTAGTGGCTTGTGGTTGGCAGCACCTGGAGGTGCCGGTTGTTTGTGACTGCAGCGGGAGCTGTGGCGGTACCAGCAGGAGCTGGTGAAAGTGACATAGAGAAAAAAAAAAAAAAAATTTATTTTTGTGCAGACTCTTAAAAGGCCAGTACAAGCCCAGAGACATTGGGGTGTACTGTGTGAACTGGGGCCTGAGTGCCGTGGGGGAGTCCACGGGGTGTATCCCAGGGAGGGGAGTATCCCTAATAGTGAGCGGTGGCCCAAACGGGGATGGTTGCCCAAAAGGGGGCGGAGACCCAAAAAGGGGCGGTAACCCGAATAGGGGTAATGGCCCAAAAAGGGGTGGAATCCCGAAGGGGGGCTGAATCTCGAACCGGGGTGGTATCAAAAAGCGGAGCACTTGCCCAGAAAGGGGGCGGAGCCAAAAAAGGGGCGGCAATCAGTGAGGTGTCACGACTGTGTCCTTTTTGGCTGGATGGAAAGTGTGTGCAAGGGTTGATAGACCCGGGGAGAGAAGCGTCTGTGCTGGGAACCCGTCCAGGAGATTCTGTGTCACCTGGCGACACTGAATATCTCCAGGTAGCCACTATCTACATTGTCGCAGCGGAGGTTTCCACATACCATGAGGTGGTTGTAGACCCGATCTTGCCGTATCCTATGGTAATAGGACAAGATTTGGTAGCACTGTGGGAAAAGGCTGAAGTGTTTGTGGATATAATGTGGATGTCAGTTAGTAATGTTGAGAAGGCAGGCCTGACCAGAGGGAAAGGTGCGACTGTCCAACTAACTGACCTGACGTCACCTGAAGTGTGCCACAATACGACTGATAGTGGTCTGCTGGATAAAACACGTGGAGCTGACACCCAGACAGAGAGTGACTTGCAGGGTCATCAGACTGTGGGGTGTGACACAGATTCTGGGGGTGACTGTGACAAATCATGGCCAGTAACAAGCGCATATGCCCTGGTGACAGGTGGAGGACGGGGTCCAGGACCTGTGGTAACGGGTGGAGGACGGGGTCCAGGACCTGTGGTAACAATAATTAATAACAATAATAATAATAATAATAATAATTAGTAACAATAACAATTCAATACAATTAAATGTCATAAGGACTTCAAAAATGGCGTTATTAGACGTAGGCGCCGCGAGCTAAATTTCCAGCGCTTTGCCTTTTGCTGATTCGTCAGACCGCTCGCGGTCGGTGGCCAGTAGGAATCGCTGGGAGAATTTAGTTGTGATTTTTAAGAGTTTTAGACGTGTGTGAAAGAAATACTGCAAAGTTAGAATGCTTTAATAAATAGAAGTGTTGATACTTTATTATTATAAATGAACAAAATGCAAAGAGAATGAAAAAGAAGGAAATCAAATCAGGATTCGGCATCCTTCGAAATCGCATCAAAGAACGTATTCTTCTGTGTACACTCGCACAAAGTCATGGATGATGTAGGATTATAGCCGGGTGTATAAACCATTATACAAAACGGGGGGGAATGATCATCATTTACATAGGAAGGTTAAAATACAGTCGTTGACTGAAACAGAAACAGCTGTGTAGGAGGCTTAATACTGGGCGAAGAACAGCCGAACTCTATACAAAGGTGAGGTTGTGGAAGACAGTTTCATGTTATAGATCTTTCACCATTAAAGTAGAGAGGAGTGCAGTGGATCCCGGGCGCTGCTGCTACTAAGGTTAATCCTCAGGTATGCTTAAGGGAGGAGTAGGTTCTACGCAAACATTTTTATTTATCCTCTGTTCCGGGATCCACCTCACTGATCTTTCCTTTCCTTGTTGTGTCCTCTTTCCATTTGGTCTGCATACGGCGGATATTGGATAATATCTAACTCTTTACATAGTTGTGCCGCACACAACCTGTTCAGATGAGCGACCAACCCTCTGACTTGCCCTGACTAGTGATGAGCGAATATACTGGTTACTCGAGATTTCTCGAGCACGCTCAGGGGTCCTCTGAGTATTTTTTAGTGCTCGGAGATTTAGTTTTTCGTGCCGCAGCTGAATGATTTACATCTCTTAACCAGCTTGATTACATGTGGGGATTCCCTAGCAACCAGGCAACCCCCACATGTACTTATGCTGGCTAACAGATGTAAATCATTCAGCTGAGGTGAGGAAAACTAAATCTCCGAGCACTAAAAAATACTCGGAGGACCCCCGAGCATGCTCGGGAAATCTCGAGTAACGAGTATATTCGCTCATCACTAGCCCTGACCTGTTGCCCACAGTGTTACACAGGGAGCACCTCTTGTATTTTCTCTCTTCAGGTCTTTCACCATAGGCAGACCGAGCCATGGTCTTCAGCTGAGGACCATAGTTGGATGTGAGACTAGTCTGACTCTTCTTGGTATTTTGCAGCACTGCATCAGGTGATTCGCAGTCGTGGGACCCGTCAATCACCTGCTGTGGCACTTGGACTTTCTGGACTTGGTTTCTCTATTGCTATGGTCCACGGCCGGATCTTTAAAGTATATTATCTCTGAAAAAAATATCACTGGCTGTAATCAGGCAGCCAGGCTCTGATTAATGCTGCCTATTGTTTGGGCAGCATAAATCAAGCGACAGGTTTCTTTTAATGGTAACCCGAAGAAAGCCAGCAAGGATTACTATAAATAAAATGGCTCAGTGCTTTCCTAGCATTCTGTAGGGGTCCCAGTGACTTCACCTCCAGGCAATCGGCATAGGTGACATATCCTAGTTATATACCACCACTGTATAAGGCGGGCTGATTATGATACTAAAGATCACTCTCCTTCTTACTGGGCAGAAGTGTAAGTTTAAGGCTTTAAACATTCCAAAGATATTGCATTATTCCTTCCCATAGCATGCTGGTCTTTGGGGTTCTAGGATCCCTGGCGATCCTGAGGATGGGGCTCTTGATAAAGGGAACGAGGCTTGGCATAGTCCAATCTCGAAATGAGCGGTAGGTGCACATGCTCAACCTCCGCACCATTCATTGTGTATGGGACTGCTGGAAATAGCTGAGTGCTAAGCTTGGTTTATAAGCTCCAGTGTTCTTTTTTGGAGATTTTTTTGGGGTATGAGAAGTTGGGACTCCAGCAGCCAGTAAGTCAACCCTTATCTTTAGAAGAGGGGACGATTTACTAAACTAGAAATCACCCTTTAAACTCACCATGTAATTACATGGATGAAATGGGTCTGACACGTTCTCCACCCGATCATTCAAAGGGAGGGTAGGGTGCGATCTTCTTTGATGTCCTTATGCCTCAATAGGTTTGTTTTTATCACCAGATGCTAAAAAATGCTCTGGACAAATAACTTTAAGCTTCATATTCTAATATACAGGGGTGCATATGCTGGCATAAATGTCTATTCATATTATTATTTTTATACTATGTGGATAGGTAGATGCTGTCCTGCCGGTTGCATGGCCAGAAGGGTCACCAGACCTTACCCAGATTGACTTGATTTTTATTTGGGAAGTTATAAAAAATGAGGTTTGTTTAAGAAAATCATGCACAATTGATAACATTCAACTATTATTTAAACTGTACACCGACTTCTGCACCCCCTGTATACCAATACCATATAATAAGTATGTTAAAATGCTGATTGTATAATCTGTATGTGGAAAGAACACAGCCTTACATATAAGTTGTGGGTCCACTATTATTATTATTCCTTTTTTATCTCTTCCTTTACAGATGGCTTTAATCAAAGTGTCTTATCATATCTTGAAGTAACAAGATCTTCTCCGGAGAGAGGAATATCCACTTTCTAAGAAGATGTTGGAAGAAAAGACATAGAATATTTTTATTTCTCTAAGGTCCTAAGCCTTTCGTACAGTCCAGACATGTTCTGCTGGAGGAGGGCTTTGCCTCTTTCTCTGCGCTTCTTTCAGATGCGTAGTATCAGTTCGGATCCGCTCCTGGATCAGTTGATGACTAGCACAAACCAATTCCAGATTTTTCAACTCGTTGGCATCCATAAGTCTAAGCTTACAGTACATCATGTGGGTTGCGCCATCAATACATTATGGGAGCTTCAGAAGGGGAAGCCGAGTGCAAACGCAAATCATGAAACCGTCCGAAATCACCCGGAATTTATTGCTCTTCGGATCCTGGCAGAAAATAAAATTGACTTTATGAGCGACACCACCCTGGTGAATACGCTGTATGCCGTTATAAGGTACGAGCCACTTGCTCCATTGCTCGGTCCTTATGTTGCATCTCGTTTACCATTGTTGTATTCTGTATTTCAAGGTTTAATGTGGAAGCGCACGACTCTTTGGTGCAGCAGCTGCTAATGGAAGGCTGGAGAAGACTGGAAAAGTAAGGCTGGTGGAATGTTTGATTACCAATCCCAGCAGCCATTTTGCCATTTAGTTGCCCAGCATTAGCTCTTTGGCTCTTGAGGTTCGTCATGCTGTGTGTTGCCCAAAGGTTTTCCGCATTGTATCCCTCTTCTCCCACTAGTATACACGTCATAGCATTTCATTGTAGCATCGTAAACATGAGACAAGATGCACAGCCAGGACAGTGGAGTCCTGCACTTTTGCAACTGCGGACTGGAAAAACGAAACCTAAAAAGTTAGATCAATAAATTACTTTTTTATAAAGAAATCTTTTGGATTTTATCCTATATAACTGTATGGCGCATTGTTTGTTATTTTGTATTTATATGATTGATTGTATGTTTTTACCAGTTTCAGGTTTGAACCGGAGACGTTGTCGAAATTCTCAGTTTGTTTGGAGAAACTAGATCTGGGCAGCAGTCCGTTAATGGGAAAGGTAGCCAATGCCCTGAACACGGGCCTGGAGAACATACAAAATATTAGGTAAGCGGCAGTAGCGTAGCTACCAGGGGGGCAGAGGGGGCCATCGCCCCGGGCCCCGCACTCTGAGGGGGCCCACCGGGAGCTACGCTACTGTAACTGCATCGGCGTGCGCAGCGCGCCGATGCAGTTACATTCTGCGGCAGAGCAGGGAGAATCGATCCCCTGCTCTGCCGCTATGGGGCCCCTGAGCAGGCGGGGGGGGGGCCCGGTGCCAGCAGTGGGCCCCCCGCCCGTCATCGCATGGTGAGCTGTATCGGAGGCCGATACAGCTCACCGCAGTGATGAGGGAAGGAGCGCTGCGCTCTTCCCATCATCCCCCACACTGTCTGACAGCGGGCGCGATGACGTCACCACCCAGCGCCCGCTGTCAGATGAGCGGGAGCAGGGAGCGCCGCTGGAACAAGGAGTTAGAGAGGTGAGTATTTACTGTGTTTTTATGGGGGCTGCCTTATCTTCAGTATCTGCCTATAGGGGGGGGAGTGCTGCCTTATCTTCAGTATCTGCCTATAGGGGGGGAGTGCTGCCTTATCTTCAGTATCTGCCTATGGGGGGGGGGGGGAGTGCTGCCTTATCTTCAGTATCTGCCTATAGGGGGGGGAGTGCTGCCTTATCTTCAGTATCTGCCTATAGGGGGGGGGGTGCTGCCTTATCTTCAGTATCTGCCTATAGAGGGGGGAGTGCTGCCTTATCTTCAGTATCTGCCTATAGGGGGGGGGGTGCTGCCTTATCTTCAGTATCTGCCTATAGGGGGGGGGGAGTGCTGCCTTATCTTCAGTATCTGCCTATAGGGGGGGGGGAGTGCTGCCTTATCTTCAGTATCTGCCTATAGGGGGGGGAGTGCTGCCTTATCTTCAGTATCTGCCTATAGGGGGGGGAGTGCTGCCTTATCTTCAGTATCTGCCTATAGGGGGGGGGGTGGTGCCTTATCTTCAGTATCTGCCTATAGAGGGGGGAGTGCTGCCTTATCTTCAGTATCTGCCTATAGGGGGGGGGGGAGTGCTGCCTTATCTTCAGTATCTGCCTATAGGGGGGGGAGTGCTGCCTTATCTTCAGTATCTGCCTATAGGGGGGGGAGTGCTGCCTTATCTTCAGTATCTGCCTATAGGGGGGGGAGTGCTGCCTTATCTTCAGTATCTGCCTATAGGGGGGGAGTGCTGCCTTATCTTCAGTATCTGCCTATGGGGGGGGGAGTGCTGCCTTATCTTCAGTATCTGCCTATAGGGGGGGGGGAGTGCTGCCTTATCTTCAGTATCTGCCTATAGGGGGGGGGAGTGCTGCCTTATCTTCAGTATCTGCCTATAGGGGGGGGGAGTGCTGCCTTATCTTCAGTATCTGCCTATAGGGGGGGAGTGCTGCCTTATCTACAGTATCTTCCTATGGGGGGGAGTGCTGCCTTATCTACAGGATCTGCCTATGGGGGGGGAGTGCTGCCTTATCTTCAGTATCTGCCTATAGGGGGGGGGGAGTGCTGCCTTATCTTCAGTATCTGCCTATAGGGGGGGGAGTGCTGCCTTATCTTCAGTATCTGCCTATAGGGGGGAGTGCTGCCTTATCTACAGTATCTTCCTATGGGGGGGAGTGCTGCCTTATCTTCAGTATCTGCCTATGGGGGGGGGGAGTGCTGCCTTATCTACAGGATCTGCCTATGGGGGGGAGTGCTGCCTTATCTACAGGATCTGCCTATGGGGGGGGGCTGCCTTATACTACAGAGTCTGCCTATGGGGGGTGCTGCTGTAAACTACAGGGTCTGCCTATAGGGGTGCTGCCTTGTGCTATATTGAGGACTATCTGGCACATTATACTATATGGAGGTTATCTATGGGGCCATCATACAGTGTGGGGATTACAGAGTTGGAGCCATCAAACAGTTTGAAGGCTACTAAGGGGTCAGTATAATGTGTGGGTGGTCCTATACAGTTAGGGGGCATTATACTGTGTATAGGGGGGGGGGAGACTCGGGACATTATTAAATGTAAAGTGGGCACTTATTGTAATAGGATAACTCAGGTTACTGTGACTATCCAAGGGGCACACAGAGGGCATTGTTACTTTCTAGGGGGCAAAATGTGGGCTCTGTTTTCTAGGGCACTTGCACTCGTCATTACTATATTGTAGAGGGGTGCTTTAGAATTTAGAGGGTACAGAGAACCACACAGCAGGTGCAGTAATAGGGACACATATGGCAGCAGCGGCTCAGTATTGAGGTATCTGGGGCAGTAATAGGGACACATACGGCAGCAGCGGCTCAGTATTGGGGTATCAGGGGCAGTAATAGGGACACATACGGCAGCAGCGGCTCAGTATTGGGGTATCAGGTGCAGTAATATGGACATATACACCAGCAGCGGCTCAGTATTGGGGTATCAGGTGCAGTAATAGGGACACATACGGCAGCAGCGGCTCAGTATTGGGGTATCAGGTGCAGTAATAGGGACAATTATGGCAGCAGGTGCTCAGTATTGGGGTAGCAGCAGGATGAGGGGTTTGTGCAGGTTGGGAATAGATGGTGATGGCTGGAATATAAGAAGTGAAACGTGTCCTTGTTTTTTTTTCTGCAGACGAGTTGTTGCTGGAAGAAGTTGTCATGTCGGTCTGGGCCAGATGGAAAAGACGGGAAAAGTGACGATTCCATCATAAAGAATGTCAACGGTAAGTCATTATCTGTAACTGTGCTGTGATCTCTTATATGTTCTGTAGGACTGGTATCTACCACTGACCATATGGCGGTAATATCCATCTTGGTCGTTATATAGAGATTATCTTCAGTAACAGCGCAGTTTGCTGAGGTTCTCCTCCCCTATTAGGGGGCGTCATCAAGTTGTACTTAAGGTTACCTGGTTAGGGGCCCACTCAGAAGCTTCGCCCCCCCTGGACCAAAACCCTAGCTACGCCTCTGGTAAGCGGTCACCAGTATCTAAGACTACTGGAAGTGATTTAAAGGGATCCTGTCAGGTCACAGTGGCTCTCTCAGAGCTGAAATAATTGTCTTCACAGTCCTTATGTTTCCAAAGGTAATTTATTCCTATTTACTTATATCTACTACTTCCCTATTGTAGTATAACCTGATATGTTTGGTGATGGGTCGACTCCAAAGGGGAAAACTCCTCCTCAGGATGTGAGTTATCTCTGACCAGAGGTGTTGTTTTCATAGAACTATCCGGATAGTGAATGAGGGCAATACAAATGTGGAGGATATGCATAACTTTATGCTACAGGAAGGGCATGATTTTATTGCTGGATTATGGCAAGTAAATCATCATGTCAGCAGTTTGCGAGTCCTGAGTGACCTGACAGGTTTCCTTTAAGAAGCTAACGAGGAGTGGTCCCCATTGACCCCTTAAAGTGGACGCATCACTGTCAAACATATCAAGTTATTTTACAGCGGAGAGATAGCACATATAACTAAATATACAATAAATTACCTTTGGAAGCAATAGGACTGTTAAACAGTCATTTTAGTTCCGCCAAAGTCGTGGTAAATACAGCTCATGGGAGCAGCCATCTTGGCTCCGTCAGCTCTGCCTCTGGTGTTCTAATAGGACACGCCCCCAAATTCCAGCCTTGTTGTTATTTTTCTACTGAATCTTGCATATGTATATTTGTTTTAATTTCTTTTTCACCCATGGATTTCTATAGGCAGAGACTGGTGCAACTATCCTTCAATGTCATCACCCCACACACTAACTAATAAAAAAAAAAAAATAACAAAAATAAAACATCATTTTTTAAATGTAAGGGTATGTATCCACGTTCAGGAAACGCTGCGTTTTTGACGCAGCGCTGAGCCGCAGCATCAAAAACGCAGCGTCCAGATGTTCCAGCATAGTGGAGGGGATTTAATGAAATCCCGTCTCCACTGTGCATTAAAAAACGCATGCGTTTTTCCTGCGAAAACGCACATGCGGAGCGTTTTTTCAGAACGCAGCATGTTGCTACTATGAGCAAAACACGCAGGAACACCGCAGGTGACCTGCCAGTGACCTCAGGTGCATTTTTGGTCAGGATTTTACCTGCATAAAATCCTGACCAAAGCCTGAAGCAAACCTGACCGTGGACACATACCCTAAGACTTCCATTTACTGTCTGATGTTAAAAATATTACTAATAAATGCGTAAGGCAAAATAGTACTTGTCTACAAAAATAAGACCATATTGACCTGTGGTGACACGCGAATGAAAACAATGAAAAAAAAATTCTAGAATGCTGAAAAGGGAAAAAAATTAACGTGCTTAACTGTTTTTTTTTTTTTTTTTTTTTTTTAAAAAAAGCCAAATCTGGAAATGCTGTAAAATAACAAAATAAGTATAACTTCCCTGCTGAAGCCAATGCCGATCCCGCGTTACCTCTCTGCTGATACTTAGAGCAGGGAGATTAGTTTGATTAACTTGCTATTTGGGCTCGTGCATAAGACGTATTTTCTCAGATGAGTGCTATGTGTAGTTTTCACTTGTAGCGCTCGTAACTATGATATTCAATAGGGCTGTGCACATGTCCAAAATTTATTTAATCTTTTTATCGGACTCTGCGGGAAAAAATGTGGGTTATGTCTGATTTTGACCCATCTGAGTGCAGTATGATGGAGGGGCAGAGACTCTGATTCCAGCGATGTGTCACTTACTGGGCTGCTTGCTGTAGTTTTGATAAAGTTCCTGTTTTCTCTGCTGCAGATCTTGCAGTGCTCTAAATACTGAGCTCTGTATAACCCGGCCCACACCTCTGATTGGCTGCTTTCTGCGTAGGGTGTCAGGATAAGCTCACTGATGGACTCTCAGTTAACTCATTTTGCAAGCCACTCTCTATATCACACACTTCATATGTGCTATAGATCACATTCATGATCCTTTTTAATCCTTTTCCAGATACCTGTCCAGTCTTATGATGAAGACATTCCCAGGCACCTCTAAGCGGTTGCAGCACCGACTGATCAGCAAGGCAGAATCCTTAATGGAGGGGGATAACTACATAGATGTGCACAGCGTGCGCCGGGTCGTCCAGTTTCTGTGCCTTATGAAGTATGACTACCAGCCCCTCTTGGATAAATGCAATCAGATTTTTGTGCGGGACAAGAATAAAATGAGCACGGACACCATGTGCATCGTCAGCGGCCTCTACCGGCAAATGGCTTTCAAGCAGTACGAGTTTCAGGTGATGGCAAAATTTTCTCTGCTCGAAATATCAAACCTATGGAATAATGCGGATCATTTCGGAAAAATATTTTGTGCCTTATTTCCGATGGCTTCTCAAGAGATAAGAAATAGGTGAGTGGGCCCCTTAAAGGGATGTGATGTATCGGCCCCTTAAAGGGATACTACGTATCAGCCCTGAACCAACAGAAAAAATCCCATAATGCAATGATAATACTCAAATAGAACTCGTATTCCCTAATTAGAGGAAGCTCCTGATTATTTTGTAGTCTAATCTAGGAATTCAGTACTGGAAACAAGTGCCAAATGTTGGATTTGTAAAGGTTTGAGCTCCTTTGTTCCCTCCAGGCTTGAAGACGACCTTGTCATACTGGCAGGTAAGATCCATCACATCAGTCTGGTGTACGTGCTGGAGACCATGGCGGAGGCTGAGTGCAAGAACCCAATCCTCATTCAGAAGTAAGTGGATTCTCTAAGCCGTGAATGGTTTGGAGCTGGATCCTTCCTGTCCAATCTGATATTGTCCATATTATCACGGTCCGGGTACGGGCTGCACCCCAGCGAGGGTCTGCTGACCCAACTATACATGTGTGAGGCCAGGAGATCCTCGGCCAATTCGGTCCATACCTGGATCATAATATATGGATGTCTGAATCCTGCCATATTTCCATTTACTGTTCAGATGGATGCAAGCTGTTGTTCCCTGTAATCAGCCATTTCAGGCTCTTAGTATTCTCCTCCTAGCAAATAAGTACTGAGAGGTTTTATTTTTTTTTTTGCCTGATCCCTTTGATGTACAGACCGATGAGTCCGATGGTGGATTTCTCCACTCCTCAATGCATGAGCCACCCTACTGAGCATTCATGTCCATGGGGGGAATAGAGTGAGAGCGAGCTGATGGCCAGATGAACGCTTGGCCGACCCTCACGGTATATGGGGCCTTTACAAACCTATGAACCATTTTATATGGTGCACATTCTTGAAGCATCTTTACAGTGGAGCAAGGAGCGTCCACCACTTATTAGAGACTCTGTCGGCCGTTTCCTAACTTATTGATGACACTGGCGCAGTGTGTTGTGTCGTTTTTGCCATCAAAGTTACAAAAACCCATATGTACGTCAGTGGGGCTTGTGGTCCGGGTGAAATTTGTTCTGCCACACACGGCACACTGTGTGGGAGCGTCCCTTCTGGATGAGGACGTGGCACGGCTGTGGATGGAGTCTCGTTATGTTGCTTGATGATGTGTGATCTTTTCGTTTTTCTCTCTGTTCAGGATCTGCTCCGCCATCCAGGACAATCTGGATCATTACCATCGCCTGTATCTATGTAAGCTCACAGATGCCGTGGTTTGCCTGCCCTGCCAAAACTATCAACTGTTTGCGGATCTACAAAAACGTCTAACTGCGTAAGTGCAATTTCCATGCATGTGTGGCGAGTAATCGGGTTAAAGGGACATGTGGACGGCCCTATTAGAATGGCGCTGGGTTTACCATGTGGGTAAGACAAGGTCACTAATAAGAATACAAACATATGACTGGTATACCGTGAGGGCCAGGAGCGGACACAGACAGCAGAGGCCCCTGTGCAAGAACAATATATGGACCATCTGCAGCCGGAGAGCTCCTTATAATGCACAATGCCACCTGGTTTGGGGAAAGCAGTGGCCCCCGGACCTCTCGGGCCCCTGTGCGGCTGCACTGGTTGCACCAATGGTATGTCCGCTACTGGTCAAGGTGACATTGGGGAGTCCTCCAGCGTGCATGCGCACAGTGTAACTGCAGAGGCCTGTGCGCGCTCACCGACCGCGCTCACTGACCTCTCTCCTCTGCTGTGGCTGCTCGCTCCACGGAAAGATGCAGAAGTGTGGCGAGCAAGAAGCGTTAAAGAAAGAAGAGGGAGGAAAATCGTATGGCCGCAGCAGAGAGGAGAGAGATCTGTGAGCGCGTGCGCTGGCTCCTGCTGCTACATTGTGTGCTTTCCCCAAGCGAGCGCTGTCAATCAACACAGGAGGCAAAAAAATATCTTGGCCGTGCCAACAACGGACACCCGGATTTTAACATAAATATGCTCAACAATAATAGTTTATTACTACAAACATATGGGTTGTATAAGGACTATTTTATAAGGCTTATTTTAATTAGTAATTTTGGAGTGACACTCATCACAAAGTGTGTTTTTTTTTTTTTTGTTTGTTTTTAATAAATACGTGACATTTTTGTTCTATGGACCTTTTATTTTATCTTTTGCCTGGGGAAACCACAAAAATAAAGCCCACATTAATGTGTTTTGAGGGTTTTGGTGGCTTCTTTTTGTTCCCTTTGTCACATGTATAAATGATTTGATTCTGAGATGGTGACTTGTTTTTGGTGCCTGAAATGTCCCTTCCCGTAGCTTTATGAAGACGTCTCATGTCCCATCTATGGTGGTTATGATGACCAGGTCACTGTCGCTGCTGACCCTTACTAGAGTGGATGAAGCCGTCCTTAGAAAGATTGACGACGTCATTCCCCAGTGTGACCTCAGCGACCTGAATAGCATCGCGAACAGCGTCATCCGGTGGTTACAGCCCGCCCAGCTGTCCAGGCAGAATAAATCCGGGATGTATGAGAAACTCCTCCATAAAGTGAGCCGATACGGACTGGAGAGAGTGAAGAATATGGACGACACTGATCATCTGTTGAATGAGCTGACGTACGTGATGAACGGGCAGTGGCTGCAGAATATGCTGATAGACGACATCCTGCTCACCTGCCAGCGCCTGCTGCACCAGGTCACCTGGAGGAACGCACCGTTTCTGGCGCTGGTTATTAGTTACTGTAATACTCTGTGTCCTCCGGTTCTGAACAAGATCGCAGAAGTCACCATGGAGAATGTCACAAAGGTAGAAGCCCCGTGGGTTCAGATTGGAAGGCCAGTCACTGGCCCAAACTAAACATCTGGTGGCCAAAGGTCTATTCAGTGCGTGCACCTGACAGCTGTCTAGGGGCGGCTTAAAGAGCACCAGTCCTGTGTGTTACACTATAGTACCCCCATGTAATAATTATTCTGGGGCATCTTTTCATTGTTGTTCCTCTGTTAATCCCTTTAAGGATTTCCTGGAGGAATCTCTCATCATGTATCTTTGGTAGCACCCATCTCCCCTGCCTCCCGATTTTTCGCTTGCAATGGGGTAAGGGGACAGGGGACAGTGGTGCGCTCCTAAGGTCCAGATGGCCTGCAGAGGCAGATGTGCATGCTGCTTGTCTGGGAAACTGGACACTTCTGACAAGCTGCAGAAGTGGCTGGTAACCTAAACAATGAGCAGTAAACTATAGAATTAAAACTCCTTCCATTATTGCAAACGGAGAGGATTTTAAAGTAAGAAGTAAATTGTTTTTACAAGCACTTTTGGCCACTATAGATGAGACAATTCCTTTAAATGAAGGATTTGGTGTTACTGTTCTACCAGTCAATACTTGTACTCTTAGGACACAATCAGATGACCGAATAAATTGGACTGTGATCGGACCACAATTCACAGACTGGCCGGCGGCTCTCCCGACCTGAGCGTGACCGCTTCATGTTTTCCTGTACAGCCATCATGCTCAGGTCGGTAGAGCCGCTGGACAGTCTTTGCATTGTGGTCCAATCACAGTCCAATTTATATGGTCGTCTGACTGCGCCCTTAGGTCTCAGACGTCTGGTTTTTTTCATACATGTTCTCAGTGTTTCTCACAGATCATGTACCTATTATAGTCTATGGGGCTGTTTACATGTATGTTTTGCTTTTTTGCAGTGCCTGCAAAAAACCAAACTGAGATATGGCCACTTTTGATCTGAATCATGGATCAAATTCTCTGATGCAAGTCTATAGAGGGGGGGCTGTATGGGGCGCAGCTAAAAGGAAGCCCCCACATGACTGCGTTGCCATGGGGAGCAGGGTAGTAATTTTCTTTTAAAAAGTTAGAATGGGAGGCTCAGGATTGGTGGATAGCAAATGGGGCGGGGAATTCTATGGGATTGGGAGGGGGGGACCTGGGAAAAGTGCGGGAAAGGGGGTCAGTCAGTTAGAGACAGCCAAAGTGAGTGGACCAGCTGCCGCAGCGTTACTCACCATGGCCGCGGTGGACAGCTTGGTCGCTCGGCTTCGCAGGGAGGCAAGATCCAGGAGGGCCGGATGGCTTGAAGAGCAGCTCACTGGGCTGCTAGGAGGCAGTGACAGCCAGGACAGCGGGAGCCGGGGCCGGAGTTCCAGGAGGTCGAGGCCGCCCGAGAGGCTGTCCCCGGATACCACACCGCGCGGCAGGCGCAGGCCGCGGAGCCCCTCACGGGACCCTGCGGGGGCTGGGGGACGCGGCGCAGCCACACCGCCCGCCCCCCCCTCCGGCAGGAATCCACTCGGCGGCCCTGCCGGCGCGAGACGACGAGGCGCTGCGGGAGCTGGGCAGGCGCGGCAGGACGCCGGCGCTTCACCGGATGTTATGGCCGCACTTCCGGTTCGGCCTGGCAGGGGGCGCGGGAGCGCTGCAGCGCCGACATCTGCACTCCAGACCCGCCGGGGAGCTGCTCCAGCGGCGGTGACTCCAGGGACGGTGCGCGGTAGGAGCGCAGCAGCGGCAGCAGCTGACAGGAGCCGGGACCCGGGAAGTACTGCGGCGGGTGCACCTAGACCTCTGCCGCACGGTGCACCTGGCTCTGGGACAGGACGGCGCAGCAGGATGGCGGCCAGGCCAGTGGCATCACCGCGGCAAGGAGCACGTGGTCGAGGCAGCGCAGGAGCGGCGCACAGAGCGGATGGTCCGGCTGCGGCACCCAGGGGACTTATGCAAGCTGCCAGATCCAGGTCCAGCAGGAGGTCGAGGGAGCGGTCGCCTTCGCCAGTCTCGGTCCCCCCTGGTGACGTGGAGGCCAGGGGCGCGGGCCTGGGGCAGAGGAGCAACAGCGACGACTCAGGGAGCGAGCATCGTGACGAAAGCGATCGGCAGGCTTCAGGAGGCACGGCTGGTGGGGACACAGCACCTGCGCAGCCCCGTGAGTATATGTCCAGTCCTTTTCCGGTGGCGGGTGTTTCGGGGTCTGTTGAGCGGAGTTTGGGTGGTGGTGAGGTTCCGGGTATTAGAGAACTTTTGGCGGGTATGTCACAGATCTTGAGAAGATTGGATGGCGGGGTTGCGGATAGTGCCCGAGCGTCGCCCGCTGGGGCTTGGGTGTCGGTTGCCGGTTGTGGAGTTGGGGGTCCGAGCGAGATTGCAAGTTCCGTTAGCGGGCCGCTGTCCTCAGCGGCCGGTGTGTCGGTGTCGGTACAAACCGAAACGGGGAGGGGCGATACCGTCAAGTTAGATGATAGGGCAAAAGGTGAGGTTTTTGTGTGCTTTGAGGGCCCGCTGGGGGCCCATTTGAAGAAGGAGGTGAAGGAAAAGATTTGGAAAGACGAATACGTCGAGATTTTCTCTCTCCTTCCTTTAGAAAAATTTAATTTGGATAAAGGAAAGAAAGATGATAGTAAAAAGGAGGAGGAGGAAAAGAGGCGTTGGCGCCTTATTCCTCAGACATTTGTTAACTGGCAGCAGGCATTTAACATTCTGGCGAGCATGATAGGGGAGAAAGCCCCAGAGAATTGCTCGGGCCTTTTCTGTTATTTGGAGTCTATTGGTGAAGCGCATCGTACCTATGGGGGCCAGGCTTGGCTGCGATACGATGAACAGTTCAGGCAGCGCAAGGCGGTGAGGCCCGAGATAAGATGGGATCAAAAGGACATTGGATTGTGGTTGAAGGTTATGGCACCGGTGCGTTACGGGCAGTCCTTTCAAGGGGGCGGAGGGGGTAGCGGTCAGCAGTCAGGACAAGGTGGAGGAGGTCAGGGGTCACAGGCTAAGGAAAAGACGGGGACATGCTGGCAGTTTAACGACGGCCAGTGTAAGTTTGGCGCAACCTGTAAGTTTAAACATGTGTGCTCCCACTGTAGCGGGGCCTCACATGGGGCCGCTAAATGTTTTAAGAAATCACGGGGCAAGCCATCCGTGGGTGGCGGTCAAGGGGGAGACTCCGGTGAGGCTTCAAAAGATGGCCCCCTATCTAAATAGATACCCGGATTCTCTCAAGGCAGAGGTTATTAGAGAAGGTTTTCTTGAGGGGTTTAAGATCCCTCACCCGACGCATGTTGTCCCTTTTTCTACGAAAAACTTGAGATCGGCTAGTTTGCATTCGGAGATTGTTTCGGCTAAGCTGGCAAAAGAGGTTGAATTGGGAAGAATGGCGGGGCCGTTTAGTTCGCTGCCTATGGCTGACGTAATTGTTTCCCCGCTTAGGGTGGTGCCTAAGAAGGAGCCGAATAAGTTCCGGCTGATTCAGCACCTGTCTTATCCCAAGGGTGCGTCGGTTAATGACGGGATTGCGGACGAGTTGTGTTCTGTTGTTTACACCTCTTTTGATGCGGCGGTAAAGTGGGTGCGCAGGTACGGGCCCGGGGCCTTGTTGGCAAAAACAGACATTGAGTCGGCCTTTCGGCTTCTGCCGGTGCACCCACAGAGCATTCCTTTGTTAGGTTGTTGTTGGGAAGGGGGTTTTTACTTGGATAGGTGTTTGCCCATGGGATGCTCGATTTCGTGTGCATTGTTTGAGACTTTCAGTACCTTTTTGGAATGGGTAGTGAGAGACGTTTCAGCCGTTCCTTCTGTCATCCACTACTTGGATGATTTTTTGTTTGTTGGTCCACCGGATTCCGCGGTGTGTGGTCATCTACTTGCCACCATGGAATGGGTGGCCGGACAGTTCGGTGTTCCTTTGGCGCAGGATAAAACGGAGGGCCCCTGCAAGGTTTTGAGTTTTCTCGGGATTCTCATTGATTCCGAAAAAATGGAATGTAGGTTGCCTGACGATAAATTGCTGTTGCTTAAGCAAGAAGTGGACAGGATCAGTAAAATGCGGAAGGCTACCTTGAAGGAGTTGCAGTCGTTGCTGGGCCGCCTGAATTTTGCTTGCCGTATTATGCCGATGGGCAGGATTTTTTGCCGCAGACTGTCCAGGGCGACTGCTGGTGTTCGGTCAGCCCACCATTTTATTCGTTTGGGTAGAGAGCATAAGGATGACCTTCTTGTTTGGCAACGTTTTTTGGTTAGCTATAACGGCAGGTCGCTTATTCAGTGGGAAGATGTCAATGCATTTGACTGTGAGATCTACACGGACGCAGCAGGTGGAGTTGGTTATGGTGCCTATTGTGGAGGAAAATGGAGTATGGGTGTGTGGCCTGAAGATTGGAAAAAGAGGGGGCTTACCAAGAATTTGACGTTGTTAGAACTGTTTCCAATTGTGGTGTCGGTGTTTATTTGGGGCGACAATTTTAGAGACCGGCGCGTCCGTTTTCATTGCGATAACTCAAGCGTGGTGTCTGTGATTAACAGCTTATCTTCTTCTTCCCTCCCAGTGATCAGGCTTGTCAGGGAGTTGGTGTTAAAATGCTTGGAGTTGAATGCATGGATTTCGGCGGTGCACGTGCCAGGCGTTCAGAACAACATAGCTGACGCGTTGTCTCGTTTGCAGTGGGACCGTTTCCGGGAATTGGCTCCAGATTCGGAGGCGACAGGAGCGGCATGTCCTTTGCAGCTGTGGCAGGTTGTTATGGAACGGGAGGCCGACTGATTCAAGCTTCAGTGTCAAATAGGACTTGGTTGGATTACACGGCATCCTGGGCTATGTGGGAAGGTTGGTTGGCTCAATGTGGCCCGACTGAGTCTGATGGCGATAGGACAATGGCGTTATTGGCCCTGATAGGTAAGGTGGTGGAATGGGGTTGGTCTGTGTCTAGGTTGAATAAGTTCATTGCAGGTTTGGTTTTCGGTTTTCAGCTTCAAGGGTTAAGGGACGTTACGAAAGACTTTGTGATACGGCAGGCGTTGAAGGGTTTTCGTAAGGGTAATGTAACTTTTGATAAGCGTAGGCCCATTTCTTTTGGAACGTTGCAGAGGTTAGGCGAGGCCTTGGTTTTCATTTGTTCTTCTCAGTTTGAGGTGGTACTGTTTCGTTTGGCTTTTTCTTTAGCGTTTTTTGGTGCCTTGCGTTTGGGGGAATTGGTTTCCCCGAGCAGGGACAGGTCAGGTGGTCTTTTGGCGGAAGATATGGGTTTTTGGGATGGTGGTATTGCTTTCTGGATACGGCAATCGAAGACGGACCAGCTGGGCAGGGGAAAGAAGGTAGTTTTAGGAAGGGTGGATGGTAGCGGTATGTGCCCGCAACACTGTTTGGAGGCTTATTGGAATTTGTGCCTGGTCAGGTCTGGTCCTTTGTTACAACACCAAGGAGGGGATTTTCTGTCACGTTTCCAGTTTGTAGCTATTTTGAAGAGAGGCTTGGAATATTTGGGTGTTAATCCGGAAAATTTCGGTTCGCACTCTTTTCGGATTGGGGCTGCGTCCGAGGCCGATGGTTTGGGCCTGGGGCTGGAGGTGATTAAGAAGATAGGCAGGTGGAGTTCTAATCGTTACCTGTCTTATGTGCGACATTGATTCGGCAAGTTGAGGTGTGTTTTTGGTGTTTTTTGTTAATTGTGGTTATGTTTTACAGGTCGGCCCCCCTCCTTGGCTTGGATTGTTGGACACTCTTTCGTTTACTGGGGTGCCCTCCGGGCTGACGCTAGGTTGAATGGTAGGCAACTGGGTTTTGGTCGGGAGGCAGTGGTTATTCGTTGGATGGGTCGTCGTGGTATGTTGTGGCGTAGTTTTTTGTCGGAATTCTCCCGTGCCACACGCCTGGATCGCCCCCCGGACATCTTGGTGGTTCACTTGGGAGGTAACGATTTGGGGGCAAAACCAGTGAGGGAATTGATTCGGGATATCCGTTTCGATTTTCTGAGACTGTGGGTTTCTTTCCCTGGTATTCTGACGGTGTGGTCGGACATTGTGCCACGCCGGACGTGGCGGGAGGCCCGTTCCCAAAAAGGGATTAACAGGGCCAGGGTGAAATTGAACAGGTCGGTGGCGAGTTTTGTGTCGCGGAACGGTGGTATTGCCATTAGACACTTTGAGCTGGAGGCCGGGGTTGGGAATTTCTGGTGAGATGATGGAGTGCACCTTAACGAGATAGGTATGGATTTATGGGCGCTCGGTCTGCAGGAAGGTGTAGAAAGAGCTTTGGCGATGGTGGGGCACTCACGAGCCTGAGGTGGTCAGGGCTGTTCGTGTGTGGCGGGGGGTAGGGTTCTTGGAGTTGGTGATGATGCTTAGAGGGTTGATCTGGCTTTTGTTACAGGCTCTGGACGGGGTGTTTACCTCGGGAGCTTTGGGGTTGGTTTGCCCGAAACGGGTTACATGGTGCCCTCGAGCTGGTGGTTACGGCTGAGGGTAAATACGTGTTTTTCGGTTAAATTTTGTGGTAGGCTTTCGGCCTATTATGAGCCAGATTTTTTGCTCCAAGAACCCTCCCCTCGAGGTTTTTATATTTACAATGTTTACATTTGTTATTAATGTATTTGTTTGTTAATAAAATGGCCGCTGTGGCCAAATTATCCAAAAGAAATTTATGTCTTTGTGTCAATTCATTGGGTAGGTAAAAGGGTATGGTTTTAATAGGGAGCAAGGAAGTTGGGGTTGAGGATTCATGTCTAACAGGATCCTGCATTGGCGATACGCGGTCAAGAGGGGGGACTGTATGGGGCGCAGCTAAAAGGAAGCCCCCACATGACTGCGTTGCCATGGTGAGCAGGGTAGTAATTTTCTTTTAAAAAGTTAGAATGGGAGGCTCAGGATTGGTGGATAGCAAATGGGGCAGGGAATTCTATGGGATTGGGAGGGGGGGACCTGGGAAAAGTGCGGGAAAGGGGGTCAGTCAGTTAGAGACAGCCAAAGTTGAGTCCCTCCCACCCTCCCTTCGTTTGGTGGCAATCCGAGGGAACATAATTTTGGTGGGGGTCTTCGTGTTTTGTTATTTTAATTTTGTTTGCAATTTTTTATGTTCTATTTATCAGGTGAACGAATTTTTTGTTATTATCGTCACAGTGGCGGATTGGCGGGGGGTGGGGTTCTTGGAGTTGGTGATGATGCTTAGAGGGTTGATCTGGCTTTTGTTACAGGCTCTGGACGGGGTGTTTACCTCGGGAGCTTTGGGGTTGGTTTGCCCGAAACGGGTTACATGGTGCCCTCGAGCTGGTGGTTACGGCTGAGGGTAAATACGTGTTTTTCGGTTAAATTTTGTGGTAGGCTTTCGGCCTATTATGAGCCAGATTTTTTGCTCCAAGAACCCTCCCCTCGAGGTTTTTATATTTACAATGTTTACATTTGTTATTAATGTATTTGTTTGTTAATAAAATGGCCGCTGTGGCCAAATTATCCAAAAGAAATTTATGTCTTTGTGTCAATTCATTGGGTAGGTAAAAGGGTATGGTTTTAATAGGGAGCAAGGTAGTTGGGGTTGAGGATTCATGTCTAACAGGATCCTGCATTGGCGATACGCGGTCATGGTCTGTGAAAAAAAAATACAAGAAAATAAAATGCCACAATGGAGGAAAAAGCAAAAAAACAACGGACTTACAGATTAAAAATGGATGAAAATCTGATCCAGCACATTAATGGCAAACAGACAATTTTCTCTGCGATCACTTTATCATTAGCTATCACTGATGACCCAGCAGTAGCAGATTGATGGGTGTAGTGCTCCCCTGAGCTGTGATTTGCACTGATGGGGTATCCTTAGGAAAGATCATCAATGCTGTGATTGCAGAAATCCCTCTCATTTACTGGACTATGTCATGTACACACTGTGTTAGTAAAGACTATTTGTCAGATTAATAATGTATTTTTTTGTTTGTTTTTTTAAGATCCATCCCACAGACTTGAACAGAGTTTTATTTGCCTTTGTCAATCTGGGCTATGATCCCCCGCGAGAAGAAGAATTCTTTACAATGTGTATTCAGCATATTCTCGCTAATTTAAGTAAGTATTCATTGTATTCTCAGTATAAGTGGAGATCTGGCCACGCTTCACCCCAAGAGTAATCACAGCCCTGGAAGATTAAAGAGACACATTTTTCTAAGGCCGGCCTCACACTAGCGAGTTTTACGGACGTAAGAGCGCAGAAATTACGTCCGTAAAACTCGCAAAATAAACGGCACAATTATTCTCAATGGGGCTGCTCCTATCAGCCGTATATTACGGATCCGTAATATACGGCTTTCTACGGCCGTACAAAATCGCAGCATGCTGCGTTTGTCAGCGTATTGCGCAAAAAAATCGCTAATGAAAGTCTATGGGGGCGAGAAAAATACGGATTCCACACGGACCTGCAGTGTGACTTGCGAGAAATACGCAGCGCTGTTAGTGAAAAGTCGGTAATTCAATTGCCGGCTTTTCATTTCTCCTGCACAAACCCGACATGATATGAGACATGGTTTACATACAGTAAACCATCTCATATCCCCCTTTTTTTTGCATATTCCACACTACTAATGTTAGTAGTGTGTATGTGCAAAATTTCAGCGCTGTAGCTGCTGAAATAAAGGGTTAAATGGCGGAAAAAATTGGCGTGGGCTCCCGCGCAATTTTCTCCGCCAGAATGGTAAAGCCAGTGACTGAGGGCAGATATTAATAGCCAGGAGAGGGTCCATGGTTATTGGCCCCCCCCCTGGCTACAAACATCTGCCCCCAGCCACCCCAGAAAAGGCACATCTGGAAGATGCGCCTATTCTGGCACTTGGCCACTCTCTTCCCACTCCCTGTAGCGGTGGGATATGGGGTAATGAAGGGTTAATGCCACCTTGCTATTGTAAGGTGACATTAAGCCAGATTAATAATGGAGAGGCGTCAATTATGACACCTATCCATTATTAATCCAATTGTTGGAAAGGGTTAAAAAACACACACACACATGATTTAAAAGTATTTTAATGAAATAAACACAGCGGTTGTTGTAATAATTTATTGTTCTCTCAATCCATCAGGAACACCCTCGCTTGGAAAAATAATAAACGCACAAGATACATACCTTCTGGTGAACCGTCTCGTCCCACGAAGTAATCCATCTGAAGGGGTTAACTAATATTACAGGCACAGCCCTGCTAAATGCAGCGGTGCTCCGTGCCTGTAATCCCCGGCAAATGAATGAAATGTAGGTAATTGACCTACATTTCCTTCAGTCGCGGTGAGGCGCCCCTGCTGGATGTTCTCATGAACTGCAGCCTGGGAACTTTTTCCCACGCTCCAGATCAGATGAGGACATCCACCAGGGGGCGCATCACCGCGACTGAAGGAAATGTAGGTCAATGACCTACATTTCATTCATTTGCCGGGGATTACAGGCACGGAGCACAGCTGCATTTAGCAGGGCTCGTGCCTGTAATATTAGTTAACCCCTTCAGATGGATTACTTCGTGGGACGAGACGGTTCACCAGAAGGTATGTATCTTGTGCGTTTATTATTTTTCCAAGCGAGGGTGTTCCTGATGGATTGAGAGAACAATAAATTATTACAACAACCGCTGTGTTTATTGCATTAAAATACTTTTAAATCATGTGTGTGTGTGTTTTTTAACCCTTTCCAACAATTGGATTAATAATGGATAGGTGTCATAATTGACTCCTCTCCATTATTAATCTGGCTTAATGTCCCCTTCCAATAGCAAGGTGGCATTAACCCTTCATTACCCCATATCCCACCGCTACAGGGAGTGGGAAGAGAGTGGCCAAGTGCCAGAATAGGCGCATCTTCCAGATGTGCCTTTTCTGGGGTGGCTGGGGGAAGATGTTTTTAGCCACGGGGGGGCCAATAACCATGGACCCTCTCCTGGCTATTAATATCTGCCCTCAGTCACTGACTTTACCATTCTGGCGGAGAAAATTGCGCGGGAGCCCACGCCAATTTTTTCCGCCATTTAACCCTTTATTTCAGCAGCTACAGCGCTGAAATTTTGCACATACACACTACTACCATTAGTAGTGTGGAATATGCAAAAAAAAGGGGGATATGAGATGGTTTACTGTATGTAACCATGTCTCATATCATGTCGGGTTTGTGCAGGAGAAATGAAAAGCCGGCAATTGAATTACCGGCTGTTCACAGATATCGCGCTGAATGAAATCTAAATACAGAATATATATATATGTGTCTCAATGACATATATATATATATATACTGTATATATGTTTTCCCGAACATTTGAGCACATAAATCCATTAGATGTCGGTTTTGCAAGCCTGCGCGAAAATCTCGCAGTACGGATGCCATACGGATTACATACGGAGGATGCCATGCGCAAAATACGCTGAAACACCCTGACTACGGATCACTATTTTGGGAACATTTCTCTGTATTACGGCCGTAGTACGGACGTATAATACGTGGTGTATTGTCTTACGCCAAGTGTGAGGCCGGCCTTACTGTGATTTCCGCCTCCGCGTTGCAAAAAGTGAAAATATGCAAAAAATTCCACATTATCATTAACAAGCTGCAGATTAGAAAACCTAAACCCCACAACTTTTTTTTATTATTTTTAGTACATTGTGGTTATTGTGCAGATAATCACATCAGAATTTCAGTGATGAATTTCCCATATTATAGACTGTGGTCACACGGGCAAGTGAAGAAAAGAGGAAAAAAAAGAATTGTCCCGTTTTCATCTAAAAAATGTAGCCCTAATGTTATAATTTCCTTATCTTTATGGATTGGGACCTTGTCTAAAATAATTTTAATAAAGTTGCTACGTCATCCCATATTATGATCCTGAGCTGCAGATTATTTCTTTTCCCTGCCGCTGTCCAACCTATCATCAGAATACAGGCCGCCACGTACAGCAGTCATTGCTCTACACCGCTTCCCCTTAAAAAAAAAAAAACAAAAAAAAACATGTTCTGCACAAGAATTCTACCATTTTCTAATCTATTTCTTCCTTTTTCACAAAGAAAATGAAGGTATTGTGTTAGAAAAAATGTATCTTAGTGAGGATTGGGAAGAAAAGCAAAAATAGAATTGTGTGGATAAAACAGAACTCATTTAATGTCCATTCAAAAAGAGTGATTACAAAAATGAAGAAAAAGTAAATTATAAGTTCATTACACAAATTCAAGTATTAGGTTAAAAAGAAAATGAAAGCAAGCAGAGATCTTACATATGGTCTTGTGGCATGATGATGTGTTCGTCCATGTAGGGAGGCTCAAGGTATGAGGACTCCACCACATGCTGAGAAGAGACGGTTTATATACAAATCCGTCCCATAGACTTTCATGGGTTTCTATTTTCTCCTACATAATATCCACATAAGGTAACACAGTTCCATGCCAATGGTCTATACCATAAAAGTAGATTCCAGAGTATTCCTTATCATTCTATGCATTATCTCATGTTAGGTTGCTTAGTTACACTTGTTTACCGGCTAGAAATAATGCTAGACATCCAAATATAGGTTGGGCTTCACAAACACCTTCTAGCTTTTGACATGCAGAGGACAGATGGTCAATGACAAGACCTTCAGAAACTGTATCATACACTTTCCCTATACCCTTGGTTCTTTATTTGATTTCATGTAATTATCCATTTGTAAGTGATTATATATATTATTTTTGGATTTTACATTCCCCCCTGATTATGATTTGAAAATATCATAATTAACCCTAAAATCTTTCTCTCACCATTCGTATCACATTCATTCTTTATTCTGAAAACCTTGTATTAACATCTGTCTCGAATGTCACCTGAGTTTTGAAAACTAAAATTAGATTAGAGAGTTATATTTTTCTTTTCAGCATTTCTCTTAAAATGTCATCTTCCTTTTTCATTTCTGTCTTTATCTTTTTATAAATGTTCTTAATTTTACACATAATAACTATTTGATATATTATACACAGCAAAACTATAATAAATATAATAACAATCGGATTAGATAATACATTTCCTACTGCCATCTTCGTTGAAGACTGTGACCAACTAGTTACTGATTTTCCTAAATTTTTCCACCAAGATGAGCCTGACATACTCGTCCATTCATGTTCAATATCATTTAAATTACCTTGCTCATGTCTGAATACAATTTCAGCTTCTTTTAATTGTTTTGTTAACAAATTTAACAAACCCTTGTCTTTCTTTATCTCATTTGTCCACATATTCCAAGGAAAATTATTTATTTGGGACAAATTGAACTGTATTGGAAGGATTTTTAGGTTTCTTGAACCTATTAACGTAATATTAATACTTCCTTCCTTCTTTGAGAGAGTTTTCACATTTCCCTCGATACAATATAAACCTATTGTCAGATTTTCAGCATGTACACAAGATGAAAAGTATGCAGAAACAACTTCTTTCTCTGACATAACTTGGAAACAAATCTTCTTAGCGCTTACTGGTGTCACCAAGTCATGGATCGTGTGTACATTCTCAACTCTGGCATGACATGAGGTATGATTATTGAAACATGAATGATAAATGACTTTATCCTGTCCAGGTAAACACATTACCTTAGAAACAAAATTTAAACATGAAGAAATGTCTAATTGTTCAGTGTTTGTTCCGTCAAATGCAAAATCTGTGTACTGTAATTGATAATATAGCAATTGTGTGTGACTAACAGGAATCCCCAGAACAGTTATAGGAACTAGGGTTTCTTCTCTTCCCGACACTGGAATCAGTGATGTTCCTACACAAATATCCTGGTCACATCCTAACCACTTATTTACCCACAAATCTGTATGATTTAATGCAAAACTATATTCTGTAGGCAAATTTCTCATTAGTCCTAAAGGAGTAATTCCACTTTGTAAGGCTTGTGCAATCATTTTTAGATTGGTGGAATATTCAATCTGAATTTCTAGACATGTTTTGGCCACTTGAGATTCCTGTTCACTTTCTATTAATGCTAAAGTAGCATCTTGTAGATGTGAGACAGAAGACCCCAATACAGAAGCAGTAGTCAAAACCATTTTCTCAAGAACTTGATTCAAACTTTTCTGAATCTTTACTCCTTTACCTCCGATATACCCAATATTTTCCAAATCTGATTTAAGTGTATGTATGTCCATAGTGTTAATTAGACTTCCTACTGTACCTAATCCCCCCAAAATACCTTCCAACACTCCCCTCTTACTTCTAACTTGTGTTGGAGTTCTTTTCCCAAACCATTGTTCTATTCCCACTTCCATATTAATGAGATGTGATTGACATTGAGGATATCTAGAAGAAATTTTCCAATTAGACATGTTAAAAGTCCATATCATAGTCATAAACACTCCATCTCGTAATATAGGTTTAGAATGGAATTGGTTAATTTGGAAAGGAGTAGATGGTTGAAATCTTGTCTGTGTGCAAACATTATCTACTGCTGACCATATATTTACATTTACATTTTTGCATTGTTTGTAATTATTTTTCGTTAAAACGCAACATTGGTAAAGTCCAGAATCCTTAGGAGATGGATTATCTACAGAAAAAATCAAATTCTTATTCAACCATCTCACATTTCCAGATTGACCTCTGTGTATAACATTTGTTGGACCACTTGCAAAACTTCCCAAAAATAAATTATCTTTGGTCCAGGTTAACAAAGACTCCGAAGGTAACTCTAACCTTGTGTTGCATTTTAATGACAAAGGAGACATATTTTCTTGGTTATGTACTGTTTGTGGTGTAACCCTTACTTCTGGAACTATAGTATTTGTTACTGTAAAAATTACAGATACCTGTACTTGTACTGGTTCTCTAGTTATCTGGAAGTTCCATGTTTTTACCCAATCTTCATCTCCTTCTGTAATAGAAAGTAATGAAGGATCTAAAGTTTTCCCAAAAAGTTGTGTTTTCAACCAAATATCTGTTTTGGATGTTCCAACTTTCCCTTTTGTGATCATATCATTTGTAATATCTCCTGACCACACAGTTTTCTCTTCACCTCTTATCTCTATATTCCAGTATAACACATCTGTAGGATTACATTCCCATGTACCCGTCTTATTATTATGTACATAATCTCCTTGTAACTGTATAAACCCAGCCTTAGGTCCTGTAGTAGCATGTAATATTATGTCAGTGTCGTGTATGAAGTGTAGCTCAATACAGCATTTCACCCCATAACCCATGCAGATGTTTCCAGTAATATCTACTGAATTGTCCGGTATATCTTCATCTTTAAGGTTTTGTAAACTTGATCCTCTTGGTTTCCTCGAATGTAGAGTTCTTTCGAAAGGTTCATTCACTTCACTAGTGTTTGTTTCACGATGTAAGATGTCTTCTGCGTAGATCACAGTTGAAATAGTACATAGCAGCAGAAATGCGATTCCCATCAGATAGTAACTTTTCCTGGGAACTGTCGTCTTTTCTCGAAGGATTGGTGTTGAATCCCTTCCATCAAGGTCATGGTGTTCCGTATTCCAGCTCTTATTGGAATTCATTTCTTCCTAAAAGAAATGCAGTATCATTATTTTGCAATATACAATTTGCATTGATCAACATGTACCCACACTCTTTGTTGCCTGCGGGTATTTTTAACCACGTTTGATGCTCGTTGCACAAGAATCATAACTTGTCCCATGGTTTCAATGATATCAAAGGGACCTTCCCAGTTACTTTCCCAAGGTCCATTCTTCCTGAAAGTTTTGATCATCACCTGAGCCCCTTTTTTGAATTTGGACTCATATGGTGGCTCCATTCTCTGCATTCTTGATGCAGCATGAGGAAGAATTGTTTTAAAATTTTCCTGCAACAATTGCAACCATTTGGACCTTGCAACAGCATCTTTTTGAGATGTGGACAAAAATGGTTCATGTGGAAAAATCAATGGCATTTTTCTTCCTGTCATTAGTACAAAAGGAGTGAACTGAGTTGTGGAAGAAGTTGTTCCTCTCACACTCAACAATACAAAAGGTACGGCATCAACCCAAGTATTGCCTTTGTCCAATAGCATCTTGGCAATTCTGGATTTTATTGTTCTATTCATCCTTTCCACAATACCAGCAGACTGTGGATGGTAAGGTACATGGAACTGTTGTTGTACCCCTAGAATAGTACAAACGGCTTGCATGATTTTTCCTGTAAAGTGACTTCCTCGATCAGAGGAGATCATTCTTGGGATCCCCCAAGTACAAAAGACATGATTAACTAATGCTCTAGCTGTAGACAAAGCATCATCTTTTCTGACAGGTAAAATTTCAACCCATTTGGAAAAAACATCTACCACAACCAATGCGTACCTGAGACCATTTTTACCTGATGGTAACGGACCAATGTAGTCGATTTGTAGTGTAGACCATGGACCATCTGCAGGTGCGGTTCGGAGTAGTGGCGGTTTCTGTCCTTTTGGTCTTGGATTAATTTGGGCACAAATGAGACATGATTGGACAATACTTTGTACTGTCTCCTTCATCTTTTCCCAGTAAAATTTCTCTCTGAGAATGTCTAACAATTTCTGTTGGCCCAAATGACCCAAACTTTCATGATTATATTTTGTGAACTCAGCCTGTAGATGTTTTGGTACAACAGGACGCAACTCCCCGTTTAAGTCATGACACAAAACCCCGTTTTCACAAACAAAGGGAGGTTTTGGATCAACCCGGGAAGCAACAAGAGATGTGTCTTTCTCCTGTTCTTCCGCAAAAGAAGGGATATGCGTGTCCGTTCTTTGAACTGCTAAAAGCTCAATAATCTCTGGTTGAAACACTTCTTCTCCTGTCAGGGCTGCCTCTTTGGCTAACCTATCTGCAGTAGCATTTCCTACAGATAATTCATCATCAGTTTTTTTATGGGCTGGTACTTTGACAATAGCAAAACCATTAGGGGTTTTTGATGCTATTTTGAAAATTGTTTTCAGTGTGTCACTATGTACAAGAGTCTTATTTGAAGAATCTACATAGCCTCTTTTTTCCCAAACTGGCAAATAATCTGTCAGTGATCTAACAACATAGGAGCTATCACTGTAGATTACAATGGGACACTGATCATCAGCTTCGTTCAGCTGTAGCACCATTTTTACTGCTTCTAGTTCTGCCCTTTGAGCTGAAAAATGACTTGGTAATTTGTGTTTTACTACCTGTTCTCTTTTAGGATAAAAAATGGAATATCCTGCATAGTAATGTCCATCTGCATAAAATCTGGAACCATCAACAAAAATTGGTTCATCTGTTGCCTCTGCCTTCCGTCTGAAAAGCGATGGACATGGATCCTGAAAAGACTGCAAACAATCATGAGTTTGTCCTTCATATTGCATCAACTGAGGAAGAACATATTTGGCTTTGTAATCTACCTCAATTTGTTTGGGAGACAATGACAATAACCAATGAGCAAATCTCTGATGTGACACACCTGGGATATTATTCTCAAAGAGAAGTTTTAGTGTAGAATGAGGAGTTTGCAAAGTGATTTTGTTGAATCCAACAATGTGTTCAGTTGCTTTGACTGCAAAGTACACACCTACCAGGTGTCTTGCACATGTCTCAAACCCTCTTTCAACAGGTGAGAGAAGCTTAGAAAAATAGCCCAAAATTCTCCACTCTTCTCCTTGCAACTGTAGCAGCACAGCAGACACAGAAGTCTCTGATGTGTGCACTTGCAAAGCAAATGGAGCCGTAGGATCTACTGTGGACAAAGCAGGTGCAGTTTGTAAATTCATTTTCAATTGTTCAAATGAGGTTTGTTGTTCATCACCCCAAGGACCAAAATACTCACTATTTTCAAATTTTAAAAGATCATACAAAGACCTGGCTTTGTCTGCAAAATTCTCAATGAACTCCCTTGAAAAATTTATAAGACCCAAGAAATGTCGTACTGCCTTGTGTGATGTTGGAACTGGCAAAGAAGCAATTGCATCGATCCGTTCCTGCAATGGTTGTCTTTTACCTGGGCTCAACAATACCCCTAAGAATCTGACCTCAGTCTGCAGCAATTTGACCTTTTTTGTGTTCAATTTCAACCCTGCATCATGCAGCAGCTCAAACAACTCTTTCAGAAGTGAAACATGTGACTCCTTATCTTCTGTGGATAGCAAAATATCATCCACATACTGTAAAATACAGTCTGGCCTTGAAAATTTAGCTAATACCTTTGCCAATGCCTGATGAAATATACTCGGTGACAAATGAGCTCCCTGAGGTAACCTGCAAAAAAGGTATTGCTCATCCAAGAAAGTAAAAGCAAACTTGTACTGACAACTCTTTTCAAGAGGTATACTGAAAAAACCATTACTGATGTCTAGTACAGAAAAGTATTTTGCCTTTGCATTCAACCTTGCCATCATGTCATGAGTATCTGCAACAATGGGTGCTACATTGGGAGTATGTTTATTAAACATCCGCAGATCCAATATCATCCGATAAGAACCATCAGACTTCAAAACACACCACAAAGGATTGTTACTTACAGAATTAGCCTTTCTGATGACACCTTGCTTTAACAATTCCTGTATGATCTTTGACATAGACTCAATTGATTCTGGAGGCAATTTATACTGACGCTGAGGAGGAGGGTCGCGCCCCTCGACATTTACAATAACATCTTTCATGGTCCCTACTTCATTCCTGAACTGAGCCCAAAGAGAAGGAAAAAGCTGTACAATTTCTGTCAATACCTCATCACCACCAGTTTCAGGCCACAGATGATCTGTTGACACAACATCATTTAAGCAAATACTTCCAACATGGCTATAATCACTAGGATCAATGACTACAGGTTTACAACCATTGGAATCCTTCCAGATCACCTGATTTCCTAGATCAACAACCCATCCAAATTTCTGCATAAAATCCGTGCCAAGTATATTTTCAGAGTCACGACAATACCAAATGTCAATTCCTGTTTTGAAAGAACTAGGTATTTCCAATATCACATCAGTAACTAAGGTTGCTCTAGTTCCACCTTTTCCACTAAAACCAACAATTGTACAAACTGGTGAATCTGGTTGTGTCTTCAGATCAAGATTTGTGACACTTAACTGAGCTCCTGTATCAATGAGAAATACAACATTCTGTCCTGCTAGATTTACCTTGACAAATGGTCTTCCACATTCATCTAATGTAACTCGAGTCACAAATTCCAGTAGGAGTAGTCTGTGATTGTCAGAAGGATGAAGGAGATGGGAGAAGTCCAGTGTCCTTTTTGAGAGCACTCGGCATTCTATTTCTGGACTCAGTCTCCTTAACTGTCATCTCTCTGATCTGTCTGATTAATGGTGCATATGGAGACTGCGTTTGTCTGTTGTCAGTGTGAGTGGGGGCATTAGACTGTAATGGAGGTGCAGAAGGTCTGGTGGATAATTTTGGCATGAGACCATTTTCCCTTCCAAGATTACCTGTCCCTTGTGTACCTGTCTCTGATTCTGCTCTCAAGAATTTTCTGCATTGCCACTTTAAGTGTCCAGGTATACCACAGAAATAACAATGGATATTGTTTCTTTGTGTAGTATTTTTACCTCTTTGTTCTACGTAATCTCTGCTCTTGAATGTTACTGTGGGTCTAGGTTTCAGCTGACTGTCCTCTTTTTCATGAATTACAGCTATTTTAGCCTTCACCTGATTTTGCTTCATGGATCTCCTTACTCTGTCGATAAAAACTGTTGCTTCTTGCAATGATGGCTGAGTACTAGCCATTTGTTCTGAGGCAGGATCCAAATATTTGAACTTTTTCACAAAAAATCTGATCATGGATGTTGGTTCCTGATTAGGCCCAATTTCCATCACCATTCTATAGGCCTGCTCAAATTTTACCAAAAATACAAATGGATCCTCATTAATATTAGTTTTTAATGATTCCAAAATTTCAGCATTCGGAGTGGCTTCTCCTGTGATGTAAGAATTTAATTGCCTAAGTCTGTCCTCTCTTGTACTATGTGTCAATTCATGGTTCTCATTTAATCTGGGTGTGGTCTGTAACCTTCTTCCCATATGTGAGGGTAACCATACTTTGAAAATCTTGTTCTTCTGTTCATCATTAAGATTGTATTTGTCTGTGTTTGATTCAAAAATGTCTGCATTGTAAAAGGCATCCATCTTATCATTGAATTTTGGAATGTCTTTTGCAATTTTCATTAACTGATCGTGTATTTTTAGATTAATGCGTGCAACTCTGTCATGGAATTTTTTCCGTTGCAATTCTTCTGCATGTAAATCTACTGATTCATCTAATTCTTGTGTGTCAGGTATAAATGAAGCAGAAGCAGCATTATCTTCTTGGTCTTTTGATCGTGTAACAACAGAAGCTTTTTTAATATCTTGTCTCAATTTGGACAATAATTCTGTTCTGGTATCAATTTGATCTTCCAATTGTTCAATATGTTCAGACAATATCAAACAATTTGGACAGTCAAAGTAATCTCCATCAGCTTCTTGTGTGCCACCTTGTGTGTCACCTTGTGTGTCAGTATGACCAATGTCTTGTGTAATAGTACATATTTGTGTCTGTGTTTCAGTTTTATCAAAAACTAAATTATTGTACACTCGGACCATGTGCATTACATTCTGAAGCCTCCTTTGCAACTTTTTATAGAAAAAAACTTCTTATCAATTTTAAGATTCTCTGCTTCACATTGGCTATACAAACTAGACCATAACTGTGCGTTTGTATGGCTATGAACAAACTGAAACTGTATATTACTCTTTTTAGAATATTCATGGATACACTCCATTCCTCTCACCTATGTAATTTCTTTTCCTCCTGGAATGATCCAATCGTCAATGGAGGGTCCTCCTGTGTCTTTATGGATTCCTCAGAGTTCCGTGCAGATGAGACTTGTATCACATATCCTCACTTCTGTGTGTAGGTTCAGTCTGACTTTTGTAACACGATATAGTAGAATTTCTGTGCCTTTTAACAACTCAAAACAGGTGTTTTAGCAATCCTCCCCCCTGAAAAGGCTGAAATTCCTCACAGAAAAGACAAAAAATCAGATCTGGCTATGGCTCGCCAAAATGTTAGAAAAAATGTATCTTAGTGAGGATTGGGAAGAAAAGCAAAAATAGAATTGTGTGGATAAAACAGAACTCATTTAATGTCCATTCAAAAAGAGTGATTACAAAAATGAAGAAAAAGTAAATTATAAGTTCATTACACAAATTCAAGTATTAGGTTAAAAAGAAAATGAAAGCAAGCAGAGATCTTACATATGGTCTTGTGGCATGATGATGTGTTCGTCCATGTAGAGAGGCTCAAGGTATGAGGACTCCACCACATGCTGAGAAGAGACGGTTTATATACAAATCCGTCCCATAGACTTTCATGGGTTTCTATTTTCTCCTACATAATATCCACATAAGGTAACACAGTTCCATGCCAATGGTCTATACCATAAAAGTAGATTCCAGAGTATTCCTTATCATTCTATGCATTATCTCATGTTAGGTTGCTTAGTTACACTTGTTTACCGGCTAGAAATAATGCTAGACATCCAAAAATAGGTTGGGCTTCACAAACACCTTCTAGCTTTTGACATGCAGAGGACAGATGATCAATGACAAGACCTTCAGAAACTGTATCATACACTTTCCCTATACCCTTGGTTCTTTATTTGATTTCATGTAATTATCCATTTGTAAGTGATTATATATATTATTATTGGATTTTACATATTGTAGCTGAGTGACATCGCCGCATTTACGCATTTTAAGCCCTAGGAAACAGACACATTCCATAAGGCTCCGTTCACCTCTGTGTCATCTGATCCCAGCGGCGGCTGTCATTTCCCATTGGTTTCTGACAGCAGTATCTTTTCCATTAAAGACTCCGTAACCAGTAGCCGAGCCGCCGGTGCAGATGTGAACAGATCCGTAAAAATGAATGGAATTTGCCCAGAGGGGTCGGGCTGATTCCTCCTCCTGCTAACATACCTTATTCTTAAAGAGTGACTGGCGATTTTGTAATATATTCTATGAGAGAAATGTGCTACTTCCCCTCCTTTCAATCTCCATTCTCTATATAGACAGATTTTCCCATTACTGTGAGATAGGTTGGTGCTTATAAAATTCTATGGAGAGGAGGTGGAGACGGACACAGACTTTCCGCTGTAAGTTCTTCTGAATCGTCAGTTACACTTCTCCATGGAACTTTATGAGCACCAGCTGTCTCCTATCTCAGTAATGGAAGATTTTACTCATGAACTGAGCGTGAAAGATCAGTCCAGGAGGAGAGGAAAAAAAAAGCCGATTTGTCTGATAAGACTTATTTTTATGAGTGCTATTGATTTATGAAATAAAAATGAAAACTCTTTAATACTTCAGCTTCGTCTAATATCAGATCAGGAATGAAAAAAAAAAATGTATAAGATAGTGGTTGTGTTATTTTACCTTCCAGACTCCTTCCCTCCTCATCTCTTGGTTCTGGTGGGCTTCACTCTTGCTGTTGCACAGTATTTCCCAGAAGATCTGATTAAAGCCATTTTCAATATTCGTTTCCTAACTAAACTGGATTCCGAACTGGACAGTAAGTGTCATGTGAGCGAATGCTCCACCTTTATCCATTTAGGTTCTATATTGCTCATGTTGCCCCTAGGACTTAGGCTGGCCGTACATATGGGAGGCTTTGTCTTCTCTGATCTCCCAGCACCATGTATGCTCGTGTCTTCTGAGCGTGCATCTTTATTTTAATGGGGTAAGGGATCACTTTGCAAATATGCCCCATCCTCATTTCCCCAACATCTGTCATCAGGGTCGGCTAATATAAATCGAATATTTCTTTGCAGCTTTACCTGCATTACCCATCCTGGTGCGAGACCCGGCACAAAAAGCCTAATACCCTATAAAATTTAATAAAGCTTTTATTTAACCCTTACACAACTGGGCAATTTTTTTTTGTTTTGTTTTTAATTATTATTTATTTTCTGTTATTTTTTTTATCATTCTACTTTCAATTTTCAATATTAATTTGTTATTTTTGCACAAGACAAATTGTAATGAATTCAGTTAACCGTATAATGCACACACAAAATTCCAAGAGCAGTGAAATGGTGAAAAAAAGACGCAATTCTGCCATTGTTGTTGTTTGTTTTTTTTTAAACAATAACCCAGCAGTGTGACTCTTCAAGTCGGAACGTTTATAGTTGTCTTGTTTGTTTTAGTTCCTTTTTCTTTTTTTTCACCAATGGTGGGGGTTAGGTTCTTTATATTTCAGTGGCAACAAGAAAATCAGAACTTTTTGTGCATGAACATTTTTAAGTTTGTGACTTTTTCTGAGATCTGGAAGTTTTTTGTTTTGTTTTTCCCATTGTTCCATTATTGGAACCAATGTATTAGGCCTTGTTTTTTTTTATCAAATGTTTGGGAAATGAGGATCTTTGATATCAACCAACCTGATCCTTTACTCCATTGAAATAAAGATGCACGATCAGTTGACAAGGTCATACATGGTTCTGGGAGGTCAAACAAGATTGTCACCATTTTGGGGTACTTAAAACCTTTTATATAGAAGGGTTCACATATGTAAGAAAAAAAAAAAAAAAAAAATTATATATATATATATATATAATGTAATGTAATTTTTATTTTGGGATTTTTTTGTATTTTGAAACTGGATAGTAGTACAAAGTAAAAATCTCAGTCTCCTATGATGCCTAAAACTTTACAGGAGTACTAATCTGATGACAATAATAGCCTTTAATAGACCCCCACTGCACTAATAACCCATGGCCACCCCATGGTCTCTTGGGGGGTGGGGTACAGTGGGCAATCGAGGCTAGCGCCAGTCATAGTGTTACAGGCGGGTGCTGGCTGTGTAACGCCGCTGGCACCCGCTATGTACGGCGCAGGCTCAGTATCACATGTTGGGAACGCTTTTGATTTCTGTGTGTTGTAGATTTTCTCTTTCTTCACTAATTATATTATTTTTTAGCTTTTCTGCCTGACAAAAGTGCCAAGATACGAATGCGCCTGATGCAATTAAATCGGGCGGTTTGTCTCGAGTGCCCGGAATACCAAGTCCCATGGTTTCATGAAGAATACTGTCGACAGATGAAGCATAGAGGTGCGGGGCTCGTTTTATTCATTTAGTTGTTAGTTTGTTTTTGTATGCTTAAGAAAAAAAAAAAAAAAATTGAGTGACACATGATAAAAAAAAAAAAATCAGCGCTCAAATTCCAGTGCCGGCTCCCAGCTGAGGCTCTGGTCTCAGTGTTTTAACAGTGATGTTGCGTTGACAGTGCTCAGCACCACTGCAGCCAATCACTGAGCACAGAGGCTCTGCCGCCTACCTCGTTGAGCTTAGGCTGGTTTCACACTTGCGTTTTGATCTGCAGCGTTTTAGCGCTAAAAAACGCATGCGTTTTTTTTTCTGTACTTAACATTAAAAAAATGCATGCGTTTTTTAGCGTGCGTTTTGACGCGTTTTCGGCAACGCATGCGTTTTTTGACGCGTGCGTTCATTTGCAGAAATGCAACCTGCAGTAATTTCTAGCTGCGTTTTTTTCCCGCAAAAAACGCATGCGTTTATTCGCGGCAAAAAAATGCATTGCTGTCTACGCATGCGTTTTTAAGCACATGCGTTTGCTTGCGTTAACAACGCATGCGTTTTTATAGAAAAACACAAGAAAAAACAAGAAAACCCTAACCCTAAACACAAGAAAAAACAAGAAAACCCTAACCCTAGGGTTACTAGGGATCCTAACCCTTAGGTTAGGATCCCTAGTAACCCTAGGGATCCTAACCCTAGGGATCCAAACCCTAACCCTAGGGATCCTAACCCTAACCCTTAGGGTTAGGGTTACGATCCTAACCCTTAGGGTTAGGATCCCTAGGGTTAGGGTTAGGGTTAGGATCCCTAGGGTTAGGGTTAGGATCCCTAGGGTTACTAGGGATCCTAACCCTAACCCTAGCTATTTCTGTTTTTAGTGGGTTTTCTAGTTGATTTTGATGATTGGCAGCTGTCACACACTTCTCAGCCTGCGTTTAAAAAACGCAAACGCAGGAAAAAACGCATGTAAATGCCGCAAAACACCACGTTTTTTTTTCTGCATGCAAAAACGCATGCGTCTAAAAAACGTGGTGTTTTGCCGCGTTTACATGCGTTTTTTCACCACACGCGTTTTTTTTTAAAACGCTGCAGATCAAAACGCAAGTGTGAAACCAGCCTTAGTGATTGACTACAGCGGTGATTTGGGCTGTCGGACATAACGTCATCTCTGCAGCCCAAACTGAGACCGGAGCAGCGAGAGGGAACCGGCACTGAAACCGGGGAGGACATGTACCTGCTCTGTTTGTTATTTTAGAGTGTTTGGGGTCCACTTTTCTGAAAGTGAACAATCCCTTTAATATTCTCCACTGCAAAAGTATATTGTGCGATTTATGGATATGCAATAAGGAATAATCCTTAGAATATTAAAAAGTTGTTTTTTGTTTGTTTTCTTTTTTTGCTCAGAAGGTAACAGTAAGAGATCCATATACCATCAAATCCACTTATTTCTCGGAGATCTCTTGGGGGAGTTAATTATGCCAAGATGTTTGTGACTACTCCATATTATTACACAGTAGGTAAGATTGTGAAATGTAAAAAAATATATATTTTGCTGCACTAAGAAATCACAAACGCCGCTCTGCTCTGGAAAGAAATGTTATAATTTAAAGATATGTCAAAATTCATCAAATATTGTGACTGTTTAATAACTTTTGTGCAAATAAAAGCAACACAGCCACAAGCAAAACACTGACATATGAGGCAATGGGAGATCCTGGGGGGATGTAATTCAGGGTGGGGACAGTTTGAGTTGCATTTTAGTATATGATATCACAGGATGACTTCCACACACATCTACTTCATATTATATCACGTTTCTTAGCGGAGGACCCACTGGTGATCGTTGTCTAAAAGCCCGCAGTTCCTTTATTTGTTTAGTTCTTCATACGGTTGTTGCCATAAAAAAAATTAAAACAAAAGTCTATACAGTCAATCAATATTCTGCACAGAATCGTAATTGAGCAGGGGTCGCCCACTCCTTTTATTCTTTACCGGACTGCTTGAAATGGCTGAGTGCGGTCAGACACCCCCAAGAGATCAGTAACTTGCCTCCTGTTTTATAGAAAGGGGATAACTTTTAAAAACCCTTTTAAGCTGTGTGCACACGTTCCAGATTAATCGCAGATTTTTTGCACGTTTTTTCGCAACCAAAACGCTTAAAAAACGCATACATATGCATTCCATCATTTATAATGGTTTCCACAATTTTTGTGCACATGTTGCGTATTTTTCCGCGAAAAACGCATGCGGAAAAATACGCAGCATGTTCATTAATTTTGCGGATTTTAAGCGGATTTCCCACTATATTATTACATTGGGAACCTCCGGAAAAAAAAGCGAAAAATCCGCGCAAAATGCGCGATAAAAACGCGTGCAGAATTCCTGCGGAAAACCTCAGGATTTTCTCAGGAAATTTCTGCATACTTTCCGGATGTGTGCACATACCCTTAAAGTGTTTTTCCGGCTTTTGAAAACAAGTGTCCAATTGATTGTAGTTTGTTTTAAAAACAAACAAAGTGTGCCTGGCTCACCCTCCCCAGGTCCAGCATTGAGCCTCTGCCGCTGTTGCCATTATGTTGACCATAAGTGAGCTCAGCGGCTCTGGTCAAGTTGATGACACTAATTGGCTGTTGATGTGACCTGAGCACTGCACACACCAGGAGCTCGCTGAGTGGACCCAGGGAGGGTTTTTGGAAGGTGTTGGACTGTGATTCTCCTAACATTTGATGCTTGCTTTCTATAGACTTCGAGTGCATCCTGAGCAAAAATAAAAAGCCTATCGCCTACATAGAGGAGAACAAGCTGTCCGCCAATGTGGCCGAAGTCCAATGGGGCCAGGACAGTCAGATGTGTGATAACAAGTCTCTACCTCAAGGAGCCCAGAGGTCGGTGATTCTGTGTGTAGACATGTGGTGCTAGATCACGACGCAGCCTCATTCTCTTAAAAAATAGCCTTCATTTTAAGTTTTCTTACATAAATCCATAGAAGACATGCAAATAAGAAACTTTGTAATATGTCTGATCATAGAAATCTGCTTCTTTCTCCTCCTGAACTGATCGTTCATTCTCAAAATTCTCAACTTCCAAGTAAAATCTGTTTTCCGTGAATACAGATTTTCCCGTTACTGAGATAGGAGATGACAGTTAGTGCTCACAAAGTTCTATGGAGACTGATATAGCAGAATGTCTGTGTTCCGCTAGCTCCTCTCCCCCCCTCCATAGAATTTTAAAAGCACCAACTGTCATCTCCTATCTTAATCGAGGAGGAGAGAAGGGCGGTTTCTCCATTGAGGAACAGAGGAGCTAGAGAGATGAGCAGTAAAATCAGTATAATTTTTTTTTTTTACAAATGAATGGCTTTTTCCGGTTCAGAAAAATAGCGGTTTGGGCAAATGGATGTTTTTTTGGAAAAATTTGAGTAGAATTCAATTCCTCTTGATTTTGTTTGTTGGACTCTAACATATTATTTCTTTCATCTTTATAGAGTTGCCATTGACTTTCTTAATCCAGTGGCATTTTGCAGAAACTCTTCCAAGATTAAAGGCTTAAATGCCATGAAGAAGAGACATTTGGAGATCCTGGGGTACTATGTAGTTCAGGTTGGTTACAATTCGAGTTGTGTTTTAGGATATTATATCATGATTAGTGTTGAGCGATACCTTCCGATATCGGAAAGTATCGGTATCGGAAAGTATCGGCCGATACCGTCAAAATATCGGATCCAATCCGATACCGATACCCGATCCCAATGCAAGTCAATGGGACGAAAATATCGGAATTAAAATAAACCCTTTATAAACTTGTAGGTTCATACTACATGAAGGAAAACAACTAAGAATAATGTAGGATATATTGGGGGACGTGGCGGAGACATTAAAGGCACAGAGGTTTAGCCCAATGTAATAGAATAGCAGGATTTTTTTTTTTTTTTATGACGTTCGGCGTTAGAAAGAATTTGACTATGTTAATTTTTTTTTTTTTTATGTCAGATATTGATGTTTCACTACTTCCACGCCCTTCACCTTCTTTTTTACTTCTCCCACGCTTTCTTCTTCATTATCCTCATCATCAGCTTCTTTGACATCAACTTCTTCACCTTATTCATCTTCTTCTTCATCTTCTACCTATTATTTTTTTGGTTACATTGTTCATATTCTTTTTATTTTACTATTATCTTCATCATATTCTACTTCTTCATCATATTCTTATTTGTGACAGGCATTCCCGTAGTTGTTATCTATAAAAGTTTGAAGATTACACCTTCCGTTCTGCCTGTCACAAAACAGTTACATTTGTCCGCGTTCAGTTTGGCCTGCAGCATCAGGCTTTATCCAGGGGCACCACGAGGAGGAACGGACTCACCCCCATACACTGCTTAGTCTTCTTCTGCTTATAATTTAGATAATATTTTTGCTCTGATATTTAGTGTTATGCTTAATGTTCTTCTGCTCTTTGTTCTGCAGACTCTTGTTCTTCTGCTTCTCGGTCTTCCAGGTCGTCGTCGTCGTCTCCAGGGTCGTCGTCTCCGGGTTCGTCGTCATCGGGGTGGTCTTCAGGGTCGTCGTCTCCGGGGTCGTCGTCATCGGGGTGGTCTTCAGGGTCATCGTCTCCAGGGTCGTCGTCATCACGGTGGTTGTCGTCTCTGGTGTCGTCGTCATCTTAGGGGTGGTCTTCCGGGTCATCGTGTTTAGTCTCTTGAACTTGGAAATGTAGCAGAAGGTACAAGAAGGCTGAGAAAATGCCGAGAACCAGCTGATGGAACTGGAACTCGGATGGCTACCCGAAGGTCCAAGAGCCAATGGAACTACCGAGGACCAGCTGACGTTACTGGAACCCGGTTACTAAGCAGGAGGTACCCGTGCCTGAAAGCACTACCAAGGACCACCTGACGTTGGTGGAACTCGGATACCCAGAGGGAGGCACCTAAGCCAAAGGCTCTGCCCGGAACCAGCTGACGGTACTGGAACCAGGATGGTGAGCAGAAGGTACAAGAGCAAAAGACACTGCCGAGAACCAGCTGAGGGTGCTGGAACCCGGATGGGTAGCCGAAGGTCCAAGAGCCAATGGAACTACCGAGGACCAGCTGACGTTACTGGAACCCGGTTACTAAGCAGGAGGTACCCGTGCCTGAAAGCACTACCAAGGACCACCTGACGTTGGTGGAACTCGGATACCCAGAGGGAGGCACCTAAGCCAAAGGCTCTGCCCGGAACCAGCTGACGGTACTGGAACCAGGATGGTGAGCAGAAGGTACAAGAGCAAAAGACACTGCCGAGAACCAGCTGACGGTGCTGGAACCCGGATGGGTAGCCGAAGGTCCAAGAGCCAATGGAACTACCGAGGACCAGCTGACGTTACTGGAACCCGGTTACTAAGCAGGAGGTACCCGTGCCTGAAAGCACTACCAAGGACCACCTGACGTTGGTGGAACTCGGATACCCAGAGGGAGGCACCTAAGCCAAAGGCTCTGCCCGGAACCAGCTGACGGTACTGGAACCAGGATGGGGAGCAGAAGGTACAAGAGCAAGTGTCTGCGTGGCTTTTGCAGGACACGATGCCGGCTGCACAGCAGGGGAACAGCTGGCGGTGCTGAACCCCACTGACACATTGGCTGGTGTTTTTCTCTGTGCAGCTAGCAGTACCGGGCCCCAACTGGCGGTGTTAGAGCCCGGGGTCAGCAGGAGGAGGAGATGGAGCAGAGTGTAGGCCGAAGCCTGCACTGGCGGCAGCTTTGGGTCTGTTGTGCCTGCGTGGCAGTTGCAGGACACATTGCCGGCTGCACAGCAGGGGAACAGCTGGCGGTGCTGAACCCCACTGACACATTGGCTGGTGTTTTTCTCTGTGCAGCTAGCAGTACCGGGCCCCAACTGGCGGTGTTGGAGCCCGGGCTCTGCAGGGGGAGCAGAGTGTAGGCCGAAGCCTAATTGAACCAATTTCAAAGGTAACCTTTAACCCCCCCTCAGGGGTTACAAAGTAGAAGAGCCACAGCTTATGCAGCAGTAGTGCTGCACAAGTCAAAGGTTGCTCTTTTAATTTTTCTCCTTGCACACGCTGAATGAAACACGTATAACATTTAGCCCTTTATACAGTCAAACTGTGTTGGAGGCGCGAGTTCCCTTTGTAATGAGACGCAGCACAGATGTCAAGAATCCCACCTTGGTGCTGGGTGCAGCCTCCTGAGCGTTGTTATTTGCTGTACAGGAGTCTGCGCTGTCGTGTTATCCCCTGGCCTAGAGCTGTTAGCGCTGCCCATCTTCTGACATCATTTACTGTCGGCCGGTGCGTTTCGCGATGGCCCTGAATCCCAGCCCCGCAGTGTCTTAACATTGTTAAAACACTGCGGGGCTGGGATTCAGGGCCTGGCGCAGCACATATGTTCGCCTCTCACACTCGGGTCCTTACACCCGCTTCAGACTGTGCGGCGTCATCTGATCCCTTATCGCATGCCACGGCCATGAAGCCGCACAGTCCGAAGAAGGCGGAAGGAGATGAGGGACAGGCGAACTGATGCACCGATCATGCCCATCAATCACACCCTCGCAGTCCCAATAAATAAGACACCGAGGGGCGTTGTGTGGGTCAGGGCGGCCGCAGAGGCGCACCCAGCCAAACAATGATGCCAGAAGACGGGCAGCGCTACCAAGGGGGTTGCAGCGTGTCATTACAAAGGAAAGTCACACCACCGGGACGGTTAAATGGTCACACAGAGGACACATTTCAGACGTGTTTTCAATTCCACATGTGCGAGGAGAATACGTTTATGAGCCACCTTGCACACATGCAGCATTACCGCTGTACAAGGTGGCTGGATAACGTAAAAACGCCTGGGGGAGGGGGGACAGGTTCCCTTCAATTTCAGTTCTGGTGTCTGCGTGGCTTTTGCAGGACACGATGCCGGCTGCACAGCAGGGGAACAGCTGGCGGTGTTGAACCCCACTGACACATTGGCTGGTGTTTTTCTCTGTGCAGCTAGCAGTACCGGGCCCCAACTGGCGGTGTTAGAGCCCGGGGTCAGCAGGAGGAGGAGATGGAGCAGAGTGTAGGCCGAAGCCTGCACTGGCGGCAGCTTTGGGTCTGTTGTGCCTGCGTGGCAGTTGCAGGACACGTTGCCGGCTGCACAGCAGGGGAACAGCTGGCGGTGCTGAACCCCACTGACACATTGGCTGGTGTTTTTCTCTGTGCAGCTAGCAGTACCGGGCCCCAACTGGCGGTGTTGGAGCCCGGGCTCTGCAGGGGGAGCAGAGTGTAGGCCGAAGCCTAATTGAACCAATTTCAAAGGTAACCTTTAACCCCCCCTCAGGGGTTACAAAGTAGAAGAGCCACAGCTTATGCAGCAGTAGTGCTGCACAAGTCAAAGGTTGCTCTTTTAATTTTGCTCCTTGCACACGCTGAATGAAACACGTATAACATTTAGCCCTTTATACAGTCAAACTGTGTTGGAGGCGTGAGTTCTCTTCGTAAAGAGACGCAGTACAGCTGGCAAAAATGCCACCTTGGTGCTTTGCGCGGCCTCCTGAGCATCGTTATTTGTTGCACAGGAGTCTGCGCTTTTGTGTTATCCCTTGGCCTTCCGCTGTTAGCGCTGACCATCCTCTGACATCATGTTATGTCGGCTGTTGCGGTTTGCGATGACCATGAATCCCAGCCCCCCAGTGTCTTAACATTGTTAAAACACTGCGGGGCTGGGATTCATGGCCTGGCGCAGTACATATGTTCGCCTCTCGCTTGGGTTCTTACACCCGCTTCAGACTATGCGGCGTCAGCTGATCCCTTATCGCATGCCACGGCCATGAAGACGCACAGTCCGAAGAAGGCGGAAGGAGATGAGGGACAGGCGAAGAAATGCACCGTTCATGCCCATCAATCACACCCTCGCAGTACAAATAAATAAGACACCGAGGGGCGTTGTGTGGGGCAAGGCGGCCGCAGAGGCGCAGCCAGCCAAACAATGATGCCAGAAGACGGGCAGCGCTACCAAGGAGCTTGTTGCGTGTGTCAATACAAAGGAAAATCACACCTGAGGGACGTTTTAATGGTCGCAGAGGACTCATTTTTAGACGTGTTCACTTCAACATGGGCAAGGAGAATAAGTTTCTGAGCCACCTTGAACACATGCAGCATTACTGCTGTTCAAGGTAGCTGTAAAACATAGAAACACCTGGGGGAGGGGGGACAGGTTCCCTTCAATTTCAGTTCTTGTGTCTGCGTGGTGGTCGCAGGACACGTTGCCGGCTACACAGCAGGGGAACAGCTGGCGGTGCTGAACCCCACTGACACATTGGCTGGTGTTTTTCTCTGTGCAGCTAGCACATCTGGGCCAAAACTGGCGGTGTTAGAGCCCAGGGTCAGCAGGAGGAGCAGGGGGAGCGGAGTGTAGGCCGAAGCCTGCACTCGAGCAAGTTGAAAGGAAACCTTTAACCCCCCCCCCCCCCCCCGGCGTTTGTAGCTGAAAGAGCCATTGTGTACAGCACTAATGCTGGAAAAGGTAAACTTAGCTCTTTTAATTATGGTCCTTGCACATGCGGAACCTAACAGTTATGAAATGTGTCCCCTCACAGCGTTAAACCGTCCGGTAGGTGGAACTTTCCTTTGTCGTGTGACGCAGCACAGCCATCATTTTTACCCCCTTGGCGCCGTGCGCCGCCTCCTCAGCGTTGTTTGAATCTGTCCCGGAGCCTGCGCTGTTAGGTTAGCCCTTGGCCATGCACACGTGTTGCGCTGCCCGTCTTCTGACATCATTTGGTGTCAGGCTGGCTGCGCCTGTGCGGGTGCGCTGGCCGAGATCCCGCCTCGCAGTGTCGTCTAATGTAATCCCACCGCGGGCCTGTGATCCGTGCCCATGCGCAGTGCATATCCTCGCCTCTCACTCCCCTCCCTACGGCTTTTTCAGACTGTGCGGTGTCACGGCCGTGGCATGCTATTAGGGATCAGCTGACATCGCACAGTCTGAAGAAGCCGTAGGGAGGGGAGTGAGAGGCGAGGATATGCACTGCGCATGGGCACGGATCACAGGCCCGCGGTGGGATTACATTAGACGACACTGCGAGGCGGGATCTCGGCCAGCGCACCCGCACAGGCGCAGCCAGCCTGACACCAAATGATGTCAGAAGACGGGTAGCGCAACATGTGTGCATGGCCAAGGGCTAACCTAACAGCGCAGGCTCCGGGACAGATTCAAACAACGCTGAGGAGTCGGCGCACGGCGCCAAGGGGGTAAAAATGATGGCTGTGCTGCGTCACACGACAAAGGAAAGTTCCACCTACCGGACGGTTTAACGCTGTGTGGGGACACATTTCATAAGTGTTAGGTTCAGCATGTGCAAGGAGCACCACGAAAAGAGGCACTTTTTCCCTTTGCATCATTACTGCTGCACAAGGTGGCTCCTTCAGTAACAAACGCCTGGGGGGGGGGGGGGCAGGTTCCCTTAAATTTAACTTGTTGTGCCTGCGTGGCGGTCGCAGTACACGTTGCCGTATACACAGCAGGGGAACAGCTGGCGGTGCTGAACCCCACTAACACATTGGCGAGGTGTTTGGCTCTGTGCGTACAGCACTTCTGGACGGCAACTGGCGGTGTTGGAGCCCAGGGACAGGTGGAGGAGGAGGAGGTAGGAGGAGGTAGGAGGGATTGCCACACACACAGCAGGGGAACAGCTGACGTTACTGAACCCCAATAACAGAGGAGGGACTGTTGACTGTGCGTACAGCACTTCTGGATGGACACTGGCGGTGTTGGAGCCCAGGGACAGGTGGAGGAGGAGGAGGTAGGAGGAGGTAGGAGGGATTGCCACACACACAGCAGGGGAACAGCTGACGTTAATGAACCCCAATAAAAGAGGAGGGACTGTTGACTGTGCGTACAGCACTTCTGGACGGCAACTGGCGGTGTTGGAGCCCAGGGACAGGTGGAGGAGGAGGAGGTAGGAGGAGGTAGGAGGGATTGCCACACACACAGCAGGGGAACAGCTGACGTTACTGAACCCCAATAACAGAGGATGGACTGTTGACTGTGCGTACAGCACTTCTGGACGGCAACTGGCGGTGTTGGAGCCCAGGGGCAGGTGGAGGAGGAGGAGGTGGAGGAGGTAGGAGGGATTGCCACACACACAGCAGGGGAACAGCTGACGTTACTGAACCCCAATAACAGAGGAGGGACTGTTGACTGTGCGTACAGCACTTCTGGACGGCAACTGGCGGTGTTGGAGCCCAGGGGCAGGTGGAGGAGGAGGAGGTAGGAGGGATTGCCACACACACAGCAGGGGAACAGCTGACGTTGCTGAACCCCAATAACAGAGGAGGGACTGTTGACTGTGCGTACAGCACTTCTGGACGGCAACTGGCGGTGTTGGAGCCCAGGGGCAGGTGGAGGAGGTAGGAGGAGGTAGGAGGGATTGCCACACACACAGCAGGGGAACAGCTGACGTTACTGAACCCCAATAACAGAGGAGGGACTGTTGACTGTGCGTACAGCACTTCTGGACGGCAACTGGCGGTGTTGGAGCCCAGGGGCAGGTGGAGGAGGAGGAGGTAGGAGGAGGTAGGAGGGATTGCCACACACACAGCAGGGGAACAGCTGACGTTACTGAACCCCAATAACAGAGGAGGGACTGTTGACTGTGCGTACAGCACTTCTGGACGGCAACTGGCGGGGTTGGAGCCCAGGGACAGGTGGAGGAGGAGGAGGTAGGAGGAGGTAGGAGGGATTGCCACACACACAGCAGGGGAACAGCTGACGTTACTGAACCCCAATAACAGAGGAGGGACTGTTGACTGTGCGTACAGCACTTCTGGACGGCAACTGGCGGTGTTGGAGCCCAGGGACAGGTGGAGGAGGAGGAGGTAGGAGGAGGTAGGAGGGATTGCCACACACACAGCAGGGGAACAGCTGACGTTACTGAACCCCAATAACAGAGGAGGGACTGTTGACTGTGCGACAGCACTTCTGGACGGCAACTGGCGGTGTTGGAGCCCAGGGGCAGGTGGAGGAGGAGGAGGTGGAGGAGGTAGGAGGGATTGCCACACACACAGCAGGGGAACAGCTGACGTTACTGAACCCCAATAACAGAGGAGGGACTGTTGACTGTGCGTACAGCACTTCTGGACGGCAACTGGCGGTGTTGGAGCCCAGGGACAGGTGGAGGAGGAGGAGGTAGGAGGGATTGCCACACACACAGCAGGGGAACAGCTGACGTTACTGAACCCCAATAACAGAGGAGGGACTGTTGACTGTGCGTACAGCACTTCTGGACGGCAACTGGCGGTGTTGGAGCCCAGGGACAGGTGGAGGAGGTAGGAGGAGGTAGGAGGGATTGCCACACACACAGCAGGGGAACAGCTGACGTTACTGAACCCCAATAACAGAGGAGGGACTGTTGACTGTGCGTACAGCACTTCTGGACGGCAACTGGCGGGGTTGGAGCCCAGGGACAGGTGGAGGAGGAGGTAGGAGGAGGTAGGAGGGATTGCCACACACACAGCAGGGGAACAGCTGACGTTACTGAACCCCAATAACAGAGGAGGGACTGTTGACTGTGCGTACAGCACTTCTGGACGGCAACTGGCGATGTTGGAGCCCAGGGACAGGTGGAGGAGGAGGAGGTAGGAGGAGGTAGGAGGGATTGCCACACACACAGCAGGAGAACAGCTGACGTTACTGAACCCCAATAACAGAGGAGGGACTGTTGACTGTGCGTACAGCACTTCTGGACGGCAACTGGCGGTGTTGGAGCCCAGGGACAGGTGGAGGAGGAGGAGGTGGAGGAGGTAGGAGGGATTGCCACACACACAGCAGGGGAACAGCTGACGTTACTGAACCCCAATAACAGAGGAGGGACTGTTGACTGTGCGTACAGCACTTCTGGACGGCAACTGGCGGTGTTGGAGCCCAGGGACAGGTGGAGGAGGAGGAGGTAGGAGGAGGTAGGAGGGATTGCCACACACACAGCAGGGGAACAGCTGACGTTACTGAACCCCAATAACAGAGGAGGGACTGTTGACTGTGCGTACAGCACTTCTGGACGGCAACTGGCGGTGTTGGAGCCCAGGGACAGGTGGAGGAGGAGGTGGTAGGAGGAGGTAGGAGGGATTGCCACACACACAGCAGGGGAACAGCTGACGTTACTGAACCCCAATAACAGAGGAGGGACTGTTGACTGTGCGTACAGCACTTCTGGACGGCAACTGGCGGTGTTGGAGCCCAGGGACAGGTGGAGGAGGAGGAGGTAGGAGGAGGTAGGAGGGATTGCCACACACACAGCAGGGGAACAGCTGACGTTACTGAACCCCAATAACAGAGGATGGACTGTTGACTGTGCGTACAGCACTTCTGGATGGCAACTGGCGGTGTTGGAGCCCAGGGGCAGGTGGAAAAGCAGAGGAACACAATGTAGGCCGAAGCCTGAGAAAGTCGAAAGGGAACCTTTAACCCCCCCCCAAGGCGTTTGTAGCTGAAAGAGCCAGCTTGTGCAGCACAAAAGATGCAAAAGGAAAAGGTGGCTCTTTTCATCATGCTCCTTGCAAACACAGAACTAAACACTTATAAAATGTGTCCCCTGAAACCGTGAAACCGTCCCGGAGGTGGGACTTTCCTTCGTAATATGACGCAGCACAGCCGTCATTCCTACCCCCCCGGCGCCGTGCCCCGGCTCCTCAGCGTTGTTTGATTCCGTCCCGGAGCCCGCGCTGTTATGTTATCCCGTGGCCAGGCACACTTAGCGCTGCCCATCTTCTGACATCATTTGGTGTCAGGCTGGCTGCGCCTGTGCGGCCGCGCTGGCCGAGAGCCCGCCTCGCAGTGTCTTCTGATTTAATCCCACTGGGGGCCTGGGATCCATGGCCATGCGCAGTGCATATCCTCGCCTCTCACTCCCCTCCCTACGGCTTCTTAAGACTGTGCGGTGTCACGGTCGTGGCATGCTATTAGGGACCAGCTGACACCGAACAGTCTGAAGAAGCCATAGGGAGATGAGTGAGAGGTGGAGGTTCAGATATGCACTGCGCATGTCCATGGATCCCAGGCCCCCAGTGGGATTAAATCAGAAGACACTGCGAGGCGGGCTCTCGGCCAGCGCGGCCGCACAGGCGCAGCCAGCCTGACACCAAATGATGCCAGAAGACGGGCAGCGCTAAGTGTGCCTGGCCACGGGATAACATAACAGCGCAGGCTCCGGGACGGAATCAAACAACGCTGATGAGCCGGGGCGCGGCGCCGGGGGGGTAGGAAAGACGGCTGTGCTGCGTCATATTACGAAGGAAAGTCCCACCTCCGGGACGGTTTTACGGTATCAGTGAACACATTTAATAAGTGTTAAGTTTTGCGTGTGCAAGGAGCAAAACCAAAATAGCTACCTTTTTCCTTGTGCAGCATTACTGCTGCACAAGGTGGCTCTTTCAGTAACAAACGCCTTGGGGGGGGGGGACAGATTCCCTTACATTTCAGTTGTTGTGTCAGCGTGGCGGTCGCATGACACATTGCCGGCTACACAGCTGGGGATCAGCTGACGTTACTGAAACCCAATAACACTGGGTCGTATGTTTTGACTGTGCAGACGGCACTTCTGAGCCTCAACTGGCGGTGTTGGAGCCCAGGAATTTAAGTTCAGGTGGTAGAAAGATGAACACAACAGGAGACCTGGATAACGTATACAGTGACCTAATTATTTAATCAGGAGGAGGAGTGGCAAATTCCTGCGAGATCCAGGCCTTGTTCATTTTCAGGAAAGTAAGCCGGTCAACGTTATCGGAGGATAGTCGCATGCGACGGTCAGTTAGTACACCACCTGCAGCACTAAAGACACGTTCCGATAATACACTGGCCGCAGGGCAAGACAGCACCTCCAATGCATACTGGCTTAGCTCTGGCCATGTTTCCAGCTTTGAGACCCAAAACTTGAAAGGGGAAGAGCCGTCTGGGAGTACAGCAAGAGGGCAAGACATGTAGTCTGTCACCATCTGACGGAACCGTTGCCTCCTGCTGACTGGAGCCGTCTGTGATGGTGTAGACTTTTGTGGCGGGCACAGAAAACTGTGCCACAGTTGGGCCATACTGGTCTTGCCTTGGGCAGAGGCACTGCTTCTGCTCCCTCTTTGTGCAGAGCCTCCACCACTGCCTGGACGCACTGAGCTGCTTTGGAATGCACTAGCAGCACTTCTCTCAGTTGGAATGGAGAAGATGATGGAATTGACCAGTGTGTCTTGGTACTCCCGCATTTTTCGCTCCCGGTTCAACGGTGTGATGAGGCTTTCTACGTTGTCCCGGTAGCGAGGATCGAGGAGGGTGAACACCCAATAATCAGACATGTTGAGAATGTGGGCGATGCGGCGGTCGTTTCTCAGGCACTGCAGCATGTAATCCACCATGTGCTGCAGACTGCCAACTGCCCAAGAAACGCTGTCCCCTGCTGGAGGCGTGATCTCTGCCCGCTCGTCATCACCCCACCCTCGCTGTACACACTGAGTACTGGACAATTCGGTAACTCCCTCCTCTGGACGGATGTCTTCCTCCTCCATTGACTCCTCCTCATCTTCCTCACAAACTGTCCCCTGCCTACGCGTTTGTGAGGAACCACGTGGCGCTGACTGTCCAGAAGATGATGGAAATGGTGAATCCTCATCCTCCACCTCTTCCACAACATCATCCCTTAGCGCTTGCAGTGATTTTTCAAGCAGGCAGATAAGGGGGACAGTCATGCTGACTAGTGCATCATCTGCACTCGCCATCCGCGTGGAATAATCAAAGGGACGCAAAACCTGGCAGACGTCATTCATAGTGGCCCACTCTGTGGTTGTGAAGTCTGTACGGCGCTGACTGCGACTTCTTTGCGCCTGAAGCAGCTGGTACTCCATTACAGCTTGCTGCTGCTCACACAACCGCTCCAACATATGTAACGTGGAATTCCACCTGGTAGGTAGGTCACATATGATGCGATGTTCCGGCAGGCGGTGTCGGCGCTGCAGAGCCGCAATGCGCGCTTTTGCCGTGCTGGAACGCCGCAAGTGAGCACACTCTAGGCGGACCTTGTGCAGCAGTGCATCAAGATCCGGATAGTCCCTCAAAAAGCTCTGCACGACCAAATTGAGCACATGTGCCAGACATGGGATGTGAGTGAGGTTGCCGAGGCCCAGAGCTGCCACCAGATTTCGGCCACACTACCATGCCTGGCTGGAGATTCGCTGGCACAAACCACACATCGCTCTCCTGCTTGATGGCATTCCAGAACTCCTGCGCTGTGTGGCTACGATTCCCCAAAAAAATTAATTTCAAGACGGCCTGTTGACGTTTGGCCACGGCTGTGCTCATGTCAGTCGTAACAGGTACACGTTCATCACGGGTCCATGTGGAGGTGGACTGTGACGGCTCCTGCAGCGATGATTCTGAGGAACTGGTGTAAGAGGAGGAGTCAATGCGTACAGAATGGATTCCTGCAATCCTTGGAGTGGGCAGGACACGTCCTGCGCCACTCGCACGGTCTGTACCCGGCTCAACGACATTAACCCAATGGGCAGTGAGGGAAAGGTATCGCCCCTGTCCATGTTGACTGGTCCACGCATCGGTGGTGAGGTGGACCTTGCTACTGACGGCGTTCAGTAGCGCGTGTTTTATGTGTCCTGTTATGACCCCAATGGCGAGGGTCTCAGAGGAACGTGGAAGTCTGAGGAATACAAAAAACCAGCTCATAGGGCAGTGGTAACTGGGTTGACCATATAACTACTCCTAACGCCAACCCTAGAAGTAGCCGGGGATCATTCCTACGATGATTCTAGATGACACGCTCCAGCCGGAGAATCTAGCTACCCCTAGTAGAGGAAAACAAAGACCTTTCTTGCCTCCAGAGAATTGGACCCCAAAGCTGGATAGAAGCCCCCCACAAATAATAACGGTGAGGTAAGAGGAAATGACAAACACAGAAATGAATCAGGTATAGCACAGAGAGGCCCGCTAACTAATAGCAGAATAAAGAAAGGTAACTTATATGGTCAACGAAAACCCTATTAAAATCCACACTGGAAATTCAAGAACCCCCGAACCGTCTAACGGTCCGGGGGGAGAACACCAGCCCCCTAGAGCTTCCAGCAAAGGTCAGGATGCAGATTAGGAACAAGCTGGACAAAAATGCAAAAACCAAAACAAATAGCAAAAAGCAAAAAGTAGACTTAGCTGATATTTCTGGAACCAGGATCAATAGACAAGAGCACAGCAGACTAGCTCTGATAACTACGTTGCCAGGCACAGAACTGAAGGTCCAGGGAGAATATATAGCTACACCCTTAATTAACGACCTCAGGTGCGGATAAAAGGAATGACAGAAAAACCAGAGTCAAAAAACTAGTAACCACTAGAGGGAGCAAAAAGCAAAATCACAACAGTACCCCCCCCTTAGTGAGGGGTCACCGAACCCTCACCACGACCACCCAGGAATTATCCTCCTGACCATAGCCCTTCCACTTGACCAAGTACTGAAGCCTCCGCCTGGAGAGGCGAGAATCCAAGATCTTCTCCACCACGTACTCCAACTCGCCCTCAACCAACACCGGAGCAGGAGGCTCAGCAGAAGGAACTACAGGCACAATGTACCGCCGCAACAAGGACCTATGAAATACATTGTGAATAGCAAATGACACAGGAAGATCCAGACGAAAAGATACAGGATTAAGGATTTCCAATATCTTGTAAGGCCCAATAAAACGAGGTTTAAATTTGGGAGAGGAGACCTTCATAGGAACAAAGCGGGAAGAAAGCCATACCAAATCCCCAACGCGTAGTCGGGGACCTACACCGCGGCGGCGGTTGGCAAAGCGCTGAGCCTTCTCCTGTGACAATTTCAAGTTGTCCACCACATGATTCCAGATCCGCTGCAACCTATCCACCACAGAATCCACCCCAGGACAGTCAGAAGGTTCCACATGACCCGAAGAAAAGCGAGGATGGAAACCAGAGTTGCAGAAAAAAGGCGAAACCAAGGTGGCGGAACTAGCCCGATTATTAAGGGCAAACTCAGCCAACGGTAAGAATGTCACCCAATCGTCCTGATCAGCAGAGACAAAACACCTCAAATAAGCCTCCAAAGTCTGATTGGTTCGCTCCGTCTGTCCATTAGTCTGAGGGTGGAAAGCAGACGAAAACGACAAATCAATGCCCATCCTACCACAAAAGGATCGCCAGAACCTGGAAACGAACTGGGATCCTCTGTCTGACACAATATTCTCAGGGATGCCGTGCAAACGAACCACGTTCTGGAAAAACACAGGAACCAGATCGGAAGAGGAAGGCAGCTTAGGCAAAGGAACCAAATGGACCATCTTGGAGAAGCGATCACATATCACCCAGATAACGGACATGCCCTGAGATAGCGGAAGATCAGAAATGAAATCCATGGAGATATGTGTCCAAGGTCTCTTCGGGACAGGCAAGGGCAAGAGCAAACCGCTGGCACGAGAACAGCAAGGCTTAGCTCGAGCACAAATCCCACAGGACTGCACAAATGACCGCACATCCCTTGACAAGGAAGGCCACCAAAAGGACCTGGCCACCAGATCTCTGGTGCCAAAAATTCCCGGGTGACCTGCCAACACCGAGGAGTGAACCTCGGAAATGACTCTGCTGGTCCACTTATCCGGGACAAACAGTCTGTCAGATGGACAAGACTCAGGCCTATCAGCCTGAAATCTCTGCAACACACGTCGCAGATCCGGAGAAATAGCTGACAAGATAACTCCATCTTTAAGAATACCAACAGGGTCAGCGACTCCAGGAGCATCAGGCACAAAGCTCCTAGAAAGAGCATCGGCCTTCACATTCTTTGAACCTGGTAAATACGAGACAACAAAATCAAAGCGGGAGAAAAACAATGACCAGCGGGCCTGTCTCGGATTAAGGCGTTTAGCAGACTCGAGATACATCAGATTTTTGTGATCAGTCAGGACCACAACACGATGCTTAGCACCCTCGAGCCAATGACGCCACTCCTCAAATGCCCATTTCATGGCCAACAACTCCCGATTGCCCACATCATAATTTCGCTCAGCAGGCGAAAACTTCCTAGAGAAAAAGGCACAAGGTTTCATAACAGAGCAACCAGGGCCTCTCTGCGACAAAACGGCCCCTGCTCCAATCTCTGAAGCATCCACCTCAACCTGAAAGGGAAGCGAGACATCAGGCTGGCACAAAACAGGCGCCGAAGTAAACCGGCGTTTCAACTCCTGGAAAGCCTCCACGGCAGCAGGAGCCCAGTTAGCTACATCGGAGCCCTTCTTGGTCATATCCGTCAAAGGTTTCACAATGCTAGAAAAATTAGCGATGAAACGACGGTAGAAGTTAGCGAAACCCAAGAACTTCTGAAGACTCTTAACCGACGAGGGCTGAGTCCAATCAAGAATAGCTCGGACCTTGACTGGGTCCATCTCCACAGCAGAAGGGGAAAAAATGAACCCCAAAAAGGGAACCTTCTGTACACCAAAGAGACATTTTGAGCCCTTGACAAACAAAGAATTTTCACGCAAAATTTTAAAGACCAACCTGACCTGCTCCACATGCGAATCCCAACTATCAGAAAAAACCAAAATATCATCCAGATAAACAATCAAAAATTTATCCAGATACTTCCGGAAAATGTCATGCATAAAGGACTGAAAAACTGAAGGCGCATTGGAGAGCCCAAAAGGCATCACCAAGTACTCAAAATGACCTTCGGGCGTATTGAATGCGGTCTTCCATTCATCACCTTGTTTAATGCGCACAAGGTTGTACGCACCACGAAGGTCTATCTTGGTGAACCACTTGGCACCTTTAATCCGGGCAAACAAGTCAGACAACAACGGTAAAGGATACTGAAATTTGACAGTGATCTTATTTAAAAGCCGATAATCAATACAGGGTCTCAAAGATCCGTCCTTTTTTGCCACAAAAAAGAATCCCGCACCAAGAGGGGAAGAAGACGGACGAATATGTCCTTTCTCCAGAGACTCCTTGATATATGAACGCATAGCGGTATGCTCAGGTACCGACAGATTAAACAGTCTTCCCTTAGGAAATTTACTGCCTGGTATCAAATCAATAGCACAGTCACAGTCCCTATGAGGAGGTAATGCACTGGATTCAGACTCACTGAAGACATCCTGATAATCAGACAAATACTCCGGAACTTCCGAAGGCGTAGAAGAAGCAATAGACACAGGCAGGGAATCCCCATCCAAATCCCCAACTTGAGACTGACATAGCCTTCCAGTCCAGGACTGGATTATGGGTCTGTAACCATGGCAGCCCCAAAACAACCAAATCATGCATTTTATGTAAAACCAGGAAACGCATCACCTCGCGGTGTTCAGGAGTCATGCACATGGTAACCTGTGTCCAATACTGCGGTTTATTTGCTGCCAATGGCGTAGCATCAATACCCCTAAGAGGAATAGGATTTTCCAATGGTTCAAGAGTAAAACCACAGCGCTTAGCAAACGAGAGATCCATAAGACTCAGGGCAGCACCTGAATCTACAAACGCCATGACAGGATAAGATGACAGTGAGCAAATCAGAGTTACAGACAGAATAAATTTAGGTTGCAAATTACCAACGGTGACCGGACTAACAACCTTAGCTATACGTTTAGAGCATGCTGAGATAACATGTGTAGAGTCACCACAGTAGTAGCACAAGCCATTCCGGCGTCTATGAATTTTCCGCTCATTTCTAGTCAGGATTCTATCACATTGCATTAAATCAGGTGTCTGTTCAGACAACACCATGAGGGAATTTGCGGTTTTTCTATCACATTGCACCGAGTTAGGTGTCTGTTCAGACAACACCATGAGGGAATTTGCGGTTTTGCGCTCCCGCAACCGCCGGTCAATTTGAATAGCCAGTGCCATAGTATCATTCAGACCTGTGGGAGTGGGAAATCCCACCATAACATTTTTAATGGCTTCAGAAAGGCCATTTCTGAAATTAGCGGCCAGTGCACACTCGTTCCAATGTGTCAGCACGGACCACTTCCGAAATTTTTGGCAATACACTTCAGCCTCGTCCTGCCCCTGAGACATAGCCAGCAAGGCCTTTTCTGCCTGAATCTCAAGATTGGGTTCCTCATAAAGCAAACCGAGCGCCAGAAAAAACGCATCAATATCAGCCAATGCCGGATCTCCTGGCGCCAGCGAAAAAGCCCAATCCTGAGGGTCGCCCCGTAAGAACGAAATAACAATTTTTACTTGCTGAGCAGAGTCTCCAGATGAACAGGGTCTCAGGGACAAAAACAATTTACAATTATTCACGAAATTCCTAAACTTAAATCTGTCTCCGGAAAACAGTTCAGGAATCGGTATTTTAGGTTCAGACCTAGGATTTCTGATAACATAGTCTTGTATGCCCTGCACACGAGTAGCCAGCTGGTCCACACTTGTAATCAAGGTCTGGACATTCATGTCTGCAGCAAGCATAGCCACTCTGAGATAAAGGGGAAGAAGAAAGAGAGAGAGAAAAAAAAAAAAAAAAAAACTCAGAATCTTCTTTCTTATAATCCCTCTTTTGCAATGCACTAAACATTTAATACTGGCCTGGCAAACTGTTATGACCCCAATGGCGAGGGTCTCAGAGGAACGTGGAAGTCTGAGGAATACAAAAAACCAGCTCATAGGGCAGTGGTAACTGGGTTGACCATATAACTACTCCTAACGCCAACCCTAGAAGTAGCCGGGGATCATTCCTACGATGATTCTAGATGACACGCTCCAGCCGGAGAATCTAGCTACCCCTAGTAGAGGAAAACAAAGACCTTTCTTGCCTCCAGAGAATTGGACCCCAAAGCTGGATAGAAGCCCCCCACAAATAATAACGGTGAGGTAAGAGGAAATGACAAACACAGAAATGAATCAGGTATAGCACAGAGAGGCCCGCTAACTAATAGCAGAATAAAGAAAGGTAACTTATATGGTCAACGAAAACCCTATTAAAATCCACACTGGAAATTCAAGAACCCCCGAACCGTCTAACGGTCCGGGGGGAGAACACCAGCCCCCTAGAGCTTCCAGCAAAGGTCAGGATGCAGATTAGGAACAAGCTGGACAAAAATGCAAAAACCAAAACAAATAGCAAAAAGCAAAAAGTAGACTTAGCTGATATTTCTGGAACCAGGATCAATAGACAAGAGCACAGCAGACTAGCTCTGATAACTACGTTGCCAGGCACAGAACTGAAGGTCCAGGGAGAATATATAGCTACACCCTTAATTAACGACCTCAGGTGCGGATAAAAGGAATGACAGAAAAACCAGAGTCAAAAAACTAGTAACCACTAGAGGGAGCAAAAAGCAAAATCACAACAGTGTCCCTCCACATGCTTGTGCAGGGCAGGGACGGCTTGCCTGCTGAAGTAAAAGCGGCTGGGCACATTGTACTGTGGGACTGCCAATGACATCAAGTCACGGAAGCTGTCAGTCTCCACCAGCCTGAATGACAGCATTTCCAGTGACAGAAGTTTGGCAATGCCTGCAGTCAGAGCCTGTGCTCGTGGGTGGTTTGACGAGAAAGGCCGCCTTTTCTCCCATGCCTGTACTACCGATGGCTGTAGACTGGGCTGGGAGTGTGTGGATGACTGGGAAAGTGGTGCTGCGGGTGGAATTACAGCGGGTCTCTGGACAACAGGGCCAGAGGTTCTTCCACGGCGATCCTGGGAGGAAGCCGAACCAGCTGCGTGTGAGCTAGAGGAAGAGGCAACACGAGCTGAAGAGGTGGTAGCTGCCGCTGTTGGTTGGCCTACCTCTTCAGTGTGTTTTTCTAACTCCGCCGGGTGCCTGTTGCGCACATGTTTCCACATGTTGGAGGTATTGAGGTTGCTGACATTTCGACCTCTTTTGACTTTTTGATGACACACCTTGCATCTGACATAGCAAATGTCATCTGCAACTGTGTCAAAAAAGGACCAGGCACTGCAAGTCTTGGGAGCGCCCTTTTTTGCTTTTGGAAGAGACATGCTCCTAACGGGTGCCAAAGCGGAGGCTGCAGGATCCGCAGTCTTCCCCCTCCCTCTCCCTCTTTGGGCCGTACGGGGAATCTCTTCCTCAGAGCTGCTCCCACCACCTTCCTGTCCCTCACGCCAAGATGGGTCAAGGACCTCATCATCTACACTACCCTCTGCCCCCAACTGCTCCTCCTGGGTAGTCTCAGCAGCAGAGCACGCACCAGTAAGTGGCACCTGAGTGTCATCATCAGCTGATGCGGCCTGCGATGTGGTGACCGGAGCCACTGGCCCACCCGCCTCTTCAGAGGAAGACAGAAAAAGCTGTTGGGCATCACTGCACCCTGCCTCTTCTTCCATTTCTCCAATGCTGCTTGGCTGGCCCCCTGTTTCCAAGCCAAGAGATTCAGAGAACAGAAGTAGAGACGGCTCCTGTCCTGGGCTCTCTGTCTGCCTGGGCAATTTGGCAGGTGGTGAAGAGACAGATGGCTGCTCTCCAGTGCTCTGTGTCTGAGAGGATGTGGCACTAATGGAAGTTGATGCATTAGCTGCCATCCATCCGACAACAGCTTCAATTTGTTCTTCACGCAGCAGCGGTGTACGGCGCTCTGACACAAAGCTGCGCATGAATGACTGTTGCCTGGTGAAAGTGGGTGCTGATGAGTCACCGGTGCCCGCAGCAGGCACAGAATCCCCACGTCCCCTCCCTGCTCCGCGCCGGCTCCCACGCCCACGTGCCTTACTCACTGCCTTCTTCATCTTGGTTGACTGATAAAGATAAGCAGAAAAGTACTAACGGATTTGTGTGCTTATTCCTGAGCAACTCCTCCTAACAGGTATAAGAAACACTAATTTTCTAAAGTGTGGACTAGACTTTAATATGAGCTAATGTGGCCTACACAAATGTAAAGTGGTGTAACTGGTGTGTTTGGTGAACTTTATTATTTATTTCTTTTTTGGGGGCTGAACTGACAACAGATAGAGCTGCAGTCACACAGAGACCGTGCAGACAGACGTAAACGGCGCTGCAAGGCCCAAAAACCCTCCTCTACGTTATCCTATGTAGTGTTTTTCCACAAGTTAGCTGGAGACGGGTGGAAAGACACTAATAGGATTTTTTGGAAAAAATGTGCAGCAGCCTGCACTACTTAAAACAAAATGAAAATTGATTTGGCGGTATGACGCAGTGAAGAACCCTGAGCTGGAGACAACCAGGCTATGGCTGCTCAGACTACAGGGCGAGCTGCAGTCACACGGAGACCGTGCAGACAGCCGTAAACGGCGCTGCAAGGCCCAAAAACCCTCCTCTACGTTATCCTATGTAGTGTTTTTCCACAAATTAGCTGGAGACGGGTGGAAAGACACTAATAGGAATTTTTTGAAAAAATGTGCAGCAGCCTGCACTACTTAAAACAAAATGAAAATTGATTTGGCGGTATGACGCAGTGAACAACCCTGAGCTGGAGACAACCAGGCTATGGCTGCTCACAGACTACAGGGCGAGCTGCAATCACACGGAGACCGTGCAGACAGCCGTAAACGGCGCTGCAAGGCCCAAAAACCCTCCTCTACTTTATCCTATGTAGTGTTTTTCCACAAATTAGCTGGAGACGGGTGGAAAGACACTAATAGGATTTTTTTTGAATAAATTAGCAGCAGACTACACTACTTGAAAAAAAAAAAAAAAAAAAAAGAACAGTATGAGGCAATGAACCACCCTCCCTGAACTGAATACAACCAGCTATGGATGGCCTATGTGGCTGCACTCAGACTAGAGAGTGGGCTGCACTCACACACACACACACACAGACCTTGCAGATCGCTGTGAAAACAGCGCTACAAGGCAAAAGCAAGGTGAATAGTAGGTGAACACAGCGGTTGCTAAATTAGCCTTTGGAAAGCACAAAGAAGCAAATCGCTATCTCTAAACTGTCCCTCAGTCAGCAAACAGCGTCCTGTCACTAACTGAATTCACAGCAGAGTGATCGCAAAATGGCGCCAGCGACTTTTAAACTGCATCATGACATCATTTCAGCAGCCAATCACAGCCTTGCCAGTAGTTTCATGCCCTCCATGCTAAACAGGATGTGCCCACACTTGGAATCATTCTCATTGGCTGAATTTCTGCATTTTGAATCTTGGAACTTCCGATTCCGGTATCCGATACGCGGCAAGTATCGGAATCCCGGTATCGGAATTCCGATACCGCAAGTATCGGCCGATACCCGATACTTGCGGTATCGGAATGCTCAACACTAATCATGATGGGTTCCTCATGTCTGTATAATAGTATCTTCTCCTATGTCAGTCTGTGTGTTTTATATATATATATATATATATATATATATATATATATATATATATATATATATATATATATATATATAGTGCCTTGCGAAAGTATTCAGGCCCCTTTTCAACCTTTTCCCACATATGCTTCAAATCATGTTTGAAGCATGATATGTGGGAAAAGGTTGAAAAGTTCCAGGGGGCCGAATACTTTAGCAAGGCACTATATATATATATATAATTTTCTCTGAGACAATTTCTATAGATGACTTCCCGCAGTTACATGTTAGTTCTCTATTACAGATCCCTAGTTTTGAATGGAATTCAATGGACCTTGGAACAAAGGAAACGTGGATTAACTACCTCCGGAAGAAGATTTTTGCTAGTGAACTGTGAAATGTTTTGTGCCACCCTGTAAATAAAGTATATTTTTTATTCATTCATATATGTGTGTTCTCTTACAAAGGAGCAGTACTTGCACAACATGATTTTTGGCGAAAGGTCAATAAACATAGCTGTATAACGTAAGAAAAACATGGCTGGCATCTGGCACCAAGATATTATCAGCAGATTGGGTTCGTTCTGCTCCGTTCACTGTCGAATTGAGAAGCAAGCGGAGCAGGTGACGTCACATCTGGAGATCGGGGCACGTGTTCCAGCAGGTGGCTAATCTGATGTCAACTACCCCTACCCTTAAAGTTGTGAGGTTCGGGCTCCATGGATCAGACTCGTTTTTTCCTGCACGTCCCAAACACCCAATCTGATTGACATCCGGGAAGTTTGGAGCCCAAGTCATCACTTTGAACTTTTGTCATGTACCTGTCAAGTCCTCCTGGGAGATTTAGGGTTAGAAGATCACTACGTATTGTGAATCGCAGATCTTCCATTTAGCCTGTGTATTTGTGTCCCATGTTAAATTAATTTGGTGCTGAAGAGGTTAACAACTTTTTCTATGTTGGTCAGAAACTTGCAAGCTCCATTTTCAGCTGCTTCTGATCTGGTCATTGCCTCTCCCTGTTAAACCTGGCCAGACCTTCTCTGCATTGCCAGTGAAATCTTTCCTTCCTAGCTCCTTGGAGACTCTGTGCTGAGTTGTAGATCGTTGTTGCTGCTGGAGATTGTTGCATGCTGTTTTTGGGTGTATGCTTTCCTCATTGTCCTATTCCCATTTGGTTGGTACATTCCTATTCTTCCCTATATGCCTCTTTACCTTTGGTGAGTGTTTGTATTTCTGTTGCTTAGGCTAGGTTCCCATTGCGTTAATGGGAGAGCGCTAACGGACAGCGTTGCATGGCGAAATTAACGCCGTGCACCGCGTCCGTTAGCGCTCCCATTGCCGGCAATGTTAAAGCGCATTGCTAGCGCGTGTCATTTTCGGCACGCGCTAGCGATGTGCCGGTCTTTTGTAGCGCGCCTCGGACGCTGCTTGCAGCGTTCGCGGCGCGCCAGAGGTCCGTTCCCCGCTCTCGCAGATCGGGGATCTGCGAGAGCGGGGACGTTAACGCGACCCCTAAACGCGGCCCCGAAAAAGACATTGCGTTAGCGCAATCCGCTAGCGCTAAACGGATTGCACTAACGCAATCTGAACCTAGCCTAACTGTTATCCCTGTTTGGTCTTTGTGTCCTGTTTACCTTACATTTCTGTCCCAGAGTGGAGGAGGAGACAGAACAGAGTTTAACAGGAGCATAGTAAGGTTGGAGACTTCTACCTTCAAGAGTACCTCCGGGACAGGGAAAGTTAGGGTCCCAGTTACAGGGACAGTTTTAGGCCCCCCCTTCCTTACTGAAGACGTCACAACGTGACATGAAGTTTTTGCAGCGTGGTACGGGCATTATCCTGCTGAAAGAGGCCACTACTATTAGGAAATTCCATCACTGCAAAGGGGGCTACTTACTTTTGCTGTATAATGTTTAGTTTGATGGTACCTGTCACATCCACATCATATCATTGCTGGGATCTGAGGTTTCCCAGCTGAATGTTGCACATCACTCTGCCGGCCTGTCTTCTTACCATAGTGCATCCTGCACCATCCCTAGTAAGTGACGCTTGAGCCCGGCAGTCCACATAAGATATAAGAAAACATGAACCCTCAAACCAGGGCCCCTTCTTCCATTGCCTCATTGTATGGGTCTGATGCTGACATAACATGCCCAGTACTGATGCTTGCAGCAAAGGACGGGTGAGCTCGGGCACCATGACCTGTCTGTAGCCCCATACATACAGCTGTGCTGACTTAATCACAGCCGGAATTTACTTTTTTTAAGCAATTTTATCATTTTTGATCTTCTTGTGCACAACCATACCCCACGCCCCCCAAAAAACAAACCAAAACAAAACACCGACAAGTGTTTTCTTAAAGGTAATCTGTCATCAGAATTTTACTACCAATTTATATCCTCCTGTTTCGGGACGACCATAATGGTAAAATGTTGTGCTAGAGGTGTCACTAGTGAGCCTTTATCAAGTCTGATATTTTTTTTTTTCCCTGATTTTGGTTAAATTAACCCCTTCACCTCGAAGCCTGTTTTCACCTAAGTGACAGAGCCAATTTTTACAATTCTGACCACTGTCACTTTATGAGGTCATAACTCTGAAACGCTTCAACGGATCCTGGTGATTCTGACATTGTTTTCTCGTGACATATTGTATTTTGTGATAGTGGTAAAACTTCTTCGATATGACTTGCATTTAATTGTGAAAAACACAGAAATTTGTCGAAAATTATGAAAATTTAGCAATTTTCAAATTTTTCATTTTTCTGCCCTCAAATTAGAGAGATATATCACATAATATAGTTAATAAACAACATTTCCCACATGTCTGCTTTACATCAGCACAATTTTGGAAACATAATTTTTTTTTGTTAGGGAGTTATAAGGGTTAAAAGTTGACCAGCGATATTTCATTTTTGCAACAAAATTTGCAAAACCATTTTTTTTAGGGACCACCTCACACTTGAAGTGACTTTGAGGGGTCTATATGACAGAAAATGCCCAAAAGTGACACCATTCTAAAAACTGCACCCCTCAAGGCACTCAAAACCACATTCAAAAAGTTTATTAACCCTTCAGGTGCTTCACAGGAATTTTTGGAATGTTTAAAAAAAATTGAACATTAAACTTTTTTTTTACAAAATTTTTACTTCAGATCCAATTTGTTTTATCTTACCAAGGGTAACAGGAGAAATTGGACCACAAAAGTCGTTGTACAATTTGTCCTGAGTACGCCGATACCCCACATGTTGGGGTAAACCAATGTTTGGGCACATGGCAGAGCTCGGAAGGGAAGGAGCGCCATTTGACTTTTCAATGCAAAATTGGCTGGAATTGAGATCGGAACCCATGTCGCGTTTGGAGAGCCCCTGACGTGCCTAAACAGTAGAAACCCCCCACAAGTGACCCCATTTTGGAAAGAAGACCCCCTAAGGATCTTATCTAGATGAGTGGTGAGCACTTTTAACCCCCAATTGTTTCACTAAAGTTTAGAATGTAGCGCCGTGAAAATTAAAAAATCATTTTTTCTTTCCACAAAATGATGTTTTAGCCCGCAATTTTTTTTTCCCCAAGGGTAACAGGAGAAATTGGACCACAAAAGTTATTGTGCAATTTGTCCTGAGTACGCTGATACCCCATACATGGAGGGAAACCACTGTTTGGGCGCACGGCAGAGCTCGGAAGATAAGGAGCGCCGTTTGAAATGCAGATTTAGATGGATTGGTCTGCAGGCATCATGTTGCATTTGCAGAGTCCCTGATGTACCTAAACAGTAGAACCCCCCCACAAGTGACCCCATATTGGAAACTAGACCCCCCAAGGAACTTATCTAGATGTGTTGTGAGAACTTTGAACCAACAAGTGTTTCACTACAGTTTATAACGCGGAGCCGTGAAAATAAAAAATATTTTTTTTCCACGAAAATGATATTTTAGCCCCCACATTTTTTTTTCCCAAGGGAAACAGGAGAAATTGGACCACAAAAGTTGTTGTCCAATTTGAGCTGAGTACGCTGATACCCCATATATGGGGGGGGACCTGTTATGGTCTGGTGATTAAGGAGCGACATGCGACTAGCTCTGAGCAGGTGGTAACTATACCGACCGCAGTTCCTGATCTTAACACAGACACTAGCAGTAGCCGTGGGATGTTCCTGTCACTCCCTGGACACCTCATCACAGCCGGAGAACTAGCTACCCCTAAAGGTAGAAGCAGGAAAGCTATCTTGCCTCAGAGAAAATCCCCAAAGGATAGGACAGCCCCCCACAAATAATGACTGTGAGAGGAGAAGGAAATGACATACGTAGTATGAAACAAGATTTAGCAAAGGAGGCCACTACTAGCTAGAAAGAATTAGTACAGGACAGAACACTGTGCGGTCAGTAATAAAAACTAGAAAAAGTCCACCGCAGAGAAATGCAAAAATCTCCACACCTGACTAAAGGTGTGGAGGGCAAACTCTGCTGCCCAGAGCTTCCAGCTTAGCTGACTAGATACATACTGATAAGCTGGACAAATGAGCAAAACATAGAAAGTGCAAAACAACAAAGTCCACAACAAGTGAACTGCAAAAAGACAAGCAAGGACTTAGCTTTGCTGAAATGGTCAGAGTGACAGGGAAATCCTCAGAGAGCCATGACTCCAAGCTCAACAATTGACAACTGGCATTGAATTAGGGAAAAGGCCAGACTAATATAGCAGAGCCAGAAAGACGATCAGTGAAAACAGCTGCTGATGCTAAATCCAAGAAGCAGCCATACCACTCAAAACCACAGGAGGGAGCCCAAGAGCAGAACTCACAAAAATGCTACTTATAACCACCGGAGGGAGCCCAAGAGCGGAATTCACAACAGGGACCACTGTTTGGGCGCACGGCAGAGCTCGAAAGGGAAGGAGCGCTGTTTGAAATGTAGACTTAGATGGATTGGTCTGCAGGCGTCATGTTGCATTTGCAGAGTCCCTGATGTACCTAAACAGTAGAAACCCCCCACAAGTGACCCCATATTGGAAACTAGACCCCCCAAGGAACTTATCTAGATGTTTTGTGAGAACTTTGAACCAACAAGTGTTTCACTACAGTTTATAACGCAGAGCCGTGAAAATAAATTTTTTTTTTTTTTTCACGAAAATGATTTTTCACGTTTTTATTTTCCCAATGGCATCAGGAGAAATTGGACCACAAAAGTTGTTGTCCAACTTGTCCTGAGAACGTTGATACCCCATATGTTCGGGGGGACCACTGTTTGGGCGCACAGGAGAACTCGGAAGGGAAGGAGCACTGTTTTAGTTTTTCAAAGCAGAATTGGCTGGAATTGAGATCGGACACCATGTCGCGTATGGAAAGCCCCCTGATGTGCCTAAACAGTGGAAACCCCCAATCATAACTGAAACCCTAACCACAGCCCTAACCCTAGCCCTAACCCCGACCTTAACCCCAGCCCTAACCCTAGCCCTAACCCCAACCCTAACCCTGGCCCTAACTCTAGCCCTAACCCTAGCCCTAACCCTAATCCTAATGGGAAAATGGAAATACATACATTTTTTAAAATTTTATTATTTTTCTCTAACTAAGGGGGTGATGAAGGGGGGTTTGATTTACTTTTATAGCGTTTTTTTGGCGGATTTTTATGGTTGGCAGCCATCACACACTAAAAGACGCTTTTTATTGCAAAAAATAATTTTTGCATCACCACATTTTGAGAGCTATAATTTTTCCATATTTTGGTCCACAGAGTCATGTGAGGTCTTGTTTTTTGTGGGACGAGTTGACGTTTTTATTGGTACCATTTTCGGGCACATGACATTTTTTGATCGCTTTTTATTACGATTTTTGGGAGGCGGAATGAACAAAAGCCAGCAATTCCTGAAATTCTTTTAGGGGGGGCGTTTATACCATTCCACGTGTGGTAAAATTAATAACGCAGCTTTATTCTTCATGTCAGTACGATTACAGCGATACCTCATTTATGTAATTTTTTTATGTTTTGGCGCTTTTACACAATAAAAACTATTTTATATAAAAAAATAATTGTTTTTGCATCGCTTTATTCTGAGAGCTATAACTTTTTTATTTTTCTGCTGATGATGCTGTATGGCAGCTTTTTTTTTGCAAGACAAGATGACGTTTTCAGCGGTACCATGGTTATTTATATCCGTCTTTTTGATCGCGTGTTATTTCACTTTTTGTTTGGCGGTATGAGAATAAAGCGTTTTTTGCCTTTTTTTTTTTTACGGTGTTCACTGAAGGGGTTAACTAGTGATATAGTTTTATAGGTGGGGTCGTTACGGACGCGGCGATACTAAATATGTGTACTTTTATTATGTGATTTTTTTTTTAATTTAGATAAAGAAATGTATTTATGGGAATATTTTTTTTTTTTTTCTTTATTTAGGATTTTTTTTTTAATTTTTTTTTTACACATGTGGACTTTTTTTTTTTTTTACTTTTTTACTTTGCCCCAGGGGGGGACATCACAGATCGGTGATCTGACAGTGTGCACAGCACTCTGTCAGATCACCGATCTCACAGACAAGGGCAGAGGCTTGCCGGCGCCTGCTCTCAGCAGCTCTTGCAGGCGCCGGCAAGCCAGGTCAGTAAATGACCCGGAAGGAGTCCCGCAGCCATCTTGGATCCGGGGACTCCTTCCAGGTCACCGGAGCAGCGCGATCTCATCGCGTTGCTCCGGTGGGAGAGCGCAGGGAGCCCCCGTCCCTGCGCGATCCCCCTCTATGCCGCTGTCACTATTGACAGCGGCATCAGAGGGGTTAAATGCCCGTGATCGGCGATAGCGCCGATCGTGGGCATTGCTGCGGGGTGTCAGCTGTCATATACAGCTGACACCCGCACCCGATCACCGCGGCGCTCAGCGTGAGACCGCGGTGATCGGTCCGCCGTACTAGTACTGCGGCTGGCACAAATGCAGTGCCGGCAGCGCAGTACTAGTACGGCGGATGTCGCGAAGGGGTTAATATCTGACATTCTTATCCCCCTGCCTTGTTAGCAAATAGTTTCAGACATGCTGTGTATTTACATCACATGGCCAAAGAAATTGGGTGGGAGCCACTGATTTACTATATATCTAATTCCAAGTGACTGTACATTTACTTAAAGTCATAGGAAAGGGTCTAATGCTCAAATGACTTTATACAATTGTTTTCTTTGCATCTGAAGCGATGGCCCGGGGACCACCACGGTGCAGGAGACTACTGTACACAAGACGAGGTGCAATCAACAAAGGATAGATTTATTGGGAGACAGGGAATGGAGGGGACATGGAAGATGCAAAAGCGGATTTACAATAGCAAAAGATAATGCACATGAGTCAACTTGTCTATATAACCGCACAGTGCTTCAACAATCATAAACTCAGAATCTATCTCATCAGCAACTTTACACAATAAAACATATATATCTCAATGCTACTCTGCATATATCCTCCCTGGCCTCTACTACGCAGGCCACACGGATACCGTGCTCTAGCTACTGTAGCCTGCACTAGACCCTAACTGGTGCACCAGGCAGGAACAGACTCACGGTGATGTTGGGGACACAGGTCCAGTCCCAGGGGGCCCCCAAAAGTCCACAACGGTGGTGCGCACGGATTCCTATCGGCTCTGCAAAGCGTGGTCTTCTCCTTGCTCCTGGAAACTGTAAGTCCCCTTCCAAGTATCTTCGTGGCTTCACCAACCAGCGCAGAACAGCCACTCTTTGCTGTAAACGGGAAAGTCTATCTGACAAACACAGTTCGTCTCAAGCTGTGTAATCTTTCTTGCAGCCAAAGTCTCTTCCTTGCAAAACAGGACGGAACACAACACACAGTCTTTCTATCTTCCCTCAGGAAACTTCTTCCTGCACGCTGCTACAGCTCCACCTCTTCACTCAGCCTTGAGCAGTCCATAGCAAAACAAGAGCAGGGGAGAACCACAGAACATACCATCACATAGACAAAGGGGGGTGCAGCCTCTTAAAGTGACAGCGTGTTTCTTATTATGCATAACAGCACCACCCTCTTACATGCCTCCCTTCTTAATGATGGTCGTCCTCGGCCATCACAGCTTCATGGTAAAAGTATAATGAAGGAGACAACAAAGGTATACAAACAGACAGAGCACACTGTTCTACATATCGGACTGGTGGAACCCCTGCATTAGACCTCTGGGATCTCCGAAGCTCTTGGCTGTCAGGCAAGGCTTGACTATCTTCCAGAGGAACACTTGTTGCAGGGGACACTGTGAGCTCTTGTCTAGTTTCATCCTCACATGGCGGTACTGGTACATCCATGGGATTACCGTTTCTGGGCGGCTGAGAACCCCCTACTGTGTCAGGGACGGTCCACCACTCCTCATCGATTTGGCCATCAGGCATGACAGATTCAGGAGGTGGAGTGGCGCCTTCAGGCGACAATGGCGTAGAACAGACCTCAGACCGGCAAGGCCGCAGCATATTTCTGTGAAGTACTCTAGGGGCGGATGCCCCATTCTCAATCTGTACCTTGTAGACAGGGCCGTTAGCATACACTCTCTCGATAACCTTGTACGGCTGTACTTCCCATCTCTCACTTAGTTTTCCCTTGGGGCGCTTCTCTCTGACCAACACTCGGTCTCCAGGTTGGAGCGGTAACTCTTGAGTCGGTTTGCGGGCCGTATGTTCTTTTTCTTGCAGTTGCTGACCCGCCAACCGCCGTATCGTTTGCAAACGTTGTCGATGCTCTTTCACCCATGAGGTGACATTTCGCTCCATCAGCTCCTCTGGCTGTTCCAGGTTCAGCTCAATGATCTCTCGTCCAGCTCTTCCAAACAACAGTAGATAGGGGGTGTAACCCGTGGTGGAGTGGACCCGATTGTTGTAGGTCCAGACCAATTCCGGCAGATAGTCTGGCCAACACACCTTCTTATCCTCTTCCAATGTTCTCAGCATCTGAAGCAAGGTTCTGTTAAAGCGTTCGCAAGCTCCATTGCCTTGAGGATGATAAGGGGTGGTCCGGGACCGCTCGATGCCATACATGCGATACAATTCTTCCATCACCTTGCCTTGGAAACACGCGCCTTGGTCGGAGTGGATGCGCTTTGGGCACCCATACACCCGGATGAAGTCTTGGCAGATGGCTCGCGCCGCCGATTCCGCAGTCTGGTCTCTAGTCGGGGTTACTACTGCGAACTTAGAAAAATGATCGGTCATCACCAAACAATATTGCAGCCCCCGGGCCGAGTGTCCCACGAGGAGATAGTCGATCATCAAGACTTCCAATGGCTCCTTAGTTTGTATGGTCTGGACGGGTGCCCTCTGTTCAGTACTCTTAATGAGGTCACATACTCGACACTGCCGGCAAACCTCTTCCACCACAAGCTCCAACCGAGGACAATAGACATGCCGCTGCAACCATTGGTAGGTCTTTGTGGAGCCAAAGTGCGCTCCGAATTCATGGGCTTCTTTAGCTATTTCTTGAGCCATTCTTCCTGGGATGACCACTTGCCACCTTACTTCCATATCTTTTGGCTGTTGCTTCTTACGATATAGTACTGACTCTCTCACTTCCAGTCTATCCCACTGGTGCAACACACTCCTCATTTCAGAGTCCAGATCATCTCTTTCTTGTTTGCCAGGCTTCCGCTTTTGCGTTATCCACCATTTCATCTGTCTCAGCCCTTCGTCTTCATCCTGAACGTGTCCCCATTCTTCATTGGTTCTTCCCAGGGACCGAGGTAAGGCGCAGGCCTCCCTTCTTGACTGGGCCACAACCATCGGGGGCTTGAACTTATTAAAGTCTGGGGTTTCCTCCTCTTCAAGTTGTTCATCAAGATCCCCCACTGGAGTCTCCACAGGCACTCTGGACAGCCCATCCGCATTTGCGTTTTCGGTAGCAGAGCGATAGCGGATAGTAAAGTCGAACTTGGCCAGGCGAGCCATCCACCTTTGTTCTAAGGCCCCCAGTTTAGCATTCTCAAGGTGGGCCAGGGGATTATTGTCTGTTCGAACTTGAATTTTTGTACCTGTCAGGAAGCCTGCAAACTTTTCTGTCATGGCCCACACCAGAGCCAGGAGCTCTAACCGGAAGGAGCTGTAATTGTGAGGGTTTCTTTCGCTGTCTCGCAGGGACCTGCTAGCATACCCGATGACTCTCTCATGTCCATCCTGTATCTGAGAAAGTACGGCACCGAGTCCATGTAGGCTACCATCGGTGTACAACAGGAACGGTTGATCGAAGTCTGCGTAGGCCAAAATCGGGGCCGAAGTAAGGGCACTCTTCATAGCCTGGAAGGCCTCGTGTTGTCCCTGTGCCCAGGGGATGCGCTGGGTCTTCGGCACTCCAGCGGTCCCCCTCAGCAACTCATTGAGAGGACCGGCCATCTTCGCGAAATCTTTAACAAACCGACGGTAGTAACCCGCGAGTCCCAGGAAGGCCTGGAGTTCTCTCACTGTTTGAGGGACTGGCCACTTCTGGATAGCAGCCACTTTTTCTGGCGAGGGTAGAACTCCATCTTGTGACACAATGTGACCCAGGTACTCGATCTCCCTCTTGAAGAGGTGGCATTTCTTTGGCTTCAACTTCAGGTTATGAGCACGCAATCTTCCGAGTACCTGTCCAAGCCGGGCAAGGTGGTCTTCGAAAGAGGACGAAAACACAATGATGTCATCCAGATAGATCAGGGTAGCCTCGAAATTTAGATCTCCCAAACACTTTTCCATCAGCCGTTGAAAGGTGCCTGGAGCATTGGAGAGCCCGAAGGGCATCCGGTTAAACTCGAACAGTCCCATAGGGAGAATGAAGGCAGTTTTCTCTCTGTCTTTCTCCGCCACGGCTACTTGCCAATATCCGCTTGCTAGGTCCAGGGTGGAGAAGTACTTGGCTTTCCCCAAAGCTGTCAAGGATTCCTCGATGCGGGGCAACGGATACGAGTCTCGAACAGTGCAGGCATTGAGTTTTCTGTAATCTACACAGAACCGGATAGTCCCGTCCTTTTTCTTGACGAGCACCACCGGGGCTGCCCAAGGGCTCTGACTACTCTGCACCACTCCTGAATCCAGCATCTGCCTCAGTAATGTTTTCACCTCTTGGTACATTTTGGGCGGGATCTGCCGGTATCGTTCTCGAATTGGACGAGCTTCCCCAGTCGGGATCTCATGCGTGATGGCTTCAGTACAGCCGAAATCTTCGGCATGACGGGCGAATGCGGCCTGATTCTTCCACAGCATAGTTTCTATCGCTTGCACACGCTCAGGGCCCATAGCCTTCACATCCACTTCCATTTGCTCAAGGATGACCCGTCCACTCCACTCCGGGGATGGTGTCTCTTCGTCTTCCGCAGCAACTGCTAGGGCCCACCCCACGCCTTCTTTCGGTGATAAAGACATCTCCTTCTGACTCACCACTTCACCCTTATGCAGGTACACCAAGGCCAGATCTGTCCCTCGTGGCAAGGCGACCTCCCTGGGGCTCACATTCAAAGCTCTTATGGGGACATGTCCTCGCTGGACCACAGCTATCGTACGAGCTATCATGACTTCTTGATCCACTCCTCCGCCTACCATAGGCTGAACAACCACTTCCAACCCATCAAGGTTGCGGTGAGTCCCCACTGGGAGGTACACTATAGTTTCTTGCTCGGGAGGTAGGATTACAGGTTCTTTCCCAGGAGCCCGGATGACCCCTACCGTCTGATAAGATGGCACACTCTTCTGCGTCCCACAGACGCGGATCAGTCGTTGAAGGGCTTCTTGAGTAGGCTTATGTGGGGTAGCCTTCTTCCAATATCCAGGTCCCGCTTGGTAAACATAATCTGATCGAGTTCACGTAGGATATTCATTCCCAGTACTACAGGCACATCTTTCTTGATAGGCTCAGGGACTAGCAGGATCCCTTTTCTCCCAACTTCTTGGCCACAGATTCGAATATTCATCCACACGACCCCTGTGACCGGGATCGGTTGTAGGTTGGCAGCAAACAACCGGATCAATGTCTCTTTCTCTGGCTTGGCCAGGTCCTGGAAATGCTGCTTGAAGTATGCTTCTGGCATCGTTGTCACTTGTGACCCGGTATCTACCAGGCAATCTACCAGAACTCCTTCAAATTCAGCACGTAGGATGGGGCTCCCAGCGATCAAGTGTTCGTTATGATATGGAGCGGCCTCTCTTCTCGCCTCCCCCGCAGAGTGCCGCACTACTGCGGGGGTTGGTAGTTTAACGGCGGCTTCCACTGGCCTTGAGTATAGTTCCGACAGTCTCTGGCGAGGTGCCCCCGTCCTCTACACTCCCAGCATTGAACGCCTCCCCCTCGCCGAGGGGTACTTCCAGCCTGTCCTCGGGCCGCCGATGTCTGACGGGAGGGGGCTTGTTCCCACTGATCCCTTGTCGATCGGGCCGAAGAATGGTTGTATGAGTATGGTGGGCCAGTTTCTTGTAGTTCCCCCACTCTCCGCTCCATCTGGGTCAGTTTCTCTTGTACGTTCACAAGGGACCGCTGCAAATCTTGCACTACCTGGACCAGCACTTCTTGAGGGTTTGGGTCCCCTCTGGCATTGGTGCTCTGGACACGCATCACTCCAGACGCATAGCTTTCTTCTTTACTTCGGGCCACTGTTTCCGCCAGGACTTGACGAAACGTAAGGGCCGGGTCTGCCCGGACCCATTCTGACAGTGCTCTCCTCAAGGATGTACTGTGTAGTCCCAGAATGAATTGCTCCCGGAGTATCCGGTCTTTAGAGCCCATGCCGCCAAGTCCATCTGCCTCCTTTCTCTGCACCTCTTCGAACACTTCTTGCAGTGCTGTTGCATACTGAGAAATTCCTTCTTCTTCCCGCTGCAGCCTAGAGAAAAATTTGGCGCGAAGGTGTCCCGCGCTAGCGGTCTCACCGTAGATCTCTTCCAGGAACTTCACTAGCTCCTTCAGGGTACTGCGGGTGAGTTCTGGTTGTAGGCAGACGTTTCTGCGGGCTTCCCCCTCTAAGGCAGTTAAAGCAATGTCCACTTCAAGGTATGGGCTGATGTTATAAATCTTCAGGGTGCATTGCAGCCGTGACACCCAGTCGGACAGTGGCATATTCTTGCCGTCAAATTTTGGGAGCACACTAAATATGGTGCCCATAGGGAGTGTCCTTGCAGGGGTTCCACCAATGCCCACAGCATCCCCATTAATGTTAGCATTCCCGCCATTGCTGTCTGCTGCCTCCATCTTAGTGACAGAACCCTGCTCGCAGCGCCACTTGAAGCGATGGCCCGGGGACCACCACGGTGCAGGAGACTACTGTACACAAGACGAGGTGCAATCAACAAAGGATAGATTTATTGGGAGACAGGGAATGGAGGGGACATGGAAGATGCAAAAGCGGATTTACAATAGCAAAAGATAATGCACATGAGTCAACTTGTCTATATAACCGCACAGTGCTTCAACAATCATAAACTCAGAATCTATCTCATCAGCAACTTTACACAATAAAACATATATATCTCAATGCTACTCTGCATATATCCTCCCTGGCCTCTACTACGCAGGCCACACGGATACCGTGCTCTAGCTACTGTAGCCTGCACTAGACCCTAACTGGTGCACCAGGCAGGAACAGACTCACGGTGATGTTGGGGACACAGGTCCAGTCCCAGGGGGCCCCCAAAAGTCCACAACGGTGGTGCGCACGGATTCCTATCGGCTCTGCAAAGCGTGGTCTTCTCCTTGCTCCTGGAAACTGTAAGTCCCCTTCCAAGTATCTTCGTGGCTTCACCAACCAGCGCAGAACAGCCACTCTTTGCTGTAAACGGGAAAGTCTATCTGACAAACACAGTTCGTCTCAAGCTGTGTAATCTTTCTTGCAGCCAAAGTCTCTTCCTTGCAAAACAGGACGGAACACAACACACAGTCTTTCTATCTTCCCTCAGGAAACTTCTTCCTGCACGCTGCTACAGCTCCACCTCTTCACTCAGCCTTGAGCAGTCCATAGCAAAACAAGAGCAGGGGAGAACCACAGAACATACCATCACATAGACAGACAAAGGGGGGTGCAGCCTCTTAAAGTGACAGCGTGTTTCTTATTATGCATAACAGCACCACCCTCTTACACATCCACCCAAGAACTGGTTGCAAATTCATGACCACTAGGGGTCTCACTAATCCACTGTTCACAGTCTGCGAGGCGTGGTCCTTCTGGGCAGCAAAAACAGGAACTATGGGAGTGTCCTACACGATCTGATTCTGCAGGGGAAGTGCATGTCTTCAGTGCCATCTCACAGATCTGCGGAGCATCATTTCTCTCTGTACGATATACCTTGATTCAACTTGTCCAAGTGTTTTTGCAGTACCATTATATCTCCATCCATGATTTCTCAAGCACTTTTCCAAAATTGTGTAGTCAAGCTAAGTGAATTCACTATCTACCTTTCTGTTATTTCATAAGCAGTTGCGATGATCGGCATCTTCTCTGAAGTACTGATGAAAACAGAATCATTTTACTTCTTTTCAAGAACAGTTTAGTGCTTCTATTGGTTTCTGTTCTAACTTGGCTTGTCCCATGACTTCTATCTCACTAAGGCCAGTCTCACACGTCCAGATAATTCCGGCACTGGAAAAATCGGTACCGGAGTTATCCGTGTCCGTGTGTCCGTGAGCTCACGTGGCACATCAGTGTGGCACACGAACCGTGCAGGAGACAGCGCTACAGTAAGCGCTGTCCCCTGCTTTGGGTGCTGAAGCCGCTATTCATTTCTTCTCTCCAGCAGCATTCGCTGGAGAGAAAGAATGAAAAATCATTGTTTTTTTATTTTTTTTTTCCGGTTAAAATAAAGTACCCTGTAACCAACCCCCTCCCACCTACTGTGCGCCCGCCCGCTGGAAATAAAATACTCACCCAGCTCCCTCGATGCGTCCTCTCAGCGCCGCAGCTTGTCCTGTATGAGCGGTCACATAGTGCTGCTCATTACAGTGATGAATATGCGGCTCCACCTCCCATAGGGACACACAGATGGCATACGGACAGCATCCGTGTGCGGTACGTGTTTTACACGGACCCATTGACTTTAATGATGTGTGATACGTGCGCTCCCACGAACACTGACATGTCTCTGTGTTTTTCAAACGGACACACGGTCCGTGAAAACACACTGACATGTGCAGAGACACATTGATTTTAATGTGTCTACGTGAGTCAGTGTCTCCGGTACGTGAGAAAGCTGTCACCACACGTACCGGAGCCACTGACGTGTGAAACCGGCCTAATGATACAAGGAGTTTTCCATTCTCTACCAATGATGTAGCAGCATGTCTCCCCAGTGTCAGACTGGGGTGTTTAGAGCCCAATAGACGAATGCGAAGGGTCACCCCACAGCTGCAAGAAAAGATTTTCTTTTTGATCTTATGCTCAAGGACCAAGTGTTCTACCATTTAGTACATGTGCAAAACAGGACCCTAATGTACATGCTCCAAGTTAAAAATTAGGTGTCCATCAAGCACTTAAAACCCTTTTTTAACAACTTCCACTGCCAATAATAATAATAATAATAATAATCTTTATTTATATAGCGCCAACATATTCCGCAGAGCTTTACAGTTTAACAGTTTCAAACACAGCAGTCATAGGAAACAACGTTAACAATACAGTAATAAAGCACAATAAGACGACCCTGCTCGTGAGAGCTTACAATCTACAATGAGGTGGGGAGATACAACGTACAGAAGCTTATTTACAATGATGGTCCAGCCATCTTCAGGGGGTGGGGGGTAGATGGAGATAGTGAATGGGCTACACACACACAAACATAAAATGAGTTTGATTAGGGAACGTGACAGGCCGCTCTGAACAAATTTGTTTTGAGCGAGCGCTTAAAACTATGCAAGTTGTGGCTGGTCCTAATATCTTGGGGTAGAGCATTCCAGAGGATTGGCGCAGCACGGGAGAAGTCTTGGAGTCGGGAGTGGGAGGTACGGATTAGTGCAGAGGTTAGTCGAAAGTCATTTTGCAGAGCGCAGCGGTCGGTTAGGCCGATAATGGCAGGGAGTGCTGCTGTGTGCTGGAAAAAATCAAGGTAAAGTTTATTGTTACTGTTGTACAAATATGTATAAACCTAGATTTGCTATTTCTTTTAAAATCTTTGCATACCCTTTCCACCTTTTTCATAACTCATCACAGTTTTCTCCTGTTAATTGTAATGTAGGCCAGCCTCTTGTCTCCGTACATTTCATAATACACTGTTGGGGGAACATTTATCAGGACCGTCATGTCATATGACGGTCTTGATATCTCCCTTGCAGGTGCAGGATGTCCCATAGGGTCACATGACTGATATTTTTGGTTCATGTTTTGGCAGTGTAGTGCGCAAGCTTCCTCCCTCCTTATTTTCTTCCTGACTTCTCGATGTATACATCCTGAATGCGCCCAGTGGCATGAGGTACTGCACTATGTGTGTCTTACAACACAATGAGTGTTATAAAGAGTAAAAATACGCGTGGAAAATAAAATTGAGTTGAAAATATTGTTTGCATGCAGTTTCAGATCTATCCAATATATTTTTTTGCTGTGTTACACAAAAGCATTCCACCTCAAGCCACAAATATTAATTACTTTTAATAACATATTGTAAAGTAATATCTTATAAAATTAAAAAATGTATGTCTGTCTATCACCCTACCTGTTCCCTCTGTTCTGCTAATGACCTAAGGCCGACGTCACACTGGCATATTGCATCGGATGCGAGAGCACAGTCCTCTGCACAGTCAAAACACATGACCCAGTGTTATTGGGTTTTAGTAACGTCAGCTGATCCCCAGCTGTGTATGCGGCAATGTGTCCTGCAACCGCCACGCTGACACAACAACTGAAATTTAAGGGAACCTGTCCCCCCCCAAGCGTTTGTTACTGAAAGAGCCACCTTGTGCAGCAGTAATGCTGCACAAGGTACAGGTAGCTCTTTTAGTTTTGCTCCTTGCTCATGCTGAACTTAACACTTATACAATGTGTCCCCTGATGCCGTAAAACTGTCCCGGAGGTGGGACTTTCCTTCGTAACGGGACTTTCCCAGCCGTCATCCCTACCCCCTTGGTGCCCTGCGCCACCTCCTTAGCGGTGTTTGAATCTGTCTAGTAGCCTGTGCTGTTTTGTTCAACCTTGGCCATGCGCAGTCTGCGCTGCCCGTCTTCTGACATCATTTGGTGTCAGGCAGACTGGGCCTGTGAGGCCGCGCTGCCCGAGATCCCTCCTCGCAGTCTCTTCTGATTTAATCATACTGCGGGCCTGGGATCCATGGGCATGCGCAGTGCATATCTTCACCTCAGGCTCTCACTCATCTCCCTCCGCCTTCTTCAGACTGGGCCACTGCCGTGACGCGCGGTGCATATATTCGCCTCTCACTCATCTCCTTCCGCCTTCTTCAGACTGTGCGGCTTCACGGCCGTGGCATGTGATTAGGGATCAGCTACCGCCGCACAGTCTAAAGCAGGCGAAAGGACGTGAGTGAGAGGCGAACATATTTACTGCGCAAGGCCATGAATCCCAGCCCCACAGTGTGAATAAATCACAAGACACTGCGGGGCTGGGATTCATGGGCAGCGCGACCGCACAGGCTGACATCAAATGATGTCAGAAGACAGGCAGCGCTAACAGCGCATGGCCAAGGGATAACAGCGCAGACTCCGGTACACAAAAAAGCAGCGCTCAGGAGGCTGCGCCCAGCGCCAAGGGGGTATTTTTAACAGCTGTGCTGCGTGTCATTAAGAAGGAAAGTCCCGCGTCCATGACGGTTTCACGGTATGAGTGGCACAATTTTAAAAGTGTTTCGTTCAGCGTGTGCAAGGAGCATAATTAAAAGAGCAACCTTTTCCTTGTGCAGCATTACTGTTGCACAAGCTGGCTCTTCTAGTTACTAACGCCTGGGGGTTTAAAGGTTCACTTTCAATTTGCTCCAATTAGGCCTCAGCCTATACTCTGCTCCTCCTGCTGACCCTGGGCTCCAACACCGCTAGTTGCTGCCTGGAAGTGCTGAGAAAAACAATTGCTCCTGTGTTAGTGGGGTTCAGTAACGTCAGCTGCTCCCCTGCTGTGTAACCGACAATGTGTCCTGCGACCGCCACGCTGACACTCCATCAGATATTAAAGTGCCTCCAGTGCAGGCTTCGGCCTGCACTCTGCTCCTCCTGCTGACCCTGGGCTCCAACACCGCTAGGGGCTGTAGGATGACAATCTTGAATAGGCCCCCATCCTGGTTCCAGTACTGTCAGCTGGTTCCAGGCAGAGCCTTTGGCTTAGGTGCCTCCTTCTGGGTATCCGAGTTCCACCAACGTCAGGTGGTCCTTGGTAGTGCTTTCTGGCATGGGTACATCCTGCTTACTAACCGGGTTCCAGTAACGTCAGCTGGTCCTCGGTAGTTCCATTGGCTCTTGGACCTTTGGGTAGCTATCCGGGTTCCAGTTCCATCAGCTGGTTCTCGGCATTTTCTCAGCCTTCATGTACCTTCTGCTACATTTCCAAGTTCAAGACCCTAAAGACGACGACCCTGAAGACCACCCCTAAGATGACAACGACACCAGAGACAACAACCCCTGAGATGACGACCCTGGAGACGACGACCCTGAAGACCACCCCGATGACAACGACGACCCCGGAGACGACGACCCTGGAGACGACGACACGGAAGACCGAGAAGCAGAAGAACAAGACGCTGCAGAACAAAGAGCAGAAGAACATTAAGCATAAGACTAAACATCAGAGCAAAATATATTATCTAAATTATAAGCAGAAGAAGACTAAGCAGTGTATGGGGGTGAGTCCGTTCCTCCTCGTGGTGCCCCTGGATAAAGCCTGATGCTGCAGGCCTAACTGAACGCAGACAAATGTAACTCTTTTGTGACAGGCAGAACGGAAGGTGTAATCTTCAAACTTTTATAGACAACAACTACAGGAATGCCTGTCACAAATAAGAATATGATGAAGAAGTAGAATATGAAGAAGAATAATAGTTTAATAAAAAGAATATGAAGAATGTAACAAAAAAAATAATAGGTAGAAGATGAAGAAGAAGATGAATAAGGTGAAGAAGAAGTTGATGTCAAAGATGCTGCTGAGGATGATGAAGAAGAAAGTGTGGGAGAAGTAAAAAAGAAGGTGAAGGGCATGGAAGTAGTGAAAGATCAATATCTGACAAATTAAAAAAAATCTTAACATGGTCAATATCTTTGTAACTCCGAACGTCTTAAATTTTTTTTTAAATTCCTGCTATTCTATTTGATTGGGCTAAACCTCTGTGCCTTTAATGTCTCCGCCACCTCCCCCAATACATCCTACATTATTCTTAGCTGTTTTCCTTCATGTAGAATGAACCTACAAGGAAAGAAAGGGTTTATTTTAATTCCGATATTTTGGTCCCATTGACTTGCATTGGTATCGGGTATCGGTATCGGCGATATCCGATATTTTTTGATTATCGGCCGATCCAATCCGATACTGATACTTTCCGATATCGGAAGGTATCGCTCAACACTAATTGCGACGTATTGCCACACGTCGCAACCGTCGTGCGACGGTTGCGTCGTGTTTTGGGGACCGCCGCAACAAAAAAATGTTACATGTAACATTTTTTTGTGCATCTAGTCCGCCATTTCCAACCGCGCATGCGCGGCCGAAACGCCGTGCCCTCCTCCCCGGACCTTGCAATGGGGCAGCGGAAGCGTCGTAAGACTGCTTCCGCTGCCACGTCGGGCATTTTTTTCACAGTATGCGTCGGTACGTCGGGCCGACGCAGTGCGACGACCCTGTACCGACGCTAGTGTGAAAGCAGCCTAATGCAACTGTTGCTGTATTGCAGGGTAGTCTGTAACCATGGAAATGAGAAGTGTATACTGCAATAGAAAGATGAGTCAACCCAACAAAGGAGGCAATGTGGACAATTACAAAATACTAGTAAGTGCCATAGATTTACTTTCTGTACACAGTCAATATCATTTATTAATGTGAAGCAGCCCGTTTAAGAAGCAAAAAAGGGACAAAGGAAGTTTGAGAAAAAAAGGGGAAAATAACAAAAGTTTATATTTTTGGTTTATCGCTTTCCACTCCCGCCATTCTCGCAGCCATAGCTTTATATATTCATATAGTTTTATGACCAGCTTATCTTTTTGCAGGACAATTTGTAAGTTCTAATGGCTGCACTTAATATTAGGTTCAAGTGGAAAGCAGAAAAAAAAGCAAAATGGGGTGCAATTTGAAAATTCAATTTTGTCACAATTTTATGGCTTTTATTTTAATGCCGTTCCCCACGTGCTCTGAGGAACCTGTCAGCAGGATTGTGTTCAGCAAACTACACACAGTGTCAGGTCGGCGCCGTTATACTGATTACAGTGAGACCTGGTGCTGAAATCCGTCTTGTGGTTGTTGTTTAATCTTTATTTTCAGTATTGAGTTAATGATATGCTTGTGCTTCGGGGCGGCCTGTGGGGGTCTTCATGTGATGCTCTGATTAGCTATTCATAATGCAAAATGCTGACAGGTCACTGATCCCTCACTGACCCGCCCCCTAGTTTCCATAATGAATACAATCACATAGTGAATAAAAAAAAGAAACGCTTTTGCAGGCAGATGCCAGCCTTGGCCCCTGCACTGCAGCATAATCGCATGGTTACTGTGCACTTAATCCCTTTTGCAGATTTCCTTGAGCAAAAATAAAATATCAATTTTGTCAGTGGCACTTGGGGCACCTGTGCAATAGCAGCTATCGGTTTGTATAGAGATCCGATAGCTGCAACTGCGCATGCGCCAGCGTCACCATCTTACTAGAGAAGATTTTAAAAATCCTCATCAAATATGGCGCCGCTTGCGCAGTAGCAGCTGTCGGAGATCGCCAAGGGATCAGTGACCTGTCAGCAGTCTGCATTATGAATACCTAATCAGAGCACCACATACATGAACCCCGTGTTAGGGCTGTCCCACACGTCCAGATAATTCCGGTACCGGACAAATCGGTACCGGAGTTATCCGTGTCCGTGTGCCTGGGAACTCACGGAGGCCATACCTGCGGCACACGTGTGCCGCCCGTATGGCGAGTGGGTACCACACGGAGCGTGTGGTACCCACTCTGCATGGTGCTGAAGCTGCGATTCATATCCTCTCTGCAGTAACGTTTGCTGCAGAGAAAATATGAAGAATAGTGTTTAAAATAAAGATTTAGGTGTCCGCCGCCCCCCCACCCCCTGTGCGCCCCCCCCGCTGGTCAGAAAATACTCACCCGGATCCCCCGTCGGCAGTCGCTCCTTCCTGGTCTGGCCGCGGCTTACTGTATGCGGTCACGTGGGGCCGCTCATTTACACTCATGAATAGGCGGCTCCGCCCCTATTGGAGGTGGAGCCACATATTCATGAGTGTAATCGGCCGCATACAGTAGAGAAGCCGCGGCCAGACCAGGAAGGAGCGACTGCCGACGGGGGATCCGGGTGAGTATTTTCTGACCAGCGGGGGGGGCGCACAGGGGGTGGGGGGGCGGCGGACACATGGATCTTTATTTTAAACACTATCATTCATATTTTCTCTGTAGCAAACGCTGCTACAGGGAACATATGAATGGCGGCTTCAGCACCATGTGGGGGGGACAGCGCTTACTGTAGCGCTGTCTCCGGCACGCCACACGGACCCCAGACGGAGAATGTCCGTGTGAGGTCCGTGTTTTACACGGACCCATTGACTCTATTGGGTCCGTGTAATCCGTGCGCTCCCACGAACACTGACATGTCTCCGTGTTTGGCACACGGAGACACGGTCCGCACACGGTCCGCACAAAATCAATGACATCTGAACAGATGCATTGATTTTTATGGGTCTACGTGTGTCAGTGTCTCCGGTACGGGAGGAAACTGTCACCTCACGTACCGGAGCCACTGACGTGTGAAACCGGCCTTAGGACTCGAGCATATCAGCACCACAAAACTGAGAATAAAGATTAAGAAACAACAAGATAGATTTCATCACCAGGTATCATTGTAATCAGTATGACGCCGCCGACCTGACACTGTGTGTCGGTTACTGTGCACAATCCTGCCGACAGGTTCCCTTTGACGTCCTTCTCCAGGTCAGTATGACTACAGCAGCACAACAATAAGTAGAGCTTTACTTGTGTTTACTAGAAAAAAACTAAACGTGGGAACATTTTTATTCTGCTTGTTTCATTGCCATATTCTAATATATTTTTTTTATATTTCCGGATCTGTGTGAGAGCTCATTTTTTGGTGTCACAGCCTTTACTTTTTAATTATATGATTATATAGTGTGTATCACTTTTTGAATAATTTTGATTCGATATTTTCACAGATGTGACGTCACTAACCAAAAGGAGAATCAGCCATTTAGATTTCTTTTCTATTATGCTGTTTGCCGTATGGAATCCAAAAATATATTGTAATAGTGCAGGCAACTTCAGATGGTAGAACACTTGGTCCTTGAGCATAAGAGCAAAAAGAAAATCTTTTCTTGCAGCTGTGAGGTGACCCTTCGCATTCGTCTATTGGGCTCTAAACACCCCGGTCTGACACTGGGGAGACATGCTGCTACATCATTGGGAGAGAATGGAAAACCCCTTGTAGCATTAGTGAGATAGAAGTCATGGGACAAGCCAAGTTAGAACAGAAATCAAGAGAAGCACTAACCTGTTCTTGAAAAGAAGTAAAATGATTGTGTTTTCATCAGTACTTCAGAGAAGATGCCGATCATCGCAACTGCTTATGAAATAACAGAAAGGTAGATAGTGAATTCACTTAGCTTGACTACACAATTTTGGAAAAGTGCTTGAGAAATCATGGATGGAGATATAACGGTACTGCAAAAACACTTGGCCAAGTTGAATCAAGGAATAACTTACAGAGAGAAATGATGCTCCGCAGATCTGTGAGATGGCACTGAAGACATGCACATCCCCGGCGAAAAAAAACGGATCCGGCGGAAAAAAACGGATCCGGCGGGAAAAAAACGGATCCAGCACAAAAAAAAACAGTTCAGCAGGAAAAAACGGATCCGTCGGAAAAAACACGGATCTGGCTTGTCAAAAAAACAGATCCGGCGCAAAAAAAACCCCGATTGGCGGGAACAAAACGGATTCAACAAAAAGAAAAAACGGATCGGCGGAAAAAAACGGATCTGGCGGAAAAAAACGGATCTGGCGTAAAAAAAAACGGATTAGGTGGAAAAAACGGATCGGCGAAAAAAAACGGATTAGGTAAAAAAAAACGGATCGGCGAAAAAAAAACGGATCTGGCTTGTAAAAAAACGGATCTGGCGCAAAAAAACCCCGATCGGCGGGAACAAAACGGATTCGGCAAAAAAAAAAACGAATCGGCGTAAAAAAAACCCGGATCCGGCACAAAAAAAACGGATTGGCGGGATAAAAACAAAGTCGGCAAAAAAAACGGATCAGAAAAATAAAATGGATCCGGCGGAAAAAAAACGGATCTGGCTTGTAATAAAATGGATCCGGGGCAAAAAAAACCCGATCGGCGGAAAAACACGGATCCGGCGAAAAAAAAACGGATCTGTGGTAAAAAAAAACGGATCCGGCGCAAAAACAAACCGATTGGCGGAAAAAAACCGGATTCGGCAAAAAAACACAGATCGGCGGAAAAGAACGGGTCCGGCGGAAAAACAAACAGATTGGCGGAAAAAAACGGATTCGGCAAAAAAAAACGGATCTGCGGAAAAAAAACAAATCCGGTGGAAAAAAAACCCGGATCCGGCAGAAAAACGGATCGGCGGAAAAATACGGATCCGGCGAAAAAAAAACGGATCTGGTGTAAAAAAACGGATCCGGCGCAAAAACAAACCGATTGGCGGAAAAAAAACAGATTCGGCAAAAAAACACGGATCGGCGGGAAAAAAACGGATCCAGCGGAAAAACAAACAGATTGGCTGGAAAAAAAATGGATTCGGCAAAAAAAAACCGGATCTGCAGAAAAAAACGAATCCGGCGGAAAAAAAAACGGATCCGGCGGAAAAACAGATTGGCGGAAAAATACGGATCCGGCGGAAAAACGGATCGGCGGAAAAATACAGATCCGGCAAAAAAAAACGGATCTGGCGTAAAAAAACCCGGATCCGGCGCAAAAACAAACCGACTGGCGAAAACGATGGATTCGGCAAAAAAAAAAAACGGATCGGCGGAAAAAAACGGACCCGGTGGAAAAAACGGATCCGGCAGAAAGATAAAACCAATCCGGTGGAAAAAAAAAAGGATCCGGCCGACAAAAAATGGATCCTGCGTCTAGAGACTACAGCCGTCGGCCTTACCATTGCACCACAAGGTCAAGTGATCCCAGGTACTAATTTTTGCTAATTTTACTAATTTTACTAATTTCCTGTATCAGAGTCAAGTATCAGACTCCGGTATCAGAGTATTTCTGAGGTTTGACTTTCATTTGTGACTTTGATATGTGAAAGTCAGGTATCAGAATCAAGTATCAGACTCCGGTGTCAGAGTATTTCTGAGGTTATTTCTGATGTTACTGTGATTTGTGACCATGTTGCAGCGGTATACTGACTTATGTTACTGACTTTATGGCAGGTTCATCCTGCAGACACTAGATGGCGCTGTGGCTCCCGATGACGTCACGGCTCCTTGCAGCCTCTAGTCAGTAATAGCAGCACTAGACAATCGCCGGGCGCGGTGGCGTGCGCCTGTAATCCTAGTTACCAGGGAGGCTGAGTGCTGGAGCGCTTGAGTCCAGGTGTTCTGGGCTGCCCTGTGCTATGCCGATTGGGGTGGGGTGTCAACATCAGGTCGGTATTTGTGACCCTGGGGGACCTCAGAACTAACCAGTGGTCCTGAAGTGGGAGGAGGCCGGACGCGGCCTAAGAGACCCCATGCCGATCAGCGGTGCGGATCGCCCCGTCCATAGCCCTCGTTGTAGAGTCTACAATGGGGAGCAGGCTGGACAACACAGCGTGACAACCACTTTTTATACACACAGAAAATATTCATTTTAGATCGGGAAATCATTATTAATGTAGAAAAAGATCCAATTTCTTAAAATTGTGATGTTTATTAGAAAATTCAATGCAAACATTCAAGACTGTCTATGTAAATACTATGCATTGAACTTTGTACTTAGTTCTCTAATAAACATCGACATTTTAAGACGCTGAATTGTTTCTACATTTGATCCCTTGGCTTCCGTGCTACAATGCCCCTAGAGTCGGAGCTGTTTTTTCTTTTTTCACCAGATCATTATTAACCCTCAGTCACATCTGCAATAATTATTATTCGGTTGCTGCTTTGAAGGTAAAAATAATGAACTATGCAAAATATGAAAATGTAAATATATATATATATATTCCTCCTGTACTTTCTCACTATCTCCCCAGATTCTGATATTACGTCTCCTTATCTCTCTGTGATGCCGTTACACTGAGCGCTACTGACACCTACTGGCGAAACCAATAAAATGCTTCCATCTGTTGTGCAGTACTAGGTGTTACCAGCAGAGGCCACTCCAGCTCTAAACCTTCAGGACGAAACATGAATCACCTGCAAATATCACATTATAATGAGGTTACGCTGAAGGCCTCATGAGAAAATGACCTATTGTTTATATCAGGTTTTTTTTCTTCAATGTATTTTTTTCCATATAACAATCTGTATTAAAAATATAGTAGTAATATAATATATCAAAAATTATTAACACAAATAAATATATTTAAAAAATTACCAATAATAAGTATAAAATAAACAGACCACAAATCAACCCCCTAAAAACACAAGAAGATCCTAAGGGTGCGTGTCCACGTTCAGGATGGCCGGCGCTTTGGACGGAGCGGAAAACTCGCTCTGCCCTAAGCCCCGCCCCCTTCTGGAGACACGATGATGCCGGATGTGTTCATTGCACACATCCGGCATCATCGCACCCCACACATAGGGCCCTGTGATTTACCTTGCAGCGGCGCAGCAAGGTAAACGGACATGCTGCGATCTAAAAAGACGCGGCGCATGTCCGGAATCGCAGGGCCGCCGGGTGCGTATTAGCACGCATAGTGGAGACGGGATTTCATAAAATCCCCTCCACTATGCTGTAACATCTGGACGCGGCAGATTGAATGCTGCGGCTCTGCTCAGCGTTCAATCCGCTGCTATTCCGGATGTAAAACGGCCCGTGGACACATACCCTAAGACAAACACACTGACGAGCAAAAGAGTAACAATGTTTTGACCTTTTGACTTTCAGGCTCCATATCTCACCATCCACTACTGCTTCCAACGTGAGACTCCCATCATTTTATAGACAATCATCTTGGCTGTCTTATACACAAATGTATTGTTTATTGTTGATGCGTTTCAGATTCCACCGACTCCTTCCTCAGGATAACCATACAAAAATCAATCAATTGTCCTGCAGACGTTACACAAGTCTGGAAGCTGCAAATAAGGTGAGAGACTTCAACTTCACTATTGTGATGAGAAGCGTTGGCTTGAGTTTGCAAAAACGTATGACAAATGGACAGTATAAGATTGAAGATGGGTGATTTGGAGCGATGAGATGAAAGGCAACAGACTAGTCTCTGATGGGTGCAAATGGGTCTGGAAGAAACAAGGGAAAACGGGGCCAATGGCTGCAATCATTGAAGGAACTGTCAAGTTTTGGTAGAGGAAACCTGATCATATGGGGTTGTTTCAGGGTATGTACACACTTTCCGGATTTTTTGCGTTTTTTCGCTATAAAAACGCATACATATGCATCCCATCATTTAGAATGCATTCCGCAATTTTTGTGCATATGTCACTTTTTTTTCCCGCGAAAAAAATGCATCGCGGTAAAAAACGCAGCATGTTCATTAATTTTGCTGATTTTTTGCGGATTTCCCACCATATTATTGCATTTGGAACCCCCGGAAAAATCTGCAAAAAAATCCACACAAAAAATGCGAGAAAAACATGAAAAAACGCACAGGATTTCTTGCAGAAAATGTCCGGTTTTGGTCAGGAAATTTCTGCAAGAAATCCTGACGTGTGCACATAGCCTCACAGCCAAAGATGTTGGATACTTGACCAGGATCGATGGTGGTCTCACGGCTGAGCTATATGTGTATTTTGATCTGACGTTTAGATCGGACTCGGACATCACTAAGATGACAGTTCTGTTCGATTTTTACACAGACCCATAGACTTGCATTGACAATTTTGTTCTGACGTTTGGATCAGTATGGAACATATCTCCATGATTTTGTATGGACTACAAACAATCCCGGACATGTGAACTGCCCCATTCACTATTTTAGGCACAAGTGTTATCTGTGAAAAGCACGGATAGCACATCCCACCCTATTTCCTTATAGATTGTAGCTTGCGAGCAGGACCCTCACTCCTCCTGTACCTGCGGATCTGTGTCACTTTGTGATATATTTATTGTCTGTTCATGTCCCTGCTTAATTGTAAAGTGGTCAGAAAATGTTGGCGCTATAGAAATAAAAATATCATCATCACTAGTATAAGAAAATATAACGTGTGAATGAGCCGTTGATAATTATCAATTGTAATAATTAATTTAGTTCCAAGTTTATTAAGCTAATTTATAGATGAATGGGAAAGTGTCTAATATTTCTAGGGAAGACCACAAATGTATTACATAGGGCAAAAATGTGACGGGTTTGGCAGAGGTTTTAGGACAGTTAGGCCGGCGTCACACTAGCGAGTTTTACGGACGTATGAGCGCAAGAAAATACGTCCGTAAAATACGCATTACACACGGCCCAATGATTCTCTATGGCCCAGCTCCTATCAGCCGTATTTTACGGATCTGTATTATACGGCCGTAGAAAATCGCAGCATGCTGCGTTTGTCACCGTATTGCGCAAAAAAATCGCCAATGAAAGTCTATGGGGGCGAGAAAAATATGGATTACTCACGAACCAGCAGTGTGACTTGCAAGAAATACGCAGCGGTGTTATAGAGAAAAGCCGGCAATTCAATTGCCGGCTTTTGCTATCTCCTTCCCAAACCCGACAGGATATGAGACATGGTTTACATACAGTAAACCATCTCATATCCCTTTTTTTTTTTGCATATTCCACACTAATAATGTTAGTAGTGTGTATGTGCAAAATTTGGGCCCTCTAGCTATTAAATTAAAGGGTTAAATCACGGAAAAAATTGGCGTGGGCTCCCGCACAATTTTCTCCACCAGAGTGGTAAAGCCAGTGACTGAGGGCAGATATTAATAGCCTGGAGAGGGTCCATGGTTATTGGCCCCGCCCCCGGCTAAAAACATCTGCCCCCAGCCACCCCAGAAAAGGCACATCTGGAAGATGCGCCTATTCTGGCACTTGGCCACTCTCTTCCCACTCCCGTGTAGCGGTGGGATATGGGGTAATGAAGGGTTAATGTCACCTTGCTATTGTAAGGTGACATTAAGCCAGATTAATAACGGAGAGGCGTCAATTATGACACCTATCCATTATTAATCCAATAGTATGAAATGGTTAAGAAAACACACATTATTACAAAGTATTTTAATGAAATAAAGACAGATGTTGTTGTAATATTTTATTAGACTCTTAATCCACCTGAAGACCCTTGTCACCTGAAACAAAGTAAAAAAAAAACAAACAACAATATTCCATACCTTCTGTCGTTCTGTCCCACGTTGCAAATCCATCTGAAAGGGTTAACTAATTTTACAAGCAGAAGCCTGTTAATGCAGCCGCACCTGCCTGTAAAAACCAGGGGAATGAATGGAAAGCAGGGTGACCTGTAGTTACCTTGAGTTGCGGTGATGCGCCCTCTGCTGGATGTCCTCATGAACTGGAGCCTGTGAAAAGTTCCCACGCTCGAGTTCATATGAGGACATCCAGCAGAGGGCTAGGTAGTAGGTAGGGATGTGAACGCTGTGTTCTGGGATGGGTGGGCGCAGAGGAGTCTGCGGGATGTGCCGTGGTGCTGTGCCTGGATTTGCCATTGTGCCGCGTCTGGATGTGCCGTGATGCTTGGATGTGCCGTGATGCTTGGATGTGCTGTGGTGCCGGCATGTGCCGGTGCCTGCGCCGGGATGTGTCGGCGCCGAGATGTGCCGTGGTGCCGGCATCTGCCGGTGCCTGCGCCGGCATGTGTCGGCGCCGGGATGTGCTGTGGGGCTACGCCGGGTGGTGCGGTGGGTCCGCTGGCCGTGCTGGGGTCTGCTGCAGGCGTCATTGCTGTGTGTGTCTCTGTGTGCAGGCGTCGTCCGATGGGACTACAAGTCCTATCGGACGATGCCTGCTACAGTGACAGTGAGTGACACATTAGCCAATGATGGGACAGTAGTAGTCCCATCATCCAGCTAATGTGTTGAATGTAAAAAAAAACAACACACACACACACACACACGTACATACATACAGACATACAGTACATACAACATGCAGACACAGTACATACAGACATACAACATACACCATGTGACATGCAACATGTGGCGACATGAGAGGGAATGCGACATATGACATGCAAAATGTTACATGCAACATGCGACGACATGCAACATGCCACATGCAACATGCAACAACATGTGACGGCATGTGACATGCAACGACATGTGACATGCGTCAACATGCAACATGTGACAACATGCGACATGCGACATGTGACATGAGATGACATGCGAAATGCAACATGTGGCAGCATGCGACATATGACAACATGTGACATGCAACATGCGACGACATGCAGCATTCGACGACATGCAGCATTCGACGACATGCAACATGCGACGACATGCGACGACATGCGACATGCGGCGACATGCAACATTCGACAACATACGACGACATGCAATGACATGCAACATGTGACATGCGACGACATGCAACGACATGCAACATGCGACAACATGCAACATGCGACGGCATGCAACAACATGCAACATGTGACATGCGACGAAATGCGACATACAACATGCGAGGGCATGCGACATGTGACAACATGTGACATGCGACAACATGCAACATGAGACATGTGATATGCGACATGCACCATGCGACAACATGCAACATGCGAGAACATGCAACATGTGACGACATGCAACATGTGACATGAAACATGCAACATGCGACGACATGCAACATACGACATTCAACATGCCACATACAGTACATACATACAGTACATACATACAACATACATACAGACGTACAGTACATAAAACATAGAGTACATACTCACTATCACTTGTCACTTTGTTCCTCGAAGCCAGTGTTACCTGTAAAAAATATTAAAATAATAAACAAACACTATACTCCCTGATCTGCAGAAATCCAATTAAAACGAGTGTCCCTCGCCGATCTCCCGTGGAGAGCAGGAGCATCAGCTGATGCGACCGCTCTCCAGGGGCTCCAGGAATACAATGATGGAAGGTATCCTTCCACAATGTTTTCCCCACAATGTATTCCTACGCCCCTGTGAGAAAATAGTCCCTAGTCTCACTTTTGGCATTGCTGTGTGAGAAAGTTCCCACGCAGCTTTTTGCCATAAAGTGATACCAGTGAACTATAGTAACCTCTCAGTGATGCACTGCAGGAGCCATTGTCTCCTGTCAGTGTGTCACATAGGGTCCTATAGAGCAGTGACATCACCCGATGTCACTGTTCTATAGGGGAGATCGTCATGGGACACTCGTTATTAATTGGACTACGGTGGACAGGTAGTATACGGTTTATTATTTTACATTTTTTGCAGGCGCCGAAGTATGGTAAGTATGCTTAAATGAAGAATATTAACCCCTTTCTGCCAGCTGACGGAATAGTACGTTAGCTGGCAGATCCCCTGCTTTAAGGTGGGCTCCGGCGGTGAGCCCACCTTAAAGCCGCAATATGTCAGCTGTTTTGTACAGCTGACATGTGTGCGCAATGAGCGCGAGCGGAATCGCGATCCGCCCGCCCCCATTAACTAGTTAAATGCCGCCGTCAAGCGCTGACAGCGGCATTTAACTAGCGCTCCCGGCTGCACGGCCGGAAGTGCTCACACCGCTGACCCCCGTCATATGATCAAGGGTCAGCGGTGCATTGCCATAACAACCAGAGGTCTCCTTGAGACCTCTATGGTTGTTGATGGCCGATTGCTTTGAGCGCCACCCTGTGGTCGGCGCTCAAAGTACACCACCATTTCTACTACATAGAGGTGATCTGTACTTCACCTCTATGTAGCAGAGCCGATCGTGTAGTGCATGCTTTTAGCCTCCTATGGAGGCTATTGAAGCATGCCAAAATAAAAAAAAAAAAGTGTTTAAAAATATAAAAAATATATAAAAGTTTAAATCACCCCCCTTTCGCCCCAATCAAAATAAAACAATTAAAAACAAATCAAACCTACACATATTTGGTATCACCGCGTTCAGAATCGCCCGATCTATCAATAAAAACAAAGGATTAACCTGACCACTAAATGGCGTAGCGAGAAAAAAAATCAAAACGCCAAAATTACGGTTTTTTGGTCGCCGCGACATTGCATTAAAGTGCAATAACGGGCGATCAAAGAACGTATCTACACCAAAATGGTATCATTAAAAATGACAGCTTGGCATGCAAAAAAGAAGCGCTCACCTGACCCCAGATCACGAAAATTGGAGACGCTACGGGTATTGGAAAATCGCACACTTTTTTTTTTTTTTTGCAAACTTTGGAATTTTTATCCACCACTTAGATAAAACATAAACTAGACATGTTAGGTGTCTATGAACTCGTAATGACCTGGAGAATCATAATGGCAGGTTAGTTTTAGCATTTAGTGAACCTAGCAAAAAAGCCAAACGAAAAACAAGTCTGAGATTGCACTTTTTTTTGCAATTTCATCACACTTGGAATTTTTTTCCCATTTTCTGTTACATGGCATGGTAAAACCAATGGTATCGTTCAAAAGTACATCTCGTCCCGCAAAAAATAAGCCCTCATATGGCCATATTGACTGAAAAATAAAAAAGTTATGGTTCTGGGAAGTAGGGGAGCGAAAAACAAAAACGAAAAAACGGAAAAAGCTCTGGGGGTGAAGGGGTTAAAATACTTTTTCCCTAATGTGTGTGTGTTTTATTAATCCTTTAATACTATTGGATTAATAACGGATAGGCGTCTTATTGACGCCTCTCCGTTATTAACCCGGCTTAATGTCACCTTACAATAGCAAGGTGACATTAACCCCTTATTACCCCATATCCCACCGCTACACCGGAGTGGGAAGATAGGGGCTAAGTGCCGGAATTGGTGCATCTTACAGATGCGCCATTTCTGGGGCGGCTGCGGACTGGTATTTGTAGCTGGGGGGAGGGCCAATATCCATGGCCCCTCTCTAGGCTATGAATATCAGCCCGCAGCTGTCTGCGTAGCCTTTCTGGCTATGAAATATAGGGGGACCCCACGTCATTTTTTTGGGGGGTCCCCCTATTTTAATAGCCAGTAAAGGCTACGCAGACAGCTGCGGGCTGATATTCATAGCAGGCTACAAATATTGGCCCTCGGCTGTCGGCTTTCCCCCTCTGGCGCAGAAAATTTCGCGGGAGCCCACGCCATATTTTTTTTTCTTCGTTTTTTTTTAACTGAAACATATTGTTCATTAACCCCTTTCTGCCAGCTGACGGAATAGTACATCAGCTGGCATTATCCCCACGCTTTGAGGTGGGCTTCGGCGGTGAGCAACATGTCAGTTGTTTTCATTACAACAAAAAAAATTGTTTTTTTGGTCGCCGCGACATTGCATCAAAATGCAATAATGGGCAATCAAAAGAACGTATCTGCACAAAAGTGGTATCATTAAAAACGTCAGCTCGGCGAGCAAAAAATTAGCCCTCACCCGACCCAATATCTCAGAAAATATAGACGCTACGGGTATCGTAAAACGGCGCAATTATTTTATTTCTTTTTAGCAAAGTTTTGAATTTTTTTTTACCACTTAGATAAAAAATAATCTACACGTGTTTGGTGTCTATGAACTCGTAATGACCTGGAAAATCATAATGGCAGGTCAATTTTATGCTGTGTGCACACGTTGCAGATTTGGGTGCAGAATTTTCTGCACAAAATCTGCATCTCCTTGCTGAAAACGCAGCTGCGTTTTTTATGCATTTTTTTCACGTTTTTTTCATATTTTTTGCGTGGTTTTCATGCGGGTTTTTTGTGTGGTTTTGATGCAGTTCTTGGTGCGGTTTTTGCGTGGTTTTGATTCAGTTTTTGCTGCAGTATTTGGTGCGGTTTTTTGCGTGGTTTTGATTCAGGTTTTTGATGCTTTTTTATGCAGTTTTTGGTGAAGTTTTGATGCAGTTTTTGATTCAGTTTTGATGCAGTTTTTGGTGCGGTTATGATGCAGTTTTTGGTGCGGTTTTGATGCAGTTTTTGGTGCGGTTTTGATGCTGTTTTTGGTGCGGTTTTGATTCAGTTTTTGGTGCAGTTTTGATGCAGTATTTGGTGTGGTTTTGATGCAGTATTTGGTGCTGTTTTGATGCAGTTTTTGGTGCGGTTATGATGCAGTATTTGGTGCGGTTTTGATGCTGTTGTTGGTGCGGTTTTGATGCTGTTTTTGGTGCCGTTTTGCTGCAGTTTTTGATACAGTTCTTGGTGAGGGTTTGATGCATTTTTGATGCAATATTTGGAGCAGTTTTGATGCAGTTTTTGGTGCGGTTTTTGCGCGGTTTTGATTCAGTTTTTGCTGCAGTATTTGGTGCTTTTTTGCGTGGTTTTGATTCAGGTTTTTGATGCTTTTTTATGCAGTTTTTGGCGAACTTTTGATGCAGTATTTGGTGCGGTTTTGATGCAGTATTTGGTGTGGTTTTGATGCAGTTTTTGGTGCGGTTTTGAAGCAGTTTTTTGTGCGTTTAGGCCATGTGCCCACGCTGCGGATTCCGCTGCGGAATTTTCTGCAGCGGATTTGATAAATCCGCAGTGCAAAACCGCTGTGGTTATTACTGCGGATTTATCGCGGTTTCTATAGCGGTTTCCGCTGCGGATTTACACCTGCAGTTTTCTATTGGAGCAGGTTTAAACCCGCAGCGCAATCCGCACAAAGAAATGACATGCTGCGGAATATAAACCGATGCGTTTCCGCTCGTTTTTTCCGCAGCATGTACACTGCGGAATTCATTTCCCATAGGTTTATATTGTACTGTAAACTCATGGGAAACCGCTGCGGACCCGCAGCTGCGGAAACGCTGCGGTTCCGCAGCAAAATCCGCAGCGTGTGCACATACCCTTATGATGCCATTTTTGGTGCGGTTTTGATGCAGTTTTTGGTGCGGTTTTGATGCGGTTTTGATGCAGTTTTTGGTGCGGTTTTGATGCTGTTGTTGGTGGGGTTTTGATACAGTTTTTGGTGCAGTTTTGATGCTGTTGTTGGTGCGGTTTTGATGCAGTTTTTGCTGCAGTTTTGATGCAGTTTTTTGTGGAGTTTTTTCGCGCTTTTGATGCATTTTTTAATTTTTTTTGGTGCGGTTTTTGCGTGTTTTTTGTGCGTTTTTGTATGCATTTTTGAAAGCTAAATAAAGATGTATTATTGAACAAAAAAAAGATTTGTGATGTCATTATTGTCCAACCTCCTCTTTTACATTTGTCCAACCCACACTCAATTACACACAGATAGATAGACATATAGATGATAGATGAAATGGATAGACAGAGCTACATATAGATAGATCTATAGATGCATACATCTATCTATTCCTATATCTATCTATAGATATATCTGGATAGATATATCTATTGATAGATGTATGGATAGTGTAGGGTGCGTGTCCACTGTCCAGATTACATCCAAATTAGCTGCAAATTGGATGCTGCGTACTTGTAGTCCCATCAGATGATGCCTGCACACACCCCAAAAGACCCCCCGCACAGCCTCGCACACACCCGAACAGTCCCGCACACACCCGAACAGTCCCGCAGACCCCGTCCGCACACACATACACGCACACCATCACCGCCCACACACTTCCCTCCTCCCGAACTGCAGCGTTTCTCGGACCCACATCCGCATCTAAACTGCAGCTCTTTTTTACATCTGCGGTTTTGCTGCAGATGTGCCCGACTCAATGAAAGTCTATGGGTACAGAAACGCTGCAGTTTGGCAAAAAAAGAAGTGATATGCTGCTGAAAAAAAAAAGCTGCGTTTCGGTGTGTCTTTTTCCGCAGCATGTGCACAACAAGTCTGCTGCTCCCATAGACTTACATTGGTTGAGCACTACACTGCGGATTTGATGCAACTCTGGGCAGCAAAAAACCCTGCGGATCTGCAATCAAATCCGCAACGTGTGCACAGCCTTAGCATTTAGTGAACCTAGCAAAAAAGCCAAGCAAAAAACAAGTGTGGGATTGCACTTTTTTTGCAATTTCATCGCACTTTGACTTTTTTTCACATTTTCTGTTACACGACATGGTAAAACCAATGGTGTCGTTCAAAAGTAGAACTTGTCCCGCAAAAGATAAGCCCTCACATGGCCATATTGATGGAAACATTATGGCTCTGGAAAGAAGGGGAGAGATAAACGAAAAAAGCTCCAGGGGTGAAGGGGGTTTAGAAACATGGATATGGACATATCTATGGAAATAGACATAGATATATAGATATATCTGTATGTATCTATCTATCCATCCTATATCTCTGTATCTATCTATCTATCTATCTATCTATCTATAATAATAATTTTTATTTATATAGCGCCAACATATTCCGCAGCGCTTTACAACTTATAGAGGGGACTTGTACAGACAATAGACATTACAGCATAACAGAAATCACAGTTCAAAACAGATACCAGAAGGAATGAGGGCCCTGCTCGCAAGCTTACAAACTATGAGGAAAAGGGGAGACACGAGAGGTGGATGGTAACAATTGCTTTAGTTGTTCGGACCAGCCATAGTGTAAGGCTCGGGTGTTCATGTAAAGCTGCATGAACCAGTTAACTGCCTAAGTATGTAGCAGTACAGACACAGAGGGCTATTAACTGCATAAAGTGTATGAGAACATGATGAGAGGAACCTGATAATGTTTATTTTTATTTATTTTTTTATTTTTTTATTTTTTTTAGGCCACACAGGGATAGTTAGGTTAATGCGTTGAGGCGGTAGGCCAGTCTGAACAAATGCGTTTTTAGGGCACGCTTAAAACTGTGGGGATTGGGGATTAATCGTATTAACCTGGGTAGTGCATTCCAAAGAATTGGCGCAGCACGTGTAAAGTCTTGGAGACGGGAATGGGAGGTTCTGATTATTGAGGATGCTAACCTGAGGTCATTAGCGGAGCGGAGGGCACGGGTAGGGTGGTAGACTGAGACCAGAGAGGAGATGTAGGGTGGTGCTGAGCCATGGAGTGCTTTGTGGATGAGGGTAGTAGTTTTGTACTGGATTCTGGAGTGGATGGGTAGCCAGTGTAATGACTGGCACAAGGTAGAGGCATCGGTGTAATGGTTGGTGAGGCATATGATCCTGGCAGCAGCATTCAGGACAGATTGGAGCGGGGAGAGTTTGGTAAGAGGGAGGCCGATTAGTAGAGATTTACAATAGTCCAGACGAGAATGAATAAGTGAGACAGTAAGAGTTTTTGCAGAGTCGAAAGTAAAAAAAGGGCGAATTCTAGAAATGTTTTTGAGATGCAGATAGGAAGAGCGAGCCAGTGATCGGATGTGGGGGATGAATGAAAGCTCGGAATCAAGGATGACCCCAAGGCAGCGGGCATGTTGCTTTGGAGTAATGGTGGAACCGCACACGGAGATGGCAATGTCAGGCAAAGGTAGGTTAGTAGAGGGAGAGAACACGAGGAGTTCAGTTTTTGACAGGTTCAGTTTCAGATAGAGGGAGGACATGATGTTAGAGAGAGACATCTGTGTGTAATGGAGTGTGCGTTGGACAAATGTAAAAGAGGAGGTTGGACAGAAATGACATCACAAATCTTTTTGAAGCTAGAGGAGGTTCCTGCTTAGTGGCAGTGCAATGCATCATGGAACTTGTAGTATTAGAGCACAATAACTCAGGAGAAAGGAAGTTGTCGATTAACCCCATGAGAGCTAGATCCAGCACTGAAGATGTGCTGCTACAGCATGATAAAAGGTAATATTGCTAAAATAAAGACAGTGGATGTTTTCAGTAGCACATAATTGCAAGATTTATGAAAAAAAAAAAATTATTGTAGTGGACAACTTATTTAAGTCTGAAGTTCCAGCCTGGACTCACCGGACTCAAGTTAGTCTGCAGTTAGCTATTAGTTATTAGCTATTCGATTTTCATGTATGGCAGTTAGCTATTAGTTATTAGTTAGCTATTCGATTTTCATGTATGGTTAATTATACATAGAGTGGATATTGTTTGGGTAAAATTTTGATCAGGACTTTGAGATGTTTATTTTGACTACTTGTGGTCCTGGGTTATTCACGTAAATCGCTTATGCCGCACATAATCAAACGCACTCAATCGTACGTAAATTCAATTTGAAAACAGGTACCCTTGACCACTAGTATTAAAAATGAACATATCAATGTCCTGAATAATATTTACCAAAAAAATTATCAACTCTGTGTAGTTCAGAAGTTATTCACGTAAATCGCTTATGTCGCGCATAATCAAACACACTCAATCATACGTAAGTTCAATTTGAAAACAGGTACTCTAGACCACTAGTACTCAAAATGACCAGCTCAATGTCCTGAACAATATTTGTCAAAAAAATTATCAACTCTATGTGTAGTTCAGAAGTTATTCACGTAAATCGCTTATTTTTGTATGTTAACAGAACCTTGGAAGAGTTTCACCAGTAACTTGCTAGAACTATCATCAAAATGTACTTCATGGCCAGAATGTTGTCAACTACATCCAGTAAGACATTAATTATTCACAGAATCAGCTTACCTTGAACCACAAGTAGTCAAATGAATCAAGTTCAAGTTCTGCACATAATCTGAAATAAAATATCAGAACTCTGTATAGTTCAGAAGCGAAAAGGAAAAATCACTTATTTCCATGTGGGAAAATAAACATGGTAAAATGTCGTTAATAATGTATTAGGTGTGTTTTCAAAATGTTTTATACCTTGTCAGTAAACAATGCAGTCAGTTTGGGAGTTAGGCCGGAGTCACACACAACATATAAAAATACAGTCCGTTTTTGATGGCCGAGATAAGCAGAAAATTTCCTGAACAGTGATCCGTATTCAATGCGAGGATGCAATTTTTTCTCCTACAATTATCCGTGTGCCATCCGTGTGGCATCCGTATGGCGAAATTTTCTCGACGGCTTGCAAAATGGACATAGAATGGTTCCATGGCCTCAAATATTCCTTATAACATATATACAGTCTATATATACACTGTGTTCCAAATTATTATGCAAATAATATTTCCTCATATTTTCTCTAAATTACCTATCTGAATTGCAGTCATTGTTATTTTCCAGTCATCTACTATTCTAGTATAATTGCAATGTTTTGGAAAAAACTGCCTATGAAAACAGTATCTTTTTAAAAAAAAATAAACACTCAAAATGCATGTTCCAAATTATTATGCACAGCAGAGTTTTCAACCTCTTTTTTTTATTTTGAACAAAAAAAGGTCAATTGTGAAGTTATAAGCATTATCAGCTTATTACAAAATGAAATCAAACAGTTTTCAAGTGAAAACTTTATTCTAGGTGATGTTACATTTGCACATAGGACTCCTTGTTCGAAAAAAGCTTCTGAACTCTCTCGTCCATTGAATTTGTCAGTTTTTGGATGGTTTCTGCTTCATTTGTTTTGCATGTGGACAGAATACCCTCCCAGAGCTGTTGCTTAGATGTGAACTGCCTCCCGCCATCATAGACACTCCTTTTGATGATGCTCCAGAGGTTCTCAATGGGGTTGAGGTCAGGGGAAGATGGTGGCCACACCATAAGTTTGTCCTCTTTTATGCCCATAGCAGCCAGAGATGCAGATGTGTTTTTTGCAGCATGAGATGGTGCATTATCATGCATGAAAATGATCTTGCTGCGGTTCTTCCTCTTGAACCATGGCAGGAAGTGTTGTTTTAGAAAGTCCACATAGATTATGGAGTTCATCTTTACCCCTTCAGGGATCATAAAGGGGCCGACAATCTCTCTCCCCATGATTCCAGCCCAAAACATTACTCCACCTCCTTGTTGGCGCCTTAGCCGTGTTTTCATGGGGTGTCCATCAACCAGCCATCCTCCACTCCATCCATCTGGACCATCGAGCGTTGCGCGGCACTCATCGGTGAACAAAACAGTTTGGAAGTCAGTCTTCGTTTGTTTTAAGTTTCTTTTTATTAGTTTTACACAAATAACAGATAGGTAAATGGTAACATGTGGATTTGAGATACATCAGTATGACATATAACCCAATCTCGGGAAGGCTAGTTCAATAATAACATGTAACATTAGTGATGAACATGTAGATAAACATGTGGATAAACATAAGATTACAGTAAGATGCAATCATTAAGAAAGTTCAGATTTGAAGTCTTGTGACTTCCCGAAGGCTAGATCAGAAACCAAAAACAACTCCACATTAATGCGACATTTAACCAATACACACATACTGTAAATAGAAAGAAAGAAAGAAGAGGAGAAAGGGGGTAGGTGATAGATTCACTAGAAGGGGAGGGTTCGGCTTATCGTAAAATAGGTGCAAGGGATTTAGAGGGGGGACATCGACACGTTCATTTCTGGATTAGGAAGAGATCCAAACCTCTAAAGAGATTTCTAATTGTTAATGAGAGCCAAATACTCATCACTAGATCTGAAAGATTTCCAGGGGACCTATGTTGTGTGGAATTTCTCTTGTGAGAAAAAAGTGAAAGCAGAAATTTCTTCTATATAGTATAACTGGTCCACTTTGTTGACCCAATCCGAAATGCTCGGGCAGTTTTTAGTCAACCAGTGGACTGGGATAAGAAGCTTAGCTGCTGATAGAAGGAAAGCCAACAGGGATTTATTTTTATATTTTGAGTTGTCCCCCTTCCAGTTTAAAAAAATGAGTGTCAGGGAGGGTGGATGTAGTAATTTGCATATTTTAGTTATATGTTTTAATACTTCTTTCCAAAAAGTTTGTAGTATTTCACAAGACCACCACATATGCAGAAAAGTACCAACGTCTTTAGTACATCTCCAACAGGTTGGTGAAGAATTAGGATACCAAAGATGAGATAGAGTTGGGGTAGTGTACCATCTAGTGACTATTTTATACGAATTTTCCTGTACTCTTATACAACTAGATGGGCCATGCGAATTTTTGTAAATTTGATCTACCTCCCAGTCCTGAAATTCAGTATCAAGGTCTTTTTCCCAGTTATGTATGTAAGCTCTGTGATATATGTTATGCAGTAACCCCTGTAACAGGTAGGGGGCGCTGCATGGTCTCCCCGGAATCTGCACGGAGTTGTATTGAGGCCGTGAGAATTGACCTGCAGTGATGTCAGGATCACGTGACCAGTCCATGTGATCCATTACTGTGGGTGTGGTTACAGGTACATAACGTGACCAGAGTGTGGGTCACATGTTCCTGTGTGGTTCCAGTGTTTGGACCTGAAGGGTCCAAGTGCAAAATCCCTGAGGGAGTTCCTGAGGGCTCGGTGTGTTCCTGTGTTGGAAGCCTGGGAGGAGGCTTCCTGGAAAGCACCTGCTGGCGTGGGAGGTCCTAGTAGGAGGACCGGATCCCGGAGCCGTGCACAGTGGAACTGGGGAAGCTGGAGTCCTTCGGTGAGGTCTGGACTGACTAGTGTGTGCCGGCCAGGCAAGTTGGTGATCCCTGTAAGGCAGCTTACCCGGAGGTGTGGACTGGCGAGGAGTCAGCAGGTGGAGCCGGAGCTCCCGTCAGGTATCGTACAGGCCGTAGTGCTTGTGAAGTCTATGAACTATGTGGTCTCCCTTGGGAACTGGTTAAGGGAGGACCAGCGTGTTAGTGTCCGTGAGGCAAAGCCGTACACTGAAGTGTTAGAAGCTGCAAGTAAATATTACCAGTTGGTGCCTGTTGTGTTTCATGTTATGAACTGTGCGTAACCCGGTTTATGAGGCTTAATAAACCGCATGGACTGCTTTGTTTTATAAACCCGTGCCCGTGTGCTTGAATATCGCGGCCAAGTGAGTGTCCCCCAACACTCTCAGTGAGAGAAACCTTACAATTGGTGGATAATTTTGGCAACAATCCCGCTAGCACACGTGGAGTTAATTGCTGTGGCAGAGCCACGAAGGTGACAAGCGTCTAGCGGTAACTCGGCGGGGTTACGAAATTGACAAGCGTCTGCTGTGACTCGGCGGGGTCACAAAGGTGACAAGCGGCAGCGGTGGAGCCGTGCAGAGCCGTGTGGAGAGTAGCCGTGGTTGCAGCGAGAGGTGTTATGACCCCAATGGCGAGGGTCTCAGAGATATCAGCAAGTCTGCGAAGTACAAAAATCCAGCTCATAGGGCAGTGGTAACTGGGTTGACCATATAACTTATATGGTCAACAAAAACCCTATCAAAAATCCACGCTGGAGATTCAAGAACCCCCGAACCGTCTAACGGCCCGGGGGGAGAACACCAGCCACCCTAGAGCTTCCAGCAAGATCAGGATACAGATTATATACAAGCTGGACAAAATGCAAACAAAAACAAATAGCAAAAAGCAAAAAAGCAGACTTAGCTTAATCTTGCAGGAACCAGGATCAGAAGACAAGAGCACTACAGATTAGCTCTGATATCAACGTTGCCAGGCATTGAACTGAAGGTCCAGGGAGCTTATATAGCAACACCCCTACCTAACGACCCAGGTGAGCATACAAGGGATGAATGACATACCCAGAGTCAAATCACTAGTAGCCACTAGAGGGAGCCAAAAGGTAAATTCACAACAGAGAGGTTCCACAGCAGGCGGAGCTGTAGTGGCTTGTGGTTGGCAGCACCTGGAGGTGCCGGTTGTGTGTGACTGCAGCGGGAGCTGTGGCGGTACCAGCAGGAGCTGGTGAAAGTGACATAGAGAAAAAAAAAAAATTTCTTTTTGTGCAGACTCTTAAAAGGCCAGTACAAGCCCAGAGACATTGGGGTGTACTGTGTGAACTGGGGCCTGAGTGCCGTGGGGGAGTCCACGGGGTGTATCCCAGGGAGGGGAGTATCCCTAATAGTGAGCGGTGGCCCAAACGGGGATGGTTGCCCAAAAGGGGGCGGAGACCCAAAAAGGGGCGGTAACCCGAATAGGGGTAATGGCCCAAAAAGGGGTGGAATCCCGAAGGGGGGCTGAATCTCGAACCGGGGTGGTATCAAAAAGCGGAGCACTTGCCCAGAAAGGGGGCGGAGCCAAAAAGGGGCGGCAATCAGTGAGGTGTCACGACTGTGTCCTTTTTGGCTGGATGGAAAGTGTGTGCAAGGGTTGATAGACCCGGGGAGAGAAGCGTCTGTGCTGGGAACCCGTCCAGGAGATTCTGTGTCACCTGGCGACACTGAATATCTCCAGGTAGCCACTATCTACATTGTCGCAGCGGAGGTTGCCACATACCATGAGGTGGTTGTAGACCCGATCTTGCCGTATCCTATGGTAATAGGACAAGATTTGGTAGCACTGTGGGAAAAGGCTGAAGTGTTTGTGGATATAATGTGGATGTCAGTTAGTAATGTTGAGAAGGCAGGCCTGACCAGAGGGAAAGGTGCGACTGTCCAACTAACTGACCTGACGTCACCTGAAGTGTGCCACAATACGACTGATAGTGGTCTGCTGGATAAAACACGTGGAGCTGACACCCAGACAGAGAGTGACTTGCAGGGTCATCAGACTGTGGGGTGTGACACAGATTCTGGGGGTGACTGTGACAAATCATGGCCAGTAACAAGCGCATATGCCCTGGTGACAGGTGGAGGACGGGGACCAGGACCTGTGGTAACGGGTGGAGGACGGGGTCCAGGACCTGTGGTAACAATAATTAATAACAATAATAATAATAATAATAATAATAATAATTAGTAACAATAACAATTCAATACAATTAAATGTCATAAGGACTTCAAAAATGGCGTTATTAGACGTAGGCGCCGCGAGCTAAATTTCCAGCGCTTTGCCTTTTGCTGATTCGTCAGACCGCTCGCGGTCGGTGGCCAGTAGGAATCGCTGGGAGAATTTAGTTGTGATTTTTAAGAGTTTTAGACGTGTGTGAAAGAAATACTGCAAAGTTAGAATGCTTTAATAAATAGAAGTGTTGATACTTTATTATTATAAATGAACAAAATGCAAAGAGAATGAAAAAGAAGGAAATCAAATCAGGATTCGGCATCCTTCGAAATCGCATCAAAGAACGTATTCTTCTGTGTACACTCGCACAAAGTCATGGATGATGTAGGATTATAGCCGGGTGTATAAACCATTATACAAAACGGGGGGGAATGATCATCATTTACATAGGAAGGTTAAAATACAGTCGTTGACTGAAACAGAAACAGCTGTGTAGGAGGCTTAATACTGGGCGAAGAACAGCCGAACTCTATACAAAGGTGAGGTTGTGGAAGACAGTTTCATGTTATAGATCTTTCACCATTAAAGTAGAGAGGAGTGCAGTGGATCCCGGGCGCTGCTGCTACTAAGGTTAATCCTCAGGTATGCTTAAGGGAGGAGTAGGTTCTACGCAAACATTTTTATTTATCCTCTGTTCCGGGATCCACCTCACTGATCTTTCCTTTCCTTGTTGTGTCCTCTTTCCATTTGGTCTGCATACGGCGGATATTGGATAATATCTAACTCTTTACATAGTTGTGCCGCACACAACCTGTTCAGATGAGCGACCAACCCTCTGACTTGCCCTGACTAGTGATGAGCGAATATACTGGTTACTCGAGATTTCTCGAGCACGCTCAGGGGTCCTCTGAGTATTTTTTAGTGCTCGGAGATTTAGTTTTTCGTGCCGCAGCTGAATGATTTACATCTCTTAACCAGCTTGATTACATGTGGGGATTCCCTAGCAACCAGGCAACCCCCACATGTACTTATGCTGGCTAACAGATGTAAATCATTCAGCTGAGGTGAGGCAAACTAAATCTCCGAGCACTAAAAAATACTCGGAGGACCCCCGAGCATGCTCGGGAAATCTCGAGTAACGAGTATATTCGCTCATCACTAGCCCTGACCTGTTGCCCACAGTGTTACACAGGGAGCACCTCTTGTATTTTCTCTCTTCAGGTCTTTCACCATAGGCAGACCGAGCCATGGTCTTCAGCTGAGGACCATAGTTGGATGTGAGACTAGTCTGACTCTTCTTGGTATTTTGCAGCACTGCATCAGGTGATTCGCAGTCGTGGGACCCGTCAATCACCTGCTGTGGCACTTGGACTTTCTGGACTTGGTTTCTCTATTGCTATGGTCCACGGCCGGATCTTTAAAGTATATTATCTCTGAAAAAAATATCACTGGCTGTAATCAGGCAGCCAGGCTCTGATTAATGCTGCCTATTGTTTGGGCAGCATAAATCAAGCGACAGGTTTCTTTTAATGGTAACCCGAAGAAAGCCAGCAAGGATTACTATAAATAAAATGGCTCAGTGCTTTCCTAGCATTCTGTAGGGGTCCCAGTGACTTCACCTCCAGGCAATCGGCATAGGTGACATATCCTAGTTATATACCACCACTGTATAAGGCGGGCTGATTATGATACTAAAGATCACTCTCCTTCTTACTGGGCAGAAGTGTAAGTTTAAGGCTTTAAACATTCCAAAGATATTGCATTATTCCTTCCCATAGCATGCTGGTCTTTGGGGTTCTAGGATCCCTGGCGATCCTGAGGATGGGGCTCTTGATAAAGGGAACGAGGCTTGGCATAGTCCAATCTCGAAATGAGCGGTAGGTGCACATGCTCAACCTCCGCACCATTCATTGTGTATGGGACTGCTGGAAATAGCTGAGTGCTAAGCTTGGTTTATAAGCTCCAGTGTTCTTTTTTGGAGATTTTTTTGGGGTATGAGAAGTTGGGACTCCAGCAGCCAGTAAGTCAACCCTTATCTTTAGAAGAGGGGACGATTTACTAAACTAGAAATCACCCTTTAAACTCACCATGTAATTACATGGATGAAATGGGTCTGACACGTTCTCCACCCGATCATTCAAAGGGAGGGTAGGGTGCGATCTTCTTTGATGTCCTTATGCCTCAATAGGTTTGTTTTTATCACCAGATGCTAAAAAATGCTCTGGACAAATAACTTTAAGCTTCATATTCTAATATACAGGGGTGCATATGCTGGCATAAATGTCTATTCATATTATTATTTTTATACTATGTGGATAGGTAGATGCTGTCCTGCCGGTTGCATGGCCAGAAGGGTCACCAGACCTTACCCAGATTGACTTGATTTTTATTTGGGAAGTTATAAAAAATGAGGTTTGTTTAAGAAAATCATGCACAATTGATAACATTCAACTATTATTTAAACTGTACACCGACTTCTGCACCCCCTGTATACCAATACCATATAATAAGTATGTTAAAATGCTGATTGTATAATCTGTATGTGGAAAGAACACAGCCTTACATATAAGTTGTGGGTCCACTATTATTATTATTCCTTTTTTATCTCTTCCTTTACAGATGGCTTTAATCAAAGTGTCTTATCATATCTTGAAGTAACAAGATCTTCTCCGGAGAGAGGAATATCCACTTTCTAAGAAGATGTTGGAAGAAAAGACATAGAATATTTTTATTTCTCTAAGGTCCTAAGCCTTTCGTACAGTCCAGACATGTTCTGCTGGAGGAGGGCTTTGCCTCTTTCTCTGCGCTTCTTTCAGATGCGTAGTATCAGTTCGGATCCGCTCCTGGATCAGTTGATGACTAGCACAAACCAATTCCAGATTTTTCAACTCGTTGGCATCCATAAGTCTAAGCTTACAGTACATCATGTGGGTTGCGCCATCAATACATTATGGGAGCTTCAGAAGGGGAAGCCGAGTGCAAACGCAAATCATGAAACCGTCCGAAATCACCCGGAATTTATTGCTCTTCGGATCCTGGCAGAAAATAAAATTGACTTTATGAGCGACACCACCCTGGTGAATACGCTGTATGCCGTTATAAGGTACGAGCCACTTGCTCCATTGCTCGGTCCTTATGTTGCATCTCGTTTACCATTGTTGTATTCTGTATTTCAAGGTTTAATGTGGAAGCGCACGACTCTTTGGTGCAGCAGCTGCTAATGGAAGGCTGGAGAAGACTGGAAAAGTAAGGCTGGTGGAATGTTTGATTACCAATCCCAGCAGCCATTTTGCCATTTAGTTGCCCAGCATTAGCTCTTTGGCTCTTGAGGTTCGTCATGCTGTGTGTTGCCCAAAGGTTTTCCGCATTGTATCCCTCTTCTCCCACTAGTATACACGTCATAGCATTTCATTGTAGCATCGTAAACATGAGACAAGATGCACAGCCAGGACAGTGGAGTCCTGCACTTTTGCAACTGCGGACTGGAAAAACGAAACCTAAAAAGTTAGATCAATAAATTACTTTTTTATAAAGAAATCTTTTGGATTTTATCCTATATAACTGTATGGCGCATTGTTTGTTATTTTGTATTTATATGATTGATTGTATGTTTTTACCTGTTTCAGGTTTGAACCGGAGACGTTGTCGAAATTCTCAGTTTGTTTGGAAAAACTAGATCTGGGCAGCAGTCCGTTAATGGGAAAGGTAGCCAATGCCCTGAACACGGGCCTGGAGAACATACAAAATATTAGGTAAGCGGTCACCAGTATCTAAGACTACTGGAAGTGATTTAAAGGGATCCTGTCAGGTCACAGTGGCTCTCTCAGAGCTGAAATAATTGTCTTCACAGTCCTTATGTTTCCAAAGGTAATTTATTCCTATTTACTTATATCTACTACTTCCCTATTGTAGTATAACCTGATATGTTTGGTGATGGGTCGACTCCAAAGGGGAAAACTCCTCCTCAGGATGTGAGTTATCTCTGACCAGAGGTGTTGTTTTCATAGAACTATCCGGATAGTGAATGAGGGCAATACAAATGTGGAGGATATGCATAACTTTATGCTACAGGAAGGGCATGATTTTATTGCTGGATTATGGCAAGTAAATCATCATGTCAGCAGTTTGCGAGTCCTGAGTGACCTGACAGGTTTCCTTTAAGAAGCTAACGAGGAGTGGTCCCCATTGACCCCTTAAAGTGGACGCATCACTGTCAAACATATCAAGTTATTTTACAGCGGAGAGATAGCACATATAACTAAATATACAATAAATTACCTTTGGAAGCAATAGGACTGTTAAACAGTCATTTTAGTTCCGCCAAAGTCGTGGTAAATACAGCTCATGGGAGCAGCCATCTTGGCTCCGTCAGCTCTGCCTCTGGTGTTCTAATAGGACACGCCCCCAAATTCCAGCCTTGTTGTTATTTTTCTACTGAATCTTGCATATGTATATTTGTTTTAATTTCTTTTTCACCCATGGATTTCTATAGGCAGAGACTGGTGCAACTATCCTTCAATGTCATCACCCCACACACTAATAAAAAAAAAAAAATAACAAAAATAAAACATCATTTTTTAAATGTAAGGGTATGTATCCACGTTCAGGAAACGCTGCGTTTTTGACGCAGCGCTGAGCCGCAGCATCAAAAACGCAGCGTCCAGATGTTACAGCATAGTGGAGGGGATTTAATGAAATCCCGTCTCCACTGTGCATTAAAAAACGCATGCGTTTTTCCTGCGAAAACGCACATGCGGAGCGTTTTTTCAGAACGCAGCATGTTGCTACTATGAGCAAAACACGCAGGAACACCGCAGGTGACCTGCCAGTGACCTCAGGTGCATTTTTGGTCAGGATTTTACCTGCATAAAATCCTGACCAAAGCCTGAAGCAAACCTGACCGTGGACACATACCCTAAGACTTCCATTTACTGTCTGATGTTAAAAATATTACTAATAAATGCGTAAGGCAAAATAGTACTTGTCTACAAAAATAAGACCATATTGACCTGTGGTGACACGCGAATGAAAACAATGAAAAAAAAATTCTAGAATGCTGAAAAGGGAAAAAAATTAATGTGCTTAACTGTTTTTTGTTTTTTTTTAAAAAAGCCAAATCTGGAAATGCTGTAAAATAACAAAATAAGTATAACTTCCCTGCTGAAGCCAATGCCGATCCCGCGTTACCTCTCTGCTGATACTTAGAGCAGGGAGATTAGTTTGATTAACTTGCTATTTGGGCTCGTGCATAAGACGAATTTTCTCAGATGAGTGCTATGTGTAGTTTTCACTTGTAGCGCTCGTAACTATGATATTCAATAGGGCTGTGCACATGTCCAAAATTTATTTAATCTTTTTATCGGACTCTGCGGGAAAAAATGTGGGTTATGTCTGATTTTGACCCATCTGAGTGCAGTATGATGGAGGGGCAGAGACTCTGATTCCAGCGATGTGTCACTTACTGGGCTGCTTGCTGTAGTTTTGATAAAGTTCCTGTTTTCTCTGCTGCAGATCTTGCAGTGCTCTAAATACTGAGCTCTGTATAACCCGGCCCACACCTCTGATTGGCTGCTTTCTGCGTAGGGTGTCAGGATAAGCTCACTGATGGACTCTCAGTTAACTCATTTTGCAAGCCACTCTCTATATCACACACTTCATATGTGCTATAGATCACATTCATGATCCTTTTTAATCCTTTTCCAGATACCTGTCCAGTCTTATGATGAAGACATTCCCGGTCACCTCTAAGCGGTTGCAGCACCGACTGATCAGCAAGGCAGAATCCTTAATGGAGGGGGATAACTACATAGATGTGCACAGCGTGCGCCGGGTCGTCCAGTTTCTGTGCCTTATGAAGTATGACTACCAGCCCCTCTTGGATAAATGCAATCAGATTTTTGTGCGGGACAAGAATAAAATGAGCACGGACACCATGTGCATCGTCAGCGGCCTCTACCGGCAAATGGCTTTCAAGCAGTACGAGTTTCAGGTGATGGCAAAATTGTCTCTGCTCGAAATATCAAACCTATGGAATAATGCGGATCATTTCGGAAAAATATTTTGTGCCTTATTTCCGATGGCTTCTCAAGAGATAAGAAATAGGTGAGTGGGCCCCTTAAAGGGATGTGATGTATCGGCCCCTTAAAGGGATACTACGTATCAGCCCTGAACCAACAGAAAAAATCCCATAATGCAATGATAATACTCAAATAGAACTCGTATTCCCTAATTAGAGGAAGCTCCTGATTATTTTGTAGTCTAATCTAGGAATTCAGTACTGGAAACAATTGCCAAATGTTGGATTTGTAAAGGTTTGAGCTCCTTTGTTCCCTCCAGGCTTGAAGACGACCTTGTCATACTGGCAGGTAAGATCCATCACATCAGTCTGGTGTACGTGCTGGAGACCATGGCGGAGGCCGAGTGCAAGAACCCAATCCTCATTCAGAAGTAAGTGGATTCTCTAAGCCGTGAATGGTTTGGAGCTGGATCCTTCCTGTCCAATCTGATATTGTCCATATTATCACGGTCCGGGTACGGGCTGCACCCCAGCGAGGGTCTGCTGACCCAAATATACATGTGTGAGGCCAGGAGATCCTCGGCCAATTCGGTCCATACCTGGATCATAATATATGGATGTCTGAATCCTGCCATATTTCCATTTACTGTTCAGATGGATGCAAGCTGTTGTTCCCTGTAATCAGCCATTTCAGGCTCTTAGTATTCTCCTCCTAGCAAATAAGTACTGAGAGGTTTTATTTTTTTTTTTGCCTGATCCCTTTGATGTACAGACCGATGAGTCCGATGGTGGATTTCTCCACTCCTCAATGCATGAGCCACCCTACTGAGCATTCATGTCCATGGGGGGAATAGAGTGAGAGCGAGCTGATGGCCAGATGAACGCTTGGCCGACCCTCACGGTATATGGGGCCTTTACAAACCTATGAACCATTTTATATGGTGCACATTCTTGAAGCATCTTTACAGTGGAGCAAGGAGCGTCCACCACTTATTAGAGACTCTGTCGGCCGTTTCCTAACTTATTGATGACACTGGCGCAGTGTGTTGTGTCGTTTTTGCCATCAAAGTTACAAAAACCCATATGTACGTCAGTGGGGCTTGTGGTCCGGGTGAAATTTGTTCTGCCACACACGGCACACTGTGTGGGAGCGTCCCTTCTGGATGAGGACGTGGCACGGCTGTGGATGGAGTCTCGTTATGTTGCTTGATGACGTGTGATCTTTTTCTCTCCGTTCAGGATCTGCTCCGCCATCCAGGACAATCTGGATCATTACCATCGCCTGTATCTATGTAAGCTCACAGATGCCGTGGTTTGCCTGCCCTGCCAAAACTATCAACCGTTTGCGGATCTACAAAAACGTCTAACTGCGTAAGTGCAATTTCCATGCATGTGTGGCGAGTAATCGGGTTAAAGGGACATGTGGACGGCCCTATTAGAATGGCGCTGGGTTTACCATGTGGGTAAGACAAGGTCACTAATAAGAATACAAACATACGACTGGTATACCGTGAGGGCCAGGAGCGGACACAGACAGCAGAGGCCCCTGTGCAAGAACAATATATGGACCATCTGCAGCCGGAGAGCTCCTTATAATGCACAATGCCACCTGGTTTGGGGAAAGCAGTGGCCCCCGGACCTCTCGGGCCCCTGTGCGGCTGCACTGGTTGCACCAATGGTATGTCCGCTACTGGTCAAGGTGACATTGGGGAGTCCTCCAGCGTGCATGCGCACAGTGTAACTGCAGAGGCCTGTGCGCGCTCACCGACCGCGCTCACTGACCTCTCTCCTCTGCTGTGGCTGCTCGCTCCACGGAAAGATGCAGAAGTGTGGCGAGCAAGAAGCGTTAAAGAAAGAAGAGGGAGGAAAATCGCATGGCCGCAGCAGAGAGGAGAGAGATCTGTGAGTGCGTGCGCTGGCTCCTGCTGCTACATTGTGTGCTTTCCCCAAGCGAGCGCTGTCAATCAACACAGGAGGCAAAAAAATATCTTGGCCGTGCCAACAACGGACACCCGGATTTTAACATAAATATGCTCAACAATAATAGTTTATTACTACAAACATATGGGTTGTATAAGGACTATTTTATAAGGCTTATTTTAATTAGTAATTTTGGAGTGACACTCATCACAAAGTGTTTTTTTTTTTGTTTGTTTTTAATAAATACGTGACATTTTTGTTCTATGGACCTTTTATTTTATCTTTTGCCTGGGGAAACCACAAAAATAAAGCCCACATTAATGTGTTTTGAGGGTTTTGGTGGCTTCTTTTTGTTCCCTTTGTCACATGTATAAATGATTTGATTCTGAGATGGTGACTTGTTTTTGGTGCCTGAAATGTCCCTTCCCGTAGCTTTATGAAGACGTCTCATGTCCCATCTATGGTGGTTATGATGACCAGGTCACTGTCGCTGCTGACCCTTACTAGAGTGGATGAAGCCGTCCTTAGAAAGATTGACGACGTCATTCCCCAGTGTGACCTCAGCGACCTGAATAGCATCGCGAACAGCGTCATCCGGTGGTTACAGCCCGCCCAGCTGTCCAGGCAGAATAAATCCGGGATGTATGAGAAACTCCTCCATAAAGTGAGCCGATACGGACTGGAGAGAGTGAAGAATATGGACGACATTGATCATCTGTTGAATGAGCTGACGTACGTGATGAACGGGCAGTGGCTGCAGAATATGCTGATAGACGACATCCTGCTCACCTGCCAGCGCCTGCTGCACCAGGTCACCTGGAGGAACGCACCGTTTCTGGCGCTGGTTATTAGTTACTGTAATACTCTGTGTCCTCCGGTTCTGGACAAGATCGCAGAAGTCACCATGGAGAATGTCACAAAGGTAGAAGCCCCGTGGGTTCAGATTGGAAGGCCAGTCACTGGCCCAAACTAAACATCTGGTGGCCAAAGGTCTATTCAGTGCGTGCACCTGACAGCTGTCTAGGGGCGGCTTAAAGAGCACCAGTCCTGTGTGTTACACTATAGTACCCCCATGTAATAATTATTCTGGGGCATCTTTTCATTGTTGTTCCTCTGTTATTCCTCCAGGAAATCCTTAAAGGGATTCTCTCATCATGTATCTTTGGTAGCACCCATCTCCCCTGCCTCCCGATTTTTCGCTTGCAATGGGGTAAGGGGACAGGGGACAGTGGTGCGCTCCTAAGGTCCAGATGGCCTGCAGAGGCAGATGTGCATGCTGCTTGTCTGGGAAACTGGACACTTCTGACAAGCTGCAGGAGTGGCTGGTAACCTAAACAATGAGCAGTAAACTATAGAATTAAAACTCCTTCCATTATTGCAAACGGAGAGGATTTTAAAGTAAGAAGTAAATTGTTTTTACAAGCACTTTTGGCCACTATAGATGAGACAATTCCTTTAAATGAAGGATTTGGTGTTACTGTTCTACCAGTCAATACTTGTACTCTTAGGACACAATCAGATGACCGAATAAATTGGACTGTGATCGGACCACAATTCACAGACTGGCCGGCGGCTCTCCCGACCTGAGCGTGACCGCTTCATGTTTTCCTGTACAGCCATCATGCTCAGGTCGGTAGAGCCGCTGGACAGTCTTTGCATTGTGGTCCAATCACAGTCCAATTTATATGGTCGTCTGACTGCGCCCTTAGGTCTCAGACGTCTGGTTTTTTTCATACATGTTCTCAGTGTTTCTCACAGATCATGTACCTATTATAGTCTATGGGGCTGTTTACATGTATGTTTTGCTTTTTTGCAGTGCCTGCAAAAAACCAAACTGAGATATGGCCACTTTTGATCTGAATCATGGATCAAATTCTCTGATGCAAGTCTATAGAGGGGGGGCTGTATGGGGCGCAGCTAAAAGGAAGCCCCCACATGACTGCGTTGCCATGGGGAGCAGGGTAGTAATTTTCTTTTAAAAAGTTAGAATGGGAGGCTCAGGATTGGTGGATAGCAAATGGGGCGGGGAATTCTATGGGATTGGGAGGGGGGGACCTGGGAAAAGTGCGGGAAAGGGGGTCAGTCAGTTAGAGACAGCCAAAGTGAGTGGACCAGCTGCCGCAGCGTTACTCACCATGGCCGCGGTAGACAGCTTGGTCGCTCGGCTTCGCAGAGAGGCAAGATCCAGGAGGGCCGGATGGCTTGAAGAGCAGCTCACTGGGCTGCTAGGAGGCAGTGACAGCCAGGACAGCGGGAGCCGGGGCCGGAGTTCCAGGAGGTCGAGGCCGCCCGAGAGGCTGTCCCCGGATACCACACCGCACGGCAGGCGCAGGCCGCGGAGCCCCTCACGGGACCCTGCGGGGGCTGGGGGACGCGGCGCAGCCACACCGCCCGCCCCCCCCTCCGGCAGGAATCCACTCGGCGGCCCTGCCGGCGCGAGACGACGAGGCGCTGCGGGAGCTGGGCAGGCGCGGCAGGACGCCGGCGCTTCACCGGATGTTATGGCCGCACTTCCGGTTCGGCCTGGCAGGGAGCGCGGGAGCGCTGCAGCGCCGACATCTGCACTCCAGACCCGCCGGGGAGCTGCTCCAGCGGCGGTGATTCCAGGGACGGTGCGCGGTAGGAGCGCAGCAGCGGCAGCAGCTGACAGGAGCCGGGACCCGGGAAGTACTGCGGCGGGTGCACCTAGACCTCTGCCGCACGGTGCACCTGGCTCTGGGACAGGACGGCGCAGCAGGATGGTGGCCAGGCCAGTGGCATCACCGCGGCAAGGAGCACGTGGTCGAGGCAGCGCAGGAGCGGCGCACAGAGCGGATGGTCCGGCTGCGGCACCCAGGGGACTTATGCAAGCTGCCAGATCCAGGTCCAGCAGGAGGTCGAGGGAGCGGTCGCCTTCGCCAGTCTCGGTCCCCCCTGGTGACGTGGAGGCCAGGGGCGCGGGCCTGGGGCAGAGGAGCAACAGCGACGACTCAGGGAGCGAGCATCGTGACGAAAGCGATCGGCAGGCTTCAGGAGGCACGGCTGGTGGGGACACAGCACCTGCGCAGCCCCGTGAGTATATGTCCAGTCCTTTTCCGGTGGCGGGTGTTTCGGGGTCTGTTGAGCGGAGTGGGGGTGGTGGTGAGGTTCCGGGTATTAGAGAACTTTTGGCGGGTATGTCACAGATCTTGAGAAGATTGGATGGCGGGGTTGCGGATAGTGCCCGAGCGTCGCCCGCTGGGGCTTGGGTGTCGGTTGCCGGTTGTGGAGTTGGGGGTCCGAGCGAGATTGCAAGTTCCGTTAGCGGGCCGCTGTCCTCAGCGGCCGGTGTGTCGGTGTCGGTACAAACCGAAACGGGGAGGGGCGATACCGTCAAGTTAGATGATAGGGCAAAAGGTGAGGTTTTTGTGTGCTTTGAGGGCCCGCTGGGGGCCCATTTGAAGAAGGAGGTGAAGGAAAAGATTTGGAAAGACGAATACGTCGAGATTTTCTCTCTCCTTCCTTTAGAAAAATTTAATTTGGATAAAGGAAAGAAAGATGATAGTAAAAAGGAGGAGGAGGAAAAGAGGCGTTGGCGCCTTATTCCTCAGACATTTGTTAACTGGCAGCAGGCATTTAACATTCTGGCGAGCGTGATAGGGGAGAAAGCCCCAGAGAATTGCTCGGGCCTTTTCTGTTATTTGGAGTCTATTGGTGAAGCGCATCGTACCTATGGGGGCCAGGCTTGGCTGCGATACGATGAACAGTTCAGGCAGCGCAAGGCGATGAGGCCCGAGATAAGATGGGATCAAAAGGACATTGGATTGTGGTTGAAGGTTATGGCACCGGTGCGTTACGGGCAGTCCTTTCAAGGGGGCGGAGGGGGTAGCGGTCAGCAGTCAGGACAAGGTGGAGGAGGTCAGGGGTCACAGGCTAAGGAAAAGACGGGGACATGCTGGCAGTTTAACGACGGCCAGTGTAAGTTTGGCGCAACCTGTAAGTTTAAACATGTGTGCTCCCACTGTAGCGGGGCCTCACATGGGGCCGCTAAATGTTTTAAGAAATCACGGGGCAAGCCATCCGTGGGTGGCGGTCAAGGGGGAGACTCCGGTGAGGCTTCAAAAGATGGCCCCCTATCTAAATAGATACCCGGATTCTCTCAAGGCAGAGGTTATTAGAGAAGGTTTTCTTGAGGGGTTTAAGATCCCTCACCCGACGCATGTTGTCCCTTTTTCTACGAAAAACTTGAGATCGGCTAGTTTGCATTCGGAGATTGTTTCGGCTAAGCTGGCAAAAGAGGTTGAATTGGGAAGAATGGCGGGGCCGTTTAGTTCGCTGCCTATGGCTGACGTAATTGTTTCCCCGCTTGGGGTGGTGCCTAAGAAGGAGCCGAATAAGTTCCGGCTCCACGAAGTAATCCATCTGAAGGGGTTAACTAATATTACAGGCACAGCCCTGCTAAATGCAGCGGTGCTCCGTGCCTGTAATCCCCGGCAAATGAATGAAATGTAGGTCATTGACCTACATTTCCTTCAGTCGCGGTGAGGCGCCCCTGCTGGATGTTCTCATGAACTGCAGCCTGGGAACTTTTTCCCACGCTCCAGGTCAGATGAGGACATCCACCAGGGGGCGCATCACCGCGACTGAAGGAAATGTAGGTCAATGACCTACATTTCATTCATTTGCCGGGGATTACAGGCACGGAGCACAGCTGCATTTAGCAGGGCTCGTGCCTGTAATATTAGTTAACCCCTTCAGATGGATTACTTCGTGGGACGAGACGGTTCACCAGAAGGTATGTATCTTGTGCGTTTATTATTTTTCCAAGCGAGGGTGTTCCTGATGGATTGAGAGAACAATAAATTATTACAACAACCGCTGTGTTTATTGCATTAAAATACTTTTAAATCATGTGTGTGTGTGTTTTTTAACCCTTTCCAACAATTGGATTAATAATGGATAGGTGTCATAATTGACGCCTCTCCATTATTAATCTGGCTTAATGTCCCCTTCCAATAGCAAGGTGGCATTAACCCTTCATTACCCCATATCCCACCGCTACAGGGAGTGGGAAGAGAGTGGCCAAGTGCCAGAATAGGCGCATCTTCCAGATGTGCCTTTTCTGGGGTGGCTGGGGGCAGATGTTTTAGCCACGGGGGGGGGCCAATAACCATGGACCCTCTCCTGGCTATTAATATCTGCCCTAAGTCACTGGCTTTACCATTCTGGCGGAGAAAATTGCGCGGGAGCCCACGCCAATTTTTTCCGCCATTTAACCCTTTATTTCAGCAGCTACAGCGCTGAAATTTTGCACATACACACTACTAACATTAGTAGTGTGGAATATGCAAAAAAAAGGGGGATATGAGATGGTTTACTGTATGTAACCATGTCTCATATCATGTCGGGTTTGTGCAGGAGAAATGAAAAGCCGGCAATTGAATTACCGGCTGTTCACAGATATCGCGCTGAATGAAATCTAAATACAGAATATATATATATGTGTCTCAATGACATATATATATATATACTGTATATATGTTTTCCCGAACATTTGAGCACATAAATCCATTAGATGTCGGTTTTGCAAGCCTGCGCGAAAATCTCGCAGTACGGATGCCATACGGATTACATACGGAGGATGCCATGCGTAAAATACGCTGACACACCCTGACTACGGATCACTATTTTGGGAACATTTCTCTGTATTACGGCCGTAGTACGGACGTATAATACGTGGCGTATTGTCTTACGCCAAGTGTGAGGCCGGCCTTACTGTGATTTCCGCCTCCGCGTTGCAAAAAGTGAAAATATGCAAAAAATTCCACATTATCATTAACAAGCTGCAGATTAGAAAACCTAAACCCCACAACTTTTTTTTATTATTTTTAGTACATTGTGGTTATTGTGCAGATAATCACATCAGAATTTCAGTGATGAATTTCCCATATCATAGACTGTGGTCACACGGGCAAGTGAAGAAAAGAGAAAAAAAAAGAATTGTCCCGTTTTCATCTAAAAAATGTAGCCCTAATGTTATAATTTCCTTATCTTTATGGATTGGGACCTTGTCTAAAATAATTTTAATAAAGTTGCTACGTCATCCCATATTATGATCCTGAGCTGCAGATTATTTCTTTTCCCTGCCGCTGTCCAAACTATCATCAGAATACAGGCCGCCACGTACAGCAGTCATTGCTCTACACCGCTTCCCCTTAAAAAAAACAAACGAAAAAAAACATGTTCTGCACAAGAATTCTACCATTTTCTAATCTATTTCTTCCTTTTTCACAAAGAAAATGAAGGTATTGTAGCTGAGTGACATCGCCGCATTTACGCATTTTAAGCCCTAGGAAACAGACACATTCCATAAGGCTCCGTTCACCTCTGTGTCATCTGATCCCAGCGGCGGCTGTCATTTCCCATTGGTTTCTGACAGCAGTATCTTTTCCATTAAAGACTCCGTAACCAGTAGCCGAGCCGCCGGTGCAGATGTGAACAGATCCGTAAAAATGAATGGAATTTGCCCAGAGGGGTCGGGCTGATTCCTCCTCCTGCTAACATACCTTATTCTTAAAGAGTGACTGGCGATTTTGTAATATATTCTATGAGAGAAATGTGCTACTTCCCCTCCTTTCAATCTCCATTCTCTATATAGACAGATTTTCCCATTACTGTGAGATAGGTTGGTGCTTATAAAATTCTATGGAGAGGAGGTGGAGACGGACACAGACTTTCCGCTGTAAGTTCTTCTGAATCATCAGTTACACTTCTCCATGGAACTTTATGAGCACCAGCTGTCTCCTATCTCAGTAATGGAAGATTTTACTCATGAACTGAGCGTGAAAGATCAGTCCAGGAGGAGAGGAAAAAAAAAGCCGATTTGTCTGATAAGACTTATTTTTATGAGTGCTATTGATTTATGAAATAAAAATGAAAACTCTTTAATACTTCAGCTTCGTCTAATATCAGATCAGGAATGAAAAAAAAAAATGTATAAGATAGTGGTTGTGTTATTTTACCTTCCAGACTCCTTCCCTCCTCATCTCTTGGTTCTGGTGGGCTTCACTCTTGCTGTTGCACAGTATTTCCCAGAAGATCTGATTAAAGCCATTTTCAATATTCGTTTCCTAACTAAACTGGATTCCGAACTGGACAGTAAGTGTCATGTGAGCGAATGCTCCACCTTTATCCATTTAGGTTCTATATTGCTCATGTTGCCCCTAGGACTTAGGCTGGCCGTACATATGAGAGGCTTTGTCTTCTCTGATCTCCCAGCACCATGTATGCTCGTGTCTTCTGAGCGTGCATCTTTATTTTAATGGGGTAAGGGATCACTTTGCAAATATGCCCCATCCTCATTTCCCCAACATCTGTCATCAGGGTCGGCTAATATAAATCGAATATTTCTTTGCAGCTTTACCTGCATTACCCATCCTGGTGCGAGACCCGGCACAGAAAGCCTAATACCCTATAAAATTTAATAAAGCTTTTATTTAACCCTTACACAACTGGGCAATTTTTTTTTGTTTTGTTTTTAATTATTATTTATTTTCTGTTTATTTTTTTTATCATTCTACTTTCAATTTTCAATATTAATTTGTTATTTTTGCACAAGACAAATTGTAATGAATTCAGTTAACCGTATAATGCACACACAAAATTCCAAGAGCAGTGAAATGGTGAAAAAAAGACGCAATTCTGCCATTGTTGTTGTTTGGTTTTTTTTAAACAATAACCCAGCAGTGTGACTCTTCAAGTCGGAACGTTTATAGTTGTCTTGTTTGTTTTAGTTCCTTTTTCTTTTTTTTCACCAATGGTGGGGGTTAGGTTCTTTATATTTCAGTGGCAACAAGAAAATCAGAACTTTTTGTGCATGAACATTTTTAAGTTTGTGACTTTTTCTGAGATCTGGAAGTTTTTTGTTTTGTTTTTCCCATTGTTCCATTATTGGAACCAATGTATTAGGCCTTGTTTTTTTTTATCAAATGTTTGGGAAATGAGGATCTTTGATATCAACCAACCTGATCCTTTACTCCATTGAAATAAAGATGCACGATCAGTTGACAAGGTCATACATGGTTCTGGGAGGTCAAACAAGATTGTCACCATTTTGGGGTACTTAAAACCTTTTATATAGAAGGGTTCACATATGTAAGAAAAAAAAAAAAAATATATATATATATATATATATATATAAATAAAATGTAATGTAATTTTTATTTTGGGATTTTTTTGTATTTTGAAACTGGATAGTAGTACAAAGTAAAAATCTTAGTCTCCTATGATGCCTAAAACTTTACAGGACTACTAAACTGATGACAATAATAGCCTTTAATAGACCCCCACTGCACTAATAACCCATGGCCACCCCATGGTCTCTTGGGGGGTGGGGTACAGTGGGCAATCGAGGCTAGCGCCAGTCATAGTGTTACAGGCGGGTGCTGGCTGTGTAACGCCGCTGGCACCCGCTATGTACGGCGCAGGCTCAGTATCACATGTTGGGAACGCTTTTGATTTCTGTGTGTTGTAGATTTTCTCTTTCTTCACTAATTATATTATTTTTTAGCTTTTCTGCCTGACAAAAGTGCCAAGATACGAATGCGCCTGATGCAATTAAATCGGGCGGTTTGTCTCGAGTGCCCGGAATACCAAGTCCCATGGTTTCATGAAGAATACTGTCGACAGATGAAGCATAGAGGTGCGGGGCTCGTTTTATTCATTTAGTTGTTAGTTTGTTTTTGTATGCTTAAGAAAAAAAAAAAATAAAATTGAGTGACACATGATAAAAAAAAAAAAAATCAGCGCTCAAATTCCAGTGCCGGCTCCCAGCTGAGGCTCTGGTCTCAGTGTTTTAACAGTGATGTTGCGTTGACAGTGCTCAGCACCACTGCAGCCAATCACTGAGCACAGAGGCTCTGCCGCCTACCTCGTTGAGCTTAGGCTGGTTTCACACTTGCGTTTTGATCTGCTGCGTTTTAGCGCTAAAAAACGCATGCGTTTTTTTTTCTGTACTTAACATTAAAAAAATGCATGCGTTTTTTAGCGTGCGTTTTGACGCGTTTTTGGCAACGCATGCGTTTTTTGACGCGTGCGTTCATTTGCAGAAATGCAACCTGCAGTAATTTCTAGCTGCGTTTTTTCCCCGCAAAAAACGCATGCGTTTATTCGCGGCAAAAAAATGCATTGCTGTCTACGCATGCGTTTTTAAGCACATGCGTTTGCTTGCGTTAAAAACGCATGCGTTTTTATAGAAAAACACAAGAAAAAACAAGAAAACCCTAACCCTAAACACAAGAAAAAACAAGAAAACCCTAACCCTAGGGTTACTAGGGATCCTAACCCTTAGGTTAGTAACCCTAGGGATCCTAACCCTAGGGATCCTAACCCTAACCCTAGGGATCCTAACCCTAACCCTTAGGGTTAGGGTTACGATCCTAACCCTTAGGGTTAGGATCCCTAGGGTTAGGGTTAGGGTTAGGATCCCTAGGGTTAGGGTTAGGATCCCTAGGGTTACTAGGGATCCTAACCCTAACCCTAGCTATTTCTGTTTTTAGTGGGTTTTCTAGTTGATTTTGATGATTGGCAGCTGTCACACACTTCTCAGCCTGCGTTTAAAAAACGCAAACGCAGGAAAAAACGCATGTAAATGCCGCAAAACACCACGTTTTTTTTTCTGCATGCAAAAACGCATGCGTCTAAAAAACGTGGTGTTTTGCCGCGTTTACATGCGTTTTTTCACCACACGCGTTTTTTTTTAAAACGCTGCAGATCAAAACGCAAGTGTGAAACCAGCCTTAGTGATTGACTACAGCGGTGATTTGGGCTGTCGGACATAACGTCATCTCTGCAGCCCAAACTGAGACCGGAGCAGCGAGAGGGAACCGGCACTGAAACCGGGGAGGACATGTACCTGCTCTGTTTGTTATTTTAGAGTGTTTGGGGTCCACTTTTCTGAAAGTGAACAATCCCTTTAATATTCTCCACTGCAAAAGTATATTGTGCGATTTATGGATATGCAATAAGGAATAATCCTTAGAATATTAAAAAGTTGTTTTTTGTTTGTTTTCTTTTTTTGCTCAGAAGGTAACAGTAAGAGATCCATATACCATCAAATCCACTTATTTCTCGGAGATCTCTTTGGGGGAGTTAATTATGCCAAGATGTTTGTGACTACTCCATATTATTACACAGTAGGTAAGATTGTGAAATGTAAAAAAATATATATTTTGCTGCACTAAGAAATCACAAACGCCGCTCTGCTCTGGAAAGAAATGTTATAATTTAAAGATATGTCAAAATTCATCAAATATTGTGACTGTTTAATAACTTTTGTGCAAATAAAAGCAACACAGCCACAAGCAAAACACTGACATATGAGGCAATGGGAGATCCTGGGGGGATGTAATTCAGGGTGGGGACAGTTTGAGTTGCATTTTAGTATATGATATCACAGGATGACTTCCACACACATCTACTTCATATTATATCACGTTTCTTAGCGGAGGACCCACTGGTGATCGTTGTCTAAAAGCCCGCAGTTCCTTTATTTGTTTAGTTCTTCATACGGTTGTTGCCATAAAAAAAATTAAAACAAAAGTCTATACAGTCAATCAATATTCTGCACAGAATCGTAATTGAGCAGGGGTCGCCCACTCCTTTTATTCTTTACCGGACTGCTTGAAATGGCTGAGTGCGGTCAGACACCCCCAAGAGATCAGTAACTTGCCTCCTGTTTTATAGAAAGGGGATAACTTTTAAAAACCCTTTTAAGCTGTGTGCACACGTTCCAGATTATTCGCACATTTTTTGCACGTTTTTTCGCAACCAAAACGCTTAAAAAACGCATACATATGCATTCCATCATTTATAATGGTTTCCACAATTTTTGTGCACATGTTGCGTATTTTTCAGCGAAAAACGCATGCGGAAAAATACGCAGCATGTTCATTAATTTTGCGGATTTTAAGCGGATTTCCCACTATATTATTACATTGGGAACCTCCGGAAAAAAAGCGAAAAATCCGCGCAAAATACGCGATAAAAACGCGTGCAGAATTCCTGCGGAAAACCTCAGGATTTTCTCAGGAAATTTCTGCATACTTTCCGGATGTGTGCACATACCCTTAGGGTCCCTTTCCACTTGCGAGATAAAAAACGGTCCGTAATCTGGACCGAAAAAACGGATGGAACGTATGCGATTGTCATGCGAGTGTCATGCGAGTGCCATGCGATTTTTTAATCGCACCATCCGTATGACATCAGTATGACATCCGTATTGCTGTCCGATTTTTACGCACCAGTGTCCTTTGAAAAGCCGGCAATTCAGCGCGGTGTACAGTAAAATCACACTGACAGGTTAGAATAGAGTAGATATATACACATAGAATAGGTATATATACATATATATATGTCAGTGAGACACCTATATATGTATATTTATATTTAATGCAGCGCTAGATAGCATAAAAGCCGCTAATTCAATTGCCGGCTTTTTCCTTCTCCTGCACAAACCCGACAGGATATGAGACATGGTTTACATACAGTAAACCTTCTCATATCCCCATTTTTTTTTGCATATTCCACACTACTAATGTTAGTAGTGTGTATGTGCAAAATTTGGCCGCTGTAGCTGCTGAAATAAAGGGTTAAATGGCGGAAAAAATTGGCGTGGGCTCCCGCGCAATTTTCTCCGCCAGAATGGTAAAGCCAGTGACTGAGGGCAGATATTAATAGCCAGGAGAGGGTCCATGGTTATTGGCCCCCCCCCGTGGCTAAAAACATCTGCCCCCAGCCACCCCAGAAAAGGCACATCTGGAAGATGCGCCTATTCTGGCACTTGGCCACTCTCTTCCCACTCCCTGTAGCGGTGGGATATGGGGTAATGAAGGGTTAATGCCACCTTGCTATTGGAAGGTGACATTAAGCCAGATTAATAATGGAGAGGCGTCAATTATGTCACCTATCCATTATTAATCCAATTGTTGGAAAGGGTTAAAAAACACACACACACACATGATTTAAAAGTATTTTAATGCAATAAACACAGCGGTTGTTGTAATAATTTATTGTTCTCGCAATCCATCAGGAACACCCTCGCTTGGAAAAAATAATAAACGCACAAGATACATACCTTCTGGTGAACCGTCTCCTCCCACGAAGTAATCCATCTGAAGGGGTTAACTAATATTACAGGCAGGAGCCCTGCAAATGCAGCTGTGCTCCGTGCTTGTAATTCCCCAGCGAATGAATGAAATGTAGGTCATTGACCTACATTTCCTTCAGTCGCGGTGAGGCGCCCTCTGCTGGATGTTCTCATGAACTGCAGCCTGGGAACTTTTTCCCACGCTCCAGGTCATATGAGGACATCCACCAGGGGGCGCATCACCGCGACTGAAGGAAATGTAGGTCAATGACCTACATTTCATTCATTCGCTGGGGAATTACAAGCACGGAGCACAGCTGCATTTGCAGGGCTCCTGCCTGTAATATTAGTTAACCCCTTCAGATGGATTACTTCGTGGGAGGAGACGGTTCACCAGAAGGTATGTATCTTGTGCGTTTATTATTTTTTCCAAGCGAGGGTGTTCCTGATGGATTGCGAGAACAATAAATTATTACAACAACCGCTGTGTTTATTGCATTAAAATACTTTTAAATCATGTGTGTGTGTGTGTTTTTTAACCCTTTCCAACAATTGGATTAATAATGGATAGGTGACATAATTGACGCCTCTCCATTATTAATCTGGCTTAATGTCACCTTCCAATAGCAAGGTGGCATTAACCCTTCATTACCCCATATCCCACCGCTACAGGGAGTGGGAAGAGAGTGGCCAAGTGCCAGAATAGGCGCATCTTCCAGATGTGCCTTTTCTGGGGTGGCTGGGGGCAGATGTTTTTAGCCACGGGGGGGCCAATAACCATGGACCCTCTCTAGGCTATTAATATCTGCCCTCAGTCACTGGCTTTACCATTCTGGCGGAGAAAATTGCGCGGGAGCCCACGCCAATTTTTTCCGCAATTTAACCCTTTAATTTAATAGCTAGAGCCCCCAAATTGTGCACACAGACACTTGTTACATTAGTGAAGAGGAATATGTAATAAAAAAAGGGATATGAGATGGTTTACTGTATGTAAACCATGTCTTATATCATGTCGGGTTTGTGCAGGAGAAGGAAAAAGCCGGCAATTGAATTAGAGGCTTTTAAGCTATCTAGCGCTGCATTAAATATAAATATACATATATAGGTGTCTCACTGACATATATATATGTATATATACCTATTCTATGTGTATATATCTACTCTATTCTAACCTGTCAGTGTGATTTTACTGTACACCGCGCTGAATTACCGGCTTTTCAAAGGACACTGGTGCGTAATAATCGGACAGAACTCGCATGGTGCGAGTGCGGTGCGATTTTTTTCTCGCACCCATTGACTTGCATTGGCGAGTCTCGTCCGAGAATCGCAGCAATACGCAGCATGCTGCGATTTTTTTCTCAGCCGATCCAGATTTTTCTCAGTCCGATTTCGGCTGAGAAAAAAATCGCAAATGAAAAGCCACCTATTAAATAACATTGGTCAGAGTGCAATCCGATTTTTTATCGGATTGCACGCATCCGTTTTCCTCGCAAGTGGAAAGGGACCCTTAAAGTGTTTTTCCGGCTTTTGAAAACAAGTGTCCAATTGATTGTAGTTTGTTTTAAAAACAAACAAAGTGAGCCTGGCTCACCCTCCCCAGGTCCAGCATTGAGCCTCTGCCGCTGTTGCCATTATGTTGACCATAAGTGAGCTCAGCGGCTCTGGTCAAGTTGATGACACTAATTGGCTGTTGATGTGACCTGAGCACTGCACACACCAGGAGCTCGCTGAGTGGACCCAGGGAGGGTTTTTGGAAGGTGTTGGACTGTGATTCTCCTAACATTTGATGCTTGCTTTCTATAGACTTCGAGTGCATCCTGAGCAAAAATAAAAAGCCTACCGCCTACATAGAGGAGAACAAGCTGTCCGCCAATGTGGCCGAAGTCCAGTGGGGCCAGGACAGTCAGATGTGTGATAACAAGTCTCTACCTCAAGGAGCCCAGAGGTTGGTGATTCTGTGTGTAGACATGTGGTGCTAGATCACGACGCAGCCTCATTCTCTTAAAAAATAGCCTTCATTTTAAGTTTTCTTACATAAATCCATAGAAGACATGCAAATAAGAAACTTTGTAATATGTCTCCAGCACAAAAAAGAAACACCAAACCGCACTGCCAGCTGATATCAATCCAATACTGCCGTTATCCACCTCACACTCTGAAGGTTAGGGTAGCCATATGTATCTCATATCAACTAAGGGGTGCGGCATCCAGCAAGTGTGCACTTAGTCCAATAGAAAAAAGAAAAGAAAAAGGGAGCGCACTTACCCCTGTTGTAAAAGGTTTCACTTTATTAGAACATCTTTAAAAACAGATTGCTGGGAGGGATGGAAGCAGCTCCGGACAACGGCCGTTTCGTGCGTACAAGCACTTCAACGGGTCCTGGAGACTTGTGGATCTCAAACAGATTAAATAGACCCTGTTAGGTTGCCAGCTCCGCCCACCACCTGTGGCATATGGTTCAGCGGGCGGGCAATCAATCAGAACGACAGCGATACTGTACTTAAAAACAACAATACATATAAATTAAAAACAATATCAAAGCACAAATAACAGAGAAAAAATCAAAGCATCCAATATTTATGAGATTTACAAAAAGACTGACATGTCTACCTTATCGTTTAGACCTATGGGTCCCGCAGCGTCTGTGCGCAGGATCCATCTGGCTTCCCTGCGCAGAAGGAGGCGGTGGAGATCCCCGCCTCCCTCTGGTAGGGACACCCGTTCAAGGCCGGCAAACCGCAGTACATGAGCGTCTCCTGCGTGGTGAGTGCGAACATGGTTTATCAATCTTAGAGCCCCCTTACCTGTTTTAATCGAGTTGAAATGTTCCCTGATCCGAACAAAAAGGGGCCTGATAGTTTTACCAATGTAGAAGTTTCTACAAGAACAGAACAAGACATAGACCACATGAGTGGTCCTACAGGAAATGAAGTCGCGTACGCAATGCTGTATATGCCCGACTCTAACACTGTTCCCGGTGTGGTGAAAAGAACAGAAGTTACAACCCCCACATTTAAAATTCCCTTGTGGGATGCTGTCTGTCAGCCAGTTGTTTTTCTTTGATATAAAGCGATTATGAACAACACTATCTCTGATATTTTTACTCCGACGGGCGGCAAAAAGAGGACCTCGATCTACTACATTTTGCAAGTCTCTGTCCTGTCGCAGGATATGCCAGTTTTTTCTGATAGCGGCTCTAATTTGATTGTCCAGGGGACCATATTTGAAGCTAAAGATAAATCTTTTTTCTTGTTGTTTTTTTTGGGAGAATGTAGATATCTCTGTTTTAACCGCCCTATCCAGAGCACTATTAAGAATAGCAGGGGGATAACCTCGTTTCAAGAATCTGTCTTTTAAATCGGCTGACTGTTTGGCAAATACCTCTGGGTTGCTGTTTATTCTTTTAACCCTAAGGAATTGACTGTATGGGAGGGACCGCTTAATGTATGGCGGGTGGGCACTATTAAAGTGTAATAACGCATTCGATGCCGTGGGTTTTCGGTATACTTCTGTGGCAATAGTATTTTCCATAGTTTGTAATTTAACATCCAGGAACACCAGACTGGAACCTCCGAATTGCGAGGTAAAACACATGTTCATGGTGTTGGACGTCCCCAGGTAGTTCACAAATTTGGTGAACTCATCCTGGTGCCCGTCCCACACCACGAACATGTCATCAACGTATCTAGCATAAAGCTTGATATGCTTGAGGAATGGGTTTTTTTGAGGAATAAATATACTCCTCCTCAAACCTGGCAAGGAAGAGGTTCGCCAGGGTACATGCGACGGGGGTACCCATTGCGGTACCCACCGTCTGCAGGTACCACTGGGTGTCAAATTGGAAAGCATTGTGTTCCAGGATGAAGGAAAGACCTTCACATATGAAGTGTGTAGTGTCAATACTTGTCGGAGTATTATCAAGGATGCGTCTCACCGTGTCCACTCCCAATTTTTGGGGGATCCTCGTATAGAGGCTTTCAATATCTATTGATGCCAAAGCATAGGTGTCTCTCCATTCAAAGTCTTTTACAAGCTTGAGGAATTCTCCCGTATCTTTTATATAAGATGGAATGTCTCTTAATAAGGGACATAGCAGCCAGTCTATATATGAAGATAATGGCTCCGTAAGTGACCCCACCCCCGATACAATTGGACGGCCCGGGGGAGTTTCTGCAGACTTATGAAGTTTCGGTATGTGGTACCAATGGGGTTTTCGGGGAAAACCCGGTAATAGTTTTTCAGCCTGTTTTACGGAAAAGACACCTCTATCTACGTATCTCCTTAATAAGGAACGTAACAGATTCTTGAATTGAGTAGTGGGATCCCCCTTTAGTTTCATATAAGTTTTCTCCTCAGAGAGCTGTCTGAGTGCTTCTGTTTGATAATATTCTCTAGTCATCAGAACTATACTGCCACCTTTGTCCGCACCGCGGACTATTACATCATGCCAACTCTCTATTTCCTTTAGGGCTCGTTTTTCATTAGGCTGTAAATTTTCATTAGGATGTTCATAAATTAAAGCCTCCACATCTTTTAGTACTTGTAATTCAAAAATATCTACCAGATTACCTGGCGATGTGGGAGGCATGTAGGTAGATTTAGTGCCGCCAAGGAAAGGGAGAGTGGCTGACGTATCACTATGTGTGGAAACAGATGAAGCACCTGTGGATTCAAGTAGAATCTGCATTTCCTCCCGTACGTCGCCAAATGGGTCTTCCGTGACAAAAAAGCCAAGGGGGCCCACATGGCAAGGTGCCTCCCCAGGGAAGACGGTGCACGAAGTGGAGGCGGCAGATTTGTTCTTATTTAGAGAAAAAGATTTATGCAAATGAATTTTGCGAGTCGCCTTAAACAAATCAATTTTGAAGTCCACTATATTAAATGGTTCTGGTAAACAAAAATTTAATCCCTTTGAAAGTGCTGATCTATGTGCCTCGCTGAGGATTTGTGGAGTTAAATTAACCACTGTCAGTTCGTTGGTCTCCAAGAGACTTGTCTCCTTTTTTTGATGTTTCTGTCTGCCATTTCTTCTACTCCCTCGGCGCGTCCTGCGTCTAAAGGGGACCCTGCTGTAATCGTCATGTGGCCTGAGGTCATCGAGGTGGACGGGGCAGTGGAGTCTTCCGTAGCGCTGGAATCGGAGTCGGTTGTTAAGTAATCCCTTTTGTTCTTGTTAAAACTTTTATTACGTGGCTGACCTTTATTATGGTTCCACCTCTTAGGGAATTTACGGTGATTTTGTGAAGGGACACCCTTGTTCCAGGTAAAGATTTTTCCTGTTTCGAAGTCAACCTTGTCTCTAATGAACTTGTCTTTTTTTCTTTGTTTTATTTCGTTCTGCAATGCAATCAATTTAGCATCCAATTTTTTATCTGTTGCCAGCCATTGTGTCTCAGACAATCTAGTTCTCAATTCATCTTTTGTTTTGGACAATTCCATTTTGGTTATCTCATAATTTGCGATATTTTGCTTAAGGACCAACTGTAATAAATCTTGGGAGCACTGTAGAAGTATTTTCTCCCATTCTTTGACAAAGATTTCATTATCCTTGAATTGGGCCATTTCTTTTGTGACCCGCAGTCCCCGCGGTACCCGACCGCATTCAACATAGGATTTCAAGGAGTTGTTGGTCCAAAATAAATTCACCTCTCTTTCTGCAGTCAAAAAGAGTTTATGTTCTAAAGTTTTTGTGCTTAGAGAAAAAATGTTGTCATGCAGTTCACATTCTGAAAAGTAGGAATCCACGTTTTCCCTCCCAGCTAAAAGTCCATGTGAAAAAGATACCGCTGCCGTCTCCATATTCAGGAGTCACTGCCGGTGAGTAATCACCGCGGCGTGTGAACTAACCAGGTGTGGAAAGGAATAGATGAACAGCTGAGCGTGCTGGTAATATGGCAAAGAATGTCAGTCTATATGAATCCAGCACAAAAAAGAAACACCAAACCGCACTGCCAGCTGATATCAATCCAATACTGCCGTTATCCACCTCACACTCTGAAGGTTAGGGTAGCCATATGTATCTCATATCAACTAAGGGGTGCGGCATCCAGCAAGTGTGCACTTAGTCCAATAGAAAAAAGAAAAGAAAAAGGGAGCGCACTTACCCCTGTTGTAAAAGGTTTCACTTTATTAGAACATCTTTAAAAACAGATTGCTGGGAGGGATGGAAGCAGCTCCGGACAACGGCCGTTTCGTGCGTACAAGCACTTCAACGGGTCCTGGAGACTTGTGGATCTCAAACAGATTAAATAGACCCTGTTAGGTTGCCAGCTCCGCCCACCACCTGTGGCATATGGTTCAGCGGGCGGGCAATCAATCAGAACGACAGCGATACTGTACTTAAAAACAACAACAGACAGACAGCTGACAGACAGCATCCCACAAGGGAATTTTAAATGTGGGGGTTGTAACTTCTGTTCTTTTCACCACACCGGGAACAGTGTTAGAGTCGGGCATATACAGCATTGCGTACGCGACTTCATTTCCTGTAGGACCACTCATGTGGTCTATGTCTTGTTCTGTTCTTGTAGAAACTTCTACATTGGTAAAACTATCAGGCCCCTTTTTGTTCGGATCAGGGAACATTTCAACTCGATTAAAACAGGTAAGGGGGCTCTAAGATTGATAAACCATGTTCGCACTCACCACGCAGGAGACGCTCATGTACTGCGGTTTGCCGGCCTTGAACGGGTGTCCCTACCAGAGGGAGGCGGGGATCTCCACCGCCTCCTTCTGCGCAGGGAAGCCAGATGGATCCTGCGCACAGACGCTGCGGGACCCATAGGTCTAAACGATAAGGTAGACATGTCAGTCTTTTTGTAAATCTCATAAATATTGGATGCTTTGATTTTTTCTCTGTTATTTGTGCTTTGATATTGTTTTTAATTTATATGTATTGTTGTTTTTAAGTACAGTATCGCTGTCGTTCTGATTGATTGCCCGCCCGCTGAACCATATGCCACAGGTGGTGGGCGGAGCTGGCAACCTAACAGGGTCTATTTAATCTGTTTGAGATCCACAAGTCTCCAGGACCCGTTGAAGTGCTTGTACGCACGAAACGGCCGTTGTCCGGAGCTGCTTCCATCCCTCCCAGCAATCTGTTTTTAAAGATGTTCTAATAAAGTGAAACCTTTTACAACAGGGGTAAGTGCGCTCCCTTTTTCTTTTCTTTTTTCTATTGGACTAAGTGCACACTTGCTGGATGCCGCACCCCTTAGTTGATATGAGATACATATGGCTACCCTAACCTTCAGAGTGTGAGGTGGATAACGGCAGTATTGGATTGATATCAGCTGGCAGTGCGGTTTGGTGTTTCTTTTTTGTGCTGGATTCATATAGACTGACATTCTTTGCCATATTACCAGCACGCTCAGCTGTTCATCTATTCCTTTCCACACCTGGTTAGTTCACACGCCGCGGTGATTACTCACCGGCAGTGACTCCTGAATATGGAGACGGCAGCGGTATCTTTTTCACATGGACTTTTAGCTGGGAGGGAAAACGTGGATTCCTACTTTTCAGAATGTGAACTGCATGACAACATTTTTTCTCTAAGCACAAAAACTTTAGAACATAAACTCTTTTTGACTGCAGAAAGAGAGGTGAATTTATTTTGGACCAACAACTCCTTGAAATCCTATGTTGAATGCGGTCGGGTACCGCGGGGACTGCGGGTCACAAAAGAAATGGCCCAATTCAAGGATAATGAAATCTTTGTCAAAGAATGGGAGAAAATACTTCTACAGTGCTCCCAAGATTTATTACAGTTGGTCCTTAAGCAAAATATCGCAAATTATGAGATAACCAAAATGGAATTGTCCAAAACAAAAGATGAATTGAGAACTAGATTGTCTGAGACACAGTGGCTGGCAACAGATAAAAAATTGGATGCTAAATTGATTGCATTGCAGAACGAAATAAAACAAAGAAAAAAAGACAAGTTCATTAGAGACAAGGTTGACTTCGAAACAGGAAAAATCTTTACCTGGAACAAGGGTGTCCCTTCACAAAATCACCGTAAATTCCCTAAGAGGTGGAACCATAATAAAGGTCAGCCACGTAATAAAAGTTTTAACAAGAACAAAAGGGATTACTTAACAACCGACTCCGATTCCAGCGCTACGGAAGACTCCACTGCCCCGTCCACCTCGATGACCTCAGGCCACATGACGATTACAGCAGGGTCCCCTTTAGACGCAGGACGCGCCGAGGGAGTAGAAGAAATGGCAGACAGAAACATCAAAAAAAGGAGACAAGTCTCTTGGAGACCAACGAACTGACAGTGGTTAATTTAACTCCACAAATCCTCAGCGAGGCACATAGATCAGCACTTTCAAAGGGATTAAATTTTTGTTTACCAGAACCATTTAATATAGTGGACTTCAAAATTGATTTGTTTAAGGCGACTCGCAAAATTCATTTGCATAAATCTTTTTCTCTAAATAAGAACAAATCTGCCGCCTCCACTTCGTGCACCGTCTTCCCTGGGGAGGCACCTTGCCATGTGGGCCCCCTTGGCTTTTTTGTCACGGAAGACCCATTTGGCGACGTACGGGAGGAAATGCAGATTCTACTTGAATCCACAGGTGCTTCATCTGTTTCCACACATAGTGATACGTCAGCCACTCTCCCTTTCCTTGGCGGCACTAAATCTACCTACATGCCTCCCACATCGCCAGGTAATCTGGTAGATATTTTTGAATTACAAGTACTAAAAGATGTGGAGGCTTTAATTTATGAACATCCTAATGAAAATTTACAGCCTAATGAAAAACGAGCCCTAAAGGAAATAGAGAGTTGGCATGATGTAATAGTCCGCGGTGCGGACAAAGGTGGCAGTATAGTTCTGATGACTAGAGAATATTATCAAACAGAAGCACTCAGACAGCTCTCTGAGGAGAAAACTTATATGAAACTAAAGGGGGATCCCACTACTCAATTCAAGAATCTGTTACGTTCCTTATTAAGGAGATACGTAGATAGAGGTGTCTTTTCCGTAAAACAGGCTGAAAAACTATTACCGGGTTTTCCCTGAAAACCCCATTGGTACCACATACCGAAACTTCATAAGTCTGCAGAAACTCCCCCGGGCCGTCCAATTGTATCGGGGGTGGGGTCACTTACGGAGCCATTATCTTCATATATAGGCTGGCTGCTATGTCCCTTATTAAGAGACATTCCATCTTATATAAAAGATACGGGAGAATTCCTCAAGCTTGTAAAAGACTTTGAATGGAGAGACACCTATGCTTTGGCATCAATAGATATTGAAAGCCTCTATACGAGGATCCCCCAAAAATTGGGAGTGGACACGGTGAGACGCATCCTTGATAATACTCCGACAAGTATTGACACTACACACTTCATATGTGAAGGTCTTTCCTTCATCCTGGAACACAATGCTTTCCAATTTGACACCCAGTGGTACCTGCAGACGGTGGGTACCGCAATGGGTACCCCCGTCGCATGTACCCTGGCGAACCTCTTCCTTGCCAGGTTTGAGGAGGAGTATATTTATTCCTCAAAAAACCCATTCCTCAAGCATATCAAGCTTTATGCTAGATACGTTGATGACATGTTCGTGGTGTGGGACGGGCACCAGGATGAGTTCACCAAATTTGTGAACTACCTGGGGACGTCCAACACCATGAACATGTGTTTTACCTCGCAATTCGGAGGTTCCAGTCTGGTGTTCCTGGATGTTAAATTACAAACTATGGAAAATACTATTGCCACAGAAGTATACCGAAAACCCACGGCATCGAATGCGTTATTACACTTTAATAGTGCCCACCCGCCATACATTAAGCGGTCCCTCCCATACAGTCAATTCCTTAGGGTTAAAAGAATAAACAGCAACCCAGAGGTATTTGCCAAACAGTCAGCCGATTTAAAAGACAGATTCTTGAAACGAGGTTATCCCCCTGCTATTCTTAATAGTGCTCTGGATAGGGCGGTTAAAACAGAGATATCTACATTCTCCCAAAAAAAACAACAAGAAAAAAGATTTATCTTTAGCTTCAAATATGGTCCCCTGGACAATCAAATTAGAGCCGCTATCAGAAAAAACTGGCATATCCTGCGACAGGACAGAGACTTGCAAAATGTAGTAGATCGAGGTCCTCTTTTTGCCGCCCGTCGGAGTAAAAATATCAGAGATAGTGTTGTTCATAATCGCTTTATATCAAAGAAAAACAACTGGCTGACAGACAGCATCCCACAAGGGAATTTTAAATGTGGGGGTTGTAACTTCTGTTCTTTTCACCACACCGGGAACAGTGTTAGAGTCGGGCATATACAGCATTGCGTACGCGACTTCATTTCCTGTAGGACCACTCATGTGGTCTATGTCTTGTTCTGTTCTTGTAGAAACTTCTACATTGGTAAAACTATCAGGCCCCTTTTTGTTCGGATCAGGGAACATTTCAACTCGATTAAAACAGGTAAGGGGGCTCTAAGATTGATAAACCATGTTCGCACTCACCACGCAGGAGACGCTCATGTACTGCGGTTTGCCGGCCTTGAACGGGTGTCCCTACCAGAGGGAGGCGGGGATCTCCACCGCCTCCTTCTGCGCAGGGAAGCCAGATGGATCCTGCGCACAGACGCTGCGGGACCCATAGGTCTAAACGATAAGGTAGACATGTCAGTCTTTTTGTAAATCTCATAAATATTGGATGCTTTGATTTTTTCTCTGTTATTTGTGCTTTGATATTGTTTTTAATTTATATGTATTGTTGTTTTTAAGTACAGTATCGCTGTCGTTCTGATTGATTGCCCGCCCGCTGAACCATATGCCACAGGTGGTGGGCGGAGCTGGCAACCTAACAGGGTCTATTTAATCTGTTTGAGATCCACAAGTCTCCAGGACCCGTTGAAGTGCTTGTACGCACGAAACGGCCGTTGTCCGGAGCTGCTTCCATCCCTCCCAGCAATCTGTTTTTAAAGATGTTCTAATAAAGTGAAACCTTTTACAACAGGGGTAAGTGCGCTCCCTTTTTCTTTTCTTTTTTCTATTGGACTTTGTAATATGTCTGATCATAGAAATCTGCTTCTTTCTCCTCCTGAACTGATCGTTCATTCTCAAAATTCTCAACTTCCAAGTAAAATCTGTTTTCCGTGAATACAGATTTTCCCGTTACTGAGATAGGAGATGACAGTTAGTGCTCACAAAGTTCTATGGAGACTGATATAGCAGAATGTCTGTGTTCCGCTAGCTCCTCTCCCCCCCTCCATAGAATTTTAAAAGCACCAACTGTCATCTCCTATCTTAATCGAGGAGGAGAAAAGGGCGGTTTCTCCATTGAGGAACAGAGGAGCTAGAGAGATGAGCAGTAAAATCAGTATAATTTTTTTTTTTTTACAAATGAATGGCTTTTTCCGGTTCAGAAAAATAGCGGTTTGGGCAAATGGATGTTTTTTTGGAAAAATTTGAGTAGAATTCAATTCCTCTTGATTTTGTTTGTTGGACTCTAACATATTATTTCTTTCATCTTTATAGAGTTGCCATTGACTTTCTTAATCCAGTGGCATTTTGCAGAAACTCTTCCAAGATTAAAGGCTTAAATGCAATGAAGAAGAGACATTTGGAGATCCTGGGGTACTATGTAGTTCAGGTTGGTTACAATTCGAGTTGTGTTTTAGGATATTATATCATGATGGGTTCCTCATGTCTGTATAATAGTATCTTCTCCTATGTCAGTCTGTGTGTTTTTATATATATATATATATATATATATATATATATATATATATATATAGTGCCTTGCGAAAGTATTCAGGCCCCTTTTCAACCTTTTCCCACATATGCTTCAAATCATGTTTGAAGCATGATATGTGGGAAAAGGTTGAAAAGTTCCAGGGGGCCGAATACTTTAGCAAGGCACTATATATATATATATAATTTTCTCTGAGACAATTTCTATAGATGACTTCCCGCAGTTACATGTTAGTTCTCTATTACAGATCCCTAGTTTTGAATGGAATTCAATGGACCTTGGAACAAAGGAAACGTGGATTAACTACCTCCGGAAGAAGATTTTTGCTAGTGAACTGTGAAATGTTTTGTGCCACCCTGTAAATAAAGTATATTTTTTATTCATTCATATATGTGTGTTCTCTTACAAAGGAGCAGTACTTGCACAACATGATTTTTGGCGAAAGGTCAATAAACATAGCTGTATAACGTAAGAAAAACATGGCTGGCATCTGGCACCAAGATATTATCAGCAGATTGGGTTCGTTCTGCTCCGTTCACTGTCGAATTGAGAAGCAAGCGGAGCAGGTGACGTCACATCTGGAGATCGGGGCACGTGTTCCAGCAGGTGGCTAATCTGATGTCAACTACCCCTACCCTTAAAGTTGTGAGGTTCGGGCTCCATGGATCAGACTCGTTTTTTCCTGCACGTCCCAAACACCCAATCTGATTGACATCCGGGAAGTTTGGAGCCCAAGTCATCACTTTGAACTTTTGTCATGTACCTGTCAAGTCCTCCTGGGAGATTTAGGGTTAGAAGATCACTACGTATTGTGAATCGCAGATCTTCCATTTAGCCTGTGTATTTGTGTCCCATGTTAAATTAATTTGGTGCTGAAGAGGTTAACAACTTTTTCTATGTTGGTCAGAAACTTGCAAGCTCCATTTTCAGCTGCTTCTGATCTGGTCATTGCCTCTCCCTGTTAAACCTGGCCAGACCTTCTCTGCATTGCCAGTGAAATCTTTCCTTCCTAGCTCCTTGGAGACTCTGTGCTGAGTTGTAGATCGTTGTTGCTGCTGGAGATTGTTGCATGCTGTTTTTGGGTGTATGCTTTCCTCATTGTCCTATTCCCATTTGGTTGGTACATTCCTATTCTTCCCTATATGCCTCTTTACCTTTGGTGAGTGTTTGTATTTCTGTTGCTTAGGCTAGGTTCCCATTGCGTTAATGGGAGAGCGCTAACGGACAGCGTTGCACGGCGAAATTAACGCCGTGCACCGCGTCCGTTAGCGCTCCCATTGCCGGCAATGTTAAAGCGCATTGCTAGCGGGTGTCATTTTCGGCACGCGCTAGCGATGTGCCGGTCTTTTGTAGCGCGCCTCAGACGCTGCTTGCAGCGTTCGCGGCGCGCCAGAGGTCCGTTCCCCGCTCTCAGAGCGGGGACGTTAACGCGACCCCTAAACGCGGCCCCGAAAAAGACATTGCGTTAGCGCAATCCGCTAGCGCTAAACGGATTGCACTAACGCAATCTGAACCTAGCCTAACTGTTATCCCTGTTTGGTCTTTGTGTCCTGTTTACCTTACATTTCTGTCCCAGAGTGGAGGAGGAGACAGAACAGAGTTTAACAGGAGCATAGTAAGGTTGGAGACTTCTACCTTCAAGAGTACCTCCGGGACAGGGAAAGTTAGGGTCCCAGTTACAGGGACAGTTTTAGGCCCCCCCTTCCTTACTGAAGACGTCACAACGTGACATGAAGTTTTTGCAGCGTGGTACGGGCATTATCCTGCTGAAAGAGGCCACTACTATTAGGAAATTCCATCACTGCAAAGGGGGCTACTTACTTTTGCTGTATAATGTTTAGTTTGATGGTACCTGTCACATCCACATCATATCATTGCTGGGATCTGAGGTTTCCCAGCTGAATGTTGCACATCACTCTGACGGCCTGTCTTCTTACCATAGTGCATCCTGCACCATCCCTAGTAAGTGACGCTTGAGCCCGGCAGTCCACATAAGATATAAGAAAACATGAACCCTCAAACCAGGGCCCCTTCTTCCATTGCCTCATTGTATGGGTCTGATGCTGACATAACATGCCCAGTACTGATGCTTGCAGCAAAGGACGGGTGAGCTCGGGCACCATGACCTGTCTGTAGCCCCATACATACAGCTGTGCTGACTTAATCACAGCCGGAATTTACTTTTTTTTAGCAATTTTATCATTTTTGATCTTCTTGTGCACAACCATACCCCACGCCCCCCAAAAAACAAACCAAAACAAAACACCGACAAGTGTTTTCTTAAAGGTAATCTGTCATCAGAATTTTACTACCAATTTATATCCTCCTGTTTCGGGACGACCATAATGGTAAAATGTTGTGCTAGAGGTGTCACTAGTGAGCCTTTATCAAGTCTGATATTTTTTTTTTTTCCCTGATTTTGGTTAAATTAACCCCTTCACCTCGAAGCCTGTTCTGACCACTGTCATTTTATGAGGTCATAACTCTGAAACGCTTCAACGGATCCTGGTGATTCTGACATTGTTTTCTCGTGACATATTGTATTTTGTGATAGTGGTAAAACTTCTTCGATATGACTTGCATTTAATTGTGAAAAAAACAGAAATTTGTCGAAAATTATGAAAATTTAGCAATTTTCAAATTTTTCATTTTTCTGCCCTCAAATTAGAGAGATATATCACATAATATAGTTAATAAACAACATTTCCCACATGTCTGCTTTACATCAGCACAATTTTGGAAACATAATTTTTTTTTGTTAGGGAGTTATAAGGGTTAAAAGTTGACCAGCGATTTTTCATTTTTGCAACAAAATTTGCAAAACCATTTTTTTTAGGGACCACCTCACACTTGAAGTGACTTTGAGGGGTTTATATGACAGAAAATGCCCAAAAGTGACACCATTCTAAAAACTGCACCCCTCAAGGCACTCAAAACCACATTCAAAAAGTTTATTAACCCTTCAGGTGCTTCACAGGAATTTTTGGAATGTTTAAAAAAAATTGAACATTAAACTTTTTTTTTACAAAATTTTTACTTCAGATCCAATTTGTTTTATCTTACCAAGGGTAACAGGAGAAATTGGACCACAAAAGTCGTTGTACAATTTGTCCTGAGTACGCCGATACCCCACATGTTGGGGTAAACCAATGTTTGGGCACATGGCAGAGCTCGGAAGGGAAGGAGCGCCATTTGACTTTTCAATGCAATATTGGCTGAAATTGAGATCGGAACCCATGTCGCGTTTGGAGAGCCCCTGACGTGCCTAAACAGTAGAAACCCCCCACAAGTGACCCCATTTTGGAAAGAAGACCCCCTAAGGATCTTATCTAGATGTGTGGTGAGCACTTTTAACCCCCAATTGTTTCACTAAAGTTTAGAATGTAGCGCCGTGAAAATTAAAAAATCATTTTTACTTTCCACAAAATGATGTTTTAGCCCGCAATTTTTTTTTCCCCAAGGGTAACAGGAGAAATTGGACCTCAAAAGTTATTGTGCAATTTGTCCTGAGTACGCTGATACCCCATACATGGGGGGAAACCACTGTTTGGGCGCACGGCAGAGCTCGGAAGATAAGGAGCGCCGTTTGAAATGCAGATTTAGATGGATTGGTCTGCAGGCATCATGTTGCATTTGCAGAGTCCCTGATGTACCTAAACAGTAGAACCCCCCCACAAGTGACCCCATATTGGAAACTAGACCCCCCAAGGAACTTATCTAGATGTGTTGTGAGAACTTTGAACCAACAAGTGTTTCACTACAGTTTATAACGCGGAGCCGTGAAAATAAAAAATATTTTTTTTCCACGAAAATGATATTTTAGCCCCCACATTTTTTTTCCCCAAGGGAAACAGGAGAAATTGGACCACAAAAGTTGTTGTCCAATTTGAGCTGAGTACGCTGATACCCCATATATGGGGGGGGACCTGTTATGGTCTGGTGATTAAGGAGCGACATGCGACTAGCTCTGAGCAGGTGGTAACTATACCGACCGCAGTTCCTGATCTTAACACAGACACTAGCAGTAGCCGTGGGATGTTCCTGTCACTCCCTGGACACCTCGTCACAGCCGGAGAACTAGCTACCCCTAAAGGTAGAAGCAGGAAAGCTATCTTGCCTCAGAGAAAATCCCCAAAGGATAAGACAGCCCCCCACAAATAATGACTGTGAGAGGAGAAGGAAATGACATACGTAGTATGAAACAAGATTTAGCAAAGGAGGCCACTACTAGCTAGAAAGAATTAGTACAGGACAGAACACTGTGCGGTCAGTAATTAAAACTAGAAAAAGTCCACCGCAGAGAAATGCAAAAATCTCCACACCTGACTAAAGGTGTGGAGGGCAAACTCTGCTGCCCAGAGCTTCCAGCTTAGCTGACTAGATACATACTGATAAGCTGGACAAATGAGCAAAACATAGAAAGTGCAAAACAACAAAGTCCACAACAAGTGAACTGCAAAAAGACAAGCAAGGACTTAGCTTTGCTGAAATGGTCAGAGTGACAGGGAAATCCTCAGAGAGCCATGACTCCAAGCTCAACAATTGACAACTGGCATTGAATTAGGGAAAAGGCAAGACTAATATAGCAGAGCCAGAAAGACGATCAGTGAAAACAGCTGCTGATGCTAAATCCAAGAAGCAGCCATACCACTCAAAACCACAGGAGGGAGCCCAAGAGCAGAACTCACAAAAATGCTACTTATAACCACCGGAGGGAGCCCAAGAGCGGAATTCACAACAGGGACCACTGTTTGGGCGCACGGCAGAGCTCGAAAGGGAAGGAGCACTGTTTGAAATGTAGACTTAGATGGATTGGTCTGCAGGCGTCATGTTGCATTTGCAGAGTCCCTGATGTACCTAAACAGTAGAAACCCCCCACAAGTGACCCCATATTGGAAACTAGACCCCCCAAGGAACTTATCTAGATGTTTTGTGAGAACTTTGAACCAACAAGTGTTTCACTACAGTTTATAACGCAGAGCCGTGAAAATAAAAAAATTTTTTTTTTTCACGAAAATGATTTTTCACGTTTTTATTTTCCCAAGGGCATCAGGAGAAATTGGACCACAAAAGTTGTTGTCCAACTTGTCCTGAGAACGTTGATACCCCATATGTTCGGGGGGACCACTGTTTGGGCGCACAGGAGAACTCGGAAGGGAAGGAGCACTGTTTTAGTTTTTCAAAGCAGAATTGGCTGGAATTGAGATCGGACTCCATGTCGCGTATGGAAAGCCCCCTGATGTGCCTAAACAGTGGAAACCCCCAATCATAACTGAAACCCTAACCACAGCCCTAACCCTAGCCCTAACCCCGACCTTAACCCCAGCCCTAACCCTAGCCCTAACCCCAACCCTAACCCTAGCCCTAACTCTAGCCCTAACCCTAGCCCTAACCCTAATCCTAATGGGAAAATGGAAATACATACATTTTTTAAAATTTTATTATTTTTCCCTAACTAAGGGGGTGATGAAGGGGGGTTTGATTTACTTTTATAGCGTTTTTTTGGCGGATTTTTATGGTTGGCAGCCATCACACACTAAAAGACGCTTTTTATTGCAAAAAATAATTTTTGCATCACCACATTTTGAGAGCTATAATTTTTCCATATTTTGGTCCACAGAGTCATGTGAGGTCTTGTTTTTTGTGGGACGAGTTGACGTTTTTATTGGTACCATTTTCGGGCACATGACATTTTTTGATTGCTTTTTATTACGATTTTTGGGAGGCGGAATGAACAAAAACCAGCAATTCCTGAAATTCTTTTAGGGGGGGCGTTTATACCATTCCACGTGTGGTAAAATTGATAAAGCAGCTTTATTCTTCATGTCAGTACGATTACAGCGATACCTCATTTATGTAATTTTTTTATGTTTTGGCGCTTTTACACAATAAAAACTATTTTATATAAAAAAATAATTGTTTTTGCATCGCTTTATTCTGAGAGCTATAACTTTTTTATTTTTCTGCTGATGATGCTGTATGGCAGCTTTTTTTTTGCAAGACAAGATGACGTTTTCAGCGGTACCATGGTTATTTATATCCGTCTTTTTGATCGCGTGTTATTTCACTTTTTGTTTGGCGGTATGAGAATAAAGCGTTTTTTGCCTTTTTTTTTTTTACGGTGTTCACTGAAGGGGTTAACTAGTGATATAGTTTTATAGGTGGGGTCGTTACGGACGCGGCGATACTAAATATGTGTACTTTTATTGTGTGATTTTTTTTAAATTTAGATAAAGAAATGTATTTATGGGAATATTTTTTTTTTTTTCTTTATTTAGGATTTTTTTTTTAATTTTTTTTTTACACATGTGGACTTTTTTTTTTTTTTACTTTTTTACTTTGCCCCAGGGGGGGACATCACAGATCGGTGATCTGACAGTGTGCACAGCACTCTGTCAGATCACCGATCTCACAGACAAGGGCAGAGGCTTGCCGGCGCCTGCTCTCAGCAGCTCTTGCAGGCGCCGGCAAGCCAGGTCAGTAAATGACCCGGAAGGAGTCCCGCAGCCATCTTGGATCCGGGGACTCCTTCCAGGTCACCGGAGCAGCGCGATCTCATCGCGTTGCTCCGGTGGGAGAGCGCAGGTAGCCCCCGTCCCTGCGTGATCCCCCTCTATGCCGCTGTCACTATTGACAGCGGCATCAGAGGGGTTAAATGCCCGTGATCGGCGATAGCGCCGATCGTGGGCATTGCTGCGGGGTGTCAGCTGTCATATACAGCTGACACCCGCACCCGATCACCGCGGCGCTCAGCGTGAGACCGCGGTGATCGGTCCGCCGTACTAGTACTGCGGCTGGCACAAATGCAGTGCCGGCAGCGCAGTACTAGTACGGCGGATGTCGCGAAGGGGTTAATATCTGACATTCTTATCCCCCTGCCTTGTTAGCAAATAGTTTCAGACATGCTGTGTATTTACATCACATGGCCAAAGAAATTGGGTGGGAGCTACTGATTTACTATATATCTAATTCCAAGTGACTGTACATTTACTTAAAGTCACAGGAAAGGGTCTAATGCTCAAATGACTTTATACAATTGTTTTCTTTGCATCCACCCAAGAACTGGTTGCAAATTCATGACCACTAGGGGTCTCACTAATCCACTGTCCACAGTCTGCGAGGCGTGGTCCTTCTGGGCAGCAAAAACAGGAACTATGGGAGTGTCCTACACGATCTGATTCTGCAGGGGAAGTGCATGTCTTCAGTGCCATCTCACAGATCTGCGGAGCATCATTTCTCTCTGTACGATATACCTTGATTCAACTTGTCCAAGTGTTTTTGCAGTACCATTATATCTCCATCCATGATTTCTCAAGCACTTTTCCAAAATTGTGTAGTCAAGCTAAGTGAATTCACTATATACCTTTCTGTTATTTCATAAGCAGTTGCGATGATCGGCATCTTCTCTGAAGTACTGATGAAAACAGAATCATTTTACTTCTTTTCAAGAACAGTTTAGTGCTTCTATTGGTTTCTGTTCTAACTTGGCTTGTCCCATGACTTCTATCTCACTAAGGCCAGTCTCACACGTCCAGATAATTCCGGCACTGGAAAAATCGGTACCGGAGTTATCCGTGTCCGTGTGTCCGTGAGCTCACGTGGCACATCAGTGTGGCACACGTGCGGCAGCCGTGTGCCGCCCGTGTGCCAACTGGGTACCACACGAACCGTGCAGGAGACAGCGCTACAGTAAGCGCTGTCCCCTGCTTTGGGTGCTGAAGCCGCTATTCATTTCTTCTCTCCAGCAGCGTTCGCTGGAGAGAAAGAATGAAAAATCATTGTTTTTTTATTTTTTTTTTCCGGTTAAAATAAAGTACCCTGTAACCAACCCCCTCCCACCTACTGTGCGCCCGCCCGCTGGAAATAAAATACTCACCCAGCTCCCTCGATGCGTCCTCTCAGCGCCGCAGCTTGTCCTGTATGAGCGGTCACATAGTGCTGCTCATTACAGTGATAGTGAAACCAACCACCAAAGATAGGCACCCACCAGAAAGTAAATGAGCATGGGAATGAGTTTAAAAAATGCCTTTATTAATACAATTGGCAACAATTACATAAAAGTAAAATATATATATTGTATATAAAAAATATATTAAAATTACATATAACTTTTATCCACACGGTCCAGGAAATATATGCTCTTAATTGCACAACCCCCAATGTAATAGTATATTTTTCAGACTATGCATATCATAAAGTGCAAAAAGTAGAGAAATGGTGTTACACCCAATAAATAAATAAGCTATGTGCAAAAATGCAATTAAAATAATAACACTGTGCAAAAAATGCAAAGGATGACACTTAAAAATACTGTGCCATCAGTGCAAAAAAAGTGCCAAATAACAAGGGGTTAAAGCAGCCCAAAAAAAGTGCTAAATGTGCCTGTCTGTGATCAGACCAGATAGTATCCAGCCTTTAGTAAATAATAGGTAACACAACAATGTGTGAGCGAAAATAGATTTCATATATACCTGGGGGGTAATGGAGACCTGGACCTGTGTGCGCCCGACGCGCGTTTCGGATTTGTATCCTTCGTCAGGGGTGATCCAATAGTTCTAAGAAGGGGTTTATATAGTGGGGTCTAATAGACGCCGCGGCCCGAGTGTGAGCGGCGCATGCGCAGACTGGAGGTCCGAGAGTTCCGGTCCCCGCGTCACATGACCGGCCGCACAGGAACGGAGTACCCGGCGTAGCCCAGGCAACATGGACGCGGGGCGCCGCAGCTCACAGACACAGGCTGGGCATGCGCACCACCAAGAGCGCAGCGTGTAATGGGACGTAAGTAAAGAACCTAAAAATTATATAGCAAAATATGGGCTGCTTTAATTAATAGATATAAATATAAATCAATAAGGGGATTATATAAAAATAAATAATTTCCCCAGAGTGCCCATACAAAAATAAATAAAAATAAAGTGGATGTATATTCTACCAAACTGATAAATATAGCAATTATGGGCTGCTATAACTCCATAAATATAATATATCCAGAAAAATCAAAAGGAAAAAAATATAAAAAAATATATAAATAAAAATAAATAATTAATTAATTTACCCAAGATACCCATACAAAATTTAAATAAATATATATACACACAAGCTGACTCAAAATTGAAAAAAATATAAAATAAAAAAATAAAGAAAAATAATAACAGCTGTTCCTATATATGGTATATCTGTACATATGGAATATCACAGCCAGCTATATTCGGACAAAATGTGGAAAATTATCGTTGAACAGTTAAATCTAAGTAAAAGATATATGAATAATTACATACATATGAATATGATATAAAAATAAATATATACAAGAACTATTATGATTTAATAATAAATAATAAATACAATTTCTTTCTATCTTCACAGTGTCCACTGCTTGAAAAAGCTTGAAATATACGGCAGACTTCACAGTTCAAGAATCCACTGCGGCCATCAGCGTCCACAATCAACAGTCCCACATGGTAAGTATGAACTAAAACTATCTATAAAAGAATAAAAGGTTAAAATACAATACAATAATTAAAAAAATTAAAACTATGGTATTAAATTCACGGTTTACAGAAAAGGTATAAAACTCAGGTTCTCATTCAGTCCTTTAGGTGACACGGTATCAAGTGTCCATATCCATTTTGTCTCTTTTCTCGCCAGGGCCATACTTATTTCCCCACCTCTCTCATTGCTCTTAATCATATCTATACCTGTCACTTTTAACAATGATGCATCACAGTTATGGTGTAGTTTAAAATGTTTAGGGATCGTTTTTAATAAGGATATCTCTTCCACTTCCTTAGCAGCAATGATTCCACGTACATGTTCCCTGGTACGTATTTTAAGTTGTCTAGTTGTCATTCCTATGTATACCAGGGAACAAGGACATACAGCATGATAGATCACAGCTTTAGAGGTACAGGTTATAGCCTGCTTGATTTTATATATACCAGTACCATCATGGTTACAAAACATGTCAGTTCTCATAATATTTGGACAAGCGATACAATGGCCGCATGGTTTGCAGCCAGGTATAATTTTTGTATCTGTAAGAAAAGATGGAATTTCCGGGTTAAAAGAATAATGACTCCTTACTAATTGGTCCTTCAAGTTTCTGCATCTTCGATAAGTAATATTGGATGTCTCACCAATATATTGCGATAGGACCGGGTCAGCCTTCAAAATTGCCCAAGATTTATTAATATAGGCCCTCATTAATTCATTTTGCCCATGGTATTGTGTGATATACCTTACTATTTTATCACGTTTTGGTGGTTTATTTTCATATAACGCCTGATGTCTAGTTATATGTTTAGCACGATTATATCCCTTTTTCACTGAACGCTTACTATATCCTCTCTCCAAAAACCTCGCCTTAAGATCCAGTGCCTGTCTCTCAAAATCAGCCTCATTCGTACATATCCTCCTTAGGCGCAAAAATTGGCCTATGGGGATTGATTTAATCATAGCTGGAGGATGTGACGATGAAGCATGCAGCAAAGAATTCACCGCTGTTGACTTCCGGAAAATATCACTGTACAGACAACCGTTATCATCCCTATGTATACCCACATCCAGAAATTCCACAAACTTACTATCACATTTGTATGTCAAATGGATATTTAAAGAATTTTGATTTAATTGTTCCATAAAAGCCTGAAGAGATTCAGTAGGCCCCTGCCAGATAAAAAATATGTCATCAATGAACCGCACCCAAATAGGGATGCGGTCCATTGATGACACTGGCTCGGTATGGAAGAGGTCCTTCTCCCACAGCCCCAGGAACAAATTAGCATACGAGGGCGCAAATGATGCGCCCATTGCTGTGCCCTGGAGCTGAAGGTAGAAGGACCCCTTAAAAAGAAAAAAATTTTTTTCTAAAGAAAATTTAAGCATATCAACTGTGAATTGTCTCATATATCTTTTACTTAGATTTAACTGTTCAACGATAATTTTCCACATTTTGTCCGAATATAGCTGGCTGTGATATTCCATATGTACAGATATACCATATATAGGAACAGCTGTTATTATTTTTCTTTATTTTTTTATTTTATATTTTTTTCAATTTTGAGTCAGCTTGTGTGTATATATATTTATTTAAATTTTGTATGGGTATCTTGGGTAAATTAATTAATTATTTATTTTTATTTATATATTTTTTTATATTTTTTTCCTTTTGATTTTTCTGGATATATTATATTTATGGAGTTATAGCAGCCCATAATTGCTATATTTATCAGTTTGGTAGAATATACATCCACTTTATTTTTATTTATTTTTGTATGGGCACTCTGGGGAAATTATTTATTTTTATATAATCCCCTTATTGATTTATATTTATATCTATTAATTAAAGCAGCCCATATTTTGCTATATAATTTTTAGGTTCTTTACTTACGTCCCATTACACGCTGCGCTCCTGGTGGTGCGCATGCCCAGCCTGTGTCTGTGGGCTGCGGCGCCCCGCGTCCATGTTGCCTGGGCTACGCCGGGTACTCCGTTCCTGTGCGGCCGGTCATGTGACGCGGGGACCGGAACTCTCGGACCTCCAGTCTGCGCATGCGCCGCTCACACTCGGGCCGCGGCGTCTATTAGACCCCACTATATAAACCCCTTCTTAGAACTATTGGATCACCCCTGACGAAGGATACAAATCCGAAACGCGCGTCGGGCGCACACAGGTCCAGGTCTCCATTACCCCCCAGGTATATATGAAATCTATTTTCGCTCACACATTGTTGTGTTACCTATTATTTACTAAAGGCTGGATACTATCTGGTCTGATCACAGACAGGCACATTTAGCACTTTTTTTGGGCTGCTTTAACCCCTTGTTATTTGGCACTTTTTTTGCACTGATGGCACAGTATTTTTAAGTGTCATCCTTTGCATTTTTTGCACAGTGTTATTATTTTAATTGCATTTTTGCACATAGCTTATTTATTTATTGGGTGTAACACAATTTCTCTACTTTTTGCACTTTATGATATGCATAGTCTGAAAAATATACTATTACATTGGGGGTTGTGCAATTAAGAGCATATATTTCCTGGACCGTGTGGATAAAAGTTATATGTAATTTTAATATATTTTTTATATACAATATATATATTTTACTTTTATGTAATTGTTGCCAATTGTATTAATAAAGGCATTTTTTAAACTCATTCCCATGCTCATTTACTTTCTGGTGGGTGCCTATCTTTGGTGGTTGGTTTCACTATTTTATTACAGTGGTCTCCACTGGTAATACTCCACGGTACACCCTGACCACGGCTATAATTTTATTGAGAATATCCTTTATATTTATTTAATTCTGTGGATCATTGAGGGTAGTCTGTGTTTAACAAATCATTACAGTGATGAATATGCGGCTCCACCTCCCATAGGGACACACAGATGGCATACGGACAGCATCCGTGTGCGGTACGTGTTTTACACGGACCCATTGACTTTAATGATGTGTGATACGTGCGCTCCCACGAACACTGACATGTCTCCGTGTTTTTGAAACGGACACACGGTCCGTGAAAACACACAGACATGTGCAGAGACACATTGATTTTAATGTGTCTACGTGAGTCAGTGTCTCCGGTACGTGAGAAAGCTGTCACCACACGTACCGGAGCCACTGACGTGTGAAACCGGCCTAATGATACAAGGAGTTTTCCATTCTCTACCAATGATGTAGCAGCATGTCTCCCCAGTGTCAGACTGGGGTGTTTAGAGCCCAATAGACGAATGCGAAGGGTCACCCCACAGCTGCAAGAAAAGATTTTCTTTTTGATCTTATGGACCAAGTGTTCTACCATTCAGTACATGTGCAAAACAGGACCCTAATGTACATGCTCCAAGTTAAAAATTAGGTGTCCATCAAGCAATTAAAACCCTTTTTTAACAACTTCCACTGCCAATAATAATAATAATAATAATCTTTATTTATATAGCGCCAACATATTCCGCAGAGCTTTACAGTTTAACAGTTTCAAACACAGCAGTCATAGGTAACAACGTTAACAATACAGTAATAAAGCACAATAAGACGACCCTGCTCGTGAGAGCTTACAATCTACAATGAGGTGGGGAGATACAACGTACAGAAGCTTATTTACAATGATGGTCTAGCCATCTTCAGGGGGTGGGGGGTAGATGGAGATAGTGAATGGGTTACACACACACACAAACATAAAATGAGTTTGATTAGGGAACGTGACAGGCCGCTCTGAACAAATTTGTTTTGAGCGAGCGCTTAAAACTATGCAAGTTGTGGCTGGTCCTAATATCTTGGGGTAGAGCATTCCAGAGGATTGGCGCAGCACGGGAGAAGTCTTGGAGTCGGGAGTGGGAGGTACGGATTAGTGCAGAGGTTAGTCGAAAGTCATTTTGCAGAGCGCAGCGGTCGGTTAGGCCGATAATGGCAGGGAGTGCTGCTGTGTGCTGGAAAAAATCAAGGTAAAGTTTATTGTTACTGTTGTACAAATATGTATAAACCTAGATTTGCTATTTCTTTTAAAATCTTTGCATACCCTTTCCACCTTTTTCATAACTCATCACAATTTTCTCCTGTTAATTGTAATGTAGGCCAGCCTCTTGTCTCCGTACATTTCATAATACACTGTTGGGGGAACATTTATCAGGACCGTCATGTCATATGACGGTCTTGATATCTCCCTTGCAGGTGCAGGATGTCCCATAGGGTCACATGACTGATATTTTTGGTTCATGTTTTGGCAGTGTAGTGCGCAAGCTTCCTCCCTCCTTATTTTCTTCCTGACTTCTCGATGTATACATCCTGAATGCGCCCAGTGGCATGAGGTACTGCACTATGTGTGTCTTACAACACAATGAGTGTTATAAAGAGTAAAAATACGCGTGGAAAATAAAATTGAGTTGAAAATATTGTTTGCATGCAGTTTCAGATCTATCCAATATATTTTTTTGCTGTGTTACACAAAAGCATTCCACCTCAAGCCACAAATATTAATTACTTTTAATAACATATTGTAAAGTAATATCTTATAAAATTAAAAAATGTATGTCTGTCTATCACCCTACCTGTTCCCTCTGTTCTGCTAATGACCTAAGGCCGACATCACACTGGCATATTGCATCGGATGCGAGAGCACAGTCCTCTGCACAGTCAAAACACATGACCCAGTGTTATTGGGTTTTAGTAACGTCAGCTGATCCCCAGCTGTGTATGCGGCAATGTGTCCTGCAACCGCCACGCTGACACAACAACTGAAATTTAAGGGAACCTGTCCCCCCCAAGCGTTTGTTACTGAAAGAGCCACCTTGTGCAGCAGTAATGCTGCACAAGGTACAGGTAGCTCTTTTAGTTTTGCTCCTTGCTCATGCTGAACTTAACACTTATACAATGTGTCCCCTGATGCCGTAAAACTGTCCCGGAGGTGGGACTTTCCTTCGTAACGGGACTTTCCCAGCCGTCATCCCTACCCCCTTGGCGCCGTGCGCCACCTCCTTAGCGTTGTTTGAATCTGTCTAGTAGCCTGTGCTGTTTTGTTCAACCTTGGCCATGCGCAGTCTGCGCTGCCCGTCTTCTGACATCATTTGGTGTCAGGCAGACTGGGCCTGTGAGGCCGCGCTGCCCGAGATCCCTCCTCGCAGTCTCTTCTGATTTAATCATACTGCGGGCCTGGGATCCATGGGCATGCGCAGTGCATATCTTCACCTCAGGCTCTCACTCATCTCCCTCCGCCTTCTTCAGACTGGGCCACTGCCGTGACGCGCGGTGCATATATTCGCCTCTCACTCATCTCCTTCCGCCTTCTTCAGACTGTGCGGCTTCACGGCCGTGGCATGTGATTAGGGATCAGCTACCGCCGCACAGTCTAAAGCAGGCGAAAGGACGTGAGTGAGAGGCGAACATATTTACTGCGCAAGGCCATGAATCCCAGCCCCACAGTGTGAATAAATCACAAGACACTGCGGGGCTGGGATTCATGGGCAGCGCGACCGCACAGGCTGACATCAAATGATGTCAGAAGACAGGCAGCACTAACAGCGCATGGCCAAGGGATAACATAACAGCGCAGACTCCGGTACACAAAAAAGCAGCGCTCAGGAGGCTGCGCCCAGCGCCAAGGGGGTATTTTAAACAGCTGTGCTGCGTGTCATTAAGAAGGAAAGTCCCGCCTCCATAACGGTTTCACGGTATGAGTGGCACAATTTTAAAAGTGTTTCGTTCAGCGTGTGCAAGGAGCATAATTAAAAGAGCAACCTTTTCCTTGTGCAGCATTACTGTTGCACAAGCTGGCTCTTCTAGTTACTAACGCCTGGGGGTTTAAAGGTTCACTTTCTTTTTTTTTTTTTTTCAATAATGTTTTTATTAAACTTTTTTAACAATACACATATAAAATTTAGACAAAAAAGGGGGGGGGAGGGGGGGTCAAGGAAAAACTGAAACAAGATATAATTTGCACATTGTCGTATCAATCAGTCAATGTTACGTCACATCTCGAGCAATACGATGTGAGCAAATAAAATAATTTGCATAAACATGACAAATAAGCAAAATGACTAATTTTGAAAGGTCTGTTCTTGGGGAGGGGGGGGGGGGGGAAGGAGAACACCTGGGGAAAATGGGAGTAGGGGGAGGGGGGGAGGGGGAAGGGGGGAGAGCACACGGCTTCCACCTCTACATCCTCAGATTTGCATGCCCCAATCCGCGAATCATCCTCACAGAGGCGGACGACCTGCTATTGTCTGTTCCAAGAACCAAGTTGTCATCTTAAAACAATCTCTGATTCCTTGCTTAGTGTGAGTCGGAAGAATCGCTATAAATGGTTCCCATGTGTCAAAGAATGTCTGAGTCCGTCTCTCTTTCTGAAGAGAAGCATCTATCCAGTCCATTCTAAACAGAAAAGCAAGTTTCTCTAGGAAAAGTCGCAATGTGGGCACTTTAGGCGCCAACCAGTTTTGTAGAATTGTTTTACGAGCTGCAGCTGAGATAATAAAAAGGAATTTTTTACCATGGTATGGAATATGGACGTCGTTATCTGTAACATGACCAAAGAGAGCCCAGGCCGGAGTAAGTGTGATGTTATATAAGGTGTGCGTCAACACAAAGGTATGTATACGCTGACAGAACAATTGAATTTGTGGACAAGCCCAGAAGCTAAAGGTTCACTTTCAATTTGCTCCAATTAGGCCTCAGCCTATACTCTGCTCCTCCTGCTGACCCTGGGCTCCAACACCGCTAGTTGCTGCCTGGAAGTGCTGAGAAAAACAATTGCTCCTGTGTTAGTGGGGTTCAGTAACGTCAGCTGCTCCCCTGCTGTGTAACCGACAATGTGTCCTGCGACCGCCACGCTGACACTCCATCAGATATTAAAGTGCCTCCAGTGCAGGCTTCGGCCTGCACTCTGCTCCTCCTGCTGACCCTGGGCTCCAACACCGCTAGGGGCTGTAGGATGACAATCTTGAATAGGCCCCCATCCTGGTTCCAGTACTGTCAGCTGGTTCCAGGCAGAGCCTTTGGCTTAGGTGCCTCCTTCTGGGTATCCGAGTTCCACCAACGTCAGGTGGTCCTTGGTAGTGCTTTCTGGCACGGGTACATCCTGCTTACTAACCGGGTTCCAGTAACGTCAGCTGGTCCTCGGTAGTTCCATTGGCTCTTGGACCTTTGGGTAGCCATCCGGGTTCCAGTTCCATCAGCTGGTTCTCGGCATTTTCTCAGCCTTCATGTACCTTCTGCTACATTTCCAAGTTCAAGACCCTAAAGACGACGACCCTGAAGACCACCCCTAAGATGAAAACGACACCAGAGACAACAACCCCTGAGATGACGACCCTGGAGACGACGACCCTGAAGACCACCCCGATGACAACGACGACCCCGGAGACGACGACCCTGGAGACGACGACACGGAAGACCGAGAAGCAGAAGAACAAGACGCTGCAGAACAAAGAGCAGAAGAACATTAAGCATAAGACTAAACATCAGAGCAAAAGATATTATCTAAATTATAAGCAGAAGAAGACTAAGCAGTGTATGGGGGTGAGTCCGTTCCTCCTCGTGGTGCCCCTGGATAAAGCCTGATGCTGCAGGCCTAACTGAACGCAGACAAATGTAACTCTTTTGTGACAGGCAGAACGGAAGGTGTAATCTTCAAACTTTTATAGACAACAACTACAGGAATGCCTGTCACAAATAAGAATATGATGAAGAAGTAGAATATGAAGAAGAATAATAGTTTAATAAAAAGAATATGAAGAATGTAACAAAAAAAATAATAGGTAGAAGATGAAGAAGAAGATGAATAAGGTGAAGAAGAAGTTGATGTCAAAGATGCTGCTGAGGATGATGAAGAAGAAAGTGTGGGAGAAGTAAAAAAGAAGGTGAAGGGCATGGAAGTAGTGAAAGATCAATATCTGACAAATTAAAAAAAATCTTAACATGGTCAATATCTTTGTAACTCCGAACGTCTTAAATTTTTTTTTAAATTCCTGCTATTCTATTTGATTGGGCTAAACCTCTGTGCCTTTAATGTCTCCGCCACCTCCCCCAATACATCCTACATTATTCTTAGCTGTTTTCCTTCATGTAGAATGAACCTACAAGGAAAGAAAGGGTTTATTTTAATTCCGATATTTTGGTCCCATTGACTTGCATTGGTATCGGGTATCGGTATCGGCGATATCCGATATTTTTTGATTATCGGCCGATCCAATCCGATACTGATACTTTCCGATATCGGAAGGTATCGCTCAACACTAATTGCGACGTATTGCCACACGTCGCAACCGTCGTGCGACGGTTGCGTCGTGTTTTGGGGACCGCCGCAACAAAAAAATGTTACATGTAACATTTTTTTGTGCATCTAGTCCGCCATTTCCAACCGCGCATGCGCGGCCGAAACGCCGTGCCCTCCTCCCCGGACCTTGCAATGGGGCAGCGGAAGCGTCGTAAGACTGCTTCCGCTGCCACGTCGGGCATTTTTTTCACAGTATGCGTCGGTACGTCGGGCCGACGCAGTGCGACGACCATGTACCGACGCTAGTGTGAAAGCAGCCTAATGCAACTGTTGCTGTATTGCAGGGTAGTCTGTAACCATGGAAATGAGAAGTGTATACTGCAATAGAAAGATGAGTCAACCCAACAAAGGAGGCAATGTGGACAATTACAAAATACTAGTAAGTGCCATAGATTTACTTTCTGTACACAGTCAATATCATTTATTAATGTGAAGCAGCCCGTTTAAGAAGCAAAAAAGGGACAAAGGAAGTTTGAGAAAAAAAGGGGAAAATAACAAAAGTTTATATTTTTGGTTTATCGCTTTCCACTCCCGCCATTCTCGCAGCCATAGCTTTATATATTCATATAGTTTTATGACCAGCTTATCTTTTTGCAGGACAATTTGTAAGTTCTAATGGCTGCACTTAATATTAGGTTCAAGTGGAAAGCAGAAAAAAAAGCAAAATGGGGTGCAATTTGAAAATTCAATTTTGTCACAATTTTATGGCTTTTATTTTAATGCCGTTCCCCACGTGCTCTGAGGAACCTGTCAGCAGGATTGTGTTCAGCAAACTACACACAGTGTCAGGTCGGCGCCGTTATACTGATTACAGTGAGACCTGGTGCTGAAATCCGTCTTGTGGTTGTTGTTTAATCTTTATTTTCAGTATTGAGTTAATGATATGCTTGTGCTTCGGGGCGGCCTGTGGGGGTCTTCATGTGATGCTCTGATTAGCTATTCATAATGCAAAATGCTGACAGGTCACTGATCCCTCACTGACCCGCCCCCTAGTTTCCATAATGAATACAATCACATAGTGAATAAAAAAAAGAAACGCTTTTGCAGGCAGATGCCAGCCTTGGCCCCTGCACTGCAGCATAATCGCATGGTTACTGTGCACTTAATCCCTTTTGCAGATTTCCTTGAGCAAAAATAAAATATCAATTTTGTCAGTGGCACTTGGGGCACCTGTGCAATAGCAGCTATCGGTTTGTATAGAGATCCGATAGCTGCAACTGCGCATGCGCCAGCGTCACCATCTTACTAGAGAAGATTTTAAAAATCCTCATCAAATATGGCGCCGCTTGCGCAGTAGCAGCTGTCGGAGATCGCCAAGGGATCAGTGACCTGTCAGCAGTCTGCATTATGAATACCTAATCAGAGCACCACATACATGAACCCCGTGTTAGGCCGGTTTCACACGTCAGTGATTCCGGTACGTGAGGTGACAGTTTCCTCACGTACCGGAGACACTGACACACGTAGACACATAAAAATCAATGCATCTGTTCAGATGTCATTGATTTTTTGCGGACCGTGTCTCCGTGTGCCAAACACGGAGACATGTCAGTGTTCGTGGGAGCGCACGTTTTACACGGACCCAATAGAGTCAATGGGTCCGCGTAAAACACGGACCTCACACGGACATTCTCCGTCTGGGGTCCGTGTGCGTGCAGGAGACAGCGCTACAGTAAGCGCTGTCCCCCCACATGGTGCTGAAGCCGGTATTCATATCTTCCCTGCAGCAGCGTTTGCTGTAGAGAAAATATGAAGAATAGTGTTAAAAATAAAGATTTAGGTGTCCGCCGCCCCCCCACCCCCTGTGCGCCCCCCCCCCCCCCCCCCCGCTGGTCAGAAAATACTTACCCGCTCCCTCGCTCCTTCCTGGTCTGGCCGCGCCTCCTACTGTATGCGGTCACGTGGGGCCGATCATTTACAATCATGAATAGTCGGCTCCGCCCCTATGGGAGGTGGAGCCACATATTCATGACTGTAAATGATCGGCCCCACGTGACGGCATGCAGGAGAAGCCGCGGCCAGACCAGGAAGCAGCGAGGGAGCGGGTAAGTATTTTCTGACCAGCGGGGGGGCGCACAGGGGGTGGGGGGGTGCACAGGGGGTGGGGGGGCGGCGGACACATGGATCTTTATTTTAAACACTATTCTTCATATTTTCTCTGCAGCAAACGCTGCTACAGGGAAGATATGAATCGCAGCTTCAGCACCATGCAGAGTGGGTACCACACGCTCCGTGTGGTACCCACTCGCCATACGGGCGGCACACGTGTGCCGCACGTATGGCCTCCGTGAGTTCCCAGGCACACGGACACGGATAACTCCGGTACCGATTTATTCCGGTACCGGAATTATCTGGACGTGTGGGACAGCCCTTAGGACTCGAGCATATCAGCACCACAAAACTGAGAATAAAGATTAAGAAACAACAAGATAGATTTCATCACCAGGTATCATTGTAATCAGTATGACGCCGCCGACCTGACACTGTGTGTCGGTTACTGTGCACAATCCTGCCGACAGGTTCCCTTTGACGTCCTTCTCCAGGTCAGTATGACTACAGCAGCACAACAATAAGTAGAGCTTTACTTGTGTTTACTAGAAAAAAACTAAACGTGGGAACATTTTTATTCTGCTTGTTTCATTGCCATATTCTAATATATTTTTTTTATATTTCCGGATCTGTGTGAGAGCTCATTTTTTGGTGTCACAGCCTTTACTTTTTAATTATATGATTATATAGTGTGTATCACTTTTTGAATAATTTTGATTCGATATTTTCACAGATGTGACGTCACTAACCAAAAGGAGAATCGGCCATTTAGATTTCTTTTCTATTATGCTGTTTGCCGTATGGAATCCAAAAATATATTGTAATAGTGCAGGCAACTTCAGATGGTAGAACACTTGGTCCTTGAGCATAAGAGCAAAAAGAAAATCTTTTCTTGCAGCTGTGAGGTGACCCTTCGCATTCGTCTATTGGGCTCTAAACACCCCGGTCTGACACTGGGGAGACATGCTGCTGCATCATTGGGAGAGAATGGAAAACCCCTTGTAGCATTAGTGAGATAGAAGTCATGGGACAAGCCAAGTTAGAACAGAAATCAAGAGAAGCACTAAACTGTTCTTGAAAAGAAGTAAAATGATTGTGTTTTCATCAGTACTTCAGAGAAGATGCCGATCATCGCAACTGCTTATGAAATAACAGAAAGGTAGATAGTGAATTCACTTAGCTTGACTACACAATTTTGGAAAAGTGCTTGAGAAATCATGGATGGAGATATAATGGTACTGCAAAAACACTTGGCCAAGTTGAATCCAGGTATAACTTACAGAGAGAAATGATGCTCCGCAGATCTGTGAGATGGCACTGAAGACATGCACATCCCCGGCGAAAAAAAACGGATCCGGCGGAAAAAAACGGATCCGGCGGGAAAAAAACGGATCCGGCACAAAAAAAAACAGATCAGCAGGAAAAAATGGATCCGTCGGAAAAAACGGATCCATTGGAAAAAAAACGGATCTGGCTTGTCAAAAAAACAGATCCGGCGCAAAAAAAACCCCGATTGGCGGGAACAAAACGGATTCGGCAAAAAGAAAAAACGGATCGGCGGAAAAAAACGGATCTGGCGGAAAAAAACGGATCTGGCGTAAAAAAAAACGGATTAGGTGCAAAAAAACGGATCGGCGAAAAAAAACGGATTAGGTAAAAAAAAACGGATCGGCGAAAAAAAACCCCGATCGGCGGGAACAAAACGGATTCGGCAAAAAAAAAAATGGATCGGCGTAAAAAAACCCGGATCCGGCACAAAAAAAAACGGATTGGCGGGATAAAAACAAAGTCGGCAAAAAAAACGGATCAGAAAAATAAAACGGATCCGGCGGAAAAAAAAACGGATCTGGCTTGTAATAAAATGGATCCGGGGCAAAAAAAACCCGATCGGCGGAAAAACACGGATCCGGCGAAAAAAAAACGGATCTGGGGTAAAAAAAAACGGATCCGGCGCAAAAACAAACCGATTGGCGGAAAAAAACCGGATTCGGCAAAAAAACAGATCGGCGGAAAAGAACGGATCCGGCGGAAAAACAAACAGATTGGCGGAAAAAAAAACGGATTCGGCAAAAAAACCCGGATCTGCGGAAAAAAACGAATCCGGCGGAAAAAAAACAGATCCGGAGGAAAAACGGATCGGCGGAAAAATACGGATCCGGCGGAAAAACGGATCGGCGGAAAAATACGGATCCGGCGAAAAAAAACGGATCTGGCGTAAAAAAACGGATCCGGCGCAAAAACAAACCGACTGGCGAAAAAACGACGGATTCGGCAAAAAAAAAACGGATCGGCGGAAAAAAACGGACCCGGTGGAAAAAACGGATCCGGCAGAAAGATAAAACCAATCCGGCGGAAAAAAAAAAGGATCCGGCCGACAAAAAAATGGATCCTGCGTCTAGAGACTACAGCCGTCGGCCTTACCATTGCACCACAAGGTCAAGTGATCCCAGGTACTAATTTTTGCTAATTTTACTAATTTTACTAATTTCCTGTATCAGAGTCAAGTATCAGAGTATTTCTGAGGTTTGACTTTCATTTGTGACTTTGATATGTGAAAGTAAGGTATCAGAATCAAGTATCAGACTCCGGTGTCAGAGTATTTCTGAGGTTATTTCTGATGTTACTGTGATTTGTGACCATGTTGCAGCGGTATACTGACTTATGTTACTGACTTTATGGCAGGTTCATCCTGCAGACACTAGATGGCGCTGTGGCTCCCGATGACGTCACGGCTCCTTGCAGCCTCTAGTCAGTAATAGCAGCACTAGACAATCGCCGGGCGCGGTGGCGTGCGCCTGTAATCCTAGTTACCAGGGAGGCTGAGTGCTGGAGCGCTTGAGTCCAGGTGTTCTGGGCTGCCCTGTGCTATGCCGATTGGGGTGGGGTGTCAACATCAGGTCGGTATTTGTGACCCTGGGGGACCTCAGAACTAACCAGTGGTCCTGAAGTGGGAGGAGGCCGGACGCGGCCTAAGAGACCCCATGCCGATCAGCGGTGCGGATCGCCCCGTCCATAGCCCTCGTTGTAGAGTCTACAATGGGGAGCAGGCTGGACAACACAGCGTGACAACCACTTTTTATATACACAGAAAATATTCATTTTAGATCGGGAAATCATTATTAATGTAGAAAAAGATCCAATTTCTTAAAATTGTGATGTTTATTAGAAAATTCAATGCAAACATTCAAGACTGTCTATGTAAATACTATGCATTGAACTTTGTACTTAGTTCTCTAATAAACATCGACATTTTAAGACGCTGAATTGTTTCTACATTTGATCCCTTGGCTTCCGTGCTACAATGCCCCTAGAGTCGGAGCTGTTTTTTCTTTTTTCACCAGATCATTATTAACCCTCAGTCACATCTGCAATAATTATTATTCGGTAAAAATAATGAACTATGCAAAATATGAAAATGTAAATATATATATATATATTCCTCCTGTACTTTCTCACTATCTCCCCAGATTCTGATATTACGTCTCCTTATCTCTCTGTGATGCCGTTACACTGAGCGCTACTGACACCTACTGGCGAAACCAATAAAATGCTTCCATCTGTTGTGCAGTACTAGGTGTTACCAGCAGAGGCCACTCCAGCTCTAAACCTTCAGGACGAAACATGAATCACCTGCAAATATCACATTATAATGAGGTTACGCTGAAGGCCTCATGACAAAATGACCTATTGTTTATATCAGGTTTTTTTTCTTCAATGTATTTTTTTCCATATAACAATCTGTATTAAAAATATAGTAGTAATATAATATATCAAAAATTATTAACACAAATAAATATATTTAAAAAATTACCAATAATAAGTATAAAATAAACAGACCACAAATCAACCCCCTAAAAACACAAGAAGATCCTAAGGGTGCGTGTCCACGTTCAGGATGGCCGGCGCTTTGGACGGAGCGGAAAACTCGCTCTGCCCTAAGCCCCGCCCCCTTCTGGAGACACGATGATGCCGGATGTGTTCATTGCACACATCCGGCATCATCGCACCCCACACATAGGGCCCTGTGATTTACCTTGCAGCGACGCAGCAAGGTAAACGGACATGCTGCGATCTAAAAAGACGCGGCGCATGTCCGGAATCGCAGGGCCGCCGGGTGCGTATTAGCACGCATAGTGGAGACGGGATTTCATAAAATCCCCTCCACTATGCTGTAACATCTGGACGCGGCAGATTGAATGCTGCGGCTCTGCTCAGCGTTCAATCCACTGCTATTCCGGATGTAAAACGGCCCGTGGACACATACCCTAAGACAAACACACTGACGAGCAAAAGAGTAACAATGTTTTGACCTTTTGACTTTCAGGCTCCATATCTCACCATCCACTACTGCTTCCAACGTGAGACTCCCATCATTTTATAGACAATCATCTTGGCTGTCTTATACACAAATGTATTGTTTATTGTTGATGCGTTTCAGATTCCACCGACTCCTTCCTCAGGATAACCATACAAAAATCAATCAATTGTCCTGCAGACGTTACACAAGTCTGGAAGCTGCAAATAAGGTGAGAGACTTCAACTTCACTATTGTGATGAGAAGCGTTGGCTTGAGTTTGCAAAAACGTATGACAAATGGACAGTATAAGATTGAAGATGGGTGATTTGGAGCGATGAGATGAAAGGCAACAGACTAGTCTCTGATGGGTGCAAATGGGTCTGGAAGAAACAAGGGAAAACGGGGCCAATGGCTGGAATCATTGAAGGAACTGTCAAGTTTTGGTAGAGGAAACCTGATCATATGGGGTTGTTTCAGGGTATGTACACACTTTCCGGATTTTTTGCGTTTTTTCGCTATAAAAACGCATACATATGCATCCCATCATTTAGAATGCATTCCGCAATTTTTGTGCATATGTCACTTTTTTTTCCCGCGAAAAAAATGCATCGCGGTAAAAAACGCAGCATGTTCATTAATTTTGCTGATTTTTTGCGGATTTCCCACCATATTATTGCATTTGGAACCCCCGGAAAAATCTGCAAAAAAATCCACACAAAAAATGCGAGAAAAACATGAAAAAACGCACAGGATTTCTTGCAGAAAATGTCCGGTTTTGGTCAGGAAATTTCTGCAAGAAATCCTGACGTGTGCACATAGCCTCACAGCCAAAGATGTTGGATACTTGACCAGGATCGATGGTGGTCTCACGGCTGAGCTATATGTGTATTTTGATCTGACGTTTAGATCGGACTCGGACATCACTAAGATGACAGTTCTGTTCGATTTTTACACAGACCCATAGACTTGCATTGACAATTTTGTTCTGACGTTTGGATCAGTATGGAACATATCTCCATGATTTTGTATGGACTACAAACAATCCCGGACATGTGAACTGCCCCATTCACTATTTTAGGCACAAGTGTTATCTGTGAAAAGCACGGATAGCACATCCCACCCTATTTCCTTATAGATTGTAGCTTGCGAGCAGGACCCTCACTCCTCCTGTACCTGCTGATCTGTGTCACTTTGTGATATATTTATTGTCTGTTCATGTCCCTGCTTAATTGTAAAGTGGTCAGAAAATGTTGGCGCTATAGAAATAAAAATATCATCATCACTAGTATAAGAAAATATAACGTGTGAATGAGCCGTTGATAATTATCAATTGTATTAATTAATTTAGTTCCAAGTTTATTAAGCTAATTTATAGATGAATGGGAAAGTGTCTAATATTTCTAGGGAAGACCACAAATGTATTACATAGGGCAAAAATGTGACGGGTTTGGCAGAGGTTTTAGGACAGTTAGGCCGGCGTCACACTAGCGAGTTTTACGGACGTATGAGCGCAAGAAAATACGTCCGTAAAATACGCATTACACACGGCCCAATGATTCTCTATGGCCCAGCTCCTATCAGCCGTATTTTACGGATCTGTATTATACGGCCGTAGAAAATCGCAGCATGCTGCGTTTGTCACCATATTGCGCAAAAAAATCGCCAATGAAAGTCTATGGGGGCGAGAAAAATATGGATTACTCACGAACCAGCAGTGTGACTTGCAAGAAATACGCAGCGGTGTTATAGAGAAAAGCCGGCAATTCAATTGCCGGCTTTTGCTATCTCCTTCCCAAACCCGACAGGATATGAGACATGGTTTACATACAGTAAACCATCTCATATCCCTTTTTTTTTTGCATATTCCACACTAATAATGTTAGTAGTGTGATTGTGCAAAATTTGGGCCCTCTAGCTATTAAATTAAAGGGTTAAATCACGGAAAAAATTGGCGTGGGCTCCCGCACAATTTTCTCCACCAGAGTGGTAAAGCCAGTGACTGAGGGCAGATATTAATAGCCTGGAGAGGGTCCATGGTTATTGGCCCCCCCCCTGGCTAAAAACATCTGCCCCCAGCCACCCCAGAAAAGGCACATCTGGAAGATGCGCCTATTCTGGCACTTGGCCACTCTCTTCCCACTCCCGTGTAGCGGTGGGATATGGGGTAATGAAGGGTTAATGTCACCTTGCTATTGTAAGGTGACATTAAGCCAGATTAATAACGGAGAGGCGTCAATTATGACACCTATCCATTATTAATCCAATAGTATGAAATGGTTAAGAAAACACACATTATTACAAAGTATTTTAATGAAATAAAGACAGATGTTGTTGTAATATTTTATTAGACTCTTAATCCACCCGAAGACCCTTGTCACCTGAAACAAAGTAAAAAAAAACCAAACAACAATATTCCATACCTTCTGTCGTTCTGTCCCACGTTGCAAATCCATCTGAAAGGGTTAACTAATTTTACAAGCAGAAGCCTGTTAATGCAGCTGCACCTGCCTGTAAAAACCAGGGGAATGAATGGAAAGCAGGGTGACCTGTAGTTACCTTGAGTTGCGGTGATGCGCCCTCTGCTGGATGTCCTCATGAACTGGAGCCTGTGAAAAGTTCCCACGCTCGAGTTCATATGAGGACATCCAGCAGAGGGCTAGGTAGTAGGTAGGGATGTGAACGCTGTGTTCTGGGATGGGTGGGCGCAGAGGAGTCTGCGGGATGTGCCGTGGTGCTGTGCCTGGATTTGCCATTGTGCCGCGTCTGGATGTGCCGTGATGCTTGGCTGTGCCGTGATGCTTGGATGTGCTGTGGTGCCGGCATGTGCCGGTGCCTGCGCCGGGATGTGTCGGCGCCGAGATGTGCCGTGGTGCCGGCATCTGCCGGTGCCTGCGCCGGCATGTGTCGGCGCCGGGATGTGCTGTGGGGCTACGCCGGGCGGTGCGGTGGGTCCGCTGGCCGTGCTGGGGTCTGCTGCAGGCGTCATTGCTGTGTGTGTCTCTGTGTGCAGGCGTCGTCCGATGGGACTACAAGTCCTATCGGACGATGCCTGCTACAGTGACAGTGAGTGACACATTAGCCAATGATGGGACAGTAGTAGTCCCATCATCCAGCTAATGTGTTGAATGTAAAAAAAAACAACACACACACACACACACACACACACGTACATACATACAGACATACAGTACATACAACATGCAGACACAGTACATACAGACATACAACATACACCATGTGACATGCAACATGTGGCGACATGAGAGGGAATGCGACATATGACATGCAAAATGTTACATGCAACATGCGACGACATGCAACATGCCACATGCAACATGCAACAACATGTGACGGCATGTGACATGCAACGACATGTGACATGCGTCAACATGCAACATGTGACAACGACATGTGACATGAGATGACATGCGAAATGCAACATGTGGCAGCATGCGACATATGACAACATGTGACATGCAACATGCGACGACATGCAGCATTCGACGACATGCAGCATTCGACGACATGCAACATGCGACGACATGCGACGACATGCGACATGTGACATGCGGCGACATGCAACATTCGACAACATACGACGACATGCAATGACATGCAACATGTGACATGCGACGACATGCAATGACATGCAACATGCGACAACATGTAACATGCGACGGCATGCAACAACATGCAACATGCGACAACATGCAACATGCGACGGCATGCAACAACATGCAACATGTGACATGCAACGAAATGCGACATACAACATGCGAGGGCATGCGACATGTGACAACATGTGACATGCGACAACATGCAACATGAGACATGTGATATGCGACATGCACCATGCGACAACATGCAACATGCGAGAACATGCAACATGTGACGACATGCAACATGTGACATGAAACATGCAACATGCGACGACATGCAACATACGACATGCAACATGCCACATACAGTACATACATACAGTACATACATACAACATACATACAGACGTACAGTACATAAAACATAGAGTACATACTCACTATCACTTGTCACTTTGTTCCTCGAAGCCAGTGTTACCTGTAAAAAATATTAAAATAATAAACAAACACTATACTCCCTGATCCGCAGAAATCCAATTAAAACGAGTGTCCCTCGCCGATCTCCCGTGGAGAGCAGGAGCATCAGCTGATGCGACCGCTCTCCAGGGGCTCCAGGAATACAATGATGGAAGGTATCCTTCCACAATGTTTTCCCCACAATGTATTCCTACGCCCCTGTGAGAAAATAGTCCCTAGTCTCACTTTTGGCATTGCTGTGTGAGAAAGTTCCCACGCAGCTTTTTGCCATAAAGTGATACCAGTGAACTATAGTAACCTCTCAGTGATGCACTGCAGGAGCCATTGTCTCCTGTCAGTGTGTCACATAGGGTCCTATAGAGCAGTGACATCACCCGATGTCACTGTTCTATAGGGGAGATCGTCATGGGACACTCGTTATTAATTGGACTACGGTGGACAGGTAGTATACGGTTTATTATTTTACATTTTTTGCAGGCGCCGAAGTATGGTAAGTATGCTTAAATGAAGAATATTAACCCCTTTCTGCCAGCTGACGGAATAGTACGTTAGCTGGCAGATCCCCTGCTTTAAGGTGGGCTCCGGCGGTGAGCCCACCTTAAAGCCGCAATATGTCAGCTGTTTTGTACAGCTGACATGTGTGCGCAATGAGCGCGAGCGGAATCGCGATCCGCCCGCCCCCATTAACTAGTTAAATGCCGCCGTCAAGCGCTGACAGCGGCATTTAACTAGCGCTCCCGGCTGCACGGCCGGAAGTGCTCACACCGCTGACCCCCGTCACATGATCAAGGGTCAGCGGTGCATTGCCATAACAACCAGAGGTCTCCTTGAGACCTCTATGGTTGTTGATGGCCGATTGCTTTGAGCGCCACCCTGTGGTCGGCGCTCAAAATACACCACCATTTCTACTACATAGAGGTGATCTGTACTTCACCTCTATGTAGCAGAGCCGATCGTGTAGTGCATGCTTTTAGCCTCCTATGGAGGCTATTGAAGCATGCCAAAATAAAAAAAAAAAAGTGTTTAAAAGTATAAAAAATATATAAAAGTTTAAATCACCCCCCTTTCGCCCCAATCAAAATAAAACAATTAAAAAAAAATCAAACCTACACATATTTGGTATCACCGCGTTCAGAATCGCCCGATCTATCAATAAAAACAAAGGATTAACCTGACCACTAAATGGCGTAGCGAGAAAAAAAATCAAAACGCCAAAATTACGTTTTTTTGGTCGCCGCGACATTGCATTAAAGTGCAATAACGGGCGATCAAAGAACGTATCTACACCAAAATGGTATCATTAAAAATGACAGCTTGGCATGCAAAAAAGAAGCGCTCACCTGACCCCAGATCACGAAAATTGGAGACGCTACGGGTATCGGAAAATCGCACACTTTTTTTTTTTTTTTGCAAACTTTGGAATTTTTATCCACCACTTAGATAAAACATAAACTAGACATGTTAGGTGTCTATGAACTCGTAATGACCTGGAGAATCATAATGGCAGGTTAGTTTTAGCATTTAGTGAACCTAGCAAAAAAGCCAAACGAAAAACAAGTCTGAGATTGCACTTTTTTTTGCAATTTCATCACACTTGGAATTTTTTTCCCATTTTCTGTTACATGGCATGGTAAAACCAATGGTATCGTTCAAAAGTACATCTCGTCCCGCAAAAAATAAGCCCTCATATGGCCATATTGACTGAAAAATAAAAAAGTTATGGTTCTGGGAAGTAGGGGAGCGAAAAACAAAAACGAAAAAACGGAAAAAGCTCTGGGGGTGAAGGGGTTAAAATACTTTTTTCCTAATGTGTGTGTGTTTTATTAATCCTTTAATACTATTGGATTAATAACGGATAGGCGTCTTATTGACGCCTCTCCATTATTAACCCGGCTTAATGTCACCTTACAATAGCAAGGTGACATTAACCCCTTATTACCCCATATCCCACCGCTACACCGGAGTGGGAAGATAGGGGCTAAGTGCCGGAATTGGCGCATCTTACAGATGCGCCATTTCTGGGGCGGCTGCGGACTGGTATTTGTAGCTGGGGGGAGGGCCAATATCCATGGCCCCTCTCTAGGCTATGAATATCAGCCCGCAGCTGTCTGCGTAGCCTTTCTGGCTATGAAATATAGGGGGACCCCACGTCATTTTTTGGGGGGGTCCCCCTATTTTAATAGCCAGTAAAGGCTACGCAGACAGCTGCGGGCTGATATTCATAGCAGGCTACAAATATTGGCCCTCGGAATAAAGATACAAAAAGCATAAATATTTAACCTTAGCCAGGAGCATAACTATGATTACTCCTCTCAATCTGTACAAAAAAATCAAGAAAAAATAGTGGACAATTGTAAACTTTCTACCAAAAAATGAGTACAAAGTACCCACAGACCACCATACTACACAAAATAAAATCAATAAAGTTTATTGAAAAGATATTTAAAAAGACATAACATAGTACTGTATAGAGATATAGAAAAAGGACTCAGTCTAAAAATCCCAACTAAGCAGCAAATATTAACACAGTGTTGAACATTATTGATGACAGGTATATCTCAGTACTGAGGCTCATTCAAAATCCTTTAAGGCAGATAACCATTATATTATGCCCGGATAGATAAAGCTAAAAATACCGTTGACAAATATTCACTATAGTGCTTACCCATCATCAAATGCCGCTGTGGGACCGCCCCGACGCGCGTTTCGCAACTCACGTGCTTTCTCAAGGGGAGTGTGTGTCCCATCCTTACCTAACCTCCTTAAATACCCCCTGTGATTTCCGAGATTGCCAATGGAGTTCGCATGTGGGAACGCCATATTCAGCCCACAGCTGCATCGGGTCCGGCACTCAAGTTCCGGCGCGTGTTAGAGGAAAAACCTCGTGACGTCATTAAACACGCGCCGCAGCTTCAGAGAGGCCGCGCTCAATGCCAGGGCAAGAATATGTGATCGCGCATGCGCATATCGGCGCCATTTTTATGAAGTCCTATAAGGAACATCTCCTCTCAATAACCCACGGTATAAAGAAGAAAAGGGGAGGGGGAAATATAACCACACATGGGCATATCAGCACCATCTCAGAAAGGTAATACTGAAATTTTGTCCATTAATGCCTCACAAAATGTGAAGCAAATATAGATGGCACATATATATCAGCGCTATTTCAATAGCCCTGAAAGGCTGATTGCGCATGCGCATATAAACACCATTGTAATAATACTAATGAAAGTGTTATGGAATTACACTTAATAATAATAATTAATTTCTTCTTTATACCGTGGGTTATTGAGAGGAGATGTTCCTTATAGGACTTCATAAAAATGGCGCCGATATGCGCATGCGCGATCACATATTCTTGCCCTGGCATTGAGCGCGGCCTCTCTGAAGCTGCGGCGCGTGTTTAATGACGTCACGAGGTTTTTCCTCTAACACGCGCCGGAACTTGAGTGCCGGACCCGATGCAGCTGTGGGCTGAATATGGCGTTCCCACATGCGAACTCCATTGGCAATCTCGGAAATCACAGGGGGTATTTAAGGAGGTTAGGTAAGGATGGGACACACACTCCCCTTGAGAAAGCACGTGAGTTGCGAAACGCGCGTCGGGGCGGTCCCACAGCGGCATTTGATGATGGGTAAGCACTATAGTGAATATTTGTCAACGGTATTTTTAGCTTTATCTATCCGGGCATAATATAATGGTTATCTGCCTTAAAGGATTTTGAATGAGCCTCAGTACTGAGATATACCTGTCATCAATAATGTTCAACACTGTGTTAATATTTGCTGCTTAGTTGGGATTTTTAGACTGAGTCCTTTTTCTATATCTCTATACAGTACTATGTTATGTCTTTTTAAATATCTTTTCAATAAACTTTATTGATTTTATTTTGTGTAGTATGGTGGTCTGTGGGTACTTTGTACTCATTTTTTGGTAGAAAATATTGGCCCTCGGCTGTTGGCTTTCCCCCTCTGGCGCAGAAAATTTTGCGGGAGCCCACGCCATATTTTTTTTTCTTCGTTTTTTTTTAACTGAAACACATTGTTCATTAACCCCTTTCTGCCAGCTGACGGAATAGTACATCAGCTGGCATTATCCCCACGCTTTGAGGTGGGCTTCGGCGGTGAGCAACATGTCAGTTGTTTTCATTACAACAAAAAAAATTATGTTTTTTTGGTCGCCGCGACATTGCATCAAAATGCAATAATGGGCAATCAAAAGAACGTATCTGCACAAAAGTGGTATCATTAAAAACGTCAGCTCGGCAAGCAAAAAATTAGCCCTCACCCGACCCAATATCTCAGAAAATATAGACGCTACGGGTATCGGAAAACGGCGCAATTATTTTATTTATTTTTAGCAAAGTTTTGAATTTTTTTTTACCACTTAGATAAAAAATAATCTACACATGTTTGGTGTCTATGAACTCGTAATGACCTGGAAAATCATAATGGCAGGTCAATTTTATGCTGTGTGCACACGTTGCAGATTTGGGTGCAGAATTTTCTGCACAAAATCTGCATCTCCTTGCTGAAAACGCAGCTGCGTTTTTTATGCATTTTTTCACGTTTTTTTCATATTTTTTGCGTGGTTTTCATGCGGGTTTTTTGTGTGGTTTTGATGCAGTTCTTGGTGCGGTTTTTGCGTGGTTTTGATTCAGTTTTTGCTGCAGTATTTGGTGCGGTTTTTTGCGTGGTTTTGATTCAGGTTTTTGATGCTTTTTTATGCAGTTTTTGGTGAAGTTTTGATGCAGTTTTTGATTCAGTTTTGATGCAGTTTTTGGTGCGGTTATGATGCAGTTTTTGGTGCGGTTTTGATGCAGTTTTTGGTGCGGTTTTGATGCTGTTTTTGGTGCGGTTTTGATTCAGTTTTTGGTGCAGTTTTGATGCAGTATTTGGTGTGGTTTTGATGCAGTATTTGGTGCTGTTTTGATGCAGTTTTTGGTGCGGTTATGATGCAGTATTTGGTGCGGTTTTGATGCTGTTGTTGGTCTGGTTTTGATGCTGTTTTTGGTGCCGTTTTGCTGCAGTTTTTGATACAGTTCTTGGTGAGGGTTTGATGCATTTTTGATGCAATATTTGGAGCAGTTTTGATGCAGTTTTTGGTGCGGTTTTTGCGCGGTTTTGATTCAGTTTTTGCTGCAGTATTTGGTGCTTTTTTGCGTGGTTTTGATTCAGGTTTTTGATGCTTTTTTATGCAGTTTTTGGCGAACTTTTGATGCAGTATTTGGTGCGGTTTTGATGCAGTATTTGGTGTGGTTTTGATGCAGTTTTTGGTGCGGTTTTGAAGCAGTTTTTTGTGCGTTTAGGCCATGTGCCCACGCTGCGGATTCCGCTGCGGAATTTTCTGCAGCGGATTTGATAAATCCGCAGTGCAAAACCGCTGTGGTTATTACTGCGGATTTATCGCGGTTTCTATAGCGGTTTCCGCTGCGGATTTACACCTGCAGTTTTCTATTGGAGCAGGTTTAAACCCGCAGCGCAATCCGCACAAAGAAATGACATGCTGCGGAATATAAACCGATGCGTTTCCGCTCGTTTTTTCCGCAGCATGTACACTGCGGAATTCATTTCCCATAGGTTTATATTGTACTGTAAACTCATGGGAAACCACTGCGGACCCGCAGCTGCGGAAACGCTGCGGTTCCGCAGCAAAATCTGCAGCGTGTGCACATACCCTTATGATGCCGTTTTTGGTGCGGTTTTGATGCAGTTTTTGGTGCGGTTTTGATGCGGTTTTGATGCAGTTTTTGGTGCGGTTTTGATGCTGTTGTTGGTGGGGTTTTGATACAGTTTTTGGTGCAGTTTTGATGCTGTTGTTGGTGCGGTTTTGATGCAGTTTTTGCTGCAGTTTTGATGCAGTTTTTTGTGGAGTTTTTTCGCGCTTTTGATGCATTTTTTAATTTTTTTTGGTGCGGTTTTTGCGTGTTTTTTGTGCGTTTTTGTATGCATTTTTGAAAGCTAAATAAAGATGTATTATTGAACAAAAAAAAGATTTGTGATGTCATTATTGTCCAACCTCCTCTTTTACATTTGTCCAACCCACACTCAATTACACACAGATAGATAGACATATAGATGATAGATGAAATGGATAGACAGAGCTACATATAGATAGATCTATAGATGCATACATCTATCTATTCCTATATCTATCTATAGATATATCTAGATAGATATATCTATTGATAGATGTATGGATAGTGTAGGGTGCGTGTCCACTGTCCAGATTACATCCAAATTAGCTGCAAATTGGATGCTGCGTACTTGTAGTCCCATCAGATGATGCCTGCACACACCCCAAAAGACCCCCCGCACAGCCCCGCACACACCCGAACAGTCCCGCACACACCCGAACAGTCCCGCAGATCCCGTCCGCACACACATACACGCACACCATCACCGCCCACACACTTCCCTCCTCCCGAACTGCAGCGTTTCTCGGACCCACATCCGCATCTAAACTGCAGCTCTTTTTTACATCTGCGGTTTTGCTGCAGATGTGCCCGACTCAATGAAAGTCTATGGGTACAGAAACGCTGCAGTTTGGCAAAAAAAGAAGTGATATGCTGCTGAAAAAAAAAAGCTGCGTTTCGGTGTGTCTTTTTCCGCAGCATGTGCACAACAAGTCTGCTGCTCCCATAGACTTACATTGGTTGGGCACTACACTGCGGATTTGATGCAACTCTGGGCAGCAAAAAACCCTGCGGATCTGCAATCAAATCCGCAACGTGTGCACAGCCTTAGCATTTAGTGAACCTAGCAAAAAAGCCAAGCAAAAAATAAGTGTGGGATTGCACTTTTTTTGCAATTTCATCGCACTTTGACTTTTTTTTCACATTTTCTGTTACACGACATGGTAAAACCAATGGTGTCGTTCAAAAGTAGAACTTGTCCCGCAAAAGATAAGCCCTCACATGGCCATATTGATGGAAACATTATGGCTCTGGAAAGAAGGGGAGAGATAAACAAAAAAAGCTCCAGGGGTGAAGGGGGTTTAGAAACATGGATATGGACATATCTATGGAAATAGACATAGATATATAGATATATCTGTATGTATCTATCTATCCATCCTATATCTCTGTATCTATCTATCTATCTATCTATCTATCTATCTATAATAATAATTTTTATTTATATAGCGCCAACATATTCCGCAGCGCTTTACAACTTATAGAGGGGACTTGTACAGACAATAGACATTACAGCATAACAGAAATCACAGTTCAAAACAGATACCAGGAGGAATGAGGGCCCTGCTCGCAAGCTTACAAACTATGAGGAAAAGGGGAGACACGAGAGGTGGATGGTAACAATTGCTTTAGTTGTTCGGACCAGCCATAGTGTAAGGCTCGGGTGTTCATGTAAAGCTGCATGAACCAGTTAACTGCCTAAGTATGTAGCAGTACAGACACAGAGGGCTATTAACTGCATAAAGTGTATGAGAACATGATGAGAGGAACCTGATAATGTTTATTTTTATTTATTTATTTATTTATTTTTTTATTTTTTTTAGGCCACACAGGGATAGTTAGGTTAATGCGTTGAGGCGGTAGGCCAGTCTGAACAAATGCGTTTTTAGGGCACGCTTAAAACTGTGGGGATTGGGGATTAATCGTATTAACCTGGGTAGTGCATTCCAAAGAATTGGCGCAGCACGTGTAAAGTCTTGGAGACGGGAATGGGAGGTTCTGATTATTGAGGATGCTAACCTGAGGTCATTAGCGGAGCGGAGGGCACGGGTAGGGTGGTAGACTGAGACCAGAGAGGAGATGTAGGGTGGTGCTGAGCCATGGAGTGCTTTGTGGATGAGGGTAGTAGTTTTGTACTGGATTCTGGAGTGGATGGGTAGCCAGTGTAATGACTGGCACAAGGTAGAGGCATCGGTGTAATGGTTGGTGAGGCATATGATCCTGGCAGCAGCATTCAGGACAGATTGGAGCGGGGAGAGTTTGGTAAGAGGGAGGCCGATTAGTAGAGATTTACAATAGTCCAGACGAGAATGAATAAGTGAGACAGTAAGAGTTTTTGCAGAGTCGAAAGTAAAAAAAGGGCGAATTCTAGAAATGTTTTTGAGATGCAGATAGGAAGAGCGAGCCAGTGATCGGATGTGGGGGATGAATGAAAGCTCGGAATCAAGGATGACCCCAAGGCAGCGGGCATGTTGCTTTGGAGTAATGGTGGAACCGCACACGGAGATGGCAATGTCAGGCAAAGGTAGGTTAGTAGAGGGAGAGAACACGAGGAGTTCAGTTTTTGACAGGTTCAGTTTCAGATAGAGGGAGGACATGATGTTAGAGAGAGACATCTGTGTGTAATGGAGTGTGCGTTGGACAAATGTAAAAGAGGAGGTTGGACAGAAATGACATCACAAATCTTTTTGAAGCTAGAGGAGGTTCCTGCTTAGTGGCAGTGCAATGCATCATGGAACTTGTAGTATTAGAGCACAATAACTCAGGAGAAAGGAAGTTGTCGATTAACCCCAGAGAGCTAGATCCAGCACTGAAGATGTGCTGCTACAGCATGATAAAAGGTAATATTGCTAAAATAAAGACAGTGGATGTTTTCAGTAGCACATAATTGCAAGATTTATGAAAAAAAAAAAATTATTGTAGTGGACAACTTATTTAAGTCTGAAGTTCCAGCCTGGACTCACCGGACTCAAGTTAGTCTGCAGTTAGCTATTAGTTATTAGTTAGCTATTCGATTTTCATATATGGCAGTTAGCTATTTGTTATTAGTTAGCTATTCGATTTTCATGTATGGTTAATTATACATAGAGTGGATATTGTTTGGGTAAAATTTTGATCAGGACTTTGAGATGTTTATTTTGACTACTTGTGGTCCTGGGTTATTCACGTAAATCGCTTATGCCGCACATAATCAAACGCACTCAATCGTACGTAAATTCAATTTGAAAACAGGTACCCTTGACCACTAGTATTAAAAATTAATATATCAATGTCCTGAATAATATTTACCAAAAAAATTATCAACTCTATGTAGTTCAGAAGTTATTCACGTAAATCGCTTATGTCGCGCATAATCAAACACACTCAATCATACGTAAGTTCAATTTGAAAACAGGTACTCTAGACCACTAGTACTCAAAATGACCAGCTCAATGTCCTGAACAATATTTGCCAAAAGAATTATCAACTCTATGTGTAGTTCAGAAGTTATTCACGTAAATCGCTTATTTTTGTATGTTAACAGAACCTTGGAAGAGTTTCACCAGTAACTTGCTAGAACTATCATCAAAATGTACTTCATGGCCAGAATGTTGTCAACTACATCCAGTAAGACATTAATTATTCACAGAATCAGCTTACCTTGAACCACAAGTAGTCAAATGAATCAAGTTCAAGTTCTGCACATAATCTGAAATAAAATATCAGAACTCTGTATAGTTCAGAAGCGAAAAGGAAAAATCACTTATTTCCATGTGTGAAAATAAACATGGTAAAATGTCGTTAATAATGTATTAGGTGTGTTTTCAAAATGTTTTATACCTTGTCAGTAAACAATGCAATCAGTTTGGGAGTTAGGCCGGAGTCACACACAACATATAAAAATACAGTCCGTTTTTGATGGCCGAGATAAGCAGAAAATTTCCTGAACAGTGATCCGTATTCAATGCGAGGATGCAATTTTTTCTCCTACAATTATCCGTGTGCCATCCGTGTGGCATCCGTATGGCGAAATTTTCTCGACGGCTTGCAAAATGGACATAGAATGGTTCCATGGCCTCAAATATTCCTTATAACATATATACAGTCTATATATACACTGTGTTCCAAATTATTATGCAAATAATATTTCCTCATATTTTCTCTAAATTACCTATCTGAATTGCAGTCATTGTTATTTTCCAGTCATCTACTAGTCTAGTATAATTGCAATGTTTTGGAAAAAACTGCCTATGAAAACAGTATCTTTTTTAAAAAAAATAAACACTCAAAATGCATGTTCCAAATTATTATGCACAGCAGAGTTTTCAACCTCTTTTTTTTATTTTGAACAAAAAAAGGTCAATTGTGAAGTTATAAGCATTATCAGCTTATTACAAAATGAAATCAAACAGTTTTCAAGTGAAAACTTTATTCTAGGTGATGTTACATTTGCACATAGGACCCCTTGTTCGAAAAAAGCTTCTGAACTCTCTCGTCCATTGAATTTGTCAGTTTTTGGATGGTTTCTGCTTCATTTGTTTTGCATGTGGACAGAATACCCTCCCAGAGCTGTTGCTTAGATGTGAACTGCCTCCCGCCATCATAGACACTCCTTTTGATGATGCTCCAGAGGTTCTCAATGGGGTTGAGGTCAGGGGAAGATGGTGGCCACACCATAAGTTTGTCCTCTTTTATGCCCATAGCAGCCAGAGATGCAGATGTGTTTTTTGCAGCATGAGATGGTGCATTATCATGCATGAAAATGATCTTGCTGCGGTTCTTCCTCTTGAACCATGGCAGGAAGTGTTGTTTTAGAAACTCCACATAGATTATGGAGTTCATCTTTACCCCTTCAGGGATCATAAAGGGGCCGACAATCTCTCTCCCCATGATTCCAGCCCAAAACATTACTCCACCTCCTTGTTGGCGCCTTAGCCGTGTTTTCATGGGGTGTCCATCAACCAGCCATCCTCCACTCCATCCATCTGGACCATCGAGCGTTGCGCGGCACTCATCGGTGAACAAAACAGTTTGGAAGTCAGTCTTCGTTTGTTTTAAGTTTCTTTTTATTAGTTTTACACAAATAACAGATAGGTAAATGGTAACATGTGGATTTGAGATACATCAGTATGACATATAACCCAATCTCGGGAAGGCTAGTTCAATAATAACATGTAACATTAGTGATGAACATGTAGATAAACATGTGGATAAACATAAGATTACAGTAAGATGCAATCATTAAGAAAGTTCAGATTTGAAGTCTTGTGACTTCCCGAAGGCTTGACAACGGGTATCCGTGACTCCTGTGAGCTTCTAGTATTAAAACCTTCACCTTACCTCATATTACCCCTAACAAAAACAGCCGCCACCCCCATTGTCTAAGAAGAAACAGAAAACGCCATTAAACACAAACAATTGGGTTGGATTAATTGGCCACAGCAGCCGTTTATTAACATTTAAACATACAAAATCATGAAACAATAAACCCCGGAGGTGGGTGACCCTCGAAGCCCGAAACATATGTCCAACATTTTTCCGCCAAACGTCCCGCCTATTTTGGCCTTATATCCGCCTTACCCCCAGCCGCTATGCACCAGCTCAGGGGCAAACTCCACCCGCCAGGCCAAACCCGTACACCTGTTTTTGTTCCCCTACTAATCCCTTCCTGGGATTATCTGTCCCCCTTTGACCAATTTAAAATCACCCCGGAGAGTCCAGGACCTATTGAGATCCCCCCCCATCCATCCGCCATTTTCCACTTCCACCAACTTCGAGGATCACCACCCCATGCCATGCTGCCGCGACAGATCATTTACCATACTTAGTCATAATTAAATATCTTCGTAAACTATAAGCCTATTTTTAGTCCAAAGTTACTAACATCCGATCAATAATCTTAGGCTAATAACAATAAAAGGGAGGGTGGGTGGGAGCTTCGTCTGTGGCCGGTGAGTACCCAAAATGGTTGCCCCACTCACGTGGCCGCCCCTTTTTATAAGGTCCCCACCCCCCTGACCATAACCCCTCCTCCGTTTTCAAATTCAAAAAACTCTTCCCCTCCCCTCAGATCCTTTAACCTTATCACCCCCAGCAGTCCTAAGAAGCTCATTTACGTCGCACGTTCCCCTGTCATGGCGGCCTCCCCTAATTGCCAGGGGCCCAGTACGGCCTTTCTTGACAACGGGTATCCGTGACTCCTGTGAGCTTCTAGTATTAAAACCTTCACCTTACCTCATATTACCCCTGACAAAAACAGCCGCCACCCCCATTGTCTAAGAAGAAACAGAAAACGCCATTAAACACAAACAATTGGGTTGGATTAATTGGCCACAGCAGCCGTTTATTAACATTTAAACATACAAAATCATGAAACAATAAACCCCGGAGGTGGGTGACCCTCGAAGCCCGAAACATATGTCCAACATTTTTCCGCCAAACGTCCCGCCTATTTTGGCCTTATATCCGCCTTACCCCCAGCTGCTATGCACCAGCTCAGGGGCAAACTCCACCCGCCAGGCCAAACCCGTACACCTGTTTTTGTTCCCCTACTAATCCCTTCCTGGGATTATCTGTCCCCCTTTGACCAATTTAAAATCACCCCGGGGAGTCCAGGACCTATTGAGATCCCCCCCCCATCCATCCGCCATTTTCCACTTCCACCAACTTCGAGGATCACCACCCCATGCCACAAACATAAATGCCCCAAAACCTTAGACATTTATGTCCCACCAAACCTTCAAAGCTGTTTCGATTCCCTCCTGGATCGCCAAACACCACATATCGGTACCAACCGCGTTCAGATGCACCCCATCCAATCTCCAATAACCTCCCGTACCGGACTCCAAGTTGACGTGCCGCACCACTACTGCTCCGTTCCTTGCCATGAAACGCGAAACAGCTTTGTTCACCTTAATCCGTGCTTTGTTTATCCCCTCCAATGACCTAGTACCCCGCCAAACCTTCCTCGGGACGATGTCGGACCACACTACCAAAACCTTAGGAAACATTGCCCACAACCTTAACAAATCGAACTTAATGTCTTTTATAAGTTCTCTACAAGGCCTCTTCCCCAAGTCATTTCCTCCCAAATGAATAACCAAAATTTGCGGAAACTGATCCCAGCGCACAAAACGGTGAAACTCAGGTAAAAATTGGCTCCACGTCATTCCCCTTTTTCCAATCCATCGTAAGGTTGCCACGTCCCGTGAAAAACCCAACTGCCGACCATCAGGACGAACCGCTGCCCTCTCTGCCGCCCAGAACACGAATGAATGTCCCATAATCCAAACTAGCCTTGTGCCGTGTTCTGTAAGAGAATAAAGGAGAACATCTATCAAACTCAATACAAAAAAGACCCCGAAACATTGGAACCATGCGGTTATATCAAACTCGGGCGAACATAAGATCGGAATCTCTCCGATTCCCACCGCCCGATTCGTTTAACCACCTCATCCCCCAAACCTCTCCTGGCTGCCTCCGTCGCAGCCCCAATACGAAATGAATGCCCGCTGTATTTCGCCGGTGAAATTCCCCCTAACTCCAAACACTGCCGAAATATGGAAACAAACTGGAAACGAGATAAGAAAGAACCATCCGCATGAACCAACAATGGGTCAGATAGAACCCCTTCTCTTCTCAGCAAGTTACTCACACAGATTACCGGGCACAACGGACAACTCGGAACTTCAAATAACACTATTTTACAACCTTTACCGGTAACGTCCGTTTTTGATGACCGAATAAACACAACCACCCTATCTGATGAAACATCCACGTCTTCTCTCCTCAAACCCCCTCCCCTGTATCTGGAAGGGCTAACCAACTCCCCCAAACGAAATGCTTCGAAAAAGGCTAACGAAAAAGCCGCATGGAACAACGCTACTTCCCATTCTGAGAAACAAACAGAACTCAGGTGCCTACCAATTATTAACAACACTTCAAAGGAAGCAGGTCGTCTGTCGTCCAACGACTTCTGCCCTTTCTTCCAACCTCTTACTAACTGCGCAACCAAAAAGGATTTCGTCTCATCCCGCAAACCTCTGGCCTTGAAGCCAAATGCTAGACCGGCTAGGAACTTACTCATCTTGGACACCGACCAACCCGACTCCCATACATGCCCTAACAACAACAACAGCTTATACTCATCGTCCATACCAGCCCCATATGACCCCTTCCAATTCTCCCAAGTGCTCCAAGCTTCATTGTATTGCAACCAAGACCTATCCGAAAGTGATCTAGCAAATAACTCCCCTACAGCCCGAAGGGCAGGTTCCACAGTTCCGCTGGACAATCCTGGCCCGCCGAATCCAAGCAAGGTCTCAGCCCTTGAGACTGATGCCACTGTGGATGGAAAAAGACATTATCAGCGTTAGTAGGCATGGTTGCCTTGCCATCTGCTACTATCCACAAATTAAACTTGAGGCCCAGGAACACCAGATGCTGCAGTACCCTAACCACTTCCGTAGATGCTGCCGATAGTGTGTTGATTGCTTCCACAACGCCCACATGTTCACAAGAAAAACGGATTTTTTTGTTCATCACCATTCCGCCCCAAACTGACAATGCCACTACTCGAGGAAACAATTGTAGCAAAACCCGATTTTGCAACAAGCCGTGCTCACGCCACCTAGGTGCCCACTCCGCTACTACGCTCTGACCGCAATATTGCACATTGAAGCCAAACATTTCACTCACGTTAACGCAAAAACCTAAATCCACCGCATTCTCAACTGTTTGAATCCAGATGGATCTGCCATTATAGTCCTCCAAGAACAGGGCCCATATCTTCAAGTCCTGCTTCAATTCTCTCGTCAATCTGATGAAGTGCAGAGGAGATTTCACTCCCACCGTAGCCAAAGACAAACGCCGACAAAATGGACGGCCCATCGGCATAATCCTGCAAGCAAAGTTCAGCTTGCCCAGCAAAGATTGTAAATCATGCAGCGTTATCTTACGCCGTGTACACGCTTTCTGAACTTCTTCCCGAAACGCAACCACCTTGTCCTCAGGCAATCTGCATTCCATCGCTATGGTGTCAATTTCTATGCCTAGAAAACTCAGCGTGGTCATTGGCCCAACAGTCTTTTCCGCCGCCAAAGGAACTCCAAATCCCCGAGCTACTCTCTCCATTGTGTGTAGTAAAATCGAGCAAATTGCAGACTGCGGTGGGCCCACAAACATGAAATCATCGAGGTAATGTAAGCAATTACTCAAACCAGATACATCCTTAACGACCCATTCTAAGAATGTACTAAAAGCCTCAAAGTAAGCACATGATAGCGAACAGCCCATGGGGAGACACCGATCAATGAAGAAACCTCCGTCCCAAAAACACCCCAACAAATGCATACTCTCCGGGTGTACTGGCAACAGGCGAAAAGCCGCTTCAATATCCGTCTTCGCCATCAGAGCCCCCCTACCGCATAGCCGCACCAAATTCATTGCTGCGTCGAACGACATGTAAGAAACCGCACACAGTTGAGGGTCAATCCCATCATTCACCGACAGACCTTTCGGGAATGACAAATGATGAATAAGCCTGAATTTGTTAGGTTCCTTTTTTGGAACCACTCCAAGCGGTGACACTCTCAGATTGCTGATCGGAGCCACTGAAAAAGGTCCTGCCATCCGTCCTAAATCAACCTCTTTTTTTAACTTCTCCGAAACTACATTAGGAAACTGCAATGCCGACTTTAAATTCTTTTTTGACAAACCAACAACTTGCTCAATAAACGGAATTTTGAAGCCGTAACCAAAACCCTCCCTCAACAGTGACGCTGCCGCTCTATCAGGGTATCTATTTAGATACGCCTCCATCGCGTCCAGTCGCACCGGCGTCTCCCCTTTTTTCAGCAACTTCCCCGCCTCTTGTTTTCCCACCTCTGAAACATCTGCTTGCCCCATGTGTGCCCCCACAAGTTGAACATTCGTGCTTGAACTTACACTTGCTCCCAAACCTACAGGTCCCCTCATTAAAGGAAAAACACAGTCCCTTCTGCATTGCGGCCGAGTGTCCCGACTGCCCTGAACTCCCGGCGCCCCCATGAAATGGCTGATTTCCCTGGCTTGTTCTAGCCAGTGCCATAACCCTCATCCACAACGCAATGTCCTTATGGTCCCAACGTATGCTCGAGCGGACTGCTTTACGCTGCCTAAATTGCTCGTCATATCGCAGCCAGCCTTGCCCTCCATACACCCTATAAGCCTCACCAATTGCATCCATGTAGCAAAAGAGACCGGAACAATTTTCCGGTGCCTTTTCCCCTATGACGCTCGCCAATATAGCAAAAGCTTGTAACCAATTCGAAAAAGAACGAGGGATCAGACGATACCTCTTCTTTTCCTCGTCCTCTTTTTTTGAATCATCTCTCCGTAACCTATCAAGATTGAATCTCTCTAACGGTAGCAATGAAAAGATATCCACATAGTCCCCTTTCCAAATCTTTTCTTTCACCTCCCCCTTTAAATGTGACCCCAGAGGCCCCTCAAAGCACACGTATACCTCGCTCCTTGCTGAATCGTCCAAACGCACTGCCTCCTCGTTTTCCTTCACTTTGCTAGCCCCTGCGCTCTGAGCCCCGCTTCCCAAATCAGCTGACCCAGACCCCCTTTCCGCATCATTGCTGCCTCCCCCCGACGCAGCTGAGCCTGTCGTACCCCGGCCTCCACCCTGTGAAAGCGCTTCAGTGTCCGATAGCAGACCCACACCCGTCGCCCTTTCTGCGCTCCCTAGCCAAGCCGCTGTAGGTGACCCCACCCCAATAGGACCCCCGTACCAAATTCTAGCCAAATCTCTAAGGCCATGTAAAATTAAATTCATCCCCCCACTAGCCCCCCCCATAAATGCCTCCCGGTCCCTAACCTCATTAGGAGCTAAGCAGGGGTTAAATATAGAAAATTGCTGGCTCTCACCTGGCTGCCTGGGTGCTGTGAACCCAGCAGCCGCAGATCCTGGATCCTGATGAATGAGTGCTGGCTCCATGCTGGGTCTGGATACCGCTGGCTCCGCAGCTCCCGGGTCAACCTGCCTCACCAGCTGCCCACCGCCAGAAGCAGGCAAACCGGCGATAGTGGCAGGGCCCCTCGGAGCTGCCGCCGCTGTCCACAGGGCGCCGCCATCTTGGGGAGGTCCTGAGTCCTGGATTATAGATGCAGAGCTCCAGGATGCGGCGCCATCTTGGTGAAGATCCTGGTCACGTGACGCCGAGCTCCCTGCTGCGGCGCCATCTTGCCTGAGACTCCGGCCGTGTAACGATGCTGGAGCACCGCTGACAGAGGCAGCCGGCTGCTGCCCGCCTCTCACCGGAGCCGCTGCCGCTGTGTCCGGTCCCCGGTGTCCGTCCTGCGCCACTCTCCTCTGCGCACCTGAAGACAGGCCGGCCGATTGCCGGCCGCTGGATCTCCTCCGCATGGGGGCCCGTCCCCTGGCTCCTCGCGCTGCTCCACGCCGAGCAGGGCCAGCCGGGCTGCTCGCACCTGCCGCTCCCGGTCCTGAATCCCGACGCCTCTGTGCTGCGGGGGGGGGAGGAACCCGGCCCCTGTTGTGGGTCCCGCCTGGAGGAAGGATTCCTCCCAGCCTGTGGGCGCGGGGCAGGGGGAGTGCGCCCGCCGGCCCTGGCTGGAGGGTCCCCGGAGGGGCTCCTAACGCGGCGCCGGACCCGGGGGGTAGCCTCAGGGCTTAAGCGCGCCGGAGGGCGGGACCTCCGCGGCCGGCGTCCTGCTGGAGGAGCGATGGAGGCTCCGGCTACCGTCCCCTGGAGCAGGCTGGAAACCGAAGCCTGCAGCCAATCAGCGCCCTGAGTGCCCGCTGCGTCCCTCAACTGCTGCAGTAAGGCCTCCACATCCATCGTGGTGAGTACTCTGGAGCTTCGTCTGTGGTCGGTGAGTACCCAAAATGGTTGCCCCACTCACGTGGCCGCCCCTTTTTATAAGGTCCCCCCCCCCCCGACCATAACCCCTCCTCCGTTTTCAAATTCAAAAAACTCTTCCCCTCCCCTCAGATCCTTTAACCTTATCACCCCCAGCAGTCCTAAGAAGCTCATTTACGTCGCACGTTCCCCTGTCATGGCGGCCTCCCCTAATTGCCAGGGGCCCAGTACGGCCTTTCTAGATCAGAAACCAAAAACAACTCCACATTAATGCGACATTTAACCAATACACACATACTGTAAATAGAAAGAAAGAAAGAAGAGGAGAAAGGGGGTAGGTGATAGATTCACTAGAAGGGGAGGGTTCGGCTTATCGTAAAATAGGTGCAAGGGATTTAGAGGGGGGACATCGACACGTTCATTTCTGGATTAGGAAGAGATCCAAACCTCTAAAGAGATTTCTAATTGTTAATGAGAGCCAAATACTCATCACTAGATCTGAAAGATTTCCAGGGGACCTATGTTGTGTGGAATTTCTCTTGTGAGAAAAAAGTGAAAGCAGAAATTTCTTCTATATAGTATAACTGGTCCACTTTGTTGACCCAATCCGAAAAGCTCGGGCAGTTTTTAGTCAACCAGTGGACTGGGATAAGAAGCTTAGCTGCTGATAGAAGGAAAGCCAACAGGGATTTATTTTTATATTTCGAGTTGTCCCCCTTCCAGTTTAAAAAAATGAGTGTCAGGGAGGGTGGATGTAGTAATTTGCATATTTTAGTTATATGTTTTAATACTTCTTTCCAAAAAGTTTGTAGTATTTCACAAGACCACCACATATGCAGAAAAGTACCAACGTCTTTAGTACATCTCCAACAGGTTGGTGAAGAATTAGGATACCAAAGATGAGATAGAGTTGGGGTAGTGTACCATCTAGTGACTATTTTATACGAATTTTCCTGTACTCTTATACAACTAGATGGGCCATGCGAATTTTTGTAAATTTGATCTACCTCCCAGTCCTGAAATTCAGTATCAAGGTCTTTTTCCCAGTTATGTATGTAAGCTCTGTGATATATGTGATGCAGTAACCCCTGTAACAGGTAGGGGGGGCTGCATGGTCTCCCCGGAATCTGCACGGAGTTGTATTGAGGCCGTGAGAATTGACCTGCAGTGATGTCAGGATCACGTGACCAGTCCATGTGATCCATTACTGTGGGTGTGGTTACAGGTACATAACGTGACCAGAGTGTGGGTCACATGTTCCTGTGAGGTTCCAGTGTTTGGACCTGAAGGGTCCAAGTGCAAAATCCCTGAGGGAGTTCCTGAGGGCTCGGTGTGTTCCTGTGTTGGAAGCCTGGGAGGAGGCTTCCTGGAAAGCACCTGCTGGCGTGGGAGGTCCTAGTAGGAGGACCGGATCCCGGAGCCGTGCACAGTGGAACTGGGGAAGCTGGAGTCCTTCGGTGAGGTCTGGACTGACTAGTGTGTGCCGGCCAGGCAAGTTGGTGATCCCTGTAAGGCAGCTTACCCGGAGGTGTGGACTGGCGAGGAGTCAGCAGGTGGAGCCGGAGCTCCCGTCAGGTATCGTACAGGCCGTAGTGCTTGTGAAGTCTATGAACTATGTGGTCTCCCTTGGGAACTGGTTAAGGGAGGACCAGCGTGTTAGTGTCCGTGAGGCAAAGCCGTACACTGAAGTGTTAGAAGCTGCAAGTAAATATTACCAGTTGGTGCCTGTTGTGTTTCATGTTATGAACTGTGCGTAACCCGGTTTATGAGGCTTAATAAACCGCATGGACTGCTTTGTTTTATAAACCCGTGCCCGTGTGCTTGAATATCGCGGCCAAGTGAGTGTCCCCCAACACTCTCAGTGAGAGAAACCTTACAATTGGTGGATAATTTTGGCAACAATCCCGCTAGCACACGTGGAGTTAATTGCTGTGGCAGAGCCACGAAGGTGACAAGCGTCTAGCGGTAACTCGGCGGGGTTACGAAAGTGACAAGCGTCTGCTGTGACTCGGCGGGGTCACAAAGGTGACAAGCGGCAGCGGTGGAGCCGTGCAGAGCCGTGTGGAGAGTAGCCGTGGTTGCAGCGAGAGGTTCCACAGCAGGCGGAGCTGTAGTGGCTTGTGGTTGGCAGCACCTGGAGGTGCCGGTTGTGTGTGACTGCAGCGGGAGCTGTGGCGGTACCAGCAGGAGCTGGTGAAAGTGACATAGAGAAAAAAAAAAAAAAAAAATTTCTTTTTGTGCAGACTCTTAAAAGGCCAGTACAAGCCCAGAGACATTGGGGTGTACTGTGTGAACTGGGGCCTGAGTGCCGTGGGGGAGTCCACGGGGTGTATCCCAGGGAGGGGAGTATCCCTAATAGTGAGCGGTGGCCCAAACGGGGATGGTTGCCCAAAAGGGGGCGGAGACCCAAAAAGGGGCGGTAACCCGAATAGGGGTAATGGCCCAAAAAGGGGTGGAATCCCGAAGGGGGGCTGAATCTCGAACCGGGGTGGTATCAAAAAGCGGAGCACTTGCCCAGAAAGGGGGCGGAGCCAAAAAAGGGGCGGCAATCAGTGAGGTGTCACGACTGTGTCCTTTTTGGCTGGATGGAAAGTGTGTGCAAGGGTTGATAGACCCGGGGAGAGAAGCGTCTGTGCTGGGAACCCGTCCAGGAGATTCTGTGTCACCTGGCGACACTGAATATCTCCAGGTAGCCACTATCTACATTGTCGCAGCGGAGGTTTCCACATACCATGAGGTGGTTGTAGACCCGATCTTGCCGTATCCTATGGTAATAGGACAAGATTTGGTAGCACTGTGGGAAAAGGCTGAAGTGTTTGTGGATATAATGTGGATGTCAGTTAGTAATGTTGAGAAGGCAGGCCTGACCAGAGGGAAAGGTGCGACTGTCCAACTAACTGACCTGACGTCACCTGAAGTGTGCCACAATACGACTGATAGTGGTCTGCTGGATAAAACACGTGGAGCTGACACCCAGACAGAGAGTGACTTGCAGGGTCATCAGACTGTGGGGTGTGACACAGATTCTGGGGGTGACTGTGACAAATCATGGCCAGTAACAAGCGCATATGCCCTGGTGACAGGTGGAGGACGGGGTCCAGGACCTGTGGTAACGGGTGGAGGATGGGGTCCAGGACCTGTGGTAACAATAATTAATAACAATAATAATAATAATAATAATAATTAGTAACAATTCAATACAATTAAATGTCATAAGGACTTCAAAAATGGCGTTATTAGACGTAGGCGCCGCGAGCTAAATTTCCAGCGCTTTGCCTTTTGCTGATTCGTCAGACCGCTCGCGGTCGGTGGCCAGTAGGAATCGCTGGGAGAATTTAGTTGTGATTTTTAAGAGTTTTAGACGTGTGTGAAAGAAATACTGCAAAGTTAGAATGCTTTAATAAATAGAAGTGTTGATACTTTATTATTATAAATGAACAAAATGCAAAGAGAATGAAAAAGAAGGAAATCAAATCAGGATTCGGCATCCTTCGAAATCGCATCAAAGAACGTATTCTTCTGTGTACACTCGCACAAAGTCATGGATGATGTAGGATTATAGCCGGGTGTATAAACCATTATACAAAACGGGGGGGAATGATCATCATTTACATAGGAAGGTTAAAATACAGTCGTTGACTGAAACAGAAACAGTTGTGTAGGAGGCTTAATACTGGGCGAAGAACAGCCGAACTCTATACAAAGGTGAGGTTGTGGAAGACAGTTTCATGTTATAGATCTTTCACCATTAAAGTAGAGAGGAGTGCAGTGGATCCCGGGCGCTGCTGCTACTAAGGTTAATCCTCAGGTATGCTTAAGGGAGGAGTAGGTTCTACGCAAACATTTTTATTTATCCTCTGTTCCGGGATCCACCTCACTGATCTTTCCTTTCCTTGTTGTGTCCTCTTTCCATTTGGTCTGCATACGACGGATATTGGATAATATCTAACTCTTTACATAGTTGTGCCGCACACAACCTGTTCAGATGAGCGACCAACCCTCTGACTTGCCCTGACTAGTGATGAGCGAATATACTGGTTACTCGAGATTTCTCGAGCACGCTCAGGGGTCCTCTGAGTATTTTTTAGTGCTCAGAGATTTAGTTTTTCGTGCCGCAGCTGAATGATTTACATCTCTTAACCAGCTTGATTACATGTGGGGATTCCCTAGCAACCAGGCAACCCCCACATGGACTTATGCTGGCTAACAGATGTAAATCATTCAGCTGAGGTGAGGAAAACTAAATCTCCGAGCACTAAAAAATACTCGGAGGACCCCCGAGCATGCTCGGGAAATCTCGAGTAACGAGTATATTCGCTCATCACTAGCCCTGACCTGTTGCCCACAGTGTTACACAGGGAGCACCTCTTGTATTTTCTCTCTTCAGGTCTTTCACCATAGGCAGACCGAGCCATGGTCTTCAGCTGAGGACCATAGTTGGATGTGAGACTAGTCTGACTCTTCTTGGTATTTTGCAGCACTGCATCAGGTGATTCGCAGTCGTGGGACCCGTCAATCACCTGCTGTGGCACTTGGACTTTCTGGACTTGGTTTCTCTATTGCTATGGTCCACGGCCGGATCTTTAAAGTATATTATCTCTGAAAAAAATATCACTGGCTGTAATCAGGCAGCCAGGCTCTGATTAATGCTGCCTATTGTTTGGGCAGCATAAATCAAGCGACAGGTTTCTTTTAATGGTAACCCGAAGAAAGCCAGCAAGGATTACTATAAATAAAATGGCTCAGTGCTTTCCTAGCATTCTGTAGGGGTCCCAGTGACTTCACCTCCAGGCAATCGGCATAGGTGACATATCCTAGTTATATACCACCACTGTATAAGGCGGGCTGATTATGATACTAAAGATCACTCTCCTTCTTACTGGGCAGAAGTGTAAGTTTAAGGCTTTAAACATTCCAAAGATATTGCATTATTCCTTCCCATAGCATGCTGGTCTTTGGGGTTCTAGGATCCCTGGCGATCCTGAGGATGGGGCTCTTGATAAAGGGAACGAGGCTTGGCATAGTCCAATCTCGAAATGAGCGGTAGGTGCACATGCTCAACCTCCGCACCATTCATTGTGTATGGGACTGCTGGAAATAGCTGAGTGCTAAGCTTGGTTTATAAGCTCCAGTGTTCTTTTTTGGAGATTTTTTTGGGGTATGAGAAGTTGGGACTCCAGCAGCCAGTAAGTCAACCCTTATCTTTAGAAGAGGGGACGATTTACTAAACTAGAAATCACCCTTTAAACTCACCATGTAATTACATGGATGAAATGGGTCTGACACGTTCTCCACCCGATCATTCAAAGGGAGGGTAGGGTGCGATCTTCTTTGATGTCCTTATGCCTCAATAGGTTTGTTTTTATCACCAGATGCTAAAAAATGCTCTGGACAAATAACTTTAAGCTTCATATTCTAATATACAGGGGTGCATATGCTGGCATAAATGTCTATTCATATTATTATTTTTATACTATGTGGATAGGTAGATGCTGTCCTGCAGGTTGCATGGCCAGAAGGGTCACCAGACCTTACCCAGATTGACTTGATTTTTATTTGGGAAGTTATAAAAAATGAGGTTTGTTTAAGAAAATCATGCACAATTGATAACATTCAACTATTATTTAAACTGTACACCGACTTCTGCACCCCCTGTATACCAATACCATATAATAAGTATGTTAAAATGCTGATTGTATAATCTGTATGTGGAAAGAACACAGCCTTACATATAAGTTGTGGGTCCACTATTATTATTATTCCTTTTTTATCTCTTCCTTTACAGATGGCTTTAATCAAAGTGTCTTATCATATCTTGAAGTAACAAGATCTTCTCCGGAGAGAGGAATATCCACTTTCTAAGAAGATGTTGGAAGAAAAGACATAGAATATTTTTATTTCTCTAAGGTCCTAAGCCTTTCGTACAGTCCAGACATGTTCTGCTGGAGGAGGGCTTTGCCTCTTTCTCTGCGCTTCTTTCAGATGCGTAGTATCAGTTCGGATCCGCTCCTGGATCAGTTGATGACTAGCACAAACCAATTCCAGATTTTTCAACTCGTTGGCATCCATAAGTCTAAGCTTACAGTACATCATGTGGGTTGCGCCATCAATACATTATGGGAGCTTCAGAAGGGGAAGCCGAGTGCAAACGCAAATCATGAAACCGTCCGAAATCACCCGGAATTTATTGCTCTTCGGATCCTGGCAGAAAATAAAATTGACTTTATGAGCGACACCACCCTGGTGAATACGCTGTATGCCGTTATAAGGTACGAGCCACTTGCTCCATTGCTCGGTCCTTATGTTGCATCTCGTTTACCATTGTTGTATTCTGTATTTCAAGGTTTAATGTGGAAGCGCACGACTCTTTGGTGCAGCAGCTGCTAATGGAAGGCTGGAGAAGACTGGAAAAGTAAGGCTGGTGGAATGTTTGATTACCAATCCCAGCAGCCATTTTGCCATTTAGTTGCCCAGCATTAGCTCTTTGGCTCTTGAGGTTCGTCATGCTGTGTGTTGCCCAAAGGTTTTCCGCATTGTATCCCTCTTCTCCCACTAGTATACACGTCATAGCATTTCATTGTAGCATCGTAAACATGAGACAAGATGCACAGCCAGGACAGTGGAGTCCTGCACTTTTGCAACTGCGGACTGGAAAAACGAAACCTAAAAAGTTAGATCAATAAATTACTTTTTTATAAAGAAATCTTTTGGATTTTATCCTATATAACTGTATGGCGCATTGTTTGTTATTTTGTATTTATATGATTGATTGTATGTTTTTACCTGTTTCAGATTTGAACCGGAGACGTTGTCGAAATTCTCAGTTTGTTTGGAAAAACTAGATCTGGGCAGCAGTCCGTTAATGGGAAAGGTAGCCAATGCCCTGAACACGGGCCTGGAGAACATACAAAATATTAGGTAAGCGGCAGTAGCGTAGCTACCAGGGGGGCAGAGGGGGCCATCGCCCCGGGCCCCGCACTCTGAGGGGGCCCACCGGGAGCTACGCTACTGTAACTGCATCGGCGTGCGCAGCGCGCCGATGCAGTTACATTCTGCGGCAGAGCAGGGAGAATCGATCCCCTGCTCTGCCGCTATGGGGCCCCTGAGCAGGCGGGGGGGGGGCCCGGTGCCAGCAGTGGGCCCCCCGCCCGTCATCGCATGGTGAGCTGTATCGGAGGCCGATACAGCTCACCGCAGTGATGAGGGAAGGAGCGCTGCGCTCTTCCCATCATCCCCCACACTGTCTGACAGCGGGCGCGATGACGTCACCACCCAGCGCCCGCTGTCAGATGAGCGGGAGCAGGGAGCGCCGCTGGAACAAGGAGTTAGAGAGGTGAGTATTTACTGTGTTTTTATGGGGGCTGCCTTATCTTCAGTATCTGCCTATAGGGGGGGGAGTGCTGCCTTATCTTCAGTATCTGCCTATAGGGGGGGAGTGCTGCCTTATCTTCAGTATCTGCCTATAGGGGGGGGAGTGCTGCCTTATCTTCAGTATCTGCCTATAGGGGGGGGGGGGGGTGCTGCCTTATCTTCAGTATCTGCCTATAGGGGGGGGAGTGCTGCCTTATCTTCAGTATCTGCCTATGGGGGGGGGGGGAGTGCTGCCTTATCTACAGGATCTGCCTATGGGGGGGAGTGCTGCCTTATCTACAGGATCTGCCTATGGGGGGGAGTGCTGCCTTATCTACAGGATCTTCCTATGGGGGGGAGTGCTGCCTTATCTACAGGATCTGCCTATGGGGGGGAGTGCTGCCTTATCTACAGGATCTGCCTATGGGGGGGGGCTGCCTTATACTACAGAGTCTGCCTATGGGGGGTGCTGCTGTAAACTACAGGGTCTGCCTATAGGGGTGCTGCCTTGTGCTATATTGAGGACTATCTGGCACATTATACTATATGGAGGTTATCTATGGGGCCATCATACAGTGTGGGGATTACAGAGTTGGAGCCATCAAACAGTTTGAAGGCTACTAAGGGGTCAGTATAATGTGTGGGTGGTCCTATACAGTTAGGGGGCATTATACTGTGTATAGGGGGGGGGAGACTCGGGACATTATTAAATGTAAAGTGGGCACTTATTGTAATAGGATAACTCAGGTTACTGTGACTATCCAAGGGGCACACAGAGGGCATTGTTACTTTCTAGGGGGCAAAATGTGGGCTCTGTTTTCTAGGGCACTTGCACTCGTCATTACTATATTGTAGAGGGGTGCTTTAGAATTTAGAGGGTACAGAGAACCACACAGCAGGTGCAGTAATAGGGACACATATGGCAGCAGCGGCTCAGTATTGAGGTATCTGGGGCAGTAATAGGGACACATACGGCAGCAGCGGCTCAGTATTGGGGTATCAGGGGCAGTAATAGGGACACATACGGCAGCAGCGGCTCAGTATTGGGGTATCAGGTGCAGTAATATGGACATATACACCAGCAGCGGCTCAGTATTGGGGTATCAGGTGCAGTAATAGGGACACATACGGCAGCAGCGGCTCAGTATTGGGGTATCAGGTGCAGTAATAGGGACAATTATGGCAGCAGGTGCTCAGTATTGGGGTAGCAGCAGGATGAGGGGTTTGTGCAGGTTGGGAATAGATGGTGATGGCTGGAATATAAGAAGTGAAACGTGTCCTTGTTTTTTTTTCTGCAGACGAGTTGTTGCTGGAAGAAGTTGTCATGTCGGTCTGGGCCAGATGGAAAAGACGGGAAAAGTGACGATTCCATCATAAAGAATGTCAACGGTAAGTCATTATCTGTAACTGTGCTGTGATCTCTTATATGTTCTGTAGGACTGGTATCTACCACTGACCATATGGCGGTAATATCCATCTTGGTCGTTATATAGAGATTATCTTCAGTAACAGCGCAGTTTGCTGAGGTTCTCCTCCCCTATTAGGGGGCGTCATCAAGTTGTACTTAAGGTTACCTGGTTAGGGGCCCACTCAGAAGCTTCGCCCCCCCTGGACCAAAACCCTAGCTACGCCTCTGGTAAGCGGTCACCAGTATCTAAGACTACTGGAAGTGATTTAAAGGGATCCTGTCAGGTCACAGTGGCTCTCTCAGAGCTGAAATAATTGTCTTCACAGTCCTTATGTTTCCAAAGGTAATTTATTCCTATTTACTTATATCTACTACTTCCCTATTGTAGTATAACCTGATATGTTTGGTGATGGGTCGACTCCAAAGGGGAAAACTCCTCCTCAGGATGTGAGTTATCTCTGACCAGAGGTGTTGTTTTCATAGAACTATCCGGATAGTGAATGAGGGCAATACAAATGTGGAGGATATGCATAACTTTATGCTACAGGAAGGGCATGATTTTATTGCTGGATTATGGCAAGTAAATCATCATGTCAGCAGTTTGCGAGTCCTGAGTGACCTGACAGGTTTCCTTTAAGAAGCTAACGAGGAGTGGTCCCCATTGACCCCTTAAAGTGGACGCATCACTGTCAAACATATCAAGTTATTTTACAGCGGAGAGATAGCACATATAACTAAATATACAATAAATTACCTTTGGAAGCAATAGGACTGTTAAACAGTCATTTTAGTTCCGCCAAAGTCGTGGTAAATACAGCTCATGGGAGCAGCCATCTTGGCTCCGTCAGCTCTGCCTCTGGTGTTCTAATAGGACACGCCCCCAAATTCCAGCCTTGTTGTTATTTTTCTACTGAATCTTGCATATGTATATTTGTTTTAATTTCTTTTTCACCCATGGATTTCTATAGGCAGAGACTGGTGCAACTATCCTTCAATGTCATCACCCCACACACTAAATAAAAAAAAAAAAATAACAAAAATAAAACATCATTTTTTAAATGTAAGGGTATGTATCCACGTTCAGGAAACGCTGCGTTTTTGACGCAGCGCTGAGCCGCAGCATCAAAAACGCAGCGTCCAGATGTTCCAGCATAGTGGAGGCCTCCGTCCTCCACATCCTCTGCCTGAGACGTTCAGTTCAGAGGGCACGATGACGCGCTTAATGCGCGCCGCCCTCTGACTGAACAGTCACAGCCAGAGGACACGACCCGGAAGACAGACCGGCGCGCAGCAGTGGAACGGGAGGACAGGTAAATATAGCAAGTGCCGGGGGCCTGAGCTAGCGGCGACTCCGGCACCTGACCCCCACAGCGCGCCGGTGTCCCCGCCTGCTCAGGCCCCCAGCACAGCCACGCACAGCCGCCCGCACTCAGCAGAGCCACGCACAGCCGCCCGCAGTCAGCAGAGCCACGCACAGCCGCCCGCAGTCAGCAGAGCCACGCACAGCCCCCCGCAGTCAGCAGAGCCACGCACAGCCCCCCGCAGTCAGCAGAGCCACGCACAGCCCCCCGCAGTCAGCAGAGCCACGCACAGCCCCCCGCAGTCAGCAGAGCCACGCACAGCCCCCCGCAGTCAGCAGAGCCACGCACAGCCGCCCGCAGTCAGCAGAGCCACGCACAGCCGCCCGCAGTCAGCAGAGCCACGCACAGCCGCCCGCAGTCAGCAGAGCCACGCACAGCCGCCCGCAGTCAGCAGAGCCACGCACAGCCCCCCGCAGTCAGCAGAGCCACGCACAGCCCCCCGCAGTCAGCAGAGCCACGCACAGCCCCCCCGCAGTCAGCAGAGCCACGCACAGCCCCCCGCAGTCAGCAGAGCCACGCACAGCCGCCCGCAGTCAGCAGAGCCACGCACAGCCGCCCGCAGTCAGCAGAGCCACGCACAGCCGCCCGCAGTCAGCAGAGCCACGCACAGCCGCCCGCACTCAGCAGAGCCACGCACAGCCCCCCGCAGTCAGCAGAGCCACGCACAGCCCCCCGCAGTCAGCAGAGCCACGCACAGCCGCCCGCAGTCAGCAGAGCCACGCACAGCCGCCCGCAGTCAGCAGAGCCACGCACAGCCGCCCGCAGTCAGCAGAGCCACGCACAGCCGCCCGCAGTCAGCAGAGCCACGCACAGCCGCCCGCAGTCAGCAGAGCCACGCACAGCCGCCCGCAGTCAGCAGAGCCACGCACAGCCGCCCGCACTCAGCACAGCCGCCCGCACTCAGCACAGCCGCCCGCACTCAGCACAGCCGCCCGCACTCAGCACAGCCGCACTCGGGCAGTAGAGCCGGAGAGAGAAAGATGGGAGCAACATATGGCAGAATGGAAACAGGAACAGGCAGAATGGGGGCGCGGGATGGGAGCAGCACATGACAGAATGATTGCGCACGATGGGAGCAGCACATGACAGGATGGGGGTGCAGGATGGAAGCACATGACAGGATGGGGCGCAGGATGGGAGCACATGACAGGATGGGAGCAGCACATGACAGAATGGGGGCACACACATGACAGGATGGGGGTGTAGGATGGAGCAGCATATGACAGGATGGGGGCGCAGGATGGGAGCACATGACAGGATGGGGACGAAGGATTGAGCAGCACGACAGGATGGGGGTGCAGGATGGAGGAGCACATGACAGGATGGGGGCGCAGGATGGAGCAGCACATGACAGGATGGGGACGAAGGATTGAGCAGCACATGACAGGATGGGGGTGCAGGATGGAGGAGCACATGACAGGATGGGGGCGCAGGATGGAGCAGCACATGACAGGATGGGGGCGCAGGATGGAGCAGAACATGACAGGATGGGGACGCAGGATGGAGCAGCACATGACAGGATGGAGCTGCAGGATGGAGCAGCACATGACAGGATGGTGACCATATACCAATATAAATGCTCGCCACCCGGGCGTAGAACGGGTTCAATAGCTAGTTACTAATAAATGCGTAAGGCAAAATAGTACTTAAAGTAAATAAATAATATATTCAGTGGCGCTTAGAGACCAGCTTGGTGTATTGCTGCAGATTTATACCACCACCACACTGTGGTTAAAGGAATTGTTCCTATATACACTAAAATAAATAATTAAATCTGCGCAAAAAACCAATTTTATTAGTGAGTATATAAGATTTAATAGAAGTACAAGAAAATAGAGAAAATAATGAAAATATAGAACGATCGTTATATGGCACTAATATAAATAAGCACAAACAATAACAATAAAATATTATGCCAGTGGTTTGTAAAAAGAGGTAGGGCCTCTTTCTCTTCTATATAGACAGGATATCCAAAAAAATAGGGGTAATAAATAGATGCTCGGCGAAAAAATGACCTAAAAACTTGACCTAAAACCAAATAATAAACCAGTCCGATTTTTAGTTTAAGAGCAATAAAGTGCACCATGCGGAAAAAAGATATAGAAGACCAAAACAGACCCAAAAGAAACTACAAGAAGATGCCCCGGCCGGTGGCAGAGCTTCAATAAGACGAGGTATAGCAGCACGTGGCAGCCGAATTAGCCGGGTCGGAAACCAGCTGTACGTGCCGCTTTTTACCTTAGATGGAGCTCGTGTCGTTGTAGAGAAAATACTTCCTTTGTTGATCCTTCGCTGGAAAGAGTCCCAACTGCTGGGCAAGTAGTGTGGTCACGATTTCCTGCAGTGTTCTCTGCTACCTGGCGTTGTAGCTCTCCGGAGCAGGACCTGCCGTGACGTAATGGATCACGTGAACAGGAAAGTAGTATGCAAACTGAACGTTCAGAAAGTACGGGTCGCCACATGGGCCACAATCCTACGCGTTTCGGAAAGAACGCTTTCCTTCATCAGGGATGGCCAAAGGTGACCCGTAGAGTCCTTTTATACAAAACTGAAAGAGTCAGCTGGTGTCACATAAACCCGAACAGCTCTATCTCACTGTTTAAACCCTTCGGTATGATGGTGTCCAGGGTAAATATCCATTTACTTTCTGCTCTGGACATAGTAGCAATAAAATTTCCCTTTCTCCAGGGTACTGGAATTTTCTCTAATCCCACAATTTCCATGGACTTTAGATCGCCATTATGTTCTACCACAAAGTGTTTTGACAGAGGGTGGCCCATAAATTTCTTCTTAATGTTACCTATATGTTCGTTTATCCTCACTTTAAGTGGGCGCTTCGTGCGTCCCACATACAATTTCTCACAAGGGCATCTAATAGCATATATCACCCCTTCTGTGTCACAAGAAATAAATTGATTAATATTATATTTTTTATCATGATCAATAAGTGCGCTTTGTTTTTTGGTATTAGTTTTTTTACAGATGTTGCACTTGCGGCATGGAAAAAAGCCTTTGATATTCTTAGTAATATGAGTTTGTGTGTCACATATAGAGCGATATTGAACTGTTGGTGCAATGAGGTTACCAAGATTGCGGGCTTTCTTATAAATAAATCTAGGATATGTGGGGATATGGTTTCCCAAGACCTTATCCTCTTTTAAAATACCCCAGTGCTTGTTCACAATTTTTTTCAGGATGGCAGAGTTGGAGTTAAATTGTGTGATAATGGGCACAAATCCTAATTTCTGACTGTCATCATTCTGAAATTTGTTTTTCTTTTTTTTGTTTTTATTTTTAAGTAAATCCTGGTCGAGATATATAGGCAACTTGATTTTTTGAAAATTCTAGATCCTTCGGGTCATACCCTTTGTCTAGAAATTTATTGGTTAGAACAACGGCTTCATTTTCAAAATCATATGCCCTTGAACAGTTACGGTGCAACCTCATTTGGGTATATTAATCAACCAGGCTGGCAAATGACAACTAGACATATGAATAAAACTGTTTGTGTCGGTTGGTTTATTATACTCTTTCCAGCGAAGGATCAACAAAGGAAGTATTTTCTCTACAACGACACGAGCTCCATCTAAGGTAAAAAGCGGCACGTACAGCTGGTTTCCGACCCGGCTAATTCGGCTGCCACGTGCTGCTATACCTCGTCTTATTGAAGCTCTGCCACCGGCCGGGGCATCTTCTTGTAGTTTCTTTTGGGTCTGTTTTGGTCTTCTATATCTTTTTTCCGCATGGTGCACTTTATTGCTCTTAAACTAAAAATCGGACTGGTTTATTATTTGGTTTTAGGTCAAGTTTTTAGGTCATTTTTTCGCCGAGCATCTATTTATTACCCCTATTGTTTTGGATATCCTGTCTATATAGAAGAGAAAGAGGCCCTACCTCTTTTTACAAACCACTGGCATAATATTTTATTGTTATTGTTTGTGCTTATTTATATTAGTGCCATATAACGATCGTTCTATATTTTCATTATTTTCTCTATTTTCTTGTACTTCTATTAAATCTTATATACTCACTAATAAAATTTGGTTTTTTGCGCAAAATAGTACTTGTCTACAAAAATAAGACCATATTGACCTGTGGTGACACGCGAATGAAAACAATGAAAAAAAAATTCTAGAATGCTGAAAAGGGAAAAAAATTAACGTGCTTAACTGTTTGTTTGTTTTTTTTTTTTTTTTAAAAAGCCAAATCTGGAAATGCTGTAAAATAACAAAATAAGTATAACTTCCCTGCTGAAGCCAATGCCGATCCCGCGTTACCTCTCTGCTGATACTTAGAGCAGGGAGATTAATTTGATTAACTTGCTATTTGGGCTCGTGCATAAGACGTATTTTCTCAGATGAGTGCTATGTGTAGTTTTCACTTGTAGCGCTCGTAACTATGATATTCAATAGGGCTGTGCACATGTCCAAAATTTATTTAATCTTTTTATCGGACTCTGCGGGAAAAAATGTGGGTTAAAATGTGGGTTATGTCTGATTTTGACCCATCTGAGTGCAGTATGATGGAGGGGCAGAGACTCTGATTCCAGCGATGTGTCACTTACTGGGCTGCTTGCTGTAGTTTTGATAAAGTTCCTGTTTTCTCTGCTGCAGATCTTGCAGTGCTCTAAATACTGAGCTCTGTATAACCCGGCCCACACCTCTGATTGGCTGCTTTCTGCGTAGGGTGTCAGGATAAGCTCACTGATGGACTCTCAGTTAACTCATTTTGCAAGCCACTCTCTATATCACACACTTCATATGTGCTATAGATCGCATTCATGATCCTTTTTAATCCTTTTCCAGATACCTGTCCAGTCTTATGATGAAGACATTCCCGGTCACCTCTAAGCGGTTGCAGCACCGACTGATCAGCAAGGCAGAATCCTTAATGGAGGGGGATAACTACATAGATGTGCACAGCGTGCGCCGGGTCGTCCAGTTTCTGTGCCTTATGAAGTATGACTACCAGCCCCTCTTGGATAAATGCAATCAGATTTTTGTGCGGGACAAGAATAAAATGAGCACGGACACCATGTGCATCGTCAGCGGCCTCTACCGGCAAATGGCTTTCAAGCAGTACGAGTTTCAGGTGATGGCAAAATTGTCTCTGCTCGAAATATCAAACCTATGGAATAATGCGGATCATTTCGGAAAAATATTTTGTGCCTTATTTCCGATGGCTTCTCAAGAGATAAGAAATAGGTGAGTGGGCCCCTTAAAGGGATGTGATGTATCGGCCCCTTAAAGGGATACTACGTATCAGCCCTGAACCAACAGAAAAAATCCCATAATGCAATGATAATACTCAAATAGAACTCGTATTCCCTAATTAGAGGAAGCTCCTGATTATTTTGTAGTCTAATCTAGGAATTCAGTACTGGAAACAATTGCCAAATGTTGGATTTGTAAAGGTTTGAGCTCCTTTGTTCCCTCCAGGCTTGAAGACGACCTTGTCATACTGGCAGGTAAGATCCATCACATCAGTCTGGTGTACGTGCTGGAGACCATGGCGGAGGCCGAGTGCAAGAACCCAATCCTCATTCAGAAGTAAGTGGATTCTCTAAGCCGTGAATGGTTTGGAGCTGGATCCTTCCTGTCCAATCTGATATTGTCCATATTATCACGGTCCGGGTACGGGCTGCACCCCAGCGAGGGTCTGCTGACCCAACTATACATGTGTGAGGCCAGGAGATCCTCGGCCAATTCGGTCCATACCTGGATCATAATATATGGATGTCTGAATCCTGCCATATTTCCATTTACTGTTCAGATGGATGCAAGCTGTTGTTCCCTGTAATCAGCCATTTCAGGCTCTTAGTATTCTCCTCCTAGCAAATAAGTACTGAGAGGTTTTATTTTTTTTTTTGCCTGATCCCTTTGATGTACAGACCGATGAGTCCGATGGTGGATTTCTCCACTCCTCAATGCATGAGCACCCTACTGAGCATTCATGTCCATGGGGGGAATAGAGTGAGAGCGAGCTGATGGCCAGATGAACGCTTGGCCGACCCTCACGGTAAATGGGGCCTTTACAAACCTATGAACCATTTTATATGGTGCACATTCTTGAAGCATCTTTACAGTGGAGCAAGGAGCGTCCACCACTTATTAGAGACTCTGTCGGCCATTTCCTAACTTATTGATGACACTGGCGCAGTGTGTTGTGTCGTTTTTGCCATCAAAGTTACAAAAACCCATATGTACGTCAGTGGGGCTTGTGGTCCGGGTGAAATTTGTTCTGCCACACACGGCACACTGTGTGGGAGCGTCCCTTCTGGATGAGGACTTGGCACGGCTGTGGATGGAGTCTCGTTATGTTGCTTGATGATGTGTGATCTTTTTGTTTTTCTCTCTGTTCAGGATCTGCTCCGCCATCCAGGACAATCTGGATCATTACCATCGCCTGTATCTATGTAAGCTCACAGATGCCGTGGTTTGCCTGCCCTGCCAAAACTATCAACTGTTTGCGGATCTACAAAAACGTCTAACTGCGTAAGTGCAATTTCCATGCATGTGTGGCGAGTAATCGGGTTAAAGGGACATGTGGACGGCCCTATTAGAATGGCGCTGGGTTTACCATGTGGGTAAGACAAGGTCACTAATAAGAATACAAACATACGACTGGTATACCGTGAGGGCCAGGAGCGGACACAGACAGCAGAGGCCCCTGTGCAAGAACAATATATGGACCATCTGCAGCCGGAGAGCTCCTTATAATGCACAATGCCACCTGGTTTGGGGAAAGCAGTGGCCCCCGGACCTCTCGGGCCCCTGTGCGGCTGCACTGGTTGCACCAATGGTATGTCCGCTACTGGTCAAGGTGACATTGGGGAGTCCTCCAGCGTGCATGCGCACAGTGTAACTGCAGAGGCCTGTGCGCTCTCACCGACCGCGCTCACTGACCTCTCTCCTCTGCTGTGGCTGCTCGCTCCACGGAAAGATGCAGAAGTGTGGCGAGCAAGAAGCGTAAAAGAAAGAAGAGGGAGGAAAATCACATGGCCGCAGCAGAGAGGAGAGAGATCTGTGAGCGCGTGCGCTGGCTCCTGCTGCTACATTGTGTGCTTTCCCCAAGCGAGCGCTGTCAATCAACACAGGAGGCAAAAAAATATCTTGGCCGTGCCAACAACGGACACCCGGATTTTAACATAAATATGCTCAACAATAATAGTTTATTACTACAAACATATGGGTTGTATAAGGACTATTTTATAAGGCTTATTTTAATTAGTAATTTTGGAGTGACACTCATCACAAAGTGTGTTTTTTTTTGTTTGTTTTTAATAAATACGTGACATTTTTGTTCTATGGACCTTTTATTTTATCTTTTGCCTGGGGAAACCACAAAAATAAAGCCCACATTAATGTGTTTTGAGGGTTTTGGTGGCTTCTTTTTGTTCCCTTTGTCACATGTATAAATGATTTGATTCTGAGATGGTGACTTGTTTTTGGTGCCTGAAATGTCCCTTCCCGTAGCTTTATGAAGACGTCTCATGTCCCATCTATGGTGGTTATGATGACCAGGTCACTGTCGCTGCTGACCCTTACTAGAGTGGATGAAGCCGTCCTTAGAAAGATTGACGACGTCATTCCCCAGTGTGACCTCAGCGACCTGAATAGCATCGCGAACAGCGTCATCCGGTGGTTACAGCCCGCCCAGCTGTCCAGGCAGAATAAATCCGGGATGTATGAGAAACTCCTCCATAAAGTGAGCCGATACGGACTGGAGAGAGTGAAGAATATGGACGACATTGATCATCTGTTGAATGAGCTGACGTACGTGATGAACGGGCAGTGGCTGCAGAATATGCTGATAGACGACATCCTGCTCACCTGCCAGCGCCTGCTGCACCAGGTCACCTGGAGGAACGCACCGTTTCTGGCGCTGGTTATTAGTTACTGTAATACTCTGTGTCCTCCGGTTCTGGACAAGATCGCAGAAGTCACCATGGAGAATGTCACAAAGGTAGAAGCCCCGTGGGTTCAGATTGGAAGGCCAGTCACTGGCCCAAACTAAACATCTGGTGGCCAAAGGTCTATTCAGTGCGTGCACCTGACAGCTGTCTAGGGGCGGCTTAAAGAGCACCAGTCCTGTGTGTTACACTATAGTACCCCCATGTAATAATTATTCTGGGGCATCTTTTCATTGTTGTTCCTCTGTTATTCCTCCAGGAAATCCTTAAAGGGATTCTCTCATCATGTATCTTTGGTAGCACCCATCTCCCCTGCCTCCCGATTTTTCGCTTGCAATGGGGTAAGGGGACAGGGGACAGTGGTGCGCTCCTAAGGTCCAGATGGCCTGCAGAGGCAGATGTGCATGCTGCTTGTCTGGGAAACTGGACACTTCTGACAAGCTGCAGAAGTGGCTGGTAACCTAAACAATGAGCAGTAAACTATAGAATTAAAACTCCTTCCATTATTGCAAACGGAGAGGATTTTAAAGTAAAGTAAAGTAAAGTAAAGCTTGCTGCAATGTGACTCTCTGTAGCTGGAAGCTCTTGTGGACTGAAATTGCCACTCCAGTGGCATGAGTTGTCACTGGAGTTTTAAAGTAATTTCAGGATGGTGTTTTTGAGTAGTGTTTTGAAGTTGACCGTGAAGTAACTCTTTCCTATCCTTCTGCTATCTAGAAAGCGGACCTCACTGTGCTAAATCTGCTGTTCATCCTACGTATGTCTTTTCCTCTTAACTCACCGTCAATATCTGTGGGGGGCTGCTATCTCCTTTTGGGGTTCATCTCTGGAGGTAAGGCAGGCCTGTATATTCCTCTGATAGGGGTAGTTAGATCTCCGGCTGGCGCGTGGTGTCTAGGGCATCGTAGGAACACTCCCCGGCTACTTCCAGTGTTGTGTCAGGTTCAGGTCACGGTCAACTTTAGTTTCCATCACCCGAGAGCTAGTCCGTTTTGTTATTTTTATTTCCCTGCCATTGGGGTAATCATGACACTTCCTCATCCGAGTTGGTTCCTCTGTTTTTTCAGAATGTGGTTCGCTTGCATGGCATTCCGGAGAATATCGTTTCTAACAGGGGGACCCAGTTCGTGTCTAGATTCTGGCGGGCGTTTTGTGCTAGGATGGGCATTGATTTGTCGTTTTCGTCTGCGTTCCATCCCCAGACTAATGGCCAGACCGAACGAACTAATCAGACATTGGAGACTTATTTGAGGTGTTTTGTGTCTGCGGATCAGGATGACTGGGTTGCCTTTTTGCCGTTGGCGGAGTTTGCCCTCAATAATCGGGCTAGTTCTGCCACTTTGGTTTCTCCATTTTTTTGCAATTCGGGGTTTCATCCTCGTTTTTCTTCCGGTCAGGTGGAGTCTTCGGATTGTCCTGGAGTGGATGCTGTGGTGGATAGGTTGCATCAGATTTGGGGGCAGGTAATGGACAATTTGGAGTTGTCTCAGGAGAGGACTCAGCGTTTTGCCAACCGCCGTCGTCGTGTTGGTCCTCATCTTCGTGTTGGGGACTTGGTGTGGTTGTCTTCCCGTTTTGTCCCTATGAGGGTTTCTTCCCCTAAGTTTAAGCCTCGGTTCATCGGCCCGTATAAGATTTTGGAGATTCTTAACCCTGTGTCCTTTCGATTAGAACTCCCTGCATCTTTTTCTATTCATAATGTCTTCCATCGGTCATTATTGCGCAGGTATGAGGTACCTGTTGTGCCTTCCGTTGAGCCGCCTGCTCCGGTGTTGGTTGAGGGTGAGTTGGAGTACGTCGTGGAGAAGATCTTGGACTCCCGTGTTTCCAGACGGAAACTTCAGTATTTGGTCAAGTGGAAGGGTTACGGTCAGGAGGATAATTCGTGGGTGACAGCCTCTGATGTCCATGCCTCTGATCTGGTCCGTGCCTTTCATAGGGCTCATCCTGATCGCCCTCGGGGTTCTTGTGAGGGTTCGGTGCCCCCTCCTTAAGGGGGGGGTACTGTTGTGAATTTGGTTTTGGGCTCCCCCGGTGGTCACTGGTGGTACTGGACTTGTCTTCACTTTCTCTGTTCACCTGTTTCCTCCAGGATATGGGAGTTTCCTATTTAGCCTTGCTGCTCAGTCATTGCCTTGCCGGTCATCAATGTAACCAGAGCTTTCTGTTGCATGTTCCTGCTCCTAGTCTTCTGATCAGCTAAGTTGGACTTTTGTCCTGAGTATTATTTTGCATTTTTGTTCCAGTTCACAGTTATGGTATATTTCTGTAGCTGGAAGCTCTTGTGAGCTGAAATTACCACTCCAGTCTCATGAGTTGATACTTGAGTTTAAAGTAATTTCAGGATGGTTTTGTAAATAGGGTTTTCAGCTGACCGTGAAGTTCCCTTTCTTATTTTTCTACTATCTAGTAAGTGGACCTCGCTTTGCTGAACCTGCCTTCATACTACGTATGTCTTTTCCCTCTGAACTCACCGTCAATACATGTGGGGGGCTTCTGTCACCTTTTTGGGGAATTTCCACTAGAGGTAAGCTAGGCCTGTTTTTCCTCTGCCAGGGTTAGTTAGTCCTCCGGCTGGCGCTGGGCGTCTAGGGATATACGTAGGCACGCTACCCAGCCACTGTTAGTTGTGCGGTAGGTTTAGCTCACGGTCAGCTCTAGATTCCATCATCCAAGAGCTAGTCCTGATTTATGCTTTTCTGAAGTTCTCTTGCCATTGAGAACCATGACAAAATAGTCACTAGATGGTACACTACCCCAACTCTATCTCATCTTTGGTATCCTAATTCTTCACCAACCTGTTGGAGATGTACTAAAGACGTTGGTACTTTTCTGCATATGTGGTGGTCTTGTGAAATACTACAAACTTTTTGGAAAGAAGTATTAAAACATATAACTAAAATATGCAAATTACTACATCCACCCTCCCTGACACTCATTTTTTTAAACTGGAAGGGGGACAACTCGAAATATAAAAATAAATCCCTGTTGGCTTTCCTTCTATCAGCAGCTAAGCTTCTTATCCCAGTCCACTGGTTGACTAAAAACTGCCCGAGCATTTCGGATTGGGTCAACAAAGTGGACCAGTTATACTATATAGAAGAAATTTCTGCTTTCACTTTTTTCTCACAAGAGAAATTCCACACAACATAGGTCCCCTGGAAATCTTTCAGATCTAGTGATGAGTATTTGGCTCTCATTAACAATTAGAAATCTCTTTAGAGGTTTGGATCTCTTCCTAATCCAGAAATGAACGTGTCGATGTCCCCCCTCTAAATCCCTTGCACCTATTTTACGATAAGCCGAACCCTCCCCTTCTAGTGAATCTATCACCTACCCCCTTTCTCCTCTTCTTTCTTTCTTTCTATTTACAGTATGTGTGTATTGGTTAAATGTCGCATTAATGTGGAGTTGTTTTTGGTTTCTGATCTAGCCTTCGGGAAGTCACAAGACTTCAAATCTGAACTTTCTTAATGATTGCATCTTACTGTAATCTTATGTTTATCCACATGTTTATCTACATGTTCATCACTAATGTTACATGTTATTATTGAACTAGCCTTCCCGAGATTGGGTTATATGTCATACTGATGTATCTCAAATCCACATGTTACCATTTACCTATCTGTTATTTGTGTAAAACTAATAAAAAGAAACTTAAAACAAACGAAGACTGACTTCCAAACTGTTTTGTTCACCGATGAGTGCCGCGCAACGCTCGATGGTCCAGATGGATGGAGTGGAGGATGGCTGGTTGATGGACACCCCGTGAAAACACGGCTAAGGCGCCAACAAGGAGGTGGAGTAATGTTTTGGGCTGGAATCATGGGGAGAGAGATTGTCGGCCCCTTTATGATCCCTGAAGGGGTAAAGATGAACTCCATAATCTATGTGGAGTTTCTAAAACAACACTTCCTGCCATGGTTCAAGAGGAAGAACCGCAGCAAGATCATTTTCATGCATGATAATGCACCATCTCATGCTGCAAAAAACACATCTGCATCTCTGGCTGCTATGGGCATAAAAGAGGACAAACTTATGGTGTGGCCACCATCTTCCCCTGACCTCAACCCCATTGAGAACCTCTGGAGCATCATCAAAAGGAGTGTCTATGATGGCGGGAGGCAGTTCACATCTAAGCAACAGCTCTGGGAGGGTATTCTGTCCACATGCAAAACAAATGAAGCAGAAACCATCCAAAAACTGACAAATTCAATGGACGAGAGAGTTCAGAAGCTTTTTTCGAACAAGGGGTCCTATGTGCAAATGTAACATCACCTAGAATAAAGCTTTCACTTGAAAACTGTTTGATTTCATTTTGTAATAAGCTGATAATGCTTATAACTTCACAATTGACCTTTTTTTGTTCAAAATAAAAAAAAGAGGTTGAAAACTCTGCTGTGCATAATAATTTGGAACATGCATTTTGAGTGTTTATTTTTTTTAAAAAAGATACTGTTTTCATAGGCAGTTTTTTCCAAAACATTGCAATTATACTAGAATAGTAGATGACTGGAAAATAACAATGACTGCAATTCAGATAGGTAATTTAGAGAAAATATGAGGAAATATTATTTGCATAATAATTTGGAACACAGTGTATATATAGACTGTATATATGTTATAAGGAATATTTGAGGCCATGGAACCATTCTATGTCCATTTTGCAAGCCGTCGAGAAAATTTCGCCATACGGATGCCACACGGATGGCACACGGATAATTGTAGGAGAAAAAATTGCATCCTCGCATTGAATACGGATCACTGTTCAGGAAATTTTCTGCTTATCTCGGCCATCAAAAACGGACTGTATTTTTATATGTTGTGTGTGACTCCGGCCTAACTCCCAAACTGATTGCATTGTTTACTGACAAGGTATAAAACATTTTGAAAACACACCTAATACATTATTAACAACATTTTACCATGTTTATTTTCACACATGGAAATAAGTGATTTTTCCTTTTCGCTTCTGAACTATACAGAGTTCTGATATTTTATTTCAGATTATGTGCAGAACTTGAACTTGTTTCATTTGACTACTTGTGGTTCAAGGTAAGCTGATTCTGTGAATAATTAATGTCTTACTGGATGTAGTTGACAACATTCTGGCCATGAAGTACATTTTGATGATAGTTCTAGCAAGTTACTGGTGAAACTCTTCCAAGGTTCTGTTAACATACAAAAATAAGCGATTTACGTGAATAACTTCTGAACTACACATAGAGTTGATCATTTTTTTGGCAAATATTGTTCAGGACATTGAGCTGGTCATTTTGAGTACTAGTGGTCTAGAGTACCTGTTTTCAAATTGAACTTACGTATGATTGAGTGTGTTTGATTATGCGCGACATAAGCGATTTACGTGAATAACTTCTGAACTACACAGAGTTGATAATTTTTTTGGTAAATATTATTCAGGACATTGATATGTTCATTTTTAATACTAGTGGTCAAGGGTACCTGTTTTCAAATTGAATTTACGTACGATTGAGTGCGTTTGATTATGTGCGGCATAAGCGATTTACGTGAATAACCCAGGACCACAAGTAGTCAAAATAAACATCTCAAAGTCCTGATCAAAATTTTACCCAAACAATATCCACTCTATGTATAATTAACCATACATGAAAATCGAATAGCTAACTAATAACAAATAGCTAACTGCCATATATGAAAATCGAATAGCTAACTAATAACTAATAGCTAACTGCCATACATGAAAATCGAATAGCTAATAACTAATAGCTAACTGCAGACTAACTTGAGTCCGGTGAGTCCAGGCTGGAACTTCAGACTTAAATAAGTTGTCCACTACAATAATTTTTTTTTTTCATAAATCTTGCAATTATGTGCTACTGAAAACATCCACTGTCTTTATTTTAGCAATATTACCTTTTATCATGCTGTAGCAGCACATCTTCAGTGCTGGATCTAGCTCTCATGGGGTTAATCGACAACTTCCTTTCTCCTGAGTTATTGTGCTCTAATACTACAAGTTCCATGATGCATTGCACTGCCACTAAGCAGGAACCTCCTCTAGCTTCAAAAAGATTTGTGATGTCATTTCTGTCCAACCTCCTCTTTTACATTTGTCCAACGCACACTCCATTACACACAGATGTCTCTCTCTAACATCATGTCCTCCCTCTATCTGAAACTGAACCTGTCAAAAACTGAACTCCTCGTGTTCTCTCCCTCTACTAACCTACCTTTGCCTGACATTGCCATCTCCGTGTGCGGTTCCACCATTACTCCAAAGCAATGTAAGAGGGTGAACTGTAGTCCCACTGAGAGGGCACTAGGACCCTGTGGTTTTTGCCTGCTGCAGCAGAGAACAGACCCTGGAAGACTCCGAGAGACAATGTGTGCTGGGGGGTGGGGTCTGGTATCTCGTGTGTAAAGTGAAACAAGGAAGTGAGAGGAGAGAGACGAGAGAAAGGCGGGAAGAGAGAGCAGAAGCTGCTGTGAATGTGATATAACCAAGAGACTGTGGATTTTACTGTGAGTTTTTTTGGAGAAAAAGAAGCTATTGAGAGACTTTGCATTGCTAACGTTGTCCTGGAGAAAAGCTAACCTTTTGTTCAACTCTGTGAGACACTTTTGTTGCTAACCTTTTATTTTGGAAGACTGAAACTTCACTGCAAACCCACTACGTATTTGAGAGTCTGTGGAATACCTGTGCATTGATTGGAGAACAAGTCTGACAGATTGCTGATACAGAGACGGACGGGTTGTCGTGGAAGCATTCCTAGGAGCTACAGAAGAAGAGACAATATCGTGAGGCCACTAAGTCCCCGGCGTTTGGGCTCGGCATCCGCCGATCAGAAAAGAGGAGCTTGCTGTAACTTATTGGCGCTGAAGATATAGACTGGGCTGCAGCCTGTGCGGATTCCTACCTGAGAGGAGATCCATCTTAAGATACGGTACCATAAGTTATAGATACCCGGGTATCCCTGCTCATAGTGTTTACTTGTTACTTAGAGGTGTATCTTATATTAGAGTTGTGTAAGTTATACTCAGTGTGCCATTCCAGGGGCTCCCTTTATAACACTACAATCAATTTACACTTTACTTCAGCACATGCCGAAATACGACGGGCGCAATATGGCGTTGCAAGATTGGGCTGAGAGAATCCGGAGTATTCTGCGCATGTGTAATTTGACCCCCGCGTTACGCGCTGAGCTGGCATTAAATGCACTGGAGGGCGATATTAGACGTATGGTGATGGTGCGCCCAGAATCAGAGAGGGATACGTTAGAAAAGATTTTGGAACTGTTAGAGGGGAGTTTGGGGGGCCGAGCGCGTGTGGCCCAGCTTCGGTCCCTATTCTTTAATCGTCCCCAGAGAGAGTGTGAGTCCCTGATGCAGTACTCTAATATCTTGCAAGAGACGCTGAATGAGATGCAGCGACTAGACCAGGGGGCCATGGGAGCGTTCCGGGAAGTAGACCGCTTGCTCCGGGATCAATTCATCACCGGTTTAGCTAATAGACTTCTCCGGGACAAACTGTTGGAAATGGCCCGGGCTGCACCAGAATTATCCTTCTGGCAGATTTACCGAGCTGCAGTGGAAAGGGAAGAGAAATCTACCCATGTGCCCGAGGGGTCAGTGAACAGTGCCCAGCTGGAAGAAGGTGGGTCATCAGGGTCAGGGGGAGAGGGGCTGGTGAGCGTGGTACAAGCTTTGCGTGCTGAGGTGAAGGAGTTGAAGCTGAAATTGTCTCAACTGACAGTTGATCCTGCCTCTACCCCCTCACGGGGGCCTCCTGCCCCACCCCCTGGAACGGTGACCCCACAGACGGCCAGGTCGTCCTATCAGAATGAGTCAAGCCCTCGTCCACGAGGAGCAATCACCTGCTGGAAGTGTGGGCGCCAGGGACACATCTCTCGTTACTGCCGGACGCTTGCAGCCCCAGAAACCCCGTCGCCGGCTTTAAACTTCCGGCCGCTGCCATGAGAGGGCAAGCAGCAGCGGCCCCACCCACACAAAGCCCTCGACGGAATGAGCAAGATTTGTTTGCATGTAGTCCAGTGATAGAAGCAGAATTTGAAGGGCGGAAGATGAGGTGCTTGGTTGACACGGGATCCGAATGTACTATAATGCCACTAGAAGTATATGAGAGATACTTCAGTCGACTAGTGATTCCAGAGGATGGCCGAGTGATACGACTGACCGCCGCAAATAATGGTCAACTGTCAGTCAAGGGAATCGCGTGGATGCAACTAAAAATGTTTGGTCAAGAGCTGGGGCAGAAAGGGGTAGTACTGGTGGATCACCCCCCTAGAAGAGGGATGGAAGTGACGCTCGGAATGAACGTGCTGCGAGACTTGAATCACCAGATGTATGCCAGTGAAGGACCCCAATACTGGGCCCGTGCGACAAGACACCGACCCACACAGAGAATTCTACACCGTCTAGTGCTGAGTTGCGACTTGCTGAAAAGTGCGGTCCCAGGCGGCCGGGTGGGCCGGGTCCGAGTGCCATCGAGGGCCCCGATCCTGCTGGGACGAAGACAAGAGGAGCTCTTCATGCTGCCTGTGGGAGCTGCACAGAGATTGAATGGGCTTGAAGTGCTACTTGAGCCCGCCCGAGAGGGTTCCTCATTTGCCAAGGTACATGTGGCCCGGTCTCTGGCGATTGTGAAGAATGGACGAGTGCCGGTCCGATGCATCAATGTTTTAGATGAAGCTGTTGCAATTCCTGCTGGAACCATACTGGCTGAACTGTTCGTGCCGGCAGAAAAGGTGCCGGAAAATGCAGGATTCGAACTGCGACCAGACCAACATTCATCCTGGACCTTTGCGGTCGAGGTAGGCCGGACTGAGCCTCCTACGGAGGAATGGAATGGTCATGTGATCATGGAGCAGATGGGAGTGGATCGGGAGAAGCTGACCCCCGTGCAGTTGGAGCAGTTGGAGAGAGTTTTGTGGGAACATCAAGAGACCTTTTCCCGACATGGAGAGGACTTCGGGTGTACCCAGATGATTGAGCATGAGATTCCAACGGGGGATACTCCACCCATTAGAGAAAGATATCGGCAAATTCCTCCAGCGCTTTATCAAGAGGTGAAGAGCATGGTGGCCAGTATGCTGGACAACCAAGTGATCCGAGAGAGCCGGAGTCCCTGGGCGGCTCCTGTAGTCTTGGTCCGCAAGAAGGATGGGACACTCCGATTTTGTGTGGACTATCGAAAATTGAACGCCCACACCGTACGGGACGCATATCCTTTACCCCGTATTGAAGAATCCCTGTCGGCCCTTGGTCGGGCCAGGTATTTCTCAACGTTGGATTTGGCAAGCGGGTACTGGCAGGTCTCAATGGCTGAAAAAGATCGGGCCAAGACGGCGTTTGTCTTGCCAATGGGGCTCTTTGAGTTCAACCGGATGCCCTTTGGCCTCGCTACCGCCCCGGGAACCTTCCAACGCCTGATGGAACATTGCTTGGGCGATCTAAATTTTGAATCAGTCCTGATATATCTAGACGACATTGTGGTGTTCGGAACCTCATTTGAAGATCATCTGGAGAAGCTGCGTCAAGTTCTCCGGCGGCTCAAGAGCTACGGTCTGAAAATAAAGCCAAAAAAAGTCAACTGTTACGAAACCAGATTGAATATTTGGGGCATCTGGTGACCCCGGACGGGGTACTACCTTTAGACAGTAAGATCAAGGCGGTACAAGAGTGGCCACCTCCTTGTGACCTGCAAGAAGTGCGGGCCTTCCTGGGCCTAGCAGGATACTATCGGCGGTTTGTGCCTAAATTCTCACAAGTGGTGAGTCCCTTGAATGAACTTTTGAGAGGGACAGCGCTGGGTCCTCGAAATCGCCCCATACCATGGGGGCCCCTACAGAAAAAGGCATTTGATGAAGTGAAAACCGCCCTAACGAGTGCCCCATTGCTGGCCTACGCCCGGTTTGACACCCCTTTTTTGTTGTATACCGATGGTAGTCTCCATGGGTTGGGGGCAGTACTAGCACAGGTGCAGGACGGCCGAGAGCGAGTGATTTCTTATGGCAGCAGATCTTTAAGAGACTCCGAGCGAAATCCGGCTAACTACAGCTCATTCCGGCTGGAATTGCTGGCCCTGGTGTGGGCAATGACAGAACGCTTCGCCGAGTATCTAACAGGAGCTGAGGTGCTAGTCATGACAGATAACAACCCGCTAGCTCACTTAGAGAATGCAAAACTGGGAGCGTTAGAGCAGCGGTGGGTCGCCAGACTAGCCAAGTTCAATTACCGTATTAAATTTCGCTCTGGTCGAGAAAACGGCAATGCAGATGCATTGTCAAGAGCGCCCCTTGGGTCATCAGGGGAAGATGTTGACGAACAACTTGAGGACACTGAAACTCCAGCTTTGGGGCAGATACCTATCTTCCAAAGTATGGTACACTCAAGTGGGGTGGCCACTGGGATGCCCTGTGTTCTGGGTAAAACATCCTCAGATTGGACAAGAGTCCAGGATGAGTGTCCGGACGTTGCACTTGTGCGCCGTTGGGTACAAAACAAAACCTGGCCCAGTGCAGACGACAAGGCTCAGTTGTCCATGGAAGGAATGAAACTCCTTCGACAATGGGATAAATTGTGTGTGGAACAAGGTCTTTTGTATCGTAAGGTGTACCTGCAATCGGAGCTGCAGCATCGGTACCAACTGATAATTCCTGTGGGAATGGGTCCAGTGGTCGCTCGTGAGGCGCATGAGAAGGGGGCCCATTTTGGAAGTGAAAAGACACTTCAGTGGTTGCAGCGAGTTCTCTATTGCCCTGAGTTGGGAGGGATGGTGGCCGACGCGTGTCGGCAGTGCCGAATTTGTGGGCTCAACAAAAGCCCTGAGCAGCGGGCTCCCACACAGTCTATTAAGACTTCAGCTCCACTGGAGCTACTCATGATTGATTACGTGTTGATAGGGTACTCTACGTCAGGGTACTCCTATTGCCTGGTGATGACAGATCACTTTACCAAGTATGCTGTAGCGGTGCCGACAAGAGATCAGATGGCCAAGTCAGCGGCTGAGGCAGTGTGCCGACATTTCTTCCAAGTGTTCGGGTGTCCGCAGAGAATACATTCAGATCAAGGGGCCTGCTTTCAGGGGACGCTGATGAAAGAGTTGCACCAGCTCTATGGTATCGAGCAGTCGAGAACAACGCCTTACCACCCTCAGGGTAACGGGGCGTGTGAGCGTTTTAATCGGACCTTGTTGCAAATGTTGAGGTCCTTAGAGAGTCAGCAACAGACATGCTGGCCTGAGTATCTCCCCGAATTGATGTGGGCTTACAATAACAGGGTGCACAGTACTACTGGTTACTCACCACACATGTTAATGTTTGGTAGACCTGGCCGAGACATTGAGGATTTGAACGTGCCAGATCCCTCCTCTGCCCCCCCCTTGCGCCTGTTGAGGTAGGACTCAGGAGAACTACACGATCTACGGCCGGAATACCGCCTCAGCGATATGCTCAAGATGAATTTGAGTGGGAAGGTATGTCGAGGACGCCAACCTCTAGTGGGGTGGCATGTAAGAGGGTGAACTGTAGTCCCACTGAGAGGGCACTAGGACCCTGTGGTTTTTGCCTGCTGCAGCAGAGAACAGACCCTGGAAGACTCCGAGAGACAATGTGTGCTGGGGGGTGGGGTCTGGTATCTCGTGTGTAAAGTGAAACAAGGAAGTGAGAGGAGAGAGAGAAAGGCGGGAAGAGAGAGCAGAAGCTGCTGTGAATGTGATATAACCAAGAGACTGTGGATTTTACTGTGAGTTTTTTTGGAGAAAAAGAAGCTATTGAGAGACTTTGCATTGCTAACGTTGTCCTGGAGAAAAGCTAACCTTTTGTTCAACTCTGTGAGACACTTTTGTTGCTAACCTTTTATTTTGGAAGACTGAAACTTCACAGCAAACCCACTACGTATTTGAGAGTCTGTGGAATACCTGTGCATTGATTGGAGAACAAGTCTGACAGATTGCTGATACAGAGACGGACGGGTTGTCGTGGAAGCATTCCTAGGAGCTACAGAAGAAGAGACAATATCGTGAGGCCACTAACTAAGTCCCCGGCGTTTGGGCTCGGCATCCGCCGATCAGACAAGAGGAGCTTGCTGTAACTTATTGGCGCTGAAGATATAGACTGGGCTGCAGCCTGTGCGGATTCCTACCTGAGAGGAGATCCATCTTAAGATACGGTACCATAAGTTATAGATACCCGGGTATCCCTGCTCATAGTGTTTACTTGTTACTTAGAGGTGTATCTTATATTAGAGTTGTGTAAGTTATACTCAGTGTGCCATTCCAGGGGCTCCCTTTATAACACTACAATCAATTTACACTTGTTCCTGTTTAGTTGCCCTGTTAGGTAAATTTCTTACTAGTCTTTGTAGCATACAGTTCTCAGGAGACCTTGGAGTGGCACAGTGATTTCAGCTGCTGCTGAGCTGGTGTATCTTTGGGGTGCATATACTTAAATATTTTCCATATTACCTTTATTATTTTGCCTTTGAGTAAAAATACCGTTGGAGATTTCTGCCTTAGTCTTGGTTTGTGACTCACTGGATCTTATTCGGACCTCTGGTCATTACAGCAACATGCCCGCTGCCTTGGGGTCATCCTTGATTCCGAGCTTTCATTCATCCCCCACATCCGATCACTGGCTCGCTCTTCCTATCTGCATCTCAAAAACATTTCTAGAATTCGCCCTTTTTTTACTTTCGACTCTGCAAAAACTCTTACTGTCTCACTTATTCATTCTCGTCTGGACTATTGTAAATCTCTACTAATCGGCCTCCCTCTTACCAAACTCTCCCCGCTCCAATCTGTCCTGAATGCTGCTGCCAGGATCATATGCCTCACCAACCATTACACCGATGCCTCTACCTTATGCCAGTCATTACACTGGCTACCCATCCACTCCAGAATCCAGTACAAAACTACTACCCTCATCCAAAAAGCACTCCATGGCTCAGCACCACCCTACATCTCCTCTCTGGTCTCAGTCTACCACCCTACCCGTGCCCTCCGCTCCGCTAATGACCTCAGGTTAGCATCCTCAATAATCAGAACCTCCCATTCCCGTCTCCAAGACTTTACACGTGCTGCGCCAATTCTTTGGAATGCACTACCCAGGTTAATACGATTAATCCCCAATCCCCACAGTTTTAAGCGTGCCCTAAAAACGCATTTGTTCAGACTGGCCTACCGCCTCAACGCATTAACCTAACTATCCCTGTGTGGCCTAAAAAAAATAAAAAAATAAATAAATAAAAATAAACATTATCAGGTTCCTCTCATCATGTTCTCATACACTTTATGCAGTTAATAGCCCTCTGTGTCTGTACTGCTACATACTTAGGCAGTTAACTGGTTCATGCAGCTTTACATGAACACCCGAGCCTTACACTATGGCTGGTCCGAACAACTAAAGCAATTGTTACCATCCACCTCTCGTGTCTCCCCTTTTCCTCATAGTTTGTAAGCTTGCGAGCAGGGCCCTCATTCCTCCTGGTATCTGTTTTGAACTGTGATTTCTGTTATGCTGTAATGTCTATTGTCTGTACAAGTCCCCTCTATAAGTTGTAAAGCGCTGCGGAATATGTTGGCGCTATATAAATAAAAATTATTATTATAGATAGATAGATAGATAGATACAGAGATATAGGATGGATAGATAGATACATACAGATATATCTATATATCTATGTCTATTTCCATAGATATGTCCATATCCATGTTTCTAAACCCCCTTCACCCCTGGAGCTTTTTTCGTTTATCTCTCCCCTTCTTTCCAGAGCCATAATGTTTCCATCAATATGGCCATGTGAGGGCTTATCTTTTGCGGGACAAGTTCTACCTTTGAACGACACCATTGGTTTTACCATGTCGTGTAACAGAAAATGTGAAAAAAAAGTCAAAGTGCGATGAAATTGCAAAAAAAGTGCAATCCCACACTTGTTTTTTGCTTGGCTTTTTTGCTAGGTTCACTAAATGCTAAGGCTGTGCACACGTTGCGGATTTGATTGCAGATCCGCAGGGTTTTTTGCTGCCCAGAGTTGCATCAAATCCGCAGTGTAGTGCTCAACCAATGTAAGTCTATGGGAGCAGCAGACTTGTTGTGCACATGCTGCGGAAAAAGACACACCGAAACGCAGCTTTTTTTTTCAGCAGCATATCACTTCTTTTTTTGCCAAACTGCAGCGTTTCTGTACCCATAGACTTTCATTGAGTCGGGCACATCTGCAGCAAAACCGCAGATGTAAAAAAGAGCTGCAGTTTAGATGCGGATGTGGGTCCGAGAAACGCTGCAGTTCGGGAGGAGGGAAGTGTGTGGGCGGTGATGGTGTGCGTGTATGTGTGTGCGGACGGGGTCTGCGGGACTGTTCGGGTGTGTGCGGGACTGTTCGGGTGTGTGCGGGGCTGTGCGGGGGGTCTTTTGGGGTGTGTGCAGGCATCATCTGATGGGACTACAAGTACGCAGCATCCAATTTGCAGCTAATTTGGATGTAATCTGGACAGTGGACACGCACCCTACACTATCCATACATCTATCAATAGATATATCTATCCAGATATATCTATAGATAGATATAGGAATAGATAGATGTATGCATCTATAGATCTATCTATATGTAGCTCTGTCTATCCATTTCATCTATCATCTACACTCACTGGCCACTTTATTAGGTACACCTGTCCAACTTCTTGTTAACACTTAATTTCTAATCAGCCAATCACATGGCGGCAACTCAGTGCATTTAGGCATGTAGACATGGTCAAGACAATCTCCTGCAGTTCAAACCGAGCATCAGTATGGGGAAGAAAGGTGATTTGAGTGCCTTTGAACGTGGCATGGTTGTTGGTGCCAGAAGGGCTGGTCTGAGTATTTCAGAAACTGCTGATCTACTGGGATTTTCACGCACAACCATCTCTAGGGTTTACAGAGAATGGTCCGAAAAAGAAAAAAAATTCAGTGAGCGGCAGTTCTGTGGGCGGAAATGCCTTGTTGATGCCAGAGGTCAGAGGAGAATGGGCAGACTGGTTCGAGCTGATAGAAAGGCAACAGTGACTCAAATCGCCACCCGTTACAACCAAGGTAGGCCTAAGAGCATCTCTGAACGCACAGTGCGTCGAACTTTGAGGCAGATGGGCTACAGCAGCAGAAGACCACACCGGGTACCATTCCTTTCAGCTAAGAACAGGAAACTGAGGCTACAATTTGTACAAGCTCATCGAAATTGGACAGTAGAAGATTGGAAAAACGTTGCTTGGTCTGATGAGTCTCGATTTCTGCTGCGACATTCGGATGGTAGGGTCAGAATTTGGCGTAAACAACATGAAAGCATGGATCCATCCTGCCTTGTATGGAGCATCTTTGGGATGTGCAGCCGACAAATCTGCGGCAACTGTGTGATGCCATCATGTCAATATGGACCAAAATCTCTGAGGAATGCTTCCAGCACCTTGTTGAATCTATGCCACGAAGAATTGAGGCAGTTCTGAAGGCAAAAGGGGGTCCAACCCGTTACTAGCATGGTGTACCTAATAAAGTGGCCGGTGAGTGTATATGTCTATCTATCTGTGTGTAATTGAGTGTGGGTTGGACAAATGTAAAAGAGGAGGTTGGACAATAATGACATCACAAATCTTTTTTTTGTTCAATAATACATCTTTATTTAGCTTTCAAAAATGCATACAAAAACGCACAAAAAACACGCAAAAACCGCACCAAAAAAAATTAAAAAATGCATCAAAAGCGCGAAAAAACTCCACAAAAAACTGCATCAAAACTGCAGCAAAAACTGCATCAAAACCGCACCAACAACAGCATCAAAACTGCACCAAAAACTGCATCAAAACCGCATCAAAACCGCATCAAAACCGCACCAAAAACTGCATCAAAACCGCACCAAAAACGGCATCATAAGGGTATGTGCACACGCTGCGGATTTTGCTGCGGAACCGCAGCGTTTCCGCAGCTGCGGGTCCGCAGCGGTTTCCCATGAGTTTACAGTACAATATAAACCTATGGGAAATGAATTCCGCAGTGTACATGCTGCGGAAAAAACGAGCGGAAACGCATCGGTTTATATTCCGCAGCATGTCATTTCTTTGTGCGGATTGCGCTGCGGGTTTAAACCTGCTCCAATAGAAAACTGCAGGTGTAAATCCGCAGCGGAAACCGCTATAGAAACCGCGATAAATCCGCAGTAATAACCACAGCGGTTTTGCACTGCGGATTTATCAAATCCGCTGCAGAAAATTCCGCAGCGGAATCCGCAGCGTGGGCACATGGCCTAAACGCACAAAAAACTGCTTCAAAACCGCACCAAAAACTGCATCAAAACCACACCAAATACTGCATCAAAACCGCACCAAATACTGCACCAAAAGTTCGCCAAAAACTGCATAAAAAAGCATCAAAAACCTGAATCAAAACCACGCAAAAAAGCACCAAATACTGCAGCAAAAACTGAATCAAAACCGCGCAAAAACCGCACCAAAAACTGCATCAAAACTGCTCCAAATATTGCATCAAAAATGCACCAAAAATGCATCAAACCCTCACCAAGAACTGTATCAAAAACTGCAGCAAAACGGCACCAAAAACAGCATCAAAACCGCACCAACAACAGCATCAAAACCGCACCAAATACTGCATCATAACCGCACCAAAAACTACATCAAAACAGCACCAAATACTGCATCAAAACCACACCAAATACTGCATCAAAACTGCACCAAAAACTGAATCAAAACCGCACCAAAAACAGCATAAAAACCGCACCAAAAACTGCACCAAAACCGCACCAAATTGTTGTGATTTTGCTTTTTGCTCCCTCTAGTGGTTACTAGTTTTTTGACTCTGGTTTTTCTGTCATTCCTTTTATCCGCACCTGAGGTCGTTAATTAAGGGTGTAGCTATATAAGCTCCCTGGACCTTCAGTTCTGTGCCTGGCAACGTAGTTATCAGAGCTAGTCTGCTGTGCTCTTGTCTACTGATCCTGGTTCCCGAATATATCAGCTAAGTCTGCTTTTTGCTTTTGCTATTTGTTTTGGTTTTTGCATTTTTGTCCAGCTTGTTCCTAATCTGCATCCTGACCTTTGCTGGAAGCTCTAGGGGGCTGGTGTTCTCCCCCCGGACCGTTAGACGGTTCGGGGGTTCTTGAATTTCCAGTGTGGATTTTAATAGGGTTTTCGTTGACCATATAAGTTACCTTTCTTTATTCTGCTATTAGTTAGCGGGCCTCTCTGTGCTAAACCTGATTCATTTCTGTGTTTGTCATTTCCTCTTACCTCACCGTTATTATTTGTGGGGGGCTTCTATCCAGCTTTGGGGTCCATTTCTCTGGAGGCAAGAAAGGTCTTTGTTTTCCTCTACTAGGGGTAGCTAGATTCTCCGGCTGGAGCGTGTCATCTAGAATCATCGTAGGAATGATCCCCGGCTACTTCTAGTGTTGGCGTGAGGAGTAGTTATATGGTCAACCCAGTTACCACTGCCCTATGAGCTGGTTTTTTGTATTCCTCAGACTTCCACATTCCTCTGAGACCCTCGCCATTGGGGTCATAACAGTTTGCCAGGCCAGTATTAAATGTTTAGTGCATTGCAAAAGAGGGATTATAAGAAAGAAGATTCTGAGTTTTTTTTTTTTTTTTTTTTTTTCTTTCTTCTTCCCCTTTACCTCAGAGTGGCTATGCTTGCTGCAGACATGAATGTCCAGACCTTGATTACAAGTGTGGACCAGCTGGCTACTCGTGTGCAGGGCATACAAGACTATGTTATCAGAAATCCTAGGTCTGAACCTAAAATACCGATTCCTGAACTGTTTTCCGGAGACAGATTTAAGTTTAGGAATTTCGTGAATAATTGTAAATTGTTTTTGTCCCTGAGACCCTGTTCATCTGGAGACTCTGCTCAGCAAGTAAAAATTGTTATTTCGTTCTTACGGGGCGACCCTCAGGATTGGGCTTTTTCGCTGGCGCCAGGAGATCCGGCATTGGCTGATATTGATGCGTTTTTTCTGGCGCTCGGTTGGCTTTATGAGGAACCCAATCTTGAGATTCAGGCAGAAAAGGCCTTGCTGGCTATGTCTCAGGGGCAGGACGAGGCTGAAGTGTATTGCCAAAAATTTCGGAAGTGGTCCGTGCTGACACATTGGAACGAGTGTGCACTGGCCGCTAATTTCAGAAATGGCCTTTCTGAAGCCATTAAAAATGTTATGGTGGGATTTCCCATTCCCACAGGTCTGAATGATACTATGGCACTGGCTATTCAAATTGACCGGCGGTTGCGGGAGCGCAAAACCGCAAATTCCCTCATGGTGTTGTCTGAACAGACACCTAACTCGGTGCAATGTGATAGAAAAACCGCAAATTCCCTCATGGTGTTGTCTGAACAGACACCTGATTTAATGCAATGTGATAGAATCCTGACTAGAAATGAGCGGAAAATTCATAGACGCCGGAATGGCTTGTGCTACTACTGTGGTGACTCTACACATGTTATCTCAGCATGCTCTAAACGTATAGCTAAGGTTGTTAGTCCTGTCACCGTTGGTAATTTGCAACCTAAATTTATTCTGTCTGTAACTCTGATTTGCTCACTGTCATCTTATCCTGTCATGGCGTTTGTAGATTCAGGTGCTGCCCTGAGTCTTATGGATCTCTCATTTGCTAAGCACTGTGGTTTTACTCTTGAACCATTGGAAAATCCTATTCCTCTTAGGGGTATTGATGCTACGCCATTGGCAGCAAATAAACCGCAGTATTGGACACAGGTTACCATGTGCATGACTCCTGAACACCGCGAGGTGATGCGTTTCCTGGTTTTGCATAAAATGCATGATTTGGTTGTTTTGGGGCTGCCATGGTTACAGACCCATAATCCAGTCCTGGACTGGAAGGCTATGTCAGTCTCAAGTTGGGGCTGTCGTGGTATTCATGAGGATTCCCTGCCTGTGTCTATTGCTTCTTCTACGCCTTCGGAAGTTCCGGAGTATTTGTCTGATTATCAGGATGTCTTCAGTGAGTCTGAGTCCAGTGCACTGCCTCCTCATAGGGACTGTGACTGTGCTATAGATTTGATCCCAGGCAGTAAATTTCCTAAGGGAAGACTGTTTAATCTGTCGGTACCTGAGCATACCGCTATGCGTTCATATATCAAGGAGTCTCTGGAGAAAGGACATATTCGTCCGTCTTCTTCCCCTCTTGGTGCGGGATTCTTTTTTGTGGCAAAAAAGGACGGATCTTTGAGACCCTGTATTGATTATCGGCTTTTAAATAAGATCACTGTCAAATTTCAGTATCCTTTACCGCTGTTGTCTGACTTGTTTGCCCGGATTAAAGGTGCCAAGTGGTTCACCAAGATAGACCTTCGTGGTGCGTACAACCTTGTGCGCATTAAACAAGGTGATGAATGGAAAACCGCATTCAATACGCCCGAAGGTCATTTTGAGTACTTGGTGATGCCTTTTGGGCTCTCCAATGCGCCTTCAGTTTTTCAGTCCTTTATGCATGACATATTCCGGAAGTATCTGGATAAATTTTTGATTGTTTATCTGGATGATATTTTGGTTTTTTCTGATAATTGGGATTCGCATGTGGAGCAGGTCAGGTTGGTCTTTAAAATTTTGCGTGAAAATTCTTTGTTTGTCAAGGGCTCAAAGTGTCTCTTTGGTGTACAGAAGGTTCCCTTTTTGGGGTTCATTTTTTCCCCTTCTGCTGTGGAGATGGACCCAGTCAAGGTCCGAGCTATTCTTGATTGGACTCAGCCCTCGTCGGTTAAGAGTCTTCAGAAGTTCTTGGGCTTCGCTAACTTCTACCGTCGTTTTATCGCTAATTTTTCTAGCATTGTGAAACCTTTGACGGATATGACCAAGAAGGGCTCCGATGTAGCTAACTGGGCTCCTGCTGCCGTGGAGGCTTTCCAGGAGTTGAAACGCCGGTTTACTTCGGCGCCTGTTTTGTGCCAGCCTGATGTCTCGCTTCCCTTTCAGGTTGAGGTGGATGCTTCAGAGATTGGAGCAGGGGCCGTTTTGTCGCAGAGAGGCCCTGGTTGCTCTGTTATGAAACCTTGTGCCTTTTTCTCTAGGAAGTTTTCGCCTGCTGAGCGAAATTATGATGTGGGCAATCGGGAGTTGTTGGCCATGAAATGGGCATTTGAGGAGTGGCGTCATTGGCTCGAGGGTGCTAAGCATCGTGTTGTGGTCCTGACTGATCACAAAAATCTGATGTATCTCGAGTCTGCTAAACGCCTTAATCCGAGACAGGCCCGCTGGTCATTGTTTTTCTCCCGCTTTGATTTTGTTGTCTCGTATTTACCAGGTTCAAAGAATGTGAAGGCCGATGCTCTTTCTAGGAGCTTTGTGCCTGATGCTCCTGGAGTCGCTGACCCTGTTGGTATTCTTAAAGATGGAGTTATCTTGTCAGCTATTTCTCCGGATCTGCGACGTGTGTTGCAGAGATTTCAGGCTGATAGGCCTGAGTCTTGTCCATCTGACAGACTGTTTGTCCCGGATAAGTGGACCAGCAGAGTCATTTCCGAGGTTCATTCCTCGGTGTTGGCAGGTCACCCGGGAATTTTTGGCACCAGAGATCTGGTGGCCAGGTCCTTTTGGTGGCCTTCCTTGTCAAGGGATGTGCGGTCATTTGTGCAGTCCTGTGGGATTTGTGCTCGAGCTAAGCCTTGCTGTTCTCGTGCCAGCGGTTTGCTCTTGCCCTTGCCTGTCCCGAAGAGACCTTGGACACATATCTCCATGGATTTCATTTCTGATCTTCCGCTATCTCAGGGCATGTCCGTTATCTGGGTGATATGTGATCGCTTCTCCAAGATGGTCCATTTGGTTCCTTTGCCTAAGCTGCCTTCCTCTTCCGATCTGGTTCCTGTGTTTTTCCAGAACGTGGTTCGTTTGCACGGCATCCCTGAGAATATTGTGTCAGACAGAGGATCCCAGTTCGTTTCCAGGTTCTGGCGATCCTTTTGTGGTAGGATGGGCATTGATTTGTCGTTTTCGTCTGCTTTCCATCCTCAGACTAATGGACAGACGGAGCGAACCAATCAGACTTTGGAGGCTTATTTGAGGTGTTTTGTCTCTGCTGATCAGGACGATTGGGTGACATTCTTACCGTTGGCTGAGTTTGCCCTTAATAATCGGGCTAGTTCCGCCACCTTGGTTTCGCCTTTTTTCTGCAACTCTGGTTTCCATCCTCGCTTTTCTTCGGGTCATGTGGAGCCTTCTGACTGTCCTGGGGTGGATTCTGTGGTGGATAGGTTGCAGCGGATCTGGAATCATGTGGTGGACAACTTGAAATTGTCACAGGAGAAGGCTCAGCGCTTTGCCAACCGCCGCCGCGGTGTAGGTCCCCGACTACGCGTTGGGGATTTGGTGTGGCTTTCTTCCCGCTTTGTTCCTATGAAGGTCTCCTCTCCCAAATTTAAGCCTCGTTTTATTGGGCCTTACAAGATATTGGAAATCCTTAATCCTGTATCTTTTCGTCTGGATCTTCCTGTGTCATTTGCTATTCACAATGTATTTCATAGGTCCTTGTTGCGGCGGTACATTGTGCCTGTAGTTCCTTCTGCTGAGCCTCCTGCTCCGGTGTTGGTTGAGGGCGAGTTGGAGTACGTGGTGGAGAAGATCTTGGATTCTCGCCTCTCCAGGCGGAGGCTTCAGTACTTGGTCAAGTGGAAGGGCTATGGTCAGGAGGATAATTCCTGGGTGGTCGCCTCTGATGTTCATGCGGCCGATTTAGTTCGTGCCTTTCATGCCGCTCATCCTGATCGCCCTGGTGGTCGTGGTGAGGGTTCGGTGACCCCTCACTAAGGGGGGGGTACTGTTGTGATTTTGCTTTTTGCTCCCTCTAGTGGTTACTAGTTTTTTGACTCTGGTTTTTCTGTCATTCCTTTTATCCGCACCTGAGGTCGTTAGTTAAGGGTGTAGCTATATAAGCTCCCTGGACCTTCAGTTCTGTGCCTGGCAACGTAGTTATCAGAGCTAGTCTGCTGTGCTCTTGTCTACTGATCCTGGTTCCCGAATATATCAGCTAAGTCTGCTTTTTGCTTTTGCTATTTGTTTTGGTTTTTGCATTTTTGTCCAGCTTGTTCCTAATCTGCATCCTGACCTTTGCTGGAAGCTCTAGGGGGCTGGTGTTCTCCCCCCGGACCGTTAGACGGTTCGGGGGTTCTTGAATTTCCAGTGTGGATTTTAATAGGGTTTTCGTTGACCATATAAGTTCCCTTTCCTTATTCTGCTATTAGTTAGCGGGCCTCTCTGTGCTAAATCTGATTCATTTCTTTGTTTGTCATTTCCTCTTACCTCACCGTTATTATTTGTGGGGGGCTTCTATCCAGCTTTGGGGTCCATTTCTCTGGAGGCAAGAAAGGTCTTTGTTTTCCTCTACTAGGGGTAGCTAGATTCTCCGGCTGGAGCGTGTCATCTAGAATCATCGTAGGAATGATCCCCGGCTACTTCTAGTGTTGGCGTGAGGAGTAGTTATATGGTCAACCCAGTTACCACTGCCCTATGAGCTGGTTTTTTGTATTCCTCAGACTTCCACATTCCTCTGAGACCCTCGCCATTGGGGTCATAACACCAAATACTGCATCATAACCGCACCAAAAACTACATCAAAACAGCACCAAATACTGCATCAAAACCACACCAAATACTGCATCAAAACTGCACCAAAAACTGAATCAAAACCGCACCAAAAACAGCATAAAAACCGCACCAAAAACTGCATCAAAACCGCACCAAAAACTGCATCATAACCGCACCAAAAACTGCATCAAAACTGAATCAAAAACTGCATCAAAACTTCACCAAAAACTGCATAAAAAAGCATCAAAAACCTGAATCAAAACCACGCAAAAAACCGCACCAAATACTGCAGCAAAAACTGAATCAAAACCACGCAAAAACCGCACCAAGAACTGCATCAAAACCACACAAAAAACCCGCATGAAAACCACGCAAAAAATATGAAAAAAACGTGAAAAAAATGCATAAAAAACGCAGCTGCGTTTTCAGCAAGGAGATGCAGATTTTGTGCAGAAAATTCTGCACCCAAATCTGCAACGTGTGCACACAGCATAAAATTGACCTGCCATTATGATTTTCCAGGTCATTACGAGTTCATAGACACCAAACACGTGTAGATTATTTTTTATCTAAGTGGTAAAAAAAAATTCAAAACTTTGCTAAAAAGAAATAAAATAATTGCGCCGTTTTACGATACCCGTAGCGTCTATATTTTCTGAGATATTGGGTCGGGTGAGGGCTAATTTTTTGCTCGCCGAGCTGACGTTTTTAATGATACCACTTTTGTGCAGATACGTTCTTTTGATTGCCCATTATTGCATTTTGATGCAATGTCGCGGCGACCAAAAAAACATAATTTTTTTTGTTGTAATGAAAACAACTGACATGTTGCTCACCGCCGAAGCCCACCTCAAAGCGTGGGGATAATGCCAGCTGATGTACTATTCCGTCAGCTGGCAGAAAGGGGTTAATGAACAATATGTTTCAGTTAAAAAAAAACGAAGAAAAAAAAATATGGCGTGGGCTCCCGCGAAATTTTCTGCGCCAGAGGGGGAAAGCCGACAGCCGAGGGCCAATATTTGTAGCCTGCTATGAATATCAGCCCGCAGCTGTCTGCGTAGCCTTTACTGGCTATTAAAATAGGGGGACCCCCCAAAAAAATGACGTGGGATCCCCCTATATTTCATAGCCAGAAAGGCTACGCAGACAGCTGCGGGCTGATATTCATAGCCTAGAGAGGGGCCATGGATATTGGCCCTCCCCCCAGCTACAAATACCAGTCCGCAGCCGCCCCAGAAATGGCGCATCTGTAAGATGCGCCAATTCCGGCACTTAGCCCCTATCTTCCCACTCCGGTGTAGCGGTGGGATATGGGGTAATAAGGGGTTAATGTCACCTTGCTATTGTAAGGTGACATTAAGCCGGGTTAATAACGGAGAGGCGTCAATAAGACGCCTATCCGTTATTAATCCAATAGTATTAAAGGATTAATAAAACACACACACATTAGGAAAAAAGTATTTTAACCCCTTCACCCCCAGAGCTTTTTCAGTTTTTTCGTTTTTGTTTTTCGCTCCCCTGCTTCCCAGAACCATAACTTTTTTATTTTTCAGTCAATATGGCCATATGAGGGCTTATTTTTTGCGGGACGAGATGTACTTTTGAACGATACCATTGGTTTTACCATGCCATGTAACAGAAAATGGGAAAAAAATTCCAAGTGTGATGAAATTGCAAAAAAAAGTGCAATCTCAGACTTGTTTTTCGTTTGGCTTTTTTGCTAGGTTCACTAAATGCTAAAACTAACCTGCCATTATGATTCTCCAGGTCATTACGAGTTCATAGACACCTAACATGTCTAGTTTATGTTTTATCTAAGTGGTGGATAAAAATTCCAAAGTTTGCAAAAAAAAAAAAAAGTGTGCGATTTTCCGATACCCGTAGCGTCTCCAATTTTCGTGATCTGGGGTCAGGTGAGCGCTTCTTTTTTGCATGCCAAGCTGTCATTTTTAATGATACCATTTTGGTGTAGATACGTTCTTTGATCGCCCGTTATTGCACTTTAATGCAATGTCGCGGCGACCAAAAAACCGTAATTTTGGCGTTTTGATTTTTTTTCTCGCTACGCCATTTAGTGGTCAGGTTAATCCTTTGTTTTTATTGATAGATCGGGCGATTCTGAACGCGGTGATACCAAATATGTGTAGGTTTGATTTTTTTTTAATTGTTTTATTTTGATTGGGGCGAAAGGGGGGTGATTTAAACTTTTATATATTTTTTATATTTTTAAACACTTTTTTTTTTTTATTTTGGCATGCTTCAATAGCCTCAATAGGAGGCTAAAAGCATGCACTACACGATCGGCTCTGCTACATAGAGGTGAAGTACAGATCACCTCTATGTAGTAGAAATGGTGGTGTACTTTGAGCGCCGACCACAGGGTGGCGCTCAAAGCAATCGGCCATCAACAACCATAGAGGTCTCAAGGAGACCTCTGGTTGTTATGGCAATGCACCGCTGACCCTTGATCATGTGACGGGGGTCAGCGGTGTGAGCACTTCCGGCTGTGCAGCCGGGAGCGCTAGTTAAATGCCGCTGTCAGCGCTTGACGGCGGCATTTAACTAGTTAATGGGGGCGGGCGGATCGCGATTCCGCTCGCGCTCATTGCGCACACATGTCAGCTGTACAAAACAGCTGACATATTGCGGCTTTAAGGTGGGCTCACCGCCGGAGCCCACCTTAAAGCAGGGGATCTGCCAGCTAACGTACTATTCCGTCAGCTGGCAGAAAGGGGTTAATATTCTTCATTTAAGCATACTTACCATACTTCGGCGCCTGCAAAAAATGTAAAATAATAAACCGTATACTACCTGTCCACCGTAGTCCAATTAATAACGAGTGTCCCATGACGATCTCCCCTATAGAACAGTGACATCGGGTGATGTCACTGCTCTATAGGACCCTATGTGACACACTGACAGGAGACAATGGCTCCTGCAGTGCATCACTGAGAGGTTACTATAGTTCACTGGTCTCACTTTATGGCAAAAAGCTGCGTGGGAACTTTCTCACACAGCAATGCCAAAAGTGAGACTAGGGACTATTTTCTCACAGGGGCGTAGGAATACATTGTGGGGAAAACATTGTGGAAGGATACCTTCCATCATTGTATTCCTGGAGCCCCTGGAGAGCGGTCGCATCAGCTGATGCTCCTGCTCTCCACGGGAGATCGGCGAGGGACACTCGTTTTAATTGGATTTCTGCGGATCAGGGAGTATAGTGTTTGTTTATTATTTTAATATTTTTTACAGGTAACACTGGCTTCGAGGAACAAAGTGACAAGTGATAGTGAGTATGTACTCTATGTTTTATGTACTGTACGTCTGTATGTATGTTGTATGTATGTACTGTATGTATGTACTGTATATGGCATGTTGCATGTCGTATGTTGCATGTCGTCGCATGTTGCATGTTTCATGTCACATGTTGCATGTCGTCACATGTTGCATGTTCTCACATGTTGCATGTTCTCGCATGTTGCATGTTGTCGCATGGTGCATGTCGCATATCACATGTCTCATGTTGCATGTTGTCGCATGTCACATGTTGTCACATGTCGCATGCCCTCGCATGTTGTATGTCGCATTTCGTCGCATGTCACATGTTGCATATTGTTGCATGCCATCGCATGTTGCATGTTGTCGCATGTTGCATGTCGTTGCATGTCGTCGCATGTCACATGTTGCATGTCATTGCATGTCGTCGTATGTTGTCGAATGTTGCATGTCGCCGCATGTCACATGTCGCATGTCGTCGCATGTCGTCGCATGTTGCATGTCGTCGAATGCTGCATGTCGTCGCATGTTGCATGTCACATGTTGTCATATGTCGCATGCTGCCACATGTTGCATTTCGCATGTCATCTCATGTCACATGTCGCATGTCGTCACATGTTGCATGTTGACGCATGTCACATGTCGTTGCATGTCACATGCCGTCACATGTTGTTGCATGTGGCATGTTGCATGTCGTCGCATGTTGCATGTAACATTTTGCATGTCATATGTCGCATTCCCTCTCATGTCGCCACATGTTGCATGTCACATGGTGTATGTTGTATGTCTGTATGTACTGTGTCTGCATGTTGTATGTACTGTATGTCTGTATGTATGTACGTGTGTGTGTGTGTGTGTGTGTGTGTGTGTGTTGGTTTTTTTTACATTCAACACATTAGCTGGATGATGGGACTACTACTGTCCCATCATTGGCTAATGTGTCACTCACTGTCACTGTAGCAGGCATCGTCCGATAGGACTTGTAGTCCCATCGGACGACGCCTGCACACAGAGACACACACAGCAATGACGCCTGCAGCAGACCCCAGCACGGCCAGCGGACCCACCGCATCGCCCGGCGTAGCCCCACAGCACATCCCGGCGCCGACACATGCCGGCGCAGGCACCGGCAGATGCCGGCACCACGGCACATCTCGGCGCCGACACATCCCGGCGCAGGCACCGGCACATGCCGGCACCACAGCACATCCAAGCATCACGGCACATCCAAGCATCACGGCGCATCACGGCACATCCCGACGCGGCACAATGGCAAATCCAGGCACAGCACCACGGCACATCCCGCAGACTCCTCTGCGCCCACCCATCCCAGAACACAGCGTTCACATCCCTACCTACTACCTAGCCCTCTGCTGGATGTCCTCATATGAACTCGAGCGTGGGAACTTTTCACAGGCTCCAGTTCATGAGGACATCCAGCAGAGGGCGCATCACCGCAACTCAAGGTAACTACAGGTCACCCTGCTTTCCATTCATTCCCCTGGTTTTTACAGGCAGGTGCGGCTGCATTAACAGGCTTCTGCTTGTAAAATTAGTTAACCCTTTCAGATGGATTTGCAACGTGGGACAGAACGACAGAAGGTATGGAATATTGTTGTTTGTTTTTTTTTTACTTTGTTTCAGGTGACAAGGGTCTTCAGGTGGATTAAGAGTCTAATAAAATATTACAACAACATCTGTCTTTATTTCATTAAAATACTTTGTAATAATGTGTGTTTTCTTAACCATTTCATACTATTGGATTAATAATGGATAGGTGTCATAATTGACGCCTCTCCGTTATTAATCTGGCTTAATGTCACCTTACAATAGCAAGGTGACATTAACCCTTCATTACCCCATATCCCACCGCTACACGGGAGTGGGAAGAGAGTGGCCAAGTGCCAGAATAGGCGCATCTTCCAGATGTGCCTTTTCTGGGGTGGCTGGGGGCAGATGTTTTTAGCCAGGGGGGGGGGGGCCAATAACCATGGACCCTCTCCAGGCTATTAATATCTGCCCTCAGTCACTGGCTTTACCACTCTGGTGGAGAAAATTGTGCGGGAGCCCACGCCAATTTTTTCCGTGATTTAACCCTTTAATTTAATAGCTAGAGGGCCCAAATTTTGCACATACACACTACTAACATTATTAGTGTGGAATATGCAAAAAAAAAGGGATATGAGATGGTTTACTGTATGTAAACCATGTCTCATATCCTGTCGGGTTTGGGAAGGAGATAGCAAAAGCCGGCAATTGAATTGCCGGCTTTTCTCTATAACACCGCTGCGTATTTCTTGCAAGTCACACTGCTGGTTCGTGAGTAATCCATATTTTTCTCGCCCCCATAGACTTTCATTGGCGATTTTTTTGCGCAATACGGTGACAAACGCAGCATGCTGCGATTTTCTACGGCCGTATAATACAGATCCGTAAAATACGGCTGATAGGAGCTGGGCCATAGAGAATCATTGGGCCGTGTGAAATGCGTATTTTACGGACGTATTTTCTTGCGCTCATACGTCCGTAAAACTCGCTAGTGTGACGCCGGACTAACTGTCCTAAAACCTCTGCCAAACCCGTCACATTTTTGCCCTATGTAATACATTTGTGGTCTTCCCTAGAAATATTAGACACTTTCCCATTAATCTATAAATTAGCTTAATAAACTTGGAACTAAATTAATTAATACAATTGATAATTATCAACGGCTCATTCACACGTTATATTTTCTTATACTAGTGATGATGATATTTTTATTTCTATAGCGCCAACATTTTCTGACCACTTTACAATTAAGCAGGGACATGAACAGACAATAAATATATCACAAAGTGACACAGATCAGCAGGTACAGGAGGAGTGAGGGTCCTGCTCGCAAGCTACAATCTATAAGGAAATAGGGTGGGATGTGCTATCCGTGCTTTTCACAGATAACACTTGTGCCTAAAATAGTGAATGGGGCAGTTCACATGTCCGGGATTGTTTGTAGTCCATACAAAATCATGGAGATATGTTCCATACTGATCCAAACGTCAGAACAAAATTGTCAATGCAAGTCTATGGGTCTGTGTAAAAATCGAACAGAACTGTCATCTTAGTGATGTCCGAGTCCGATCTAAACGTCAGATCAAAATACACATATAGCTCAGCCGTGAGACCACCATCGATCCTGGTCAAGTATCCAACATCTTTGGCTGTGAGGCTATGTGCACACGTCAGGATTTCTTGCAGAAATTTCCTGACCAAAACCGGACATTTTCTGCAAGAAATCCTGTGCGTTTTTTCATGTTTTTCTCGCATTTTTTGTGTGGATTTTTTTGCAGATTTTTCCGGGGGTTCCAAATGCAATAATATGGTGGGAAATCCGCAAAAAATCAGCAAAATTAATGAACATGCTGCGTTTTTTACCGCGATGCATTTTTTTCGCGGGAAAAAAAAGTGACATATGCACAAAAATTGCGGAATGCATTCTAAATGATGGGATGCATATGTATGCGTTTTTATAGCGAAAAAACGCAAAAAATCCGGAAAGTGTGTACATACCCTGAAACAACCCCATATGATCAGGTTTCCTCTACCAAAACTTGACAGTTCCTTCAATGATTGCAGCCATTGGCCCCGTTTTCCCTTGTTTCTTCCAGACCCATTTGCACCCATCAGAGACTAGTCTGTTGCCTTTCATCTCATCGCTCCAAATCACCCATCTTCAATCTTATACTGTCCATTTGTCATACGTTTTTGCAAACTCAAGCCAACGCTTCTCATCACAATAGTGAAGTTGAAGTCTCTCACCTTATTTGCAGCTTCCAGACTTGTGTAACGTCTGCAGGACAATTGATTGATTTTTGTATGGTTATCCTGAGGAAGGAGTCGGTGGAATCTGAAACGCATCAACAATAAACAATACATTTGTGTATAAGACAGCCAAGATGATTGTCTATAAAATGATGGGAGTCTCACGTTGGAAGCAGTAGTGGATGGTGAGATATGGAGCCTGAAAGTCAAAAGGTCAAAACATTGTTACTCTTTTGCTCGTCAGTGTGTTTGTCTTAGGGTATGTGTCCACGGGCCGTTTTACATCCGGAATAGCAGCGGATTGAACGCTGAGCAGAGCCGCAGCATTCAATCTGCCGCGTCCAGATGTTACAGCATAGTGGAGGGGATTTTATGAAATCCCGTCTCCACTATGCGTGCTAATACGCACCCGGCGGCCCTGCGATTCCGGACATGCGCCGCGTCTTTTTAGATCGCAGCATGTCCGTTTACCTTGCTGCGCCGCTGCAAGGTAAATCACAGGGCCCTATGTGTGGGGTGCGATGATGCCGGATGTGTGCAATGAACACATCCGGCATCATCGTGTCTCCAGAAGGGGGCGGGGCTTAGGGCAGAGCGAGTTTTCCGCTCCGTCCAAAGCGCCGGCCATCCTGAACGTGGACACGCACCCTTAGGATCTTCTTGTGTTTTTAGGGGGTTGATTTGTGGTCTGTTTATTTTATACTTATTATTGGTAATTTTTTAAATATATTTATTTGTGTTAATAATTTTTGATATATTATATTACGACTATATTTTTAATACAGATTGTTATATGGAAAAAAATACATTGAAGAAAAAAAACCTGATATAAACAATAGGTCATTTTCTCATGAGGCCTTCAGCGTAACCTCATTATAATGTGATATTTGCAGGTGATTCATGTTTCGTCCTGAAGGTTTAGAGCTGGAGTGGCCTCTGCTGGTAACACCTAGTACTGCACAACAGATGGAAGCATTTTATTGGTTTCGCCAGTAGGTGTCAGTAGCGCTCAGTGTAACGGCATCACAGAGAGATAAGGAGACGTAATATCAGAATCTGGGGAGATAGTGAGAAAGTACAGGAGGAATATATATATATATATATTTACATTTTCATATTTTGCATAGTTCATTATTTTTACCTTCAAAGCAGCAACCGAATAATAATTATTGCAGATGTGACTGAGGGTTAATAATGATCTGGTGAAAAAAGAAAAAACAGCTCCGACTCTAGGGGCATTGTAGCACGGAAGCCAAGGGATCAAATGTAGAAACAATTCAGCGTCTTAAAATGTCGATGTTTATTAGAGAACTAAGTACAAAGTTCAATGCATAGTATTTACATAGACAGTCTTGAATGTTTGCATTGAATTTTCTAATAAACATCACAATTTTAAGAAATTGGATCTTTTTCTACATTAATAATGATTTCCCGATCTAAAATGAATATTTTCTGTGTATATAAAAAGTGGTTGTCACGCTGTGTTGTCCAGCCTGCTCTCCATTGTAGACTCTACAGGGCTATGGACGGGGCGATCCGCACCGCTGATCGGCATGGGGTCTCTTAGGCCGCGTCCGGCCTCCTCCCACTTCAGGACCACTGGTTAGTTCTGAGGTCCCCCAGGGTCACAAATACCGACCTGATGTTGACACCCCAATCGGCATAGCACAGGGCAGCCCAGAACACCTGGACTCAAGCGCTCCAGCACTCAGCCTCCCTGGTAACTAGGATTACAGGCGCACGCCACCGCGCCCGGCGATTGTCTAGTGCTGCTATTACTGACTAGAGGCTGCAAGGAGCCGTGACGTCATCGGGAGCCACAGCGCCATCTAGTGTCTGCAGGATGAACCTGCCATAAAGTCAGTAACATAAGTCAGTATACCGCTGCAACATGGTCACAAATCACAGTAACATCAGAAATAACCTCAGAAATACTCTGACACCGGACTCTGATACTTGATTCTGATACCTGACTTTCACATATCAAAGTCACAAATGAAAGTCAAACCTCAGAAATACTCTGATACCGGAGTCTGATACTTGACTCTGATACAGGAAATTAGTAAAATTAGTAAAATTAGCAAAAATTAGTACCTGGGATCACTTGACCTTGTGGTGCAATGGTAAGGCCGACGGCTGTAGTCTCTAGACGCAGGATCCATTTTTTTGTCGGCCGGATCCTTTTTTTTTTCCGCCGGATTGGTTTTATCTTTCTGCCGGATCCGTTTTTTCCACCGGGTCCGTTTTTTTCCGCCGATCCGTTTTTTTTTTGCCGAATCCGTCGTTTTTTCGCCAGTCGGTTTGTTTTTGCGCCAGATCCGTATTTTTCCGCCGATCCGTTTTTCCGCCGGATCCGTATTTTTCCGCCGATCCGTTTTTCCGCCGGATCCGGTTTTTTTCCGCCGGATTCGTTTTTTTTCCGCAGATCCGGGTTTTTTTTGCCGAATCCGTTTTTTTTCCCGCCAATCTGTTTGTTTTTCCGCTGGATCCGTTTTTTTCCCGCCGATCCGTGTTTTTTTGCCGAATCTGTTTTTTTCCGCCAATCGGTTTGTTTTTGCGCCGGATCCGTTTTTTTACACCAGATCCGTTTTTTTACACCAGATCCGTTCTTTTTCGCCGGATCCGTATTTTTCCGCCGATCCGTTTTTCCGCCGGATCCGTTTTTTTTTCCGCCGGATTCGTTTTTTTTCCGCAGATCCGTTTTTTTTTGCCGAATCCGTTTTTTTTTCCGCCAATCTGTTTGTTTTTCCGCCGGATCCGTTCTTTTCCGCCGATCTGTGTTTTTTTGCCGAATCCGTTTTTTTTCCGCCAATCGGTTTGTTTTTGCGCCGGATCGGTTTTTTTTTTTACCCCAGATCCGTTTTTTTTTCGCTGGATCCGTGTTTTTCCGCCGATCGGGTTTTTTTTGCCCCGGATCCATTTTATTACAAGCCAGATCCGTTTTTTTTTCCGCCGGATCCGTTTTATTTTTCTGATCCGTTTTTTTTGCCGACTTTGTTTTTATCCCGCCAATCCGTTTTTTTTGTGCCGGATCCGGGTTTTTTTACGCCGATCCGTTTTTTTTTTTGCCGAATCCGTTTTGTTCCCGCCGATCGGGTTTTTTTTGCGCCGGATCCGTTTTTTTACAAGCCAGATCCGTTTTTTTTTTTGCCGATCCGTTTTTTTTTACCTAATCCGTTTTTTTTCGCCGATCCGTTTTTTTCCACCTAATCCGTTTTTTTTTTACGCCAGATCCGTTTTTTTCCGCCGGTCCGTTTTTTCTTTTTGCCGAATCCGTTTTGTTCCCGCCAATCGGGGTTTTTTTGCGCCGGATCCGTTTTTTTACAAGCCAGATCCGTTTTTTTTTTGCCGATCCGTTTTTTTTTACCTAATCCGTTTTTTTTCGCCGATCCGTTTTTTTCCACCTAATCCGTTTTTTTTTTACGCCAGATCCGTTTTTTTCCGCCGATCCGTTTTTTCTTTTTGCCGAATCCGTTTTGTTCCCGCCAATCGGGGTTTTTTTTGCGCCGGATCTGTTTTTTTGACAAGCCAGATCCGTTTTTTTTCCAATGGATCCGTTTTTTCCGACGGATCCATTTTTTCCTGCTGATCTGTTTTTTTTTGTGCCGGATCCGTTTTTTTCCCGCCGGATCCGTTTTTTTCCGCCGGATCCGTTTTTTTTCGCCGGGGATGTGCATGTCTTCAGTGCCATCTCACAGATCTGCGGAGCATCATTTCTCTCTGTAAGTTATACCTTGATTCAACTTGGCCAAGTGTTTTTGCAGTACCATTATATCTCCATCCATGATTTCTCAAGCACTTTTCCAAAATTGTGTAGTCAAGCTAAGTGAATTCACTATCTACCTTTCTGTTATTTCATAAGCAGTTGCGATGATCGGCATCTTCTCTGAAGTACTGATGAAAACACAATCATTTTACTTCTTTTCAAGAACAGGTTAGTGCTTCTCTTGATTTCTGTTCTAACTTGGCTTGTCCCATGACTTCTATCTCACTAATGCTACAAGGGGTTTTCCATTCTCTCCCAATGATGCAGCAGCATGTCTCCCCAGTGTCAGACCGGGGTGTTTAGAGCCCAATAGACGAATGCGAAGGGTCACCTCACAGCTGCAAGAAAAGATTTTCTTTTTGCTCTTATGCTCAAGGACCAAGTGTTCTACCATCTGAAGTTGCCTGCACTATTACAATATATTTTTGGATTCCATACGGCAAACAGCATAATAGAAAAGAAATCTAAATGGCTGATTCTCCTTTTGGTTAGTGACGTCACATCTGTGAAAATATCGAATCAAAATTATTCAAAAAGTGATACACACTATATAATCATATAATTAAAAAGTAAAGGCTGTGACACCAAAAAATGAGCTCTCACACAGATCCGGAAATATAAAAAAAATATATTAGAATATGGCAATGAAACAAGCAGAATAAAAATGTTCTCACGTTTAGTTTTTTTCTAGTAAACACAAGTAAAGCTCTACTTATTGTTGTGCTGCTGTAGTCATACTGACCTGGAGAAGGACGTCAAAGGGAACCTGTCGGCAGGATTGTGCACAGTAACCGACACACAGTGTCAGGTCGGCGGCGTCATACTGATTACAATGATACCTGGTGATGAAATCTATCTTGTTGTTTCTTAATCTTTATTCTCAGTTTTGTGGTGCTGATATGCTCGAGTCCTAAGGGCTGTCCCACACGTCCAGATAATTCCGGTACCGGAATAAATCGGTACCGGAGTTATCCGTGTCCGTGTGCCTGGGAACTCACGGAGGCCATACGAGCGGCACACGTGTGCCGCCCGTATGGCGAGTGGGTACCACACGGAGCGTGTGGTACCCACTCTGCATGGTGCTGAAGCTGCGATTCATATCTTCCCTGTAGCAGCGTTTGCTGCAGAGAAAATATGAAGAATAGTGTTTAAAATAAAGATCCATGTGTCCGCCGCCCCCCCACCCCCTGTGCGCCCCCCCGCTGGTCAGAAAATACTTACCCGCTCCCTCGCTGCTTCCTGGTCTGGCCGCGGCTTCTCCTGCATGCCGTCACGTGGGGCCGATCATTTACAGTCATGAATATGTGGCTCCACCTCCCATAGGGGTGGAGCCGACTATTCATGATTGTAAATGATCGGCCCCACGTGACCGCATACAGTAGGAGGCGCGGCCAGACCAGGAAGGAGCGAGGGAGCGGGTAAGTATTTTCTGACCAGCGGGGGGGGGCGCACAGGGGGTGGGGGGGCGGCGGACACCTAAATCTTTATTTTTAACACTATTCTTCATATTTTCTCTACAGCAAACGCTGCTGCAGGGAAGATATGAATACCGGCTTCAGCACCATGTGGGGGGGACAGCGCTTACTGTAGCGCTGTCTCCTGCATGCACACGGACCCCAGACGGAGAATGTCCGTGTGAGGTCCGTGTTTTACGCGGACCCATTGACTCTATTGGGTCCGTGTAAAACGTGCGCTCCCACGAACACTGACATGTCTCCGTGTTTGGCACACGGAGACACGGTCCGCAAAAAATCAATGACATCTGAACAGATGCATTGATTTTTATGTGTCTACGTGTGTCAGTGTCTCCGGTACGTGAGGAAACTGTCACCTCACGTACCGGAATCACTGACGTGTGAAACCGGCCTAACACGGGGTTCATGTATGTGGTGCTCTGATTAGGTATTCATAATGCAGACTGCTGACAGGTCACTGATCCCTTGGCGATCTCCGACAGCTGCTACTGCGCAAGCGGCGCCATATTTGATGAGGATTTTTAAAATCTTCTCTAGTAAGATGGTGACGCTGGCGCATGCGCAGTTGCAGCTATCGGATCTCTATACAAACCGATAGCTGCTATTGCACAGGTGCCCCAAGTGCCACTGACAAAATTGATATTTTATTTTTGCTCAAGGAAATCTGCAAAAGGGATTAAGTGCACAGTAACCATGCGATTATGCTGCAGTGCAGGGGCCAAGGCTGGCATCTGCCTGCAAAAGCGTTTCTTTTTTTTATTCACTATGTGATTGTATTCATTATGGAAACTAGGGGGCGGGTCAGTGAGGGATCAGTGACCTGTCAGCATTTTGCATTATGAATAGCTAATCAGAGCATCACATGAAGACCCCCACAGGCCGCCCCGAAGCACAAGTGTCATGATTACCCCAATGGCAGGGAAATGAAAATAACAAAACGGACTAGCTCTCGGGTGATGGAAACTAAAGTTGACCGTGACCTGAACCTGACACAACACTGGAAGTAGCCAAGGGGTGTTCCTACGATGCCCTAGACACCACGCGCCAGCCGGAGATCTAACTACCCCTATCAGAGGAATATACAGGCCTGCCTTACCTCCAGAGATGAACCCCAAAAGGAGATAGCAGCTCCCCACAGATATTGACGGTGAGTTAAGAGGAAAAGACATACGTAGGATGAACAGCAGATTTAGCACAGTGAGGTCCGCTTTCTAGATAGCAGACGGATAGGAAAGAGTTACTTCACGGTCAACTTCAAAACACTACTCAAAAACACCATCCTGAAATTACTTTAAAACTCCAGTGACAACTCATGCCACTGGAGTGGCAATTTCGGTCCACAAGAGCTTCCAGCTACAGAGAGTCACATTGCAGCAAGCTGGACAAGAAATAGCATAAACTAGAAACAAAATACAACTTAGCTGAACTGGAACTTGAGGCAGGAGAATGCAACAGAATGCTACTGATACATTGTTGGCCGGCATAGGACTAACAGCCAAGCAGCCTTAAATAGGAAACTCCCCTAATGGGTGGCAACAGGTGATCAGGGATAGAAGAAGGCACACAAGTGGCACCACCACAAAACACCACCGGGGGAGCCCACAAACAGAGTTCACAACAGTACCCCCCCCTTAAGGAGGGGGCACCGAACCCTCACCAGAACCACCAGGGCGATCTGGATGAGCACTATGAAATGCACGAACCAAATCAGGAGCATGAACATCAGATGCTGTCACCCAAGAATTATCCTCCTGACCATAGCCTTTCCACTTAACCAGATACTGAAGTTTCCGTCTGGAAACACGGGAGTCCAAGATCTTTTCCACCACATACTCCAATTCACCCTCAAGCCAATGACGCCACTCCTCAAATGCCCACTTCATGGCCAAGAGCTCCCGATTTCCAACATCATAATTTCGCTCAGCGGGCGAAAACTTTCGAGAGAAAAACGCACATGGTCTCATCACTGAGCAGTCAGGACCTTTCTGCGACAAAACTGCACCTGCTCCGATCTCGGAAGCATCTACTTCAACCTGGAAAGGGAGCGACACATCAGGCTGGCGCAACACAGGAGCAGAAGAAAAGCGGCGCTTAAGCTCCCGAAAGGCTTCCACAGCCGCAGAGGACCAATTAGCAACATCAGCACCCTTTTTGGTCAAATCAGTCAAAGGTTTAGCAATGGCAGAAAAACCCGCTATGAATCGGCGATAGAAATTAGCAAATCCCAAGAACTTCTGAAGACTCTTTAGAGAAGTAGGTTGTATCCAATCACAAATAGCCTGAACCTTAACAGGGTCCATCTCCATAGATGAAGGGGAAAAAATATATCCCAGAAAGGAAATTCTCTGAACCCCAAAAATACACTTTGAGCCCTTCACAAAAAGAGAATTAGCTCGCAAAACCTGAAAAACTCTCCTGACCTGTTGAACATGAGATTCCCAGTCCTCCGAAAAAATCAGAATATCATCCAAATACACAATCATAAATTTATCCAGATATTCACGGAAAATATCGTGCATAAAGGACTGAAAAACGGAAGGGGCATTCGCGAGACCGAAAGGCATTACCAAATACTCAAAATGGCCTTCAGGCGTATTAAATGCGGTCTTCCACTCATCCCCCTGCTTAATCCGCACCAAATTATACGCACCACGTAGATCGATCTTAGTGAACCACTTAGCCCCCTTTATGCGAGCAAACAGATCAGTCAGTAAAGGTAACGGGTACTGGTATTTAACTGTAATCTTATTCAGAAGTCGATAGTCGATACAAGGTCTCAATGAACCATCCTTTTTACCCACAAAGAAAAACCCTGCCCCTAGTGGAGACAAAGAGGGGCGAATATGACCCTTTTCCAAAGATTCTCTGATATACTCCCGCATAGCAGTATGTTCAGGTACAGACAAATTAAACAAGCGACCCTTAGGAAATTTACTACCGGGAATCAACTCAATAGCGCAGTCACACTCTCTGTGAGGAGGGAGAGAATCAATCTTAGGCTCCTGAAAGACATCATAAAAATCTGACAGAAATGCTGGGATCTCAGAGGGAGTAGATGAAGAAATGGGAACCAAAGGTGCATCCCCATGAATCCCCCGACATCCCCAGCTCAACACAGACATTGATCTCCAGTCCAAGACTGGATTATGAATTTGTAACCATGGTAATCCAAGTACTAAAACGTCATGTAGATTGTATAACACAAGGAAACGAATAATCTCCTGATGGTCTGGGGTAAGATGCATAGTCACTTGTGTCCAATATTGTGGTTTATTGCTAGCCAAAGGTGTAGAATCAATACCCTTTAGAGGAATAGAAACTTCCAGAGGCTGTAAATCAAACCCACAACGCTTGGCAAAGGACCAATCCATGAGACTCAGAGCGGCGCCAGAATCCACATAAGCATCCACGGTAACAGATGATAAAGTACAAATCAAAGTCACGGACAAAAGAAATTTAGACTGCAAGGTACCCATAGAAAAAGATTTATCAACCTTTTTATCAACCTTTTTTATGCGTTTAGAGCATGCTGATATAACATGAGCTGGATCTCCACAGTAGAAGCACAACCCATTTTTGCGCCTGTAATTCTGTCGTTCGCCTCTAGACAAAACACTATCGCATTGCATATGCTGTGGTGCCTTTTCAGAGGTCACCGCCAAATGGTGCACAGGTTTTTGCTCAGAAGATACCGCCATATGGTGCACAGGTTTTTGCTCAGAAGATACCGCCATATGGTGCACAGGTTTTTGCTCAGAAGACACCGCCATATGGTGCACAGATTTGCGCTCCCGTAAACGCCGATCAATCTGGATAGCCAATTTCATGGCATCATTCAGACCTGTAGGCACAGGGAACCCCACCATGACATCCTTCACGGCATCAGAGAGACCTTCTCTGAAATTAGCTGCTAGAGCGCACTCATTCCATTTAGTAAGCACCGACCATTTACGAAATTTTTGGCAATATATCTCAGCTTCATCTTGCCCTTGGGAAAGAGCTATCAAGGCTTTCTCAGCCAAAATCTCTAAATTAGGTTCTTCATAAAGCAACCCCAAAGCCAGAAAAAACGCATCTACATTTAATAACGCAGGATCCCCTGGCGACAATGCAAATGCCCAACTTTGTGGGTCACCCCGCAGTAGAGAAATAACAATTTTAACCTGTTGTGCAGGATCACCAGCAGAGTGAGATCTCAGAGACAAAAACAATTTACAATTCTCTCTGAAATTCAAAAAACGGGATCTGTCTCCGGTAAAAAATTCAGGCATAGGGATCTTAGGTTCAGACATTGGAGCACGTATAACAAAATCTTGTAAGTTCTGGACCTTTGTAGCCAGGCGATTCAGACCTGCAACCAAACTCTGTGGATCCATGATTCAAACAGGTGTAACCAAAGCCATTCAGAGATTAAGAGGAGAGGAAAAATAAAAAGGCTGAAGACTGCAGTTTAAGCAAGGAGTACAAATGAGCAACTAAGGTGCACTTTCCAAACACAGAAAGAAAAAAAAAACCTTTTCACATCCTTTCCTGCTTTAGTGCATAGTTTTAACACATATGGCCGGCTAAACTGTCATGATTACCCCAATGGCAGGGAAATGAAAATAACAAAACGGACTAGCTCTCGGGTGATGGAAACTAAAGTTGACCGTGACCTGAACCTGACACAACACTGGAAGTAGCCGAGGGGTGTTCCTACGATGCCCTAGACACCACGCGCCAGCCGGAGATCTAACTACCCCTATCAGAGGAATATACAGGCCTGCCTTACCTCCAGAGATGAACCCCAAAAGGAGATAGCAGCTCCCCACAGATATTGACGGTGAGTTAAGAGGAAAAGACATACGTAGGATGAACAGCAGATTTAGCACAGTGAGGTCCGCTTTCTAGATAGCAGAAGGATAGGAAAGAGTTATTTCACGGTCAACTTCAAAACACTACTCAAAAACACCATCCTGAAATTACTTTAAAACTCCAGTGACAACTCATGCCACTGGAGTGGCAATTTCGGTCCACAAGAGCTTCCAGCTACAGAGAGTCACATTGCAGCAAGCTGGACAAGAAATAGCATAAACTAGAAACAAAATACAACTTAGCTGAACAGGAACTTGAGGCAGGAGAATGCAACAGAATGCTACTGATACATTGTTGGCCGGCATAGGACTAACAGCCAAGCAGCCTTAAATAGGAAACTCCCCTAATGGGTGGCAACAGGTGATCAGGGATAGAAGAAGGCACACAAGTGGCACCACCACAAAACACCACCGGGGGAGCCCACAAACAGAGTTCACAACACACAAGCATATCATTAACTCAATACTGAAAATAAAGATTAAACAACAACCACAAGACGGATTTCAGCACCAGGTCTCATTGTAATCAGTATAACGGCGCCGACCTGACACTGTGTGTAGTTTGCTGAACACAATCCTGCTGACAGGTTCCTCAGAGCACGTGGGGAACGGCATTAAAATAAAAGCCATAAAATTGTGACAAAATTGAATTTTCAAATTGCACCCCATTTTGCTTTTTTTTCTGCTTTCCACTTGAACCTAATATTAAGTGCAGCCATTAGAACTTACAAATTGTCCTGCAAAAAGATAAGCTGGTCATAAAACTATATGAATATATAAAGCTATGGCTGCGAGAATGGCGGGAGTGGAAAGCGATAAACCAAAAATATAAACTTTTGTTATTTTCCCCTTTTTTTCTCAAACTTCCTTTGTCCCTTTTTTGCTTCTTAAACGGGCTGCTTCACATTAATAAATGATATTGACTGTGTACAGAAAGTAAATCTATGGCACTTACTAGTATTTTGTAATTGTCCACATTGCCTCCTTTGTTGGGTTGACTCATCTTTCTATTGCAGTATACACTTCTCATTTCCATGGTTACAGACTACCCTGCAATACAGCAACACTTGCATTAGGCTGCTTTCACACTAGCGTCGGTACAGGGTCGTCGCACTGCGTCGGCCCGACGTACCGACGCATACTGTGAAAAAAATGCCCGACGTGGCAGCGGAAGCAGTCTTACGACGCTTCCGCTGCCCCATTGCAAGTTCCGGGGAGGAGGGCACGGCGTTTCGGCCGGGCATGCGCGGTTGGAAATGGCGGACTAGATGCACAAAAAAATGTTACATGTAACATTTTTTTGTTGCGGCGGTCCCCAAAACACGACGCAACCGTCGCACGACGGTTGCGACGTGTGGCAATACGTCGCAATTAGTGTTGAGCGATACCTTCCGATATCGGAAAGTATCAGTATCGGATTGGATCGGCCGATAATCAAAAAATATCGGATATCGCCGATACCGATACCCGATACCAATGCAAGTCAATGGGACCAAAATATCGGAATTAAAATAAACCCTTTCTTTCCTTGTAGGTTCATTCTACATGAAGGAAAACAGCTAAGAATAATGTAGGATGTATTGGGGGAGGTGGCGGAGACATTAAAGGCACAGAGGTTTAGCCCAATCAAATAGAATAGCAGGAATTTAAAAAAAAAATTAAGACGTTCGGAGTTACAAAGATATTGACCATGTTAAGATTTTTTTTAATTTGTCAGATATTGATCTTTCACTACTTCCATGCCCTTCACCTTCTTTTTTACTTCTCCCACACTTTCTTCTTCATCATCCTCAGCAGCATCTTTGACATCAACTTCTTCTTCACCTTATTCATCTTCTTCTTCATCTTCTACCTATTATTTTTTTTGTTACATTCTTCATATTCTTTTTATTAAACTATTATTCTTCTTCATATTCTACTTCTTCATCATATTCTTATTTGTGACAGGCATTCCTGTAGTTGTTGTCTATAAAAGTTTGAAGATTACACCTTCCGTTCTGCCTGTCACAAAAGAGTTACATTTGTCTGCGTTCAGTTAGGCCTGCAGCATCAGGCTTTATCCAGGGGCACCACGAGGAGGAACGGACTCACCCCCATACACTGCTTAGTCTTCTTCTGCTTATAATTTAGATAATATCTTTTGCTCTGATGTTTAGTCTTATGCTTAATGTTCTTCTGCTCTTTGTTCTGCAGCGTCTTGTTCTCCTGCTTCTCGGTCTTCCGTGTCGTCGTCTCCAGGGTCGTCGTCTCCGGGGTCGTCGTTGTCATCGGGGTGGTCTTCAGGGTCGTCGTCTCCAGGGTCGTCATCTCAGGGGTTGTTGTCTCTGGTGTCGTTGTCATCTTAGGGGTGGTCTTCAGGGTCGTCGTCTTTAGGGTCTTGAACTTGGAAATGTAGCAGAAGGTACATGAAGGCTGAGAAAATGCCGAGAACCAGCTGATGGAACTGGAACCCGGATGGCTACCCAAAGGTCCAAGAGCCAATGGAACTACCGAGGACCAGCTGACGTTACTGGAACCCGGTTAGTAAGCAGGATGTACCCGTGCCAGAAAGCACTACCAAGGACCACCTGACGTTGGTGGAACTCGGATACCCAGAAGGAGGCACCTAAGCCAAAGGCTCTGCCTGGAACCAGCTGACAGTACTGGAACCAGGATGGGGGCCTATTCAAGATTGTCATCCTACAGCCCCTAGCGGTGTTGGAGCCCAGGGTCAGCAGGAGGAGCAGAGTGCAGGCCGAAGCCTGCACTGGAGGCACTTTAATATCTGATGGAGTGTCAGCGTGGCGGTCGCAGGACACATTGTCGGTTACACAGCAGGGGAGCAGCTGACGTTACTGAACCCCACTAACACAGGAGCAATTGTTTTTCTCAGCACTTCCAGGCAGCAACTAGCGGTGTTGGAGCCCAGGGTCAGCAGGAGGAGCAGAGTATAGGCTGAGGCCTAATTGGAGCAAATTGAAAGTGAACCTTTAAACCCCCAGGCGTTAGTAACTAGAAGAGCCAGCTTGTGCAACAGTAATGCTGCACAAGGAAAAGGTTGCTCTTTTAATTATGCTCCTTGCACACGCTGAACGAAACACTTTTAAAATTGTGCCACTCATACCGTGAAACCGTCATGGAGGCGGGACTTTCCTTCTTAATGACACGCAGCACAGCTGTTAAAAATACCCCCTTGGCGCTGGGCGCAGCCTCCTGAGCGCTGCTTTTTTGTGTACCGGAGTCTGCGCTGTTATCCCTTGGCCATGCGCTGTTAGCGCTGCCTGTCTTCTGACATCATTTGATGTCAGCCTGTGCGGTCGCGCTGCCCATGAATCCCAGCCCCGCAGTGTCTTGTGATTTATTCACACTGTGGGGCTGGGATTCATGGCCTTGCGCAGTAAATATGTTCGCCTCTCACTCACGTCCTTTCGCCTGCTTTAGACTATGCGGCGGTAGCTGATCCCTAATCACATGCCACGGCCGTGAAGCCGCACAGTCTGAAGAAGGCGGAAGGAGATGAGTGAGAGGCGAATATATGCACCGCGCGTCACGGCAGTGGCCCAGTCTGAAGAAGGCGGAGGGAGATGAGTGAGAGCCTGAGGTGAAGATATGCACTGCGCATGCCCATGGATCCCAGGCCCGCAGTATGATTAAATCAGAAGAGACTGCGAGGAGGGATCTCGGGCAGCGCGGCCTCACAGGCCCAGTCTGCCTGACACCAAATGATGTCAGAAGACGGGCAGCGCAGACTGCGCATGGCCAAGGTTGAACAAAACAGCACAGGCTACTAGACAGATTCAAACAACACTAAGGAGGTGGCGCACGGCAGGGCCGGCCTTTGCCCTGTGCGACCGCACAGGGCGCCAAGGCTTACTAGAAGGCATAGGGCGCCGATTTGAGCCTTTGATTTAATTAGCAGTTAATCATCGGCTGGCCCGAGGGCGCTCGCACCTATTGTGGCGCCCGCCGCCGCTGTCCCACTCCCAGCGGGCGCTCGGCTTTGTGCATGTGACGTTATGTCACACGCACAAGCCTTTCTCCCCGCCGGGCAGGGACAGCACGTAGGGAACTTTAGTTCCGCCTACTGCTGTCCCCAGCGGGGAGAGATTGGCTGTGTGCACAGCGTGTGACATGACGTCACACGTCCCTGGGCGCCGCCGCTCTGTTCCCGGAAAGGAAGAAGAGAACAGAGCAGAGGAGGACCGAAGAGCTGAGCTGCGCCTGTGTTCCGTATGGCTGCCCGCCTGCTTTCTGTGCACAGGACCTGTGATGAGGTCACAGGGGGGAGGAGTCAGGGGTCACATGATCGTGACCTCCGAAGTTGTGCTGGTTGGCAACTTGCCGCTGCAGGATGAGGTAAGTAATGGCTGTGTGTGGGGTCAGGAGGTGTACAGTGTGGATGTAGCAGAGCCGTGTGTGTGCGAGGTGTGGGGAGCGGAGCCGTGTGTGCGAGGTGTACGGAGCGGAGCCGTGTGTGCGAGGTGTGCAGAGCGGAGCCGTGTGTGTGCGAGGTGTACGGAGCGGAGCCGTGTGTGTGCGAGGTGTACGGAGCGGAGCCGTGTGTGTGCGAGGTGTACGGAGCGGAGCCGTGTGTGTGCGAGGTGTGCGGAGCGGAGCCGTGTGTGTGCGAGGTGTACGGAGCGGAGCCGTGTGTGTGCGAGGTGTGCGGAGCGGAGCCGTGTGTGTGCGAGGTGTGCGGAGCGGAGCCGTGTGTGTGCGAGGTGTGCGGAGCGGAGCCGTGTGTGTGCGAGGTGTGCGGAGCGGAGCCGTGTGTGCGAGGTGTGCGGAGCGGAGCAGTGTGTGTGCGAGGTGTGCGGAGCGGAGCAGTGTGTGCAAGGTGTGCGGAGCGGAGCAGTGTGTGTGCGAGGTGTGCGGAGCGGAGCCGTGTGTGCGAGGTGTACGGAGCGGAGCCGTGTGTGTGCGAGGTGTGCGGAGCAGTGTGTGTGCGAGGTGTGCGGAGCGGAGCCGTGTGTGCGAGGTGAGCGGAGCCGTGTGTGTGCGAGGTGTGCGGAGCGGAGCAGTGTGTGCAAGGTGTGCGGAGCGGAGCAGTGTGTGTGCGAGGTGTGCGGAGCGGAGCCGTGTGTGCGAGGTGTACGGAGCGGAGCCGTGTGTGTGCGAGGTGTGCGGAGCAGTGTGTGTGCGAGGTGTGCGGAGCGGAGCCGTGTGTGCGAGGTGAGCGGAGCCGTGTGTGTGCGAGGTGTGCGGAGCGGAGCAGTGTGTGCAAGGTGTGCGGAGCGGAGCAGTGTGTGTGCAAGGTGAGCGGAGCCGTGTGTGCGAGGTGAGCGGAGCCGTGTGTATGAGGTGTACGGAGCGGAGCTGAATGTGTACGAGGTGTATGGAGCGGAGCGCGTGTGTACGGAGCGGAACCGTGTGTGCAAAGTGTACGGAGCGCAGCCGCGTGTGTAGGAGTAGCTATGTGTGGCCATTATATGGTACGAAGTATCATGTGCGGCCAATATACGGTACGGAGCATCATGTGCGGTCATTATACAATATGGAGCATCATGTGCAGCCAGTATACAGTATGGAGCCTCATGTGCAGTCATTATACAGTATGGAGCATCATGTGCGGTCATTATACAGTATGGAGCATCATGTGCGGTCAATATACAGTATGGAGCATCATGTGGGGTCATTATACAGTATGGAGCATCATGTGGGGTCATTATACAGTATGGAGCATCATGTGCGGTCATTATACAGTATGGAGCATCATGTGCGGTCATTATACAGTATGGAGCGTCGTGTGTGGCCATTGTACAGTATGGAGCGTCGTGTGTGGCCATTGTACACTATGGAGCGTCATGTGTGGCCATTGTACAGCATGGAGCGTCGTGTGTGGCCATTGTACACTATGGAGCGTCGTGTGTGGCCATTGTACACTATGGAGCGTCGTGTGTGGGCATTGTACAGTATAGAGCGTCGTGTGTGGCCATTGTATAGTATGGAGCGTCGTGTGTGGCCATTGTACAGTATGGAGCGTCGTGTGTGGCCATTATACAGTATGGAGCATCGTGTGTGGTCATTATACAGTATGGAGCGTCGTGTGTGGCCATTGTACAGTATGGAGCGTCGTGTGTGGCCATTGTACACTATGGAGCGTCGTGTGTGGCCATTGTACAGTATGGAGCGTCGTGTGTGGCCATTGTACAGTATGGAGCGTCGTGTGTGGCCATTGTACACTATGGAGCGTCGTGTGTGGCCATTGTACACTATGGAGCGTCGTGTGTGGCCATATTTTTTTTGTTCATAATTATTGTTTACGAAACATTGTGATCAGAAGTGCTAAATGGGGTTGGGGCGTGGCTAGTTGTGAAATGGGTGTGGTCAGAGGTGTGGCCTAAAATTTGCAGCGGCGCGCTACGCGCGCCGCTGACTTTGTCCCTCTTTCCCTTCCTCAAAAGTTGGGAGGTATGAATTTACAAAGCTGCCAATTGTCCGGGGGGGAATGGGGGGATTCATTTGTGGAATTTACAAAGTCTTACATGTTTCTAGTTACTTATCACCTGCTCACCTCTGCCGCCCTAGGTTTAAATGAGTAGATAGATGGTGATAGATAGTAGCCTGTGGACTGCACTAATAAGACCTTTGGTCCACACCTAACCTTTCCAGGGAGGAATAGCATTTGTCAGGCAAGATGAGCCCTAAGAAAGCGTCTGGTGCACAGAACAGGAAGCGAAAGGCCTTAGCAGAGCAGGCAATTCAAAAGCAAGCAGGGGCTTTAAAAAGACTGTTTGTAAAATCTTCTGAACATGGTGGTGGCACCAATGTACCGAGCACTGCTGAGGAATCGACTTCAGATGTTCCGCAGCAAGAATGTGAAATAAGGAGTGGTATGGACACAATTCCATTGGAGCCAGGAGAACCGTCAACGTCATTGCAAATTGCACACGGCACCTGACCTGCTGCCACCCATCCGGAACGCCTCTCCATTCTGGCCGTCATCTCTGCGCTCCGATTGGCTGTGAGCGTCAGGCAGACAGCCAATCAGAGTGCAGGGGTGACTGCCAGCGAGGAGAGGCGTTGCAGACGGACGGCAGCAGGTGGGGTGCGATGCGGACCGGAAGTAAGTGAGCGGCAGGTATGCCGTTCGGGGGTTTGCGAGGACACCCAGATGGTGGGGAAACCCTTAATGGGATGCCCCTGACTCGATAGGGCTGTAGACCGAGAGTCATTTTTTAAACTTTTGGACCGCTTTAAAGCACTTTATAACTCCCGTTATTGCAGTATTAGTGTATTTGGATATTCTTGAAGTGTTTTGCAGGGAAACACAAGTTTTCTAAGTAAACGTGTTGTCAATACTAAAGCGTTATTGTTTTCTTTCAAAGTTTGGGGGGGGGGGGGCGCCGTCTTGCAGTCTCGCACAGGGCGCCTTTTGGGCTAAGTCCGGCCCTGCGCGGGGGCTCCGGTGCCTGAAGATAAAAGTCCTGACTGTGGTCCCGGTGTGGAGCAGGGTCCGGTGGCAGAGTCCGGCCCTGCTCCAAGCAGTAATAAAGTTAAAAAAACGGCTGCCGCAGAGCGCTCAGGGGATGCTGCTGCTCCTGGGCTCAGGCGGGGCGGTGTGACTGTTGAGCACTGCTCTGCGGGCCTTAAAGGGGCAGCGGCACCCCTGGGGACGACAGTGAGTGCTGCACCAGGAAGTGTGCAGCAGGAGCCCCCAGCAGGAGGGAAAGTGAAAGGAAAAAAAAAACACACTGATAATAACAATAATAAAAGTAATACTGAGGTGAATGTGGCCGCGGCGACTGGGGATATGAATGACGGTATGGATGGTGTGCTGTGTGTTGAGGATGTGGGGGTGGGTATGAGTGGTGCGGATGGTGGTGCGGATGGTGGTACGGATGGTGGTGCGGATGGTGGTATGGATGTAGGCGGTGGGGGGGAGGCTGGCCCATCTGCCCCCCCAGTCGCTCCCCTCCCCCTTTCTTTTGCAGGGGTGGTGGCTGGGGCTCCAGGGGGTTCACGGGGGGCTCGGGGGGTCTCCTCGCCTCTGGGTTCCGGGGACGGCGTTTTGCAGCGCCGTTTTCTGGAAGCCCTAAAAAATGGAGAGCGGTCGATCCTGGTAGAGGGAAGAGAGGTGGACCTGTCTTTCTGGCTGGAGAGACATGGCCTGGCCGCCTTCCAAGATAGAAGGGAGGGGGAAACCGTATGGTCCCTCCCGACAGCCGGGCAGGGGGTGGCGAGGAGGAATGTAGTCCGTCTTCGCTGGAGGGGCAGTGAAGCTTGCCCACCCAGGAGTAGGGTGGTGGAGCTCCTTCTGAAGATGGGCTTTGGGGCAGTTGACATCTTTGCCCTAATTCATCCTGCGGCCACTCTCTTCTTCGACATCAGCTTCGTGCGGCCGGAGGGGCTTGAGCTCTTCTGGTCAAATTACGAGCTGGTGAAGGGGGAGCCCGGCTGGCGAGACTTCGCTGTACAAGCGGTGTCTCGCCAAAATGGCGTGAAGAAAGTGACCGTGGTGACATGTAACGAGTCACTTTCTGGGGTGGACATCCTGACGTGGCTTTCCCGCTATGGGGAAGTCACGGACGTCCCCAAAAAAAATCGGGACGAATTTGGTATTTGGTCAGGGGGCTGGACCTTCATGATGAAGTTGAAGGTCTCAGGGGGTACGGTCACCCACATCCCTTCCTCTGCGTTCATTGGAAGGGACCGGATCCTGATCTTCTACCAGGGGCAGCCGAAGGTCTGTCACAGGTGCGGTGATCCCCGCCACTTCAGCGCAAGCTGCAAGGTGCAGAAATGTGCCTTGTGTGGCGGGGTAGGCCATCTCGCTGCATCCTGTAAGGATATTCGGTGTAACCTGTGTGGTGATCTGGGTCACCCGTACAGCCGCTGCCCTCGCTCTTTCTCCAATTCTGCTGCTGGCCGGGTGGGGGGAGGCCGTGAGGGGGAAACCTCTGGCGGTTCAACCTCTGCCGTGGTAGGCGGTGGTGGCGGGGGAGGGGCTGAGGGGCCAGTGAGGAGAGACAGAGCCCGGGGTCCTGCCCGCCAAAGGAGGCAGGAAAGGCGCCACGGGGGTGGGGGGCAGGGAGAGCCTCAGGCAACTGGGGTAATGTCTGCTCCCCCCTCTGAGGCATCGGCTGTTGTCACTGAGGCCCCGGGGGAGGCGGAAGTGTGCGAGGAGATCAGGAGGATGGAGAGGGAGGATAACAGGGCTGACTCCGACAACTCCTCCCAGTATGAAAGTGTGGATGAGGAGGTCACGGATCAGCCGACAGTAAAACAGGGTGAGAAACATCGTACCAAAAAAGGGGGGAAGAAGAAAAAGAAGGTTGCTAAGCCTTCTGGTCCTTCGCCCCCTCCTCTGACCGTGGTTGTGCCAACGGAAGGGCTCACCGGCTCCCCTCTGATTGCCCTCTCCAACCGGTTCCAAGCCCTCGAGGACTCTGCTGAGCCGGAGGTCGAGGGTGAGGGGCCGGGGGCGGCACCTGGGGGGCTTTCGGGGGGCGGCGCAGTCTGTCCTCCGGAGGACGTTGTTTCCTCTGGGGGGGGGACTGACCCGGAACCCAGAGGCGAGGATACCAAAAATAAAATGGATACCTCATCCTCTTTAAAGAGGAAAAACATGTCTGACCCAGTCCCTTCTTCGGGGGGGAAAGGTAAAGAGGATGGGGTGGGGAAGAAGAAGGCTGTCTAACTCAATCACCCATGATGGCTGAACTCACCCCGTTGACTCTGGCGTCGATTAATGTCGCCAGCATAAAGTCTGATGCGGCTAGATTTGCGGCCTTTGATTTTTTCACCCGAATTGAGGCTGAAATTTTGTTTTTGCAGGAGACCAGACTAACGGACATGGGGGTCATCCACAAGGCAAAAAAGGAGTGGAGGTGTGGGCCCTCATACTGGTCTCTTGCGGCCGAGCCGTATAGCGGGGTGGCGGTCCTTTTTAAGACCGCTGAGGTGGAATGCCGACGGGTTATTGAGATAGAAATGGGGAGGTGCCTGGTCTTAGACGTCTTCATGAGGGGACAGGAGCTTCGGCTCATAAACATCTATGGCCCACAGTCTAAGTGGGACCGTAAATGTCTCTTCATGAAGATCAAGCCCTTTCTTTTTACGAGCCGGCAGGTGGTCTTCGGTGGGGATTTCAACACCATTACGAGATCCCGTGATAGGGGAGGTCCCGGAGGCCGCCTGGCTTATGATAGCATAGCCCTAAATAGTTTAGCTAGTGAAGCTCGCCTGGTGGATGTCCACATTCGGCACACCCCAGGTCACGGGGGTTTCACCTTTCATAGGGGTAGCAGTAGGTCTAGGATAGACAGGTTTTTTTTGAAGGAGGACGCCATCTTTTCCGCAGTGTCCGCCGTTGAGGTGGAGTTCTCCGATCACTGTTTAATTTTCTTTTCTCTGAATGTTACAGAGACCCCCCGGATGGGAAGAGGGCTGTGGAAGCTGAATTCATCCCTTCTGGAAGAGGCGGAGGTGAGACAATCCTTTGAGGCTTTTCTTCAGAGCCAGGTACCGCTTTTGGATCTCTGTAGTACTAAGTCTGAGTGGTGGGAGATCTTCAAGAAAAGGGTGGCGGGGTTCTTCCGTCAGCTCTCGAGCCTCAGAAGCCTGACCAGGCATCGCTTGTATCAGGACCTGAGGAGGAAACTCGAGCAGCTCGTCTCGACTGGAGGTGACCGAGAGGAAATCTCCAGAGTGAAATCTTTACTCAAGGGGTGTCAGTACGATAGGCACGCATCTTTGGTTTTTGAGAGGGACTTCGGGAAGTACCGCTCGCCCGACCCTTACAGAAACTGTAAGATGTCAGTGAGTTGTAAGGTGGTGACAGGACTGATCGATAGTACGGGTTCCCTGAACAGATCCAAATCAGGGATCCTGGAGGTGGTCAGGTCCTTTTACTCACGCCTCTTGAGGAAGAGGGATCTGGATCGAGATGGGATGTCGGCTTTCCTGGCTGAAACTGTTCCTGAGCCAGGAGATGACCCCTCTCTTCATGTTTTGGCCGAGGTAATCAGGGAAGAGGAAGTGAGACTGGCCATTGATGGGCTCCGGCCCAAAAAATCGCCAGGTCCGGATGGCTTAACATCCGAGTTTTACAAGACTTTTAGGGACTCCTTGGTCCCCCTCTTGACTGAGGTGTTTAATGAGTGCCTCTCCTCGGGTGCTCTTCCCAGTTCAATGAGGAAGTCAGCCCTGATTATCCTGTCAAAGGGTAAGGACTCGTCCCGTATCGAGAATTGGCGTCCCATAGCGCTCCTCGATACGGACCGAAAGATTCTGGCAAAGGTGCTGTTTAATCGGCTGGTGAAGTTTGCACCCCGGCTCCTTTCGGGGGCTCAGCACTGCTCTGTTCCAGGCCGCAGTACTTTTAGTGCTGTGCTCGGTGTCCGAGAGGCAGTGGAGCAGGGCATTGCGGGTCGCTGGAAGGGGTACTTGCTGTCCTTAGACCAGGCAAAGGCTTTTGACCGGGTGGATCATGAGTACCTCTGGTCTGTCCTTCTGAGGTATGGTCTGCCGGGGAGGTTTGTAAATTGGTTAAAGACCTTGTATGAGGGGGCTGAGACTTTCCCGCTCGTGAACGGTTGGGTTGGTCACTCTTTTGAGGTGAGCTCCGGGGTCCGTCAGGGCTGTCCTCTGAGCCCACTTTTATACGTGTTCGCGATCGATCCCTTCTTAAGGAGGGTGGATCGTGGGCCGTTGGTGGGAGTCGGGATGGACCGGGCGGAGCCGGGGGCCACTCTGAGGGTGGTAGCGTACGCCGACGACGTCTCCCTTTTTGTATCCTCGAGAGAGGAGGCGGATTGGGTCATGTCTGAGGTCGTGCGCTACTCGGAGGCATCCGGGTCCATGATCAACCGGGAAAAGTGCGAGAGTCTCTGGCTGGGAGGGGGAGATCCAAGTTTTGATCTCCCGGACACCCTTCCAGGGCCCCAGTCCTCCGCTAAGATCTTAGGCATCAATTTTGGCCCAGGGGACTATCCCCAACAAAATTGGGAAGGCAGGCTCAAGATTGCCGCCCAGAAGGTGGACCAGTGGAAGGGTTGGTCTTTAACCCTGAGGGAAAGGGTCAGCTTGGCCAAGGGTTATTTGCTTCCTTTGCTAATTTACTTGGGCAGCGTCTGCATCTTGCCAGAGTCTCTCTGGACGCGGGTCTATAGCCTGTTCTTCCAACTGTTATGGGGGAACAGGCTTAACCTAATCAAGAGGGAGGTCACGTACCGCACGAGGAGACTAGGTGGGTTGGGTATGGTCAACCCAGTGGTGTTCTTAGTGAACACCTTTCTTAAGACCAACGTTGCCAACCTCTGGACAGAGAGGGCTCCTCCGTGGGTATTCTCCTGCAGGGGATGGTTTCGGCCTTTCTTCCAGGAATGGGAGACAGGAGGGCAGGTGAAGGACCTACGAACACCACATGGACATCTCCCGGCTTATGCTACCCCGGCTCTGAAGGTGATCCGCCGGTGGGGTCTGGGAATGTGGGAAATCAGGACCATGTCGAGGAAATCCCTTGACAGTAGGGTCCTGTTGACCCATTTCCAGAAGCCCCTGGTGCTCAGAGATTGCCCAGGCCGGGATCTGGAGGGGGGGCTCGGGTTGTTAAATTCTTCACGGATCCCCTCGAAGTTTTGGGACTTGGCCTGGCGCTGCTTCCACGGGAGGCTGTATGTGAGGGACAATCTGAAGTACAGGAACTCTGATGATCGGGGTTGTCCCCGTGAAGAGTGTGGCGACGTGCTGGAAAGCATGGAGCACTTCCTCCTTCAGTGTCCCTTTAATGCAGGGGTCTATAACCGGGTGGGTGCTTCCATAGGCTGGCCTCGGCTGGCTTCCCTCTCTTATCCGGAGTGGGCTTATGGGGCATTCAGATCCCTTGGTGGCCGAGATCGGGGCACTTTATTCCTAGTTAGTGCAGTTGTTAGGTTCTACACTTGGAATGCACGGTGTCTAGTTTCCACTCAGCGGAAAGCCCTCCCCCGGGAAGAGGTGGTTAGCAACATCTTGGGTGACCTGGGTAAGGTGCGTTCTTTGGAGTTTGGGAGGCTGGGTGCGAGGAGGGCCTCTTGGCTTTGGAGGGGTCTCTCCTTTTAATACGTACCCGAGGGAAAGCTTGGTTGAGTGATTAGGGGCTTCCAAGGAGTGTGGGAGGCTAGGGGTGGGAAGAGGGCCTCTTCACTTTGGAGGGGTCTCTCTTCTTACTCTAGGGACAGACTGTTTGTGTGATTGGGATAGGGAAAGATAAGGTGGTGTGGGGTGTTGAGGGACAGTTATATAGGGATAGATAGGGACAGGGAGGGACAGTTTAGGGATAGGCAGATAGTTAGCATTGTTAAGTTAGGTAGAGTAGGGATAGATAGGGGCAGGTAGGGATAGTTAGGGTCAGCTTTTTGAGGGACAGTCTTAGTTGGGTAGGGACAGGGTGTTTGTGCTGGTGTTAGGGTCAGGGCCTCTTCGGACTCCTTTTTCCTGGTGGCGGGCTGGTGTGTGGCACGATTAGCTTTTTGTTTTGTTATAAAAAAGTTAATGGATATTGGGCTTGCAGGTGCTGAACTTGGGCCTTGTATTTTTGTTCATGCTGTGTTGTGAAGTTGTGATATTGTAGTGTGTTTTGTCTTGCAATGGTAGGTTGTTAAAGTAAGTGTATAGTATTATTAAATTACTGTATGTATATGTGTGTATTTTGTTTTCTGTAATAATGTATATAGTTAGTTATGAGGGGGGGTACAGTTTAGGTTGGGAGGGGGGTGTGGTGTGTTGGGAGGGGTTTTTCTTCATATGGGCACATGGACCCAAGAACTATGGGCATGAAACTTTCCAGGAAATCATGGACCCAGGGGAAGGTGTGATAAAAAACATTTTGGGCATGAACTTACATGGACCCGTGGTGTATGGATTAATAAAGGCTGACATGGACCTAAAAAAAGGTGGAGGGAAAAACTTTAAAAAAAAAAAAAAAAAAAAAAAAAAAAAACTAAAAAAAAAAAGTAGGTGTGTTTTGCGGTGTTAATATGTGTTAAGTTTTATATGGCCAGGTGGGTCTTTACTTTTCTTTTTGGGCAGTATGGGCCAGTTTTTCTTTTATAGTTTTTTTATGTAAAACATGATATGAGTGGGGGTATGAGTGAATATGTGTGAGTGTGCTTTGTTTTTTCTTTATTTTTTCTTTTTTTTTTTGTTATAGTGAGGTGTGGTACTGTTCCTGCTGGGGGTTCTTTGAAACTGTAAAGTTTTAAATAGATTCTGCCGGTGTGATGAAGTATTTCTTTCTGGTTGGTTGTTTGTAAAAAATGCTGGTTTATTTTGTTTGTACAGTATGTTTCGTATTGTTTGGTTATTTTTGTAATGTATGTGTTTTGTACTTTTATAATAAAAAAGAGTTCTAGAGCTAATACGTGCAAACGAGCGCTGACCGCCAGGGATGCGTGCATTTATCAGACCAAAACCAATCCGGGGTCCCTGGTGCGGTGTCGGGACGGTCCCCCACGGCCTCCCCACTGCCGGGCGCTCCCCGTAAGCGTTGTGACTCTGGATAACCTCGGGCCGATCGCACGTCCCCGTGACGGCGACGATCCATTCGGGTGTCTGCCCTATCAACTTTCGATGGTACTTTCTGTGCCTACCATGGTGACCACGGGTAACGGAGAATCAGGGTTCGATTCCGGAGAGGGAGCCTGAGAAACGGCTACCACATCCAAGGAAGGCAGCAGGCGCGCAAATTACCCACTCCCGACCCGGTGAGGTAGTGACGAAAAATAACAATACAGGACTCTTTCGAGGCTCTGTAATTGGAATGAGTACACTTTAAATCCTTTGACGAGGATCTATTGGAGGGCAAGTCTGGTGCCAGCAGCCGCGGTAATTCCCGCCCCACAGGAAGCGGAAGAGGCGGGGCTGCTGTGTGGTGTCTGCTGTGGTCTGCTAAGGATCGTGTGCTCGTGGGAAGGGAGATTTTTCATCTGGGACTTTTTGCCTGCCCCTTCCCAGGAAGCAAGGACTGTTCCTGGGACTGAGCTTCGGGGCTGAGCCCCTGGCTCCCACCCCCCGGTGCAAGCCGGCTGGGGGTGGGAGGCCTTGCATATCATCAAGAAGCCCCGTGTGCCATCTAGCCAGTCCCAGGACCAAAAAGCCATGGGAAAAAGTGGCAAAAGCTCGGGGGGCCGCAAGCCCCAGAAGACAAGGACCCCTAAGGCCGAGGACGTGGCGGTTCCTCCTCCCGGAGGAGGAGAGGCGGCCGGTGGAGGTGCGGCGGTGAGCCCCCTGATATGGGGCTCTAAGGTGGCTGGGGAGCCGATCACCACCTACGGCTCCCGAATACACGCGCACCTCCACGAGTACGGGGAGGCCGCCAAACAGCTAAGAATACTCCGGGGGGAGTTGGAGGGAGCTAAGGCATCTGCTAAGTGCAAGCTCCCTGCCTCAAGGAGAGCGGAGGTCAACGCCACGTTGAGGAGGCTGAGGGGGTCCATTGCCTCCCTGGAAGATCGTAGAGCGGAGATCCTGGCGGGAAGCGGCCCCTTTGGAGAGAAACTAAAAAATGACGACCGGTTTAGGGCCATGACCGGTGGGTCTCCTGAGGGGTCAGGAGACCCCGACCAGGTGGAGGAAGAGGAGGAGGAGGAAGATGGCGGTCCATCTGCGCCATACCCACCTGAAGGCCTGGGGAGTAACAGCACCCAGGTATCGTATAGCGGGATAGCCCCTGAGCAAGTGGCCCTCCCGTCGGACTCCAGTAACTCGGAGGAAAGCGGGAGCGAGGGGGAGGATGGCGGTGGTACTAGCAGTCAGGGGGGCTGCCTCATCCTGCAGCAAGTGCGGCAGATCGAGTCCCCAGCACGGTTTGGCGAGCTGTTGTTTGGGGACGAGGTCTGCGAGGATGGGGCAACCGGGAGGGGGAAAAAACGCAAGAAGGCGAAGGTTACAGTGGTAGATAAATATGTCTACGTCCCCCTTCCCGGGGCTCCCCTGTCCCGTTGTACGGAACCCGCTACCCACCCCGGCTCGGGCCCTGTTGTGGGTCCGCAGCGAGGGAGCGGGGAGAGGAAAGTCTGCCCGGATCGGAGTGCCATGCCTGGTGGTGGTAGTTCTGATTCGGGCAGTGATATGGAGTGCGGTGCCGGCGGAGCCGGTGGTAGTATTTGTGGTGGAGGTGCTCGGGCCAAGTCCCCTGTGGCAGGGGGGGCTGGCCCAGCACCTGGTGTGCAGGCAGCCGGGGCCGCATCTCCGGCGGCGAGAGCTGGGGTGTCCGGGTCCCCCACATGCGGATCCGCTCAAAAGGCTGGATCTTTTTTGGGGACCCGGAAACCAGGAAAGGGCGCGTCTAGGTTAAAGACACAAGGCAAAGTGCTGGTCGCTCCCCTGGCGGTGTCCGTGGCTGGGTCAGGGACCCCCGTGCGTGGATCCAGTGATGGGTCTGTGCCGGGGACCCCCCCGCCGCCGCTGGACGCCGAGGGGGAGTGGCCTGTGCTGAGGGGATCAGCGGTGGTGGCGGCTGGTGCGGGAGCTATGCCCCTTGGTGTCAGTACCGTGGGGGGCCCTGGGCGTACCCCGGGGTCTCCGGTGCGGGTGGCATCGGGGGGCGTGGCTTCCCCAGCTGCGGCCCCAGTTGTCCCCTCCATGCTTGTGTCTGGGGCCCGTGAGGGGGGCGTGGCCTCCCCGAGTGTTGCCCGGCCCGCTGTGGTTGTGGCATGCGGGGGGGGGTGTGCCCTCCTCGGCTGCTGTCCCACCCGCCGCTGTGGTTGCGGCCGGCGGGGGGGGCGCAGCCTCGGTGGTCGCGGGACCCCCCGCTGTGATCGCGGCCGGCGGTGGGGGCGTGGCCTGTGCGGCTGCGGCCCCGCCCGCTGGTGCTGTGGTCGGCGGGGGGGCGTGGCCTCGGCGGGTCCGCCGCGAGTGGCTCCGCCCACTCGAAAAAACAACAATACTGCGGGTACGGCGGCTAAAGCCAGCAAAGGGGTGCCGGGGTCCCCTGCCCACTTACCGTCATCTGGTGGTGCGGGGGCTCCGGTGCCTGAAGATCAAAGTCCTGACTGTGGTCCTGGTATGGAGCGGGGTCCGGAGGCAGAGTCCGGCCCTGCTCCAAGTAATAACAAAGGAAAAAAAATCGCTGCAGAGAGCCCGGAAGGTGCTGCTGCTCCTGTGCCTGGGCAGAGCAGAATGACTACTCAGCGTTGCTCTGCCGGCCTTAAAGGGGCAGCGGCACCCCGGGGAAAGGGAAGCAGTAAGGCTGCACCAGGAAGTGTGCAGCAGGAGCCCCCAGCAGGAGGGAAAGTTAAAGAGAAAAAAAAACACACTGATAATAGTAATAATAAAAGTAATAAAAGTAGTACTGAGGTGAATGTGGCCGCGGCGACTGGGGATATGAATGACGGTATGGATGGTGTGCTGGGTGTTGAGGATGTGGGGGTGGGTATGAGTGGTGCGGATGGTGGTACGGATGGTGGCGCGGATGATGGTATGGATGTAGGCGGTGGGGGGGGGGCTGGCCCATCTGCCCCCCCAGTCGCTCCCCTCCCCCTTTCTTTTGCGAGGGTGGTGGCTGGGGCTCCAGGGGGTTCACGGGGGGCTCAGGGGGTCTCCTCGCCTCTGGGTTCCGGGGACGGCGTTTTGCAGCGCCGTTTTCTGGAAGCCCTAAAAAATGGAGAGCGGTCGATCTTGGTAGAGGGAAGAGAGGTGGACTTGTCTTTCTGGCTGGAGAGACATGGCCTGGCCGCCTTCCAAGATAGAAGGGAGGGGGAAACCGTATGGTCCCTCCCGACAGCCGGGCAGGGGGTGGCGAGGAGGAATGTAGTCCGTCTTCGCTGGAGGGGCGGTGAAGCTTGCCCACCCAGGAGTAGGGTGGTGGAGCTCCTCATGAAGATGGGCTTTGGGGCAGTTGACATCTTTGCCCTAATTCATCCTGCGGCCACTCTCTTCTTCGACATCAGTTTCGTGCGGCCGGAGGGGCTTGAGCTCTTCTGGTCGAATTACGAGCTGGTGAAGGGGGAGCCCGGCTGGCGAGACTTCGCTGTACAAGCGGTGTCTCGCCAAAATGGTGTGAAGAAAGTGACCGTGGTGACCTGTAACGAGTCACTTTCTGGGGTAGACATCCTGACGTGGCTTTCCCGCTATGGGGAAGTCACGGACGTCCCCAAAAAAAATCGGGACGAATTTGGCATTTGGTCAGGGGGCTGGACCTTCATGATGAAGTTGAAGGTCTCAGGGGGTACGGTCACCCACATCCCTTCCTCTGCGTTCATTGGAAGGGACCGGATCCTGATCTTCTACCAGGGGCAGCCGAAGGTCTGTCACAGGTGCGGTGATCCCCGCCACTTCAGCGCAAGCTGCAAGGTGCAGAAATGTGCCTTGTGTGGCGGGGTAGGCCATCTCGCCGCATCCTGTAAGGATATTCGGTGTAACCTGTGTGGTGATCTGGGTCACCCGTACAGCCGCTGCCCTCGCTCTTTCTCCAATTCTGCTGCTGGCCGGGTGGGGGGAGGCCGTGAGGGGGAAACCTCTGGCGGTTCGACCTCTGCCGCGGTAGGTGGTAGCGGCGGGGGAGGGGCTGAGGGGTCGGTGAAGAGAGACAGAGCCCGGAATCCTGCCTACCAAAGGAGGCAGGAAAGGCGCCGCGGGGGTGGGGGGCAGGGAGAGCCTCAGGCAACTGGGGTAATGTCTGCTCCCCCCTCTGAGGCATCGGCTGTTGTCACTGAGGCCCCGGGGGAGGCGGAGGTGTGCGAGGAGATCAGGAGGATGGAGAGGGAGGATAACAGGGCTGACTCCGACAACTCCTCCCAGTATGAAAGTGTGGATGAGGAGGTCACGGATCAGCCGACAGTAAAACAGGGTGAGAAACATCGTACCAAAAAAGGGGGGAAGAAGAAAAAGAAGGTTGCTAAGCCTTCTGGTCCTTCGCCCCCTCCCCTGACTGTAGTTGTGCCAACGGAAGGGCTCACCGGCTCCCCTCTGATTGCCCTCTCCAACCGGTTCCAAGCCCTCGAGGACTCTGCTGAGCCGGAGGTCGGGGGTGAGGGGCCGGGGGCGGCACCTGGGGGGCTTTCGGGGGGCGGCGCAGTCTGTCCTCCGGAGGACGCTGTTTCCTCTGGGGGGGGGGACTGACCCGGAACCCAGAGGCGAGGATACCAAAAATAAAATGGATACCTCATCCTCTTTAAAGAGGAAGAACATGTCTGACCCAGTCCCTTCTTCGGGGGGGAAAGGTAAAGAGGATGGGGTGGGGAAAAAGAAGGCTGTCTAACTCAATCACCCATGATGGCTGAACTCACCCCGTTGACTCTGGCGTCGATTAATGTCGCCAGCATAAAGTCTGATGCGGCTAGATTTGCGGCCTTTGATTTTTTCACCCGAATTGAGGCTGAAATTTTGTTTTTGCAGGAGACCAGACTAACGGACATGGGGGTCATCCACAAGGCAAAAAAGGAGTGGAGGTGTGGGCCCTCATACTGGTCTCTTGCGGCCGAGCCGTATAGCGGGGTGGCGGTCCTTTTTAAGACCGCTGAGGTGGAATGCCGACGGGTTATTGAGATAGAAATGGGGAGGTGCCTGGTCTTAGACGTCTTCATGAGGGGACAGGAGCTTCGGCTCATAAACATCTACGGCCCACAGTCTAAGTGGGACCGTAAATGTCTCTTCATGAAGATCAAGCCCTTTCTTTTTACGAGCCGGCAGGTGGTCTTCGGTGGGGATTTCAACACCATTACGAGATCCCGTGATAGGGGAGGTCCCGGAGGCCGCCTGGCTTATGATAGCATAGCCCTAAATAGTTTAGCTAGTGAAGCTCGCCTGGTGGATGTCCACATTCGGCACACCCCAGGTCACGGGGGTTTCACCTTTCATAGGGGTAGCAGTAGGTCTAGGATAGACAGGTTTTTTTTGAAGGAGGACGCCATCTTTTCCGCAGTGTCCGCCGTTGAGGTGGAGTTCTCCGATCACTGTTTAATTTTCTTTTCTCTGAATGTTACAGAGACCCCCCGGATGGGAAGAGGGCTGTGGAAGCTGAATTCATCCCTTCTGGAAGAGGCGGAGGTGAGACAATCCTTTGAGGCTTTTCTTCAGAGCCAGGTACCGCTTTTGGATCTCTGTAGTACTAAGTCTGAGTGGTGGGAGATCTTCAAGAAAAGGGTGGCGGGGTTCTTCCGTCAGCTCTCGAGCCTCAGAAGCCTGACCAGGCATCGCTTGTATCAGGACCTGAGGAGGAAACTCGAGCAGCTCGTCTCGACTGGAGGTGACCGAGAGGAAATCTCCAGAGTGAAATCTTTACTCAAGGGGTGTCAGTACGATAGGCACGCATCTTTGGTTTTTGAGAGGGACTTCGGGAAGTACCGCTCGCCCGACCCTTACAGAAACTGTAAGATGTCAGTGAGTTGTAAGGTGGTGACAGGACTGATCGATAGTACGGGTTCCCTGAACAGATCCAAGTCAGGGATCCTGGAGGTGGTCAGGTCCTTTTACTCACGCCTCTTGAGGAAGAGGGATCTGGATCGAGATGGGATGTCGGCTTTCCTGGCTGAAACTGTTCCTGAGCCAGGAGATGACCCCTCTCTTCATGTTTTGGCCGAGGTAATCAGGGAAGAGGAAGTGAGACTGGCCATTGATGGGCTCCGGCCCAAAAAATCGCCAGGTCCGGATGGCTTAACATCCGAGTTTTACAAGACTTTTAGGGACTCCTTGGTCCCCCTCTTGACTGAGGTGTTTAATGAGTGCCTCTCCTCGGGTGCTCTTCCCAGTTCAATGAGGAAGTCAGTCCTGATTATCCTGTCAAAGGGTAAGGACTCGTCCCGTATCGAGAATTGGCGTCCCATAGCGCTCCTCGATACGGACCGAAAGATTCTGGCAAAGGTGCTGTTTAATCGGCTGGTGAAGTTTGCACCCCGGCTCCTTTCGGGGGCTCAGCACTGTTCTGTTCCAGGCCGCAGTACTTTTAGTGCTGTGCTCGGTGTCCGGGAGGCAGTGGAGCAGGGCATTGCGGGTCGCTGGAAGGGGTACTTGCTGTCCTTAGACCAGGCAAAAGCTTTTGACCGGGTGGATCATGAGTACCTCTGGTCTGTCCTTCTGAGGTATGGTCTGCCGGGGAGGTTTGTAAATTGGTTAAAGACCTTGTATGAGGGGGCTGAGACTTTCCCGCTCGTGAACGGTTGGGTTGGTCACTCTTTTGAGGTGAGCTCCGGGGTCCGTCAGGGCTGTCCTCTGAGCCCACTTTTATACGTGTTCGCGATCGATCCCTTCTTAAGGAGGGTAGATCGTGGACCGTTGGTGGGAGTCGGGATGGACCGGGCGGAGCCGGGGGCCACTCTGAGGGTGGTAGCGTACGCCGACGACGTCTCCCTTTTTGTATCCTCGAGAGAGGAGGCGGATTGGGTCATGTCTGAGGTCGTGCGCTACTCGGAGGCATCCGGGTCCATGATCAACCGGGAAAAGTGCGAGAGTCTCTGGCTGGGAGGGGGAGATCCAAGTTTTGATCTCCCGGACACCCTTCCAGGGCCCCAGTCCTCCGCTAAGATCTTAGGCATCAATTTTGGCCCAGGGGACTATCCCCAACAAAATTGGGAAGGCAGGCTCAAGATTGCCGCCCAGAAGGTGGACCAGTGGAAGGGTTGGTCTTTAACCCTGAGGGAAAGGGTCAGCTTGGCCAAGGGTTATTTGCTTCCTTTGTTAATTTACTTGGGCAGCGTCTGCATCTTGCCAGAATCTCTCTGGACGCGGGTCTATAGCCTGTTCTTCCAACTGTTATGGGGGAACAGGCTTAACCTAATCAAGAGGGAGGTCACGTACCGCACGAGGAGACTAGGTGGGTTGGGTATGGTCAACCCAGTGGTGTTCTTAGTGAACACCTTTCTTAAGACCAACATCGCCAACCTCTGGACAGAGAGGGCTCCTCCGTGGGTATTCTCCTGCAGGGGATGGTTTCGGCCTTTCTTCCAGGAATGGGAGACAGGAGGGCAGGTGAAGGACCTACGAACACCACATGGACATCTCCCGGCTTATGCTACCCCGGCTCTGAAGGTGATCCGCCGGTGGGGTCTGGGAATGTGGGAAATCAGGACCATGTCGAGGAAATCCCTTGACAGTAGGGTCCTGTTGACCCATTTCCAGAAGCCCCTGGTGCTCAGAGATTGCCCAGGCCGGGATCTGGAGGGGGGGCTCGGGTTGTTAAATTCTTCACGGATCCCCTCGAAGTTTTGGGACTTGGCCTGGCGCTGCTTCCACGGGAGGCTGTATGTGAGGGACAATCTGAAGTACAGGAACTCTGATGATCGGGGTTGTCCCCGTGAAGAGTGTGGCGACGTGCTGGAAAGCATGGAGCACTTCCTCCTTCAGTGTCCCTTTAATACAGGGGTCTATAACCGGGTGGGTGCTTCCATAGGCTGGCCTAGGCTGGCATCCCTTTCCTATCCGGAGTGGGCTTATGGGGCATTCAGATCCCTTGGTGGCCGAGATCGGGGCACTTTATTCTTAGTTAGTGCAGTTGTCAGGTTCTACACTTGGAATGCACGGTGTCTAGTCTCCACTCAGCAGAAAGCCCTCCCCCGGGAAGAGGTGGTTAGTAACATCTTGGGTGACCTGGGTAAGGTGCGTTCTTTGGAGCTTGGGAGGCTGGGTGCGAGGAGGGCCTCTTGGCTTTGGAGGGGTCTCTCCTTTTAATACGTACCCAAGGGAAAGCTTGTTTGAGTGATTAGGGGCTTCTTAGGTTTCTGAGAGGCTGGGTGGGAGGAGGGCCTCTTCACTTTGGAGGGGTCTCTCCTTTTACTCTAGGGACAGGCTGGTTGTGTGATTGGGATAGGGAAAGATAAGGTGGTGTGGGGTGTTGAGGGACAGTTATTTAGGGATAGATAGGGTCAGGGAGGGACAGTTTAGGGATAGGTAGATAGTTAGCATTGTTTAGTTAGGTAGAGTAGGGATAGGTAGGGGCAGATAGGGATAGTTAGGGTCAGCTTTTTGAGGGATAGTCTTAGTTGAGTAGGGACAGGGTGTTTTGTGTTGGTGTTAGGGCCAGGGCCTCTTTAGACTCCTTTCCCGGTGGTGGGCTGGTATGTGGCACGATTAGCTTTTTGTTTTGTTTTAATATAAAAAGGTTAATGGATATTGGGCTTGCAGGTGCTGAACTTGAGCCTTGTATTTTTGTTCATGCTGTGTATGTAGTAATGATATTGCAATATGTTTTTGTCTTGTAATGGTAGGTTATAAAAAGTGTATAGTATTGTTTATTACTGTATGTATATGTGTGTATTTTGTTTTCTGTAATATTGTATATAGTTAGTATGATGGGGGGGTACAGTTTAGGTTGGGAGGGGGGTGTGGTGTGCTGGGAGGGTTTTTTTTCTCATGGGCATATGGACCCAAGAATTGCGGGCATGAAACTTTCACATGGACCCGAGGGTAGGTGTGTTAAGAAAAATTTTGGGCATGAACTTACATGGACCCGTGGTGCATAAAGACATGAACTGACATGGACCTAAAAAAAGGTGGAGGGAAAAAAAAAAAAAAAAAAAAAAAAAAAAACTTAAAAAAAAAAAAAGTGTGTTTTGCTGTGTTAAGGTAATGTGTTAAGCTTTATATGGCCAGGTGGGTCTTTGTTTTTCTTTTTGGGCAGTATGGGCCAGTTTTTCTTTTATAGTTTTTTATGTAAAATATGATATGAGTGGGGGTATGAGTGAATATGTGTGAGTGTGCTTTATTTTTTCTTTATTTTGTTATAGTGAGGTGTGGTACTGTTCCTGCTGGGGGTTCTTTGAAACTGTAAAGTTTTAAATAGATTCTGCCGGTGTGATGAAATTTTTCTTTCTGGTTGGTTGTTTTGTAAAAAATGCTGGTTTATTTTGTGTTGTACAGTATGTTTTGTATTTTTCGGTTATTTTTGTAATGTATGTGTTTTGTACTTTTATAATAAAAAAGAGTTCCAGCTCCAGTAGCGTACACTAAAGCTGCTGCAGTTAAAAAGCTCGTAGTTGGATCTCGGGATCGAGCTGGCGTTCCGCCGCAAGGCGTGCTACCGCCAGTCCCAGCCCCTTTGCCTTGGGGCGCCTCCCCGATGCTCTTGACTGAGTGTCCCGGGGGCCCGAAGCGTTTACTTTGAAAAAATTAGAGTGTTCAAAGCAGGCATCCACGCCTGAATACTCCAGCTAGGAATAATGGAATAGGACTCCGGTTCTATTTTGTTGGTTGTCGTAACTGGGGCCATGATTAAGAGGGACGGCCGGGGGCATCCGTATTGCGTCGCTAGAGGTGAAATTCTTGGACCGGCGCAAGACGAACCAAAGCGAAAGCATTTGCCAAGAATGTTTTCATTAATCAAGAACGAAAGTCGGAGGTTCGAAGACGATCAGATACCGTCGTAGTTCCGACCATAAAAGATGCCAACTGGCGATCCGGCGGCGTTATTCC